>NC_045604.1:37877802-38553516 GCF_009762305.2 Zalophus californianus
CAACTAGAGGCATGATAGCAATTTACTGAAAGGGAAAAAGAGAGGAAGGTCAGATTTGGGGGAAAATGTTTTTTTGTTGGACAAGTTGAAGTGCCTGTGGGAAGTCAAAGTGAAGCTGTCTAGTAGGAAGTTAGATATTTGGGTCTGTAGCTAAGTAGAAAGACCTATGCTAAAGAGAACAATTTGGGAATCTTTAGATGGTGGTATTTGAAATGGTTCGAGTAGAAGCAACCACTGAAAATGTATGGAAAGGGAAGAGGCCAAGGAACCATCATTTAGATGATGATTAGAGGAAAGGGGGTAATCTCAAGGCAAGAGAGACAGCTGGAGTGGAAGCCAAAGGAAGACAGGTAAGAGGAGAGACAAGGCAGTGAGGGGAAGAGAAGCTTTAAGAATGGGGGAGGGGCGCCTGGGTGGCTCAGTTGGTTAAGCGTCTGCCTTCAGCTCAGGTCATGATTCCAGGGTCCTGGGGTCGAGTCCCTCATCAAGCTCCCTGCTCAGCAGGGAGTCTGCTTCTCCCTCTTCCCCTCCCCCCGCTCCTCCTTGTGTGTGTGCACATTCTTTCTTTTTCTTTGTCTCACAAAAAATAAATCTTTTTTAAAAAATGGGGGTGGGGGACTAGTAACATCGAAAAGAGCTGTTGACAAGTCAAATAAGAGCTGAAAAGTTTCCATGGGTTTGGTAGTCTTAACATTGGTGACTTGAGAGGCATTTCCAAGGATTGATAGACTTGAAATTTCTGTAAAGTGAGGAATGAATGGAAATTGTTAAAGTCAAGTCAGTAAATATGGACATCTCTTTCAGGAAGCTTGACAATTAGAAAAAAAAATTCATCATTAGCTGTCAGGTGCAGAATGGATTGTAGCAGAACAAGACTTTTAGAAGGAGGACTAATTGGAGATTATTTTATTAGGGCAAGGTGAGACATGGCATGACTTGGGCTAGGGGTGGTAGTAGTTGAAATGGAAAGAAAGAGATGTATTTGGGATATATCTTAGATAGGACTTGTTAATTATTTGAGGAGAGGTGGAGAAGGAAAGGTAGGAATCAAGGGTGATTTTCAGGTGCTTTAGCTTGGACCACTGAGTGGGTAGGTCTACCACCACTGAGAAGGAATACATTAAAGAAGGAACCAGATATAGAGGGAAAATCCAGAATTGAATTTTGGAAATTTGAAGTTTGAGATGTCTTTTGGAAACCCAAGTAAGAATATCAAATAGATTTTCTTTTGGAAGCATGAATCATGGAGTACCCATTTGGTAATTTCTGTGACTTCTAAACATTAATTAGAAGATTTTCAAGTTTGCCTTTTAGAAAATGGTCATAGTTTGTGATGTTGGCTACTTGGTCTTCTGGCCAAATTGGGATTATCTATTCACTGTTCAGTGGAATGTCTGTGTATACCCCATGGTGTATGTGTGAGGGACATTACAGAATATGTTGGGAGAAGTGCATGAGTAAGGTTAGAGTTACTTATTTGTTTTCTGCCTTTAGAGTGTAAGTGCTCCAAGACTGAGATCTGTATCTTCTTCACCAGTATTTAGGTAATCACTTCTTGGTTTTATTATCTATTGAATGAAATAATGAAGCAAAAGCTATTAGATTGGCTTAAAGAAAAGCACTATTTTGTGTCATGCAGTGATTCACAATTTTATACTGACTTATAACTGAGTCCCATGATGTTTACATACAACCCTAAATTTAGCATTTTTTTGATGAAGAAACAAAAACAGGTAGGTTATATGTCTGTGCAGGTCATATGTAGCTCAGTATCTTTTCAGTTGGTTTTTGATTCTTCCTCTATAATATTAAACTGAAGATGTGTATTGCCTGCACTAAAGCAATATTAATACCTTATTTCCTAACAGTACAAAGGAGAAATAGTAGTAATTGAACCTTGTCAAGATACTGACTTCTTTTAGGTCCTGGGCAAGTAGACCACTATTGAACATTTTTCTAAGAATCTTCAATGCAGAGGATTTTTATTTCTTAGGTTGTGCTGATATAAAAATAACTTAATCTTCTTTGGTGTCTCCCTTTTAGCACTGTTCCTCCCTTTTTTAAATAATGTAAAATTTTCATTGGAGAACATTTAACATTTGTTTTATGAATGAGTACTGAGACACAAGATGAAGTGAACTTTTAATCACTCAGCACTTTTGTCAGAGCTAGATTTATGTTTTGGAGTTAAAGTTATAATCTATAATTAGCAGTTTTAATGAGTTATTATGGAATATCAGGAACTGATCAGACTGCTTATTTTTGCCTCTCTTTTGGAAATGCTGTGTATATTTCAGTCTCCCTCTACACAAGCTATGTACACAGAGTTTTTGAAAACTTGTATTTGTGGCCACATTAGCGTAGTCTTTCTGATCATTATTTCCCAATTTGAGGGAGGAAATAAATTGAGGCAAAATAACTGAGACTTGGATATAAAAGTTGGTTGGGCTAATTCATCTATCACTTTACTGATTTTATTCTCCTATAAAACCTCCAGAAAAACAAATTGGATGATGTCATCCGCTTAAGTAGTTTTCCACATACGTTTGTCCTTCCAGTGAATGAACCAGCCTAAATTTGAATTCAAAATGGAAATAAAGTAGTAAATGTAACAATGCACCTTTTAAGGGGCATTTAGTTTTAATAGTCATGTTTCCTTCATAGGAAATTTCTGTCATTCATTTAGGAAACTTAAAAATAACCCAGCTTTTACCTAGCTAACAAATACCCAGGCACTGATTTTGGTATTTCATATATTTTGATATCCTGTTTTTAATTTGGACCACATGGATGACCTTACACATAACATATTTTGGTATTTTGAGAACTGCTTTTTTTTTTTTTTTAAGGTCTAGAAAAGTAGCTTCTGTGGAATAGGAATGACTATTTTAGGATACAATACTTGCTGTGAGTCATGAGTGAGTTTCAGTTTTCATGGTTTTCTAAAATAAACTCAAAGACTATGCCATAAGAAATGTCATATTCTTAACTACCCTATTTCCTTTATAGTGGTTTTATTATTTTTATAAAAACTTACAGACTTCACTGTTAAAATCAAGTCAAAAAAGAATCTTACAAGGATAGAAAATAAAAACCCCCTGAGGAAACGTCTCTTAAAATTTTGGGTATCTTTCTATATTTTCCCATTAAGTGGGATCATATAATGTATGTTGTTCTGCCATTTACTTTAATTGAATATTAGAAATAGTATACTTCTTAAAGGAAAAAATTAAAATTAATTTAAATTTGCTTCTGAATAAAGTTTTTATTTCTGGAAATACTAAATGAAATTACTTTAAACCTTGATTAAAAAAATTCCTTATATTAAAAGGAGAGGAAATAATTTCTAAGAACACTGATATTTAATTTTAGGGAGGTTATACATGGATCTCTTAGAAAACCTGATTAAAGAAATGCATCATCTTCTCAGAAAATATCATATACAATATTGTATATATGATTTTAGGGTTCTTGGATTCACCACCACCCTGAAGTCCATCTATGGGGGAAAGTGGGAGTGTTTGTAGACCTTGGGCCTGTTCTAGAGACTTGAACAACCTTGCTAAGTCGTTAATCCTTTTTCTTAACACAGTAGCAGGTGTTTCTTAGGAGTCACAGGGAGGAGCAGTTGCCAGATGGAACTTCATCACAGTCATCAAAACTGAAAATAGCTATAGAGGCATTGATCTGTAAAGATTCCTTTAATACTTCTTGTTCCCCAAAAATTCCAAATGAGAAACAAAATGCTTCTAAAAACCTGTTTTATTTCATGAATAACAGGTTTTATATTCAAATTGAATTAAGCAAAAACAATGTTTCATAATTTATCACACAGAAAAAAGAAACCAAAAAACATTGAATTAAGCAGATGACACAAATATTACATTTATAGGCATATCTCAAAGATATTTCAGGTTTGGTTCCAGACCACCACAATAAAGGAAATATCACAATAAAGTGAGTCAAATGAATTTTTTGATTTCCCAGTGCATTTAAAGTTATATTAACACTGTACTGTAGTCTTTTAAGTGTGCATAGCATTATGTCTAAAAAAAATACCTACTTTAATTTAAAAATACTTTATTGCTGAAAAAAGCTAATCATCAGCTTTCAGAAAGTTGTAATCACTGATCATAGGTCACCATAACAAATAAAATAATGAAAAAGTTTGAAATATTCCAAGAATTATCAAAATATGACACAGACATGAAGTGAGCTATTGGACACTGCTGTTGGAAAAATGGTGCCGATAGACGTATTCAATGCAGAGTTGCCACAGACCTTCAATTTGTAAAAAATACAGTATCTGCGAAGTGCAATGGAATGAGTTAATATGCCTGTACTCTCTCAAGAGCGTGTTTTTCAATATTCTACTTCCAAAAGTCCAGGTTTCTACCTTCCAGGGAATTCATATAACAAGCCCCATTAGCTCATCTTCGTTTCTTGTTCTTTTCTACTTTATCAGAAGTTGTTGTCAAAGACAAAAGATAACAAAGTTAATTTTTTTGAGATAAAAATCAAACAGTGCCTTCTTATTCTTCTATAATGCAATAGTTGTGGATGTATTCACATTTGAATAGTAATGGAGTAAAGCATAGAAATATTTGTTCTCTAAAGTTTCAGATAGTATTCTAGCAGTTTTCTTAAAACAATATTTGTATATTAGGATATACATTTGATAATGTATATCATTTGATAATGATATCAGATTGGTAGGATGCATGTATTCATATTTCCTAAAAGGTGATGCCTCTAGTTTTTTCCAACCATTTTTCAATTTTAATGAAATCATAAATCCTTAACAAAGTTCTATTTGCATTCCTGTGAATCATTTGTTAATAAATGTTTCTATTGTTTCTTTATAATAGTTTGATCCTCTGAAGTTTCAAATAAAAGCTGATTTTAGAGTCTTAGTTATTAATGTTCTGGGAGTATTGCCAAAAAAAGCTACATGTCCTATATTCTGTGCCAGTTTCTTAAATTAGAATCTTGGATTGCATCCTCAGCGTGTCACTGTAGTGGTATTGCTGGGTTGCTATGCTACAGTGCTTGTTCTATAATTTGTAGCATGAATCCTATATGAGATCCTACTTTAGATTTCAAAAATGTGAGCAGCAGTAATTGGAAATATGACACGTTTTTCCTTTAAGGAAAATTATACCTATAAAATTTATTTCTGTTACAAAGTATACTTGATACTTTAAACTATTTATTCTTGGGTCTAAAATAGAGGGTTAACAATGAACAATTTGAAATAATTTGGTTATCCTTAAGAAGTTTAGTTTATCATATTGACTTTTATGAAAATGGGCAAGAAAAGAAAGGTTTTATGATAATATGTTAAAATTGCATTGTTCTTCTATTTGGTATTTGAGGTCTTAAGAGAAATGAATATAAACTAGATTTTCTGGTAACATGAATTTGAGACCATACCAGCAAAACTCCATTATAAGGGAAAACTCCAAATTACCTTACTTTATGGAATTTTTTCTTTTTTATTCAATGAACTGTTATAAAACCAACCCTATATAGCCCTATTGATAAAATATTCTTTCTCCTTTTATGTGGTGGTTTCTGTGTTTTCATTTACGTGTTCCATATAAATTAGTATAGATGGCGTAAAGACAAAACAGGGGTATCCTGGGCATGTGTTGTGTATACATTTGTGGTAGAATGAAGTTTTTACAATTATTGTTTAGTGGCATTTGACCTTTAAATCACAACTGATCTTTAAACTTCTACTTGCTTTTAATGCTTTAAACTTTTAATGTTTTGCATATTTGATATGAAAATATTTTAGAGACCAGGACTAAACTAAAATTTTTAACAGCTTTATTGATATATAATTCATATACCATATGATTCACCCATTTAAAGTATACAATTCAGTAGCTTTTAGTATATGTACAGATAATGTGCAACCATTACTACAGTCAATTCTAGAACATTTTCATAATCTCAAAAAGAAATGCCATACTACTTAACTATTACTCCTCATCTCATCCATCCCCTTCCCTAAGCAACCACTAATCTATTTTCTGTCTCTCTAGATTTCCCTGTTCTGGACATTTTGTATGAATGGAATCATATATAGTCTTTTGTAAGTCTTTTATGCCACTGGTTTCTTTTCATCTGGCATATTTTCAAGGTTCATCCATGTTGTAGATGTTTCAGTACTTCATTCTCTTTATGGCAGTGATCCATTGTATGGCTTCATGCATCAGTTGATGGACATTTGAGTTTCCACCTTTTGGTTATTATGAATAAAGTTGCTATAAAAGGCAGACTCCCTGCTGAGCAGGGAGCCCAATGCAGAGCTTGATCCCAGAACCCTGGGATCATGACCTGAGCCGAAGGCAGACGCTTAACCAACTCAGCCACCCAGGCACCCTGTAATTCTGTGTTTAATTGCTTGAGGAACTGCCTCACTGTTTTCCACCATAGCCACACCATTTACATTCCCACCACCAGTTTATGATCTCCGCATACCCCCACAACACTTGTTATTCTGACTTTTTTATTATAGTCATCTTAATAGATATGAAGTATGATCTTTTTGTGGTTATGATTTGCATTTCTCCAGTGACTAATGATGTCAAGCATCTTTTAATGTGCTTTTTGGTCTTTGGTGTATCTTCCTTGTAGAAATGGCACTTCAGATCCTTTGCCCATTTTTAATTGAATTGTCTTTTTTCAAGTTTTTAAAATAATTTTTGGGGCACCTGGGTGGCTCAGTCGTTAAGCATCTGCCTTCGGCTCAGGTCATGATCCCAGGGTCCTGGGATCAAGCCCTGCATCCGGCTCCCTGCTCCGCGGGAAGCCTGCTTCTCCCTCTCCCACTCCCCCTGCTTGTGTTCCCTCTCTTGCTGTGTCTCTCTTTGTCAAATAAATAAAATCTTTTGAAAAAATTTTAAAAATAAAATAATTTTACTTTTTATTTTTAATTATTATAATTTTTAATATATTTTAATACAAGTCCCTTTGTCTTTTCACTTTCTTAATGGTATTCTTTGACGTGCACGTTTTTAGTTTTGATAAAAACCCCAATTATCTTTTTCTTTCTTGTTCCTCATGCTTTTGGTGTCATAGCTAAGAATCTTTACCAAATCTGAGGTCATTAAGGTTTACCTTTATGTTTTCTTCTAAGAATTACATAGGTTAGCCCTTGCATTTTTAGGTCTTTGACCCATTTTGAGTTCATTTTTGTATGGGATGTGATGTAACAGTTCAAATATATTCTTTTGCATGTAGCTATGTATAGATGTCCTAGCATATTTGTTAAAAAGAATATGCTTTCCCCATTAAATGATCTTGAGGCCCTTGTTGAAATCAGTTGGTACATGGTTTTATTTCTGGGCTCTCAGTTCTGTTCCACTGATCTATATTGTGTTGTTTCATCAGTACCACACTGTTTGATTACTGTCGCTTTGTAGTACATTTTGAAATGGAGAAGTATGAGTCTTCCTACTTTGTTCTTCTTTTTCAAGATTGTTTTGGCTATTCTGGATCACTTGCAGTTGCAAAAGTTAGGTTATTGATTTGAGATCTTTATTTGTTCTTCTATAGGCATTTATAGCCATAAATTCCCTTCTAAACTGCTTTAGCTGCATCCCATATGTTTTGGTATGCTGTGTCTTCATTTTCATTTGTCTGAAAGTATTTTCTGAGTTTCCTTTGACACCTTCTTTGATACATTAGTTATTAAAGAGTGTCTATGGTTTAATTTCTACATATTTGTGAGTTTCCCAATTTGTTTTCTGTTACTGATTTATAATTTCATTCTACCATGGTCTGAGGACATACTTTGTAGAATTTCTGTTTTTAATTGTTTTGAGGTTGGTTTTATGACCTGGCATATGGTCTCTCCTGGAGACTTCCATGTGTACTCGAAAATATATATTCTGCTGATGTTGGGGGGAGTATTCTATAGTAAATATAAATTCTGTAGTGTTCTGTAGAAGTCTTTTAAGTCTAGTTGATTTATAGTGTTAAGTCTTATATTTCCTTGATTTTCTGTCTAGTTCTATCCATTATTTAAACTAAGATATTGAGGTCTCCAACTGTTATTGTTGAATTATCCATTTCTTTCTTCACTTTTGTTTTTGCTTCATATATTTTGGAACTCTTAGTTGGTGCACATATTTTTATAATTGTCACATCCTATTCATGAATTAACCCTTTTATCATAAAATGATTATCTCTATAATTTTTTCTGTTGTTTTAAAATCTCTTTATCTGATACAGTATACCACTCTAGCCTTCTTGTGTTTATTTGCATGATATATCACTTTCCATAATTTTACTTTCAGTCTTCCTGTCTTTGAATCCATGGCTTGTATTTTGGAGACAGCATCTTGTTAGGTCTTTTTTTATTATATATGAAATCTCTGCCTTTTGATTGGATTGTTTAATCCATTTATATTTAATGTTATTTGTTGATATAGTTGGATTTATGCCTGCCATTTTACTTTTCTTTTTTCTACGTCTTGTGTCCTTTTTTTGCTATATTCTTCCTTTTCTGCTTTCTTTAGTATTAGGTGAATATTTTTCAAAGAAGCATTTAAGTTTGTTTCATGATTTTTTTTTTTTTTAACTACATCTTTTTGAGTTTATTTTTAGTGGTTGTTCTTGGGCTTATGTATATATTAATAGAATCAACTTCAGATTTATATTAGTTCAGTGCCAATGAGATATAGAAACATTACTTTTATTTATTTTTTTAAAGATTTATTTATTTGAGAGAGCGAGAATGAGAGAGAGAGTACATGAGATGGGGGAGGGTTAGAGGGAGAAGCAGGCTCCTTGCTGAGCAGGGAGCCCGACGCGGGACTCAGTCCCGGGACTCCAGGATCATGACCTGAGCCGAAGGCAGTTGCTTAACCAACTGAGCCACCCAGGCGCCCTGAAACATTACTTTTATATTCCTCTATTTCCTTTCCCCCTTTTTAAGACATTATTGTTATTCAGTTACATTTATTAATGTTATAGACCCAACAGTACATTGTTGTAGTTATTACTTTACCATCAGTTATTTCTTTAACCTAGTACAGGTTTGCTCCCACCTACCTCCTTTGTGCTGTTATTGGCAAATGTATTACATTTCTATATGGTAATGACCTAACATATTTATATATGTATTATTATATACATATTATTATGTGTTGCATATTATATATATAACATATAATACACATTATATGTATTATACATATATATGTATATATAACATAATACATATTATAATACAGATTTATACATATATATACATACATATACATATATATGTTATATATAATATATAAATATGTATATACATTTATTTGTATATGTATGTATGTATATATGTATAAATCTGTGTATGTATGGAGGTGTATATATATATCTGTAAGTGTGTATATATATAAATATATATAAACGTATCTGTGTGTGTGTATATATATATATCTGTATCTGTATATACATTATATAGTGTTTTTTGAATCAGTTAAGAGAAAAAAGAAAATATATGCATTAATACTATTAATGCCTTTTATAATTACATAATTAACTTTACTGAAGTTCTTTTGTTTTTTGTGTGTGGATTTGAATTACTTTCTGTGGTCACTTAATTTCAGCCTGGTGGAATTCTTTTAGTGTTTCTTGTAAGGCGGACTGGGTAGGCTCTCAGTTTTTGTTTATTTGGAGATGTCTTTATTTCACTTTAATTTTTGAAAGATAGCTTTGATGGATATAGGATTTTTGGTGACAGGTTTTTTTGTTTTGTTTTTTGGGGTTTCTTGTTTGTTTTTGAGCAGTTTGAATACGTTACTTTGTTTTCTAGCCTCTGCTGTTTCTGCTGAGAGGTCAACTATTAATCTTAACCCTTGTAAGTGACTAGTTGTTTTCTTTTCCGGCTTTCAAGATTTTCTCCTTGTCTTTGACTTTCAGCACTTTTATTATGGTGTAGCTGGGAATCTCTGTAGATTTTTCCTCCTTAGAGTTTATTTGAGCTTTCTGGGTATGTAGATTAGCGTTATTCAGTAAATTTGGGGAGTTTTCCATCATTATTTCTTCAGGGTTTTTTTTTTTTTGCTCCTTTTTATCCTCTCCTTTTAGTACTCCTATTATGTGTGTGTGGTATACTATATGGTGTCCCACAGATCTCTGAAGTTCTCTTCATTTTTATTCACCTTTTTTTCTCTAATCAGATTTTATAATCTCTTTCAATTTATCTTCAAACTTCCCTGATTCTTTCTTCTGCCATTTCACATCTACTGTTGAGTCCTTCTAGTGAGTTTTTCATTTTGTTATTGTACTTTTTAATGCAGAATTTTCATGTTTCTCTCTCTCTCTCTCTCTCTCTTTTTTTTTTTGTAAATTTTGTCTCTTTATATCCTCTATTTGATGTGACATTATCCCATCCTCTTTACTTCATTAATCACGGTTACCTTTAGTTCTTTGAATATATATAATGGCTACTTTGAAGTCATTTTCTGTAAACCCAACATCTGGTTGCTCTCACAGGCAGTTTCTGTTGCCTCCCTTTTTTTTTTTTCTTTGTATATGGGACATACTTTCCTGTTTCTTTGTGTATCTTATAATCTTTTTTGTTGTAAACTGAACATTTCAGATAATGTATTTAATGTATTATAGCAACACAGTACTGGGTACTGGCCCCACCCCTCAGAGGTGGTGTTAATTTGTTTTTTTGTTTAGTGACTGGGCTAATGTTGTTCCTCGGAGAGGTTGCAGCTTTAGGCATGCCAGTAAACACCCTGAGATGATATGCTTTGGACAGTGCTCTCTATGTTTTCCTAACTACACCCCCAACTTTAAATTCCAGTGAATTTAAAGCTTGTTTGTTTTCAACAATGCTCTGGGGCATAAATTGTTCTTCTGATTTTTTCTGACTAATCCAGTTAAATTCAGGCTCCTTTGAAGGAATAGTTCCTGAGATCAGTGTCTGATACTTGTTCTGACACCAGGAGGGCTCCTCCGAGCTGTTTCTTTTCCTGGTATTCTCCTGTAAACTACCTGGCTAAAGCCTATTTCCTCATTGAATCTATAAATCTTCCCATTGTCTTTCACCACAACTCCCATGTTTTTTGAGAGCACCCCTAACCTTGAACTTTTCTATGCTCTGTTAGAAAAGAAGTCAGTGCCTTTGGGAAAAGACTTAACAGCTGTTTTATGGTTTGCTTCTCCCCCTCTCTCCTCAGGCAGAATTTCTGAGAGCTCCAGAGTTGGGTGGGGATAGGGACAATGGCATGTTTCTCTCTGAGTGACACCCCACTTCAGGAGCTGAGCAGGAGATGGAGAGGGAGCAATAACTTGAGATCTTTTTGGATCTTTTGGCTTACCTCTTCCAGCATGGAACTACCACCTTTATAGACCAGAACTAAGGTAATGGCAGCCCCAGTATTCTCAGTGGTGCTGTACCAATAGAGCCTCTGTCCCAGGAGTTGGGCAAAAGAAGGGGGCCCCTCTTCTCAACTGCACTGGCCCAGAACTTAGTCTCAGTAATAGATAGTTGTGGGCAGGGTTAGAGTTCCTGACCTGAAGAAAGCTATCTGACAGGGAGCTGGTGGTAAAGGGATCCTTGTGTTCTTGGCTGCACGTCTATAGAGTGGAGTTTCTGCCTAGCTAAGCTGGGAGGAGAGAGGCAGGTAGCTCTCTTTGTTCAAATACCACACATTCTTGTTCTTAACAAATTTTCATAAGTAAGTATTCTTAGATAGATGTTTCCTCATTTGCTTTTTGCCTTAGGGACCATTTCCAGAGGCTTCCAAAGTTTGTTTTAAAAATAATTTTCATCTGTTTCCCTGGGCAGCAGTTCTGGTGGAGCTTTTTTACCTTGTCTTGCTAGAAGTTGTACTTCCTGTGGCTAAAATTTTAGCTTCCTTTGTAGTAATAATTAGTACCTTACTCTTTCCTAGGAATTTATAGCTTTCAAGTATATAATTACGCCAATAAATTTGAAAAAGGAATTGGGAAAATCCCTTAATAAATAGCTTTCTGAAACTGACACAAAAAGAAACAAAAATCTGAACAAGTCTTATACCTATTCAATTGAATCCTAATTAAAAACCTTGACAAGGACATTATAAGAAAATGAAATTACAGACTAATATCCCTTATGAACTTAGATGCAAAAAATGTTATACAGAATATTAATAAATTGAATTTAGCAACATATAAATAGGATGATATATCATGATCATGTAGGATTCATGGCAGAATCCAAGGTTGGTTTTATATTCAAAAATGACTTGCTGGGCTGCCTGGGTGGCTGCTTCTGACTCTTGGTTTTGGTTTAGGTCATGATCTTGGGGTTGTGAGATCGAGCCCCAAGTCAGACTCCACACACAGCATGGAGTCGGCTTGGAATTCTCTCTGTCCTCCCCACCCCCAACACATGTGCATGTGCTGTGTCTTACTCTTAAAAAAATTTTTTTAAAAAGATTTGCTGTGTAAGCAGAATAAAAAAGTTGTATCATCTAGAAAAATAGAAATTCCTTCTCTATAGTTCCTTTCTCTCTAGTACTTTAATGTGTAAATTCCAGCCACCTCATTAACGCTGATCTCCACTTACTATGAGGCTGCTTGCTATTTTGAGGCTTCTCCCTATGGTGCAGTCTGGAAAGTGCTAACAGAGAGCTGGTATGATTGTGGGCCTCACTCTGTTTTAGTTCTCTCAGGATCACAGTCCCATATTGCCTGTTTTCCAGCATCTGAGAGCAGTTATTTCACATATTTTGTCCAGTTTTTAGTAGTTTACAGAGGGAATGCTAGTCTGGTGGAAGCAGAAATGTTTCCCACACTTTCTGTCATTTTTATGCAATGGGTATGAAATGATAGTATGGCATTTCATACATAAATTCATATATATGGTTTTTATATACTTACATTTTTCTGCTTTCCAATATGGTTGAATGTCTTCATGTTTATTGGTCATTATGTTTCATGTGCCCTTTTCTGTAGATTTGTCTTTTTCTTATTGATTTGTAGCTGTTCTTTTGTGCATTCTGGATGCCAGTCCAGAGTTGGTTATAAAATAAAATGTTTTATAGCTTTCCTATTCACATTTGGTCTTTTAGTTCTCTGGTTGGAATTAATTTTTATAAATGGTATGAGGGAGGGATCTAATTTTTTTTCCCCTATGAATAGTCAGTGGTCCTAGCATAATTTTTTAAATTAAAATTCACAACTGACATTTAAAAAAAAACAACTCTATTATATATTAACCTTCTGTATATGTTACACTAGAATGTCCCAAGTTACCTTATTTTTTCTTTTCCAGTGATCTTTTTTATCTATTCCTGCCCCAAATCATGTAGTTTTAATTACTATATATAGTAAGATTAGTTTTCTCTCCTTCATCTTAAAAATCATCTTGGCTCTTCTTGGCTCTTCGTTTTTCCTGATGAATTTTAAGAGCAACTCTTCAAGTTCCAACAAAACACCCTGTTGATTGATTGCAGCATCCTGTTGCAATCCAAATTGCATTCCCTGTATATTCATAGGGGAAGACATTGAATCTTCTCATTCATAATAATGGTTTATCTCTGTTATTTATATCTTTTATTTCATAAATGTTTTAAACTTTCTTCATAAGAGTCTTTCTTGTCTTTTGTTAAACCGACCTCTCAAATTACTTACCCTGGAACTCAGTCACCATATTGTGAGGAAACTCGGGCCACATGGGGGGGCGGTTCTGGCACTAGCCCCAGCTAGACCTTTAGTCGAAAGCCTGAATTAACTATCAGACATATGAGTGATTTAGCCTTCACAGTATTCCACCTCTTTCTAGTTTTCTAGCTGAGGCCTTAAGACATCATGGAGCAGAGATAAGTTGTCCTTGCTGTGTTCTGTCTGAATCTCTGACCCAAAGAAACTGTGATAATAATTATTGTCTTAAGCCACTAAATTTGGGGCAATTTATTACTAAGCATTAGAAAATTAAAACACCAAACATCATTCTGATTATGATTTGGCTGCTTCTTTAGGCCTGCCTAAGGAATACATAACTGGAATATTCTAATATAGTACATTGAGGAATGATTTCTTATCCTAAATTAATAAACTGGCATTTATTACTATGTCATGAACTTGGTTAATTTATATTTGTACTGTGTATGATAAAAAGAAACCACGTATCTGAGTGTATAAGACAGAGGAATAGCCTCAGACATTAACTCAAAGATACCTTTATTTAGTGGTACAGTCTTCCTAAATAAGTTTCATAAACTGACACCAAAGAGTATAGTGTAAAACTTCGTTACCACATTTTCATAAAGATTCTAGATCTTGAAAAATTTTCACAAAGTTTGCTAATATCAGATGAATTAGTGTAATCAACTAGACTATATCCTCAACTACATAGGTATTATTTTTCTCTAACAGTTTATTCTATGAACCTTGAGGCCTCGTGTGACCCTGGTTCTTTTTAGGAAGAACCAGTCTTGAAAGTCACATAGACTCCCTTTTATGACCTAGAGTTGAAAGTCACGTAGCTTCACTAATGCAATACTGAGTCTGTTCCCTAGAAGCTAGTCACCAAGTCCAGCCCACATTCATAGGAGATTAAATTAAACCTTTTGAAGAGAAGAGTGTCAGATAATTTGTGGACAAAATTTAAAACTAGTACACTTGCTAAGTATGAAATTAGAACAAAGGAAGTTTTATAAATAATGGTATTAGGCTAAAATATCCTAATTCTCTCATAGCAGGGGATATAGTCATGTTTAAACACCATTAATGGTTCTGGTAGACTCGAAATCCTTTGGCTAAAGTTTTTTCTCATTGGTAAGTGTTTGGGTGGGCTCTGTCTTGTGTTTGCTTCTGAAGAGGTTAAAAAATGATGAGAGAGTGCATTCCAGCTGGTGCATAAGACAGGAAACTTCCAAGTGTCAACATAAATGGAATATGGGATATAAAAGGCGGAGTAGAGGGAAATGAACTTGGAAAGGTGGTGCCTCTCAATTTCTCCTCCTCTCCTTTCAGCCTCAACTCTAGTTATCTTCGCATTTTTAAGGTTAGTAACATTTTCTACACCATTATATTAAGTTTTCTCTAAGTTGTAATTCTAAAAGTCAAAAGTCAGCCTGGTGTATGTTGTGTGACTGTATAGGCTTCAGAGCCACATAATGTAATTACATTTCCTTAAATAGTCTTTTTAGTATTTCCTGGAGTTTATAATTGTGTTTATTTTTCTTGCACTTTTTGACATACTCTCAAGTTTTTCTTCCGTATAATAAGATATCCTATTGATTGATCCTCCTGTAGGCATCACTCTCATGGGGCTTCTTTACTCCTGTTCTAAATGGCTCAGTTGCTCTGTAGGACTTGACTGCTTTTCTGGATTGATTCCCCTATTCCTGGATTCCATTTCTTTTTTTCCTTTATTGCTGCATTATGTCCTCAGGTAATTTCCGAAGAAAGGTTGTGAGGGTGCTAATTGTTCCAAGTATTTGCATGTCTGAAAATGCCCTTATTGAATCATTATACTTTATTGATAGTAGGCTGGTTACGCAGTTGTAGACTGGCATTCAAATTCGAATGATATAGCCCCATTATCTTCTGGCATCACTCTTGCTGATAAATCTAATGGATATCTGCTTCTGGTTCTTTTGTGAGTTAATTTTTTCTTTTTTTTAATCTGAAAGCTTTTAGTCTTTTCTCCTGGGTATCTGAAATTTCAAAGTGATATGCTAAATTAACCCTTCGTTTGGGGTCATTTTTTTCTTTTTATTTAGTTTTCTTTCATGATTCAAGGCCTTCCTTGAATGTCTGGTGATCCTTTCTATTAATATTAGTGAACATTCTCTTTGTTATTGTGGGGTTACACACACACACACACACACACACACACCTATATTCTTTTTTTTTTTTTGGTTTAGTCTTATTTAGAGGATGGGGAAGAGATAAATTTGTCATTTCTAATATGCATTGTGAATTTCTAAGTGGGTAAGGATTTAGAATACAGCTATTAGAGGAAGAGTTGATCTTTTAAAGACTATAGTCTTATACTTATTCTTGCATTCTAAGTGATTTGAATCCCATTTTGATTACAGATTTGTTTTGTGATCTTGGGCATGCTATGTAGTATGGGCTCTGATAGTACTTTACATATTGTAAAGCAGTGGCTGTCAGACTTTTTGACTGCAAACTATAATAAACCCATTTTATAAACACATTGTACTCATATACATGCAACACCTTAATTTTTTTTAAGATTTATTTGTTTGAGAGAGAGAGAGAAGAGCATGCATGTGAGAGTGGGGGAGGGGCAGCGGGAGAGAATCTTCAAGCAGACTCCCCCGTGTGCATGAGCCTGAGGGGGATAGGGGTGTTTGATCTTAAGGACACATCAGATCGTGATCTGAGCGGAAACCAAGAGTCAGATGTTTAACTGACTGAGCCACCCAGGCGCCCTGCAACATATTGATATTTTATATATATTTTAAAATTCTGGTCATGACCCACTAAAATGATCTACGCACCAGTGGGTTGCAACTCACACCTTGAAAAACAGTTCTCTAGAGCAGTATTCCTTACAATGTGAGCCAGGTACATATTTACACTGTGTATTAAAAAAAAATTAGAGATAAGTAGGGAAACCTAACAGGACTTTTGTGAGTTTTTTTTTTTTTTTTAAGATTTGTTTATTTGAGAGAGAGAGTGAGTGTGAGGGAGCATGCATGCTCAGGCTAGAGGGGCAGAGGGAGGGAAAGCATCTCAAGCTGACTCTCCACACAGGCTCTGTCTCACAACTCTGAGATCATGCGTGACCTGAGCTGAAACCAAGAGCTGGGTGCTCAACCGATTGCACCACCCAGGCACCCCAGGAATTTTGTGAGTTTTAAAAATTGTGTTAATCTTCAAAGATGAAATGTCTCACTTTCCTAGAGTTGTCTTGATTCTCCTTCTGCCTAAGACCATGCAGGGATTTCTACAGTAGTAAGAATTTTTTTAGTGGTATCAAATTTCAGTCTTAAAAAAATGGAAGACAGTTAAGATGCATTTGAAAAACTCATCTTCCAGTCAACTTTAAACCAATTATGTATTTTGCAAGGCAAGGCACATCTGTTTTTTAGATAATTCTTTGTGCAATTTTTCTTGTATTTTCCATAATTTCCATACTGGGGATTTAGTGTTTTCTAGAAGAGCACTTTAATAAATCCTTAGCTCTGATGTTATTGAAGAGAGAAATGTAAATTGATATTTCAGGTCATAATATTTTTAAGTTGTAATAAAATTTCCTTGAGGAATTTTAAAGACTTAAGGCATTTTAAATTGTTGAATATGATACACTGATAATAATTACTGGTAAAAATTGCTGGTCTAAACTGCCCTCAAGTAAATACTTAGGGAGGTCAAAATATACCTCTAGGTTTATGACAGGACTGGGTTTATCTCTTCATTTAAATGGCAGTCACTAGGATTTTAAATACTAATTTATTTACACATTTTAGAAGAAATTAATCCATTTGAAATAGATACATGTCATCATTTCAAGAAGACCTTGTTTAAACTGCTCCAACAAAAATTTGGGGTCTCTTCTGGTAATTAACTTTAAGGTGACTAAGCAAATACTGTCTTGAACTCAGGGGATGACGCAAAACAATTACACTGTGTGCATCTACCATTCCAGTTACTGTATGATGTAGTACTATAAGGTGTTCTGTTTTTTTCCTGTGAACTTGTATGTTTCCACAGGTATTTTTATTTTTAAACCACTAAGTGAACTTCTGGTAGAAAACATCAGTGAATATTGCAGATAGAGAATCCCAGGCAAAGACATTAACACCATAGGAATTGGAATAGACATTATCCACATTGAAAATGGCAAACGGATAATTAACATTAGCCCACTAAAAATGACCAAGTCAGAACACTATGTGACATTACTGCCTAAATATTAGACATTGCCAAACTGAAACATCATTGAGAATAACAGACTTCATTTGCAAGCATTCTTATAATGGTGATGTTAAAGTATAAAGTGGCCAATGTAAATTTTGTCAGTGCTTTTTACATTTAACAGAGAATTATTATGCATTGTTTTTCTCACAAGTTGTTTTCCATATTTATGAAGTATAGCCAGAATATAGTCTGATATTTTTTCAACCTATTGAATATATTTTTTGCTTTTCTTATGAGAAAATTCGGTGTAAATGGTGTTTCAGAAAGGTACCTAAGAGTTGGGACATATTAAACATCTACAAGTGCAAAATATTTCATAACTTCTTGATGAAAACCATAATTGTCTTTTTTTAGGATAACCATTATAAAAATGTTTTTGACCTATATAAAAATGTTGCATGTCATGAACCTAACAGTTTCTAATCTCTTGAAGACAGGAAATCATCTCTAACTTTCAGAACTAAGGATTGTTTTGAAAGTTAGCACATATGAAATACTTAATATTGTGTTTGGCATGAAGGACACTAATGTTAGCAGTGGTATTATATTTTATTATGTAGCTCAGCAAGCTGCTTAATGAGAACATGTATTTGCAGGAAGGGTTAGGTGGGAAAAGATTTTTTTTTATTCTTTAATACCTAAAAATAATTGAGGATTGGAAATGTCTATTTTAGGGGTACCTGGGTGGCTCAGTCGGTTAAGTATCTGCCTTCGGCTCAGGTCCTGGTCTGGGATCAAGCCCTGAGTCAGGCTCCCTACTCAGCAGGGAGCCTGCTTCTCCCTGTCCTCCCCGCTCATGCTACCTCTGTTTCTTTCTCTCTCAAATAAAATTAAATTAAAAAAAAAAAAAAGGAAATGTCTATTTTAACTCAGAGCCAAAGGAGTTGAAATGTAAACTGATTTCTAAATATTTCTAATATTTGGGAAGATCCAGATGTGACCTATCCCATCTGAGCATCTGAAGGAGAAAAAATAAATCTTTAGGTTAAGAAATGAATTACTGAATAGAGAAGCTATGAAAAACATTAATTTCTTTCTAGAGAAAACTCTCAAGAGTTAGGTGCCCAGAAAATGAAGCTTTATTTTCTTTGTATGGAACGTATTCCTGAATCTTCTATTTGCCAATCCTAGAAATCATTTTGTGTCTTCTGACATGTTAGCCAGAGGCTTTTGGCCTGTGCTGTAAGAGAAGAATGTCTTCCATTTATATTTTATTTTGAAATATATGCACTCAGCTTCATGATCATTATCTCATTTAATCCATTTAAGTCTACCATCAAGGTAGATTATTGATAAAATGGTCATTGTTGTAAATTCTTTAGCATTATATGATGTAATAATTTACTATTCGTGCCACTTCTGATATCCAGCACCAATTTAAGCTTACTCTATAGCCTCTTTTTCAGTGCGTAATCTTCATACCTCAAATTTAAGAGTTTTTTGAAATATCAAATATGTATTTGTTGACTCTTTATATACCCTACACTGGACGTAAAAGAAATAAAAAGGAACATTGTTCGGTGAATGATCCTTGCCTTTGAGGAGCCTGAAATCTTTTGGTAGGTAACAAAAGAAGTATTTGTTAAATACAAGCTTGAAGATAATGCATACTCAACTGTATGTTTGAGACTGTGAGTACTGTAGATGTTCAGAGAAGGGAGGGGTCACTGTATCCTGACTTAGTACCTAAGGGAAATTTTGTGGAGAACGTGAGATTTAAGTTAATTCTTAGAGGGTGAGTAGGATTTGGAAACATAGGGGAGGAAATCTGGTATGGTATTTCAGGTAGGGAAAAGAGTTTAAGCAAACACATGGCCTTTGGAGAACAAGAAAAGGAGTGATTTCATGTTGAAGAGTGGGTAGCAGGAGGAAAAAGAAAATTAGGACTGGCTAACAAGGTGACCACATATTAAAATGGACTATTGTGGAAAAAAAAAAGGGCTATTGTATGAGTTTGTATTGCTTTTAGCATAAGGAAAAAATAGCTTAAAAATATTTTAAAACTCAGAACTGAGTTAGCTTGTAAAGGTATGGCACTTATTTCCCCTATATTCCCCATCGCTATAATGGAATTTAATTATATATAAAAATCTCATATATGTCATAATAAAGATATAAAAATATATAATGAGGATATAGATATCTTTATAAACAGATAAAGGTATTACTAACTGAGAAAACTGAGGGATTTCCTGTACAGAATGAGTTGAGAAGGATTTTTACAGCTCAACTAATTACTCCTTCTCTAGTGTATAACATATACCCAATCTAATAAATTTAGCATAATTGGGAAGCTTACAAAAGGCAGAGGTGTACATCTTAAACTTTTTCAAACTAAGTATCAGTATAGTAGACATCTGTATGATTTTTTAAAATTTAATCTCAGTAGTCAAGAAACTTAAATAATTGAGCTAATTGAAGGTCCTTGTTTACAGATGTGAAAGTTCAGAATTGAAGTTTTGTTATTTTTTGAATGTTGAAAACAAAAGGATTTAATACATTTGTTAGAATCAAATCAATATAACGTGCCCATATTTTTATAATAAGTAGAGGGTAAAAATAAACATTTATTGAATGTCTGCTGTATGTCAGGCACTGTGCTAGATATGAGGTGGTAGGGAGGGAGAGACACAGATAGAGATAAAGATCACACTTGTTTCCTGTCTGGTGGCCTCATACTTTAGGAGTGTTGTACATGTAAAACATAATTGAAATATAATACAGCATAATAAATGCTACAGTAGAGATAACACACCTAAGATACGTTTGGGTAAAAGTGGATTAACCAATTAGCTTTAGTGTTTTAGAGTTTCTGAGGGGAATATGTTTCTGCTGAAACATAATAAATGGGGAGAGTTCCCAGGGTGGGAATGTGGGGAAAAGAAAAGGGCATTCCAGGCAGAGGAAACTAGAATATTCACAAGTTGCAGGGAATATGGTTTAACCAAAGTGAGGGTACATGCTGGAAAGTGTTGAGAGATGATTGTTGACAGTAGACAGCTGAATTTTGTGTACAATCCTGAGGAGTTTGAGCCTCAATTTGTAATTTTTGGAGGATCATTGAAAAGTATTTAGTGTGATCAGATTGAATCTCCTTTTAGCAAGATTTTAGCTTTTGAGATTGTTTAGAAGATAAATCAGAAGTTGTAGTAGTTATGGGAACAGGCAAGAGGAGCAGTTAGGATATCACTTCTGTATTCTAGATGATGGATGATGAGGGTATTAAAATGGCAGTGGGAATGACAAGAAAAGGATAGCTTCCAGATGTTAAAGAAACAGTCAGCAGCGTTTAATGACTGATTGTGGATAGTGAGAGAGGAGGAAGAGTCCATTATGTTTCCTAGTTTCTGGCATGAATGATGAGATTAGATGGATGAATTTTTCAGTAGATTTTTTTTCCTCACTCTATTTTTGAGAGAAGCTTTATGTGTATGAATACCTTCTATAAAATTAATAAGCATATTAAAGGTAATTTCTGAGTAGGTTATTTCTAAGTTTTTCTTTGTTTTTCTTTATAGATGCCACTTCCAATGAACAACAAGAGCTTTTCTGTCAGAAGTTGCAGCAGTGTTGTATACTGTTTGATTTCATGGACTCTGTTTCAGACTTGAAGAGCAAAGAAATTAAAAGAGCAACACTGAATGAACTGGTTGAGTATGTTTCAACTAATCGTGGTGTAATTGTTGAATCAGCATATTCTGATATAGTAAAAATGGTAAGATTTATATAAATTTAAGTAAGATCTAAGGTGTAATTATGAATTACTGAGACTGATTTTTAACAAATGTGCAATAATCAGTGTACTCAAAATGTTTTTAAAGTAGTCCATTTGAAAGATCCATTCATTCCAATAATGCTGTCATTGCTTATAATAGTTTGAAAATTCAGTAGCCACAGTGGCTCGTGGCTGCCATACTGTATAGTGCAGATCCAGAGCTTCAGAGAAAGATGTAGGCTTAAGATTATACAGACTGATAGATGATTATCATAGGGCTGAATTGTCACTAAGGGAGAATGTCTAAAGTGGGAAGAGAGGAACAATGAAAATCTATGGAATTCTGTACATTTCAGCAGTTGGGTAAAGGAGTCAGATCTAAAAAATTATATTTATTTAGAATACTTTAATATAGAGTCTGTAACACTTGAATTTTAATAAAAACTCAGGACCTTTGAAAAGTTAAACAACGCAAATAAGTGTATGAAATTTCTGAAAAATAAATTACTGCTAACTTTATTAGTAAGGTTGTTTAGGATATTGTTTATTAATAATTCAACCTTATTCTCCATCAAATAGTAGAAATTTGTTTAGGATTTGTGATTTTTGTATTTTGGTGCATAGTAACAAAATACAAAAAATTTAGTTGGAGTAATTAGAGAGTCACTGAGTACATAATTGAAGCTTAAATGTTCCCCGGGTATAGAAGGTTATAGCAAGTATAATTTGTACTTGTCTTCGTTTCCTTCCCCTTGCCTAATATATGTTCTGGGGGAAGAATAAAATGTCGCTAAATTTGGCCCTGTAATACTAGTTGAGTTTTCTTTCATCACCCTGTACTAGAAAATTTTGTTGGTTTTTTTTTTTAATTGAAAATAAAAGCCTTAAAGAATTTTTAAAAGATTAGCTGTACAGAGAACACTGATCAAAATAAAATCGGCTTCCAAAACTCATAGACAGTAAAAAGTGACAGTTTGAAAATGGAAATATTGAATACTGATAAACTTATTTTGTTTTTTGTTTTGTGTTTATCATTAAAATATGTTCAGGGGAACATATTTCCGTTTTACTAATTTTTACTGATTTCAAATGGTTTGTATTCATGAATTTTGAAAATACTGGAAAAAGTACTTTATTTTTATCTGTGTAAAGGTATTGACTGGCTGGCTCAGTGGGTAGTGCATGCACCTCTTGTGTGAGTTTGAGCCTCATGTTGGGTGTAGAGATTACTTAAAGTTATTGACTTGGATATTGAAATGACTTAAATATTTGCATATTGAAAATGCTCAAATATCTGAGTCAAATTATTCTGTAATTTGCTATGTAATAATAAATTGTGGGATTTAGTTTCTTTCCTCAAGAAAAGGCGTGTGTATGTTTTGTCTTTTCTTTTTTTTTTTTAACTTCTGTCCACTTAATTTCTAGGCAAGTGTGAAGCCAATTCACCCTGTTGGCCCTGTAAAGCTCTTATGTATATGTTATATACAGTTAGATTTGTTGGTGGCTACAAGGTTATTTTTTTTCTTTTACTACCAATAATAAGTATGATCTCAAAGGCAAATTATGCCTTCTTGTAGGATATATTTCCTTTTCAAGTTTTATCTGTGACTTTCTGCCATTCTTTGTGAAATTGATATCCATCAAACTCTTGGTTCTGCTTTCATGTTGAGTTCTACCAGATCACATTCTAGGTTATTACTTTCTAAGTCTTATGGTTATACTAATTGACTGTTAGCAGTTCTTTGGCTGACCACAGATGCCACTTCATAAGAATAGTTGGAAATTTGCTTTATTTTATCCTTTATTCCCTAAATAGTTTATTTCAGGTGACCAACTCCTTAATAGTATGGCCTTAAATGTTTACTAAACCATGTGGTCTCTCAGTCTGTTCATCATTCCTCAAAGAATTGTGAGTTGGCACCACAGTCTACCCTTTGCTAGAGAAAAAAGATGTGAACTTTACCTTGGTGCTGAGACAGTGTGAATGATGAAATTATAAATATTTCATTGAATCTGAAATGAAGAATCTCACATCCTGATTTCAGAGAGATCAGCCTTTTTTAAAAAAAAAAAAGGCTAAGAGTAGATGAAATACATTAAATCACCACCGGGGTATTATAAAATATGTCTGTAATTGCAGTGAAAGTATTCTGCTCTCCCACCCCTCTCCTTAGTGTGGTGTGTATGTATAGGAATGGAGGTCTCTTTTGGATTGTAAGGTAAGTAAATGGCTGGATTAGAATATGGAGGGAATTGCGGAAAGATGAAAAGGATCAAGTTAGAGATAGGTAGAGTTTAGGAACTTTATGTTTTTTCCCCCATAATCATCCCCTCCCCTCCTTTTTTTTCGTGTGTGTCTGTGTGTGTGTGTGTGTGTATGTGTGTTAAGCAAAACTTCTTGTAATTTAAGGAAGGAGGAATCCAAAAGAAGTCTGTAATCTATAGTAGGTTGGCATCTGAAGAAGTCATAGTTATGGGATAGAGAAAAGAGAAACAAATACCTACCTTTTTCATATCTTGATGAGGTTTATAGGTTTTGAACTAGGCTTATAGTCACAAGTTAACTCTTTCCTTAAAGTTATCTTTAAAATATTTCATTTACATTGTTTAATTATACAACAAAGAATATAAATGTAAATTTCTTTTTCTTTACAGATCAGTGCTAATATCTTCCGTACTCTTCCTCCAAGTGATAATCCAGATTTTGATCCAGAAGAGGATGAACCCACGCTTGAGGCCTCTTGGCCTCACATACAAGTATGAAACATTATATATTGGCAGTTTTTGCATTTATGATATTCTACTGAAATCGTGGTGGTTCTCTTTTAGATCTGAGTGTCTATTTAAAATATTTGAGTTTTAGTATGTGTTATCATTATTTTCTTTTTCCCAAAATGTTTTTACTTTTTTTATTGTGATAAAGTACACTTAACTTTTATCATTTAAACCATTTTAAAGTGTACCATTCAGTGGCATTAAGTACATTCACAATGCTGTGCAGCCATCACTACTTCTAGTTCTAGAATTTTTTCATCACCCCAAGTGGAATCCCCCTTTACATTAGCAGTCACTTCCCATTCCCCTAACCCCACAGTCCCTGACAACTACTAATCTACTTTCCGTCTCTATGGATTTGCCTGTTATGAATATTTAATATAAGTGAAATCATTTAATATGTGGCCTTTTGTGTCTGGGTTCTTTTATTTAACATAGTATTTTCAAGGTTGAGCAATGTTCTTGCATGTGTCCATACCTCATTCTTTTTAATTGCTGATAATAATATTTCATTTTCTGGATATACCATATTTTGTTTATCCATTAATCAGTTGATGGATGTTTTGGCTTATTGTAACAAGAGCTATTATGAACATTTACGTACCCGTTTTTGTTTTAACATGTTTCCCATAGATTTTGATAAGTTGTGTTTTTGTTTTCATTCACCTCACATACTTTCTAGTTTTCCTGTGATTTCTTCTTTATTATTTAGGAATTTGTTTAATTTCTACATACTTGTGACTACCACATTTTTTTCTGTTACTAATTTCTAATTATTTCATTGTAGTTGGAGAACATACTTTGAATGTTTTCAATCCTTTAAGTTCATTGAGGATTGTATTAGGGCCTCACATGCAGTATATTCTGGAGAATGTTTCATGTGTGCTTGAGAAGAATTTGTGTTCTGTGGTTGTTTGGTAGAGTGTTCTGTAGAAATCTCTTAGGTCTAATTGGTTCATAAGGTTATTCAAGTCTTCCATTTCCTTGTTGACCTTTTATTCTATCCATTATTGAAAGTGAGATATTTTGGGGCCCTGTTAGCTGCTTATGTTTATAATTGTTATATCTTCCATCTGGATGGTCCTTATCATTATAACCTACAAAGTTTCTCAAGTTTATTTTTTCTGATATTAGTATAGGCACTTCACCTATCTTTTGGTTACTGTTTGCATGATATATCTTTTTCATCCTTTTACTTTTAATCTGTTTCTTTGAATCTAAATTTTGCCTATAAAAGTTGGATCATGTTTTTTTAATCAGTTTCAACAATCTCCGCCTTTGATTGGAGTGTTTAATCCATTTACATTTAATGTAATTAGATAGGATTTACATCTGCCATTTTGCTATTTTCTATATGTTTTATACCTTTTTGTTTTTCTACATTACTGCTTTTTGTATTAAACAGGTATTTTCTAGGGTACCATTTTAATTCCTTTTTTTTTTTTTATTAAGATCCCAGGATCCTGGGATCATGACCTGAGCCAAAGGTAGATGCTTAACCAATTGAACCACCCAGGCATCCCTGCCTTTGTTTTTTTTAACTGTATTTTTTATTTTCTTAGTAGTTACCCTGGGGATTACAGTTAGCATCTTAAAACAATCTAGTTTGGTTGAATACTAACTTAATTTCAATAATATACACAATTTTGGTCCAGTATACCTCCATTGCCTCCCCCACCTCCTTTGTGGTATTATTATCATACAAATTAGATCTTTTTTTAAGATTTATTTATTTGAGGGCGCCTGGGTGGCTCAGTTGGTTAAGCAACTGCCTTCGGCTCAGGTCATGATCCTGGAGTCCCGGGATCGAGTCCCACATCAGGCTCCCCGCTCAGCGGGGAGTCTGCTTCTCCCTCTGACCCTCTTCCCTCTCGTGCTCTCTATCTCCCATTCTCTGTCTCTCAAATAAATAAATAAAATCTTTAAAAAAAAAAAGATTTATTTATTTGAGAGACAGAGCATGGGGGGAGGTGTGCAGAGGGAGAGGGGAAGCAGACTCTTCACTGAGTAGGGAGCCGGACACAGGGCTCAATTTCACAACTTTGAGATCATGACCTGAGCCGAAACCAAGAGTTGGACACTTAACTAAGCCATCCAGGTGCTGCACAAATTAGATCTTTTTACATGCCCACCGATAGAGTTTTGTAATTATTGCTTTATGTGGTTGTCTTGTAGAGCAGTAGAATAAATGAGTTATAAATAAAATACTTTTTTTTTTAAAGATTTTATTTATTTGTCAGAGAGCACAAGCAGGGGAAGCGGCAGGCAGAGCAGGCAGGGGGAGAAGCAGGCTCCCCACTGAGCAAGGAGCCCTGGACCCCGGGATCATGACCTGAGCTGAAGGCAGATGCTCAACTGACTGAGCCACCCAGGCGCTTTAAATAAAATACATTTATACTGTCTTTTATATTTATTTATGTATAGTTGACCCTTGAACAACATGAATTTAAACTGCATGGGTCTACTTATATGCAGATTTTCTTTGATAAATACAGTACAGTACTGTAAATGTATTATCTCTTCCTTATGATTTTTTAAAAAATGTAATTCCAGTATAGTTAATATACAGTGTTATATTAGTTTCAAGTATACAGTGTAGTGATTCAACAGTTCTGTACATTACTCAGTGCTCGCTGTGATAAGTTTACTCTTAATCCCCTTCATCTGTTTCTCCCATTCCCCCCACCCACCTGCCCTGTGGTAACCATCAGTTTGTTCTTTATAATTAAGAGTCTGTTTTCTGGTTTGTCTCCTTTCTTCTTTGTTCTGTTGTTTTCTTTTTTAAATTCCACATATGAGTGAAGTTATATGGTGTTTGTCTTCCTCTGACTGATTTATTTCACTTAGCACTATACTCTCTAGATCCATCCATGTTGCTGCAGACGGCAAGATTTCAATCTTCTTTATGGCTGAGTAATATTCCATTGTGTATGTAGTGTGTGTGTGTGTGTGTGTGTGTGTGTGTGTGTGTGTGTGTGTATACACACACCACATTTCCTTTATCCATATTCATTTATCAATGGACACTTAAGCTACTTCTATAATTTGGCTGTTGTAAATTACACTGCAATAAACATAGGGGTGCATATATCTTTTTGAATTAGTGTTTTCATATTCTTTGGTGTAATTACTGGATTGTAGAGTAGTTCTATTTTTTTTTTCTAAGATTTTATTTATTTCTTAGAGAGAGAAAGACAGAAAGCACGAGAGGGAAGAGGGTCAGAGGGAGAAGCAGACTCCCTGCTGAGCAGGAAGCCCGATGTGGGACTCGATCCCGGGACTCCAGGATCATGACCTGAGCCGAAGGCAGTCGCCTAACCAACTGAGCCACCTAGGCGCCCGAGTAGTTCTATTTTTAATTTTTTGAGAACCTCCATACTGTTTTCCACAGTGGCTGCACTAGTCACATTCCCCCTTATGATGTACTTTTTAATGAAAAAAATTTTTTTTCGGATTTTTATTCGTTTATTTGAGAGAGAGAGAGAACACAAGCAGGGGGCAGAGGGAGAAGGAGAAGCAGACTCCCCACTGAGCAGGAAGCCCGACATGGGGCTCGATCCCAGGGTCCTCAGATCATGACCTGAGCCAAAAGCAGACTCTTGACCGACTGAGCCCCCCGCCAAGCACTCCTGGATAATCTTTATTTATCTACCTTCACATTACTTATTCTTTCTTATGCCAGCTCAGATTGTTTTGGGTTGTTTTTATGGGTCAGCAAGGTCACTGAAGTCCTCACTCTGCTATTCAGAAGTCTCTATCTGGAGCATGTCTATTTAGTTGAGACTGAGGGAGGGATAGTCTTCCTGACCTAAATGCCATTGTGTGACAGTTCACAACTCAGATATAATTGGAAAATTGGTAATATAAACTTATTATATAGGCAGGACCAATTCTTCCATTAAACCTTCCCTATTTCTATCTAGCTCTAACTGCCTCATTCAAACATACCCTCAAATATGTGGCTTTAATATGTCATCTAGGGTTCATTCAGTAGAATCACATTGGCACTACTTTAGTTCATTTTTAGTAACTAGAACTCTTTAGGTAGAATTTAGGGTAGATCATCTTACACTACTTACAAACTGTTACAGAGATTCCATTATAGCCATAAAATACTATACTCACATGTGTATAGTGTTTCTTTTGCACGTGTTTTTATATATCTAGTCTTAATGATCATTGGTTTTTGTTCCCCAGTTGTCTAGTTAAAATACTCTGAGAATATTCAAATGACACTTTCTTATTTTAAAGCAAGGCTCTGAGTAATGTTCAAGTAAATGTTCAAAGGACTCTTGCCTTTAATGCTTCAAATTTTATATCTTAAAAATAATATTAATGACCTGAAATCTGTAGGCAAGCACAATGATATGTTTTTCTAGAGAATTTAATGAAGATGTCTACATATAACCAATGGTACTCATTTATAAGGCTGCTGATCATGATTAGCTATATTATAGCAATACCAATAACTATTGAGCACTTAGGTGTTTCAGAGATAGTGACAACTGCTTTACATACATTATCTCATTTAATCCTTTTGGTAACACCATAATATTCACGATGGACAGTAAGGAGGGCACTTGATGTAATGAGCACTGGGTGTTATATGCAACTGATGAATCACTAAATTCTACCCCTGAAACTAATAATACACTGTATGTCAACTATAATGAATTTAAATAAAAAATTTTTTAAAAATATAATGTTCACATTTTATACATAAGCTTATATGAAGCTAAAAGAGATTAAGAATCCTGCCCAAGATTATAAAAGTAATAAATGGCTGAATTAGGTTTACACCTCCAGTATTATTCCAGAGTACTTGCTCTTAATTTTTAAAAGCTTTATCTTTTTTTTTAATTTTTTTTTTTAAGATTTTTATTTATTTGACGGAGACACAGTGAGAGCAGGAACACAAGCAGGGTGAATGGGAGAGGGAGAAGCAGGCTTCCAGCCGAGCAGGGAACCCAATGCGGGGCTCGATCCCAGGACCCTGGGATCATGACCTGAGCCGAAGGCAGACGCTTAACGACTGAGCCACCCAGGCGCCCCAAAAGCTTTATCTTAAATATAGTCTGTGGCCCTAAAATAAATACATACCAATTCTTAATGAGGCTTAATTCATACCTTTTTAGCTTCATTGTAACACCAGTAAATTAGATCTTCCAAATAATTCAACTAGCCATACTTTTTCTTTCTTAGCCCTCATAAGTGAGTTTTTAATGATATATAGGTATGGATGTGGCTTAGTTAAATGGAACAGAAGTTTATATATACAAATTCTAACAAGTAAGAGAATTATTATTACAAAGCATGGTGAAATAGAAATTATTCTAGTGACAGACCTCTACTTAAATCCCAGTTTTTATACTTTTCTACCTGTATGACCTGGTTAAGCCGCTTAACTTCTCTGCATCCTCCTTTATAAAACTGGAATAAAACAAGATTGTATAAAGATTGAATGGGATACTGTATGCATAGGAAACTAGCACAGTTTTTTAAACTATACTGTTTTCTTTTCCCTTGTTTTCTTAAAAGATAAGTACTTTTGGTACGTGGGAAGAAGTGTATTTTTGTTTTTATTGTTACCTTTATGCTGATACCTTTATATGATATATGATAACTCTTGGTTCTTTCTCTTATAGCTCATTTATTGGTTCCCTAGCATGAACAATACTTAAATTACCAAATAGTCTCTTCTCCCACTTGCTGTTTACCTAGCATCTAATGTAAAGTAATAATCCAAGAAATACCTATATAGCAATTCAAAGCTTCTGCTTTCCATACACTCTTCTCTGTCCCCTCCCTCAACTTTATATTTTTTATTGTGTAATACTTACATGGTTAGAACATGTAACTCTTGTATACTACTATTCTGTTACCTTTATGCCCATTGCTTTTTATTAGTTATACAGGTAATATATTTAATTTTACCATCATTCCTTATGTCAAAGTTTCTCTAATTATTTCTTGGTAATTTGGAGCTCATTTTTTTTAAGTTTTTATTTATTTTAAGTAATCTCTACACCCAGTGTGGGGCTCAAACTCACAAACCCCAAGATCAAGAGTAACATGGTCTTCCAGCTGAACCAGCCAGGTGCCCCTGGAGCTCATTCTTTAGTAGAGGAACTCATGGGAATATTATCCCCTGAGTTTTGCATGTATAACAACAATTTGTGTGTAGCTTTAATTTTTAAAGATCAACCTGATTTGATATAAAATCCTTGATTCATCTTTCCTTAGGTACCTTAAATATGTTATTCCATTGTCTTCTGATTTCAGTCTGATTTTCTTTCCCTTATATAAAGACTTGGGTTTTTTTGCTTGGATGCCTAAAGGATGTTTTTCCTTTAATGGCCAGGTACTTTACTGGTCATACATAAGTGTTGATTTTTGTAGATAAATTTTCTCAGTTGAATAGTACTATTTCACTATAAAATTCCACTTTTATTTTTATTTTTATTTCTGAAAAGTTTTCTTAAGTAATAGTTTTTAGTATTTCTTTTGTTGCACTGCTTTGTTTTTCTTTGGGGAGGCCAGCTATTCATATGTAGGCTCTTCTTTGGCTCTCTGTGTCTCTTACTTTCTCTTAAAGTCTTATTTTTTTTAATCTCTTTTTTCTGTTGGACTGTTGTTCATCTTTCTTATCTCCATTCCCTTTTTCCTTTTTTGATTACTCTAGTTGTAAGGCAGACTGACAGTATTAGAGACAGTTGAGAGGAAGGGAATGGGTATTATATTAGTCAACCAACAATGCCTGCCACAGGCTAGAATCATTGGAGGGAAGAGTCTGTCTTGAGTAAAATGAAAAATGATATGTTTTTAATGACAATAGGATGGATAATCAGCAACATCAGCTACTTTCTATATAGTTCCTGGGAGGTAGAGAGAAACCCTGCTTTATATGTGGGTGCTAACTGTTACTTCCAATTACATTGTTGATTTTTATTTTGCCAGGACTTAATATTTTTAGTGGTCATTACATTTTATTTTAAAAGACAAGAGAAAGAAATTTATATTTTAACTCTTTGGGACACTTTAATAGTCTGCCTCATTTACTTATTTATTCTTTTTAGCACATATATATCTAAATAAAGTGAAAGAGGAATCCTAGGATTAGCAAAAGCTGATAAAAATTTTAAGATTTATCAGCACATTAGAGCTTACAGAACTAGAAAATCTGAGGTGGAAAACTTCTTTAATAGCGTCATACACCACTTTGTGTAAAATTTGAGACCATAGGTGATATAAAATTAATGATACTATATTTAATAATGCAAAGGTTTTAAAAGCATGAAATTCTTACTAGCTGGTAAGTTATATCTTTTTTAATCACATGTAGTTGGATAATCTGAAAAAGTTTCCTCAGTCTTTGAATTTCTAAAAATAGTATCTCCATTAAGATATTTTTATATGCTCATGGAAATTAACAGTGAAAATTCAGCCAAACAATATGCTTTCTATTTTTCACTGGTATGATTTGAAGTTTCATTTGAATTCCCTGAAACTAGCAGTTCTTAAAATTTTAGGAGGTGGTGAGTTGCTTTCAAAATACGATTTTAAAAAATGGGTTTTCTCCCAAGACAGAATACACAGACACACACAAGAAATTTTCATACCTTCATGACCCCGCTGAAAAGACTGCCCTAGATATATATGTTTATAGTTAAAAATCTTTCTCGTAACTAAAACTTAGTATACAGTTTTAAAATTTGGCAATTAGGGCGCCTGGGTGGCTCAGTTGGTTAAGCGACTGCCTTCGGCTCAGGTCATGGTCCTGGAGTCCCGGGATCGAGTCCCGCATCGGGCTCCCTGCTCAGCAGGGAGTCTGCTTCTCCCTCTGACCCTCCCCCCATCTCATGTGCTTTCTCTCTCATTCTCTCTGTCTCTCAAATAAATAAATAAAATCTTTAAAAAAATAAAATAAAATAAAATAAAATTTGGCAATTAAATGGTCTTAGGGACATCAGAAACTACTAAATGCTGAGTAGGCTGATTCATAGGATCTGTCAGAATATTGTTGCTACATCATTATGTAATCATCTTTTTTTAGGGTGGAATATTAAAGCTGCTCTGATAAATGAAATTGTAGACAGTTGTAGCACTGAGGAAATTTGCTCAATGAAAGTTTTCCTGTTAACGTACTTTAAATCAATTCACCTGAAATTTTTCTGTATTAGAAGTTTACATTTTACATTTAGCTTGTCAGATACTTGATTTTAGAAATTGATTTGATAGGATGAAAAATAAACCTTAAATTAATGAGGGGAATAATCACAAATAATTTCAAAACCTTTCGAAATTTTGTTTCCCCAACGCTGTTCATGAATTTCCTAAAAGTGTGCTAAGTTATAGTTTGTCTTTTTACTTTTTTTCACACTGTAATGGAAATACTAATAAGCAATGGAAAAATGGAATAAATGAAAGAAACAAAGAAAAACTGTTTTAGTAGTAGGTGACTGGTCATCTTTTAATTTACAAAATGTATTATATGGTAATTATTAATTAACAGTTATAAATTATTTTTTATTTTCTTTCCTAAGTATTATTGCTTTGTATTTATTGAGGACAAACAAGATTATAATTTTCTGTACACTGACTTTTAGATAATTAGGGAGGCTTGGCTGCTGTATTAGCCTGGAATACAGGCAGATTATGTAGTATTTTAATTTTCTTTTATTAGTTATTTTCTTTAGTGGTACAGATACTTAAGATGTAATTATGTAGGGTGCTGCCTAAAACATAGACCTTTTTAAGAATAACCTGTATTTAGGGACTAGAAACTCTTCTTTTTGTCCTCTACAATTAGAAATTTAAACTGGAAACATACACATTTTACATTTTACAGTGTACACCTTCACATTCAAATAGCTCTTAGATTCAGTGTTTAGGCACATCTCATTTAGTTCAGTATATGTTAGGTCTCACATGAATTCTTTCATATATTAAATCAATTTTAAAACCCATTTAAATTGGGACGCCTGGGTGGCTCACTCGATTAAGTGTCTTCCTTCAGCTCAGATCATAATCCCAGGGTCATGGGATGAAGTCCTGCATCCGGCTCCTTGCTCAGCGGGGAGCTTGATTCTCCCTCTGCCTGCCACTCCCCCTGCCTGTGCTCTTTCTCTCTCTCTCCCTCTGACAAATAAAATCTTAAAAAAAAAAAAAGTTTCCTCTTGATAGAGTTTGGAAAACATTGGGCCACCATATTCCTTGAAGAGAGCCTTTTCTGTATATACAGTTCATTGAAGTTGCTTCTTAGTCTTTTTGCCTCTCTGGGCCAAACATTTCTGGTTCCTTTAGCTTTTTGTATAGATCTTATTTTCAGATACTTTAATCATCTATGTGTTTGTGCTGTACCTTCTAAAGTCATTTATTGGTGAAGATCAGAATTTTACATATTCTAACTACCTTAGGAAAGACATGGTCATTATGGAGTAGTAGAATGGTAAGACCCATTTTTAGTTACCTTTTTACATTTTGTACTTACATCTTTTAGGGTATTTTTTTGGTTCACAGAAGTAGAAGGACCGGCCATACGTTGAACATATGTGAAATTTTCCAGTTTACTAGAGAAATAACTCCATTGCTGAAAGTATCTATTGTTCTTTGCAGCACTGTTTCTTAGATTCTTAGAGCAAATTATTTCTTCATATAGAAGAATATAGAGGAACTTTAGTAATTACACAGAAACAGTCTCTCCACAACTATGATTTTTATTCATCCAGTAAATATTGTGTTCAAGGCATTCTTCTAAATATTGGGGGTAAAGTATTGAACGAAAAAGCAAAATCTTTTATATTCTAGTGGAAAAGAATGAAAAATAATACTCTGTCAGGGTCTGATAAATACAAGAAAAAAAGTAATGCAGGATAAAGAGTATAGAGAGCATGACCATAGGGACAGGGTACCATTTTATAGAAGCAAAGTCTTAATTGTGCCATCTTGAAGGTTTTCAGCTCTGTAGATCACTAGTGTTTATTTTACTTCTGTCTAACATTACTCAGCATGTGTTTATTAGATAACCTTTTGTTATCATCTCTTCAGTAGTGCTGAGTTGGCTGCATAAAAGCACTTTGCTGCTAATCTTGACTGGTCACTTAATGTTCACTGTGTCGGGTAAATGATGGAGATGAAAACTATGTAAGGAATAATAATGTATCTGTGATAGGCATAGGTTTCAACTGAATATGTGATTTAGAGGATTCAGCAAGTCTCCCAAAAGACATGTGATTATTTTTAGTGGTATTAAGCCTTAAGCCCTATATATCTGATGCAGATCTTAAGAGGTAGAGTATATAGGCTAGTGCATGCCATACTTGACTCATGTTTAACCTGGTCCCACCTTACCACAAATCTTAACTTCCACTGAACTAAGGATCTGTATAAAGATTCTGAGTCTGATTCCATACCCACGAACCCATAACCTACACCCATCTACTTCTCAAGACATGTCCTACCTTTCTATAATAAGCCCTTTTTCTTCTTGGCTTATCCAAAATCAAATCAAATGTAGGGCTCAAGTTGCAAGTCCTCCTTAAAACTTTTCTTACTGACTTAATTCCACAATGATATAGCCCTTTTCTAAATGTCTCCTTCACTCATAGTCTGGGCCATATAGTTTTTTTAAGATTTTTTTTTAATAACAAAGGCGAGGGGAGGGACAGAGGGAGAGAGAATTTCAAGCAGACTCCCTGCTGAGTGCAGAGCCCAACACGGGGCTCGATCTCATGATCCTGAGATCATGACCTGAGCTGATATCAAGAGTCAGACGCTCAGCTAACTGCCTGAGCCACCCAGTCAGCCACTCAACTGCCTGAGCCACCCAAGAGTCAGACGCTCAACTGCCTACGCCAACTGCCTGAGCCCCACCCTATGCCCCTGTGCCATATAATTTTTGTGTATATACCATTTTCTATGTTTCCAGTTTTGTCTTCTCTCCCTAACAAGTGAATGAGCTTTTTTGGAGCTATACAGTGCTCAGTATCTGTTCACAGTATACATAGCTAAAAGGAAAACTTCTGACACCAAATGTGTCGATTTTCCACACCAAGAAATTCACCACTTCTCTGTGAACACCAACTGCATGTCCTATAATTTATTCATTTCTGACACTAATGACCCAGAGTTACCACAGACACACAGGTTAAGGGCTCAGTCCCATGAGACCACGCCCCACTTCACATGGCAGTCACGAGTCTTGGCCTCTTGTACTTTTGACCAACTGGCTCTAAGTCTGGGGTTCCCACGACCCACTCCTCAGGTTTGATAATTTGCCATAACTGCCCATAGAACACAGGGAAACACTTCACTTATTGTTACTTACCACTTTATTATAAAGGATACAAGTCAGGAACAGCCAAATGAAAGAGATGCATAGGTTAAGGTATGGAAAAGGGGCTCCATGTACCACCCTCCCATCACCTTGATGTGTTCCCCCACCCAGGAGTTCTCCAAACCCCTTTGTTGAGGATTTTGATGGTGGTCCCATTATGTGAACATGATTCATTAACACTGGCCAGTGGTGATTGAACTCAACTTCCAGCCTCTCTCCCCTCCCTGGAGGATGGAGAGTTGGGGCTGAAAGTTTCAACCCTCTCATCATCACGTTTCCTGTGATAACCAGGCTTCATCCCTCTGGAGTTACCACATTAACTTAAACTCAAGCATGTTTGAAAGGGACTTCTTATAAATAACAAAAAATGCTTCTCTTACCCCTTATCACTCAGGAAATTCCAAGGGTTTTAGGAGCTCTGTGGCAATAACCAGAGACGAAGACCAAGTATATATTTTCTTATATCACAATATCACAGTAGGCCAGTATTGGACATGAAAAACAGGCACTGAGTAGCCAGTGAAAATCTGTAGCAGTCCATGAGACCTTACTAACTCTTCAGAGGACTCTGATCATTTTTGTATCTTTTTGCATGTGTGCAACCCAAAGCAAAATTATTTGTATGATTGGTTGATTAGAAGATTATTTATAAGTAAAAACTGATATCAGTTTCTGTTTTCGTGTTATAATGTCATACTTAACAACTAAAAGATAATAATTAGATCAGATAAGCATCACTCCTTTGGATAGTTGGGCAAAGATGCCTCACACAAAAACATTTATTCAGCTCCCAAAACTGTTGTTAGGCTTAGAATATTATTGAACTCATAGTAGTAAAAATTTGTTATTCTATGGTGAATGATAAGGCCCAGATCTGGTAATGTTTTTTTGTGTGTGTTGTAATGTCTGTAAATTTAGTGTAGCAATCTTTTTTTTTTTCTCCCTTCTATATGTGGCCTGACTACCTAAATGTTAATTGAATGACTATTTTTACTTTGCGATGTAATCTTCCTTTTTCACTTTTAGGGCACTAGATTAATACGTTGTTTTATAGCTTATAAATTAAAGCACATTTGGGGCTATACTCCTGCATTTTATAGATGTTAGGTTACAATAAAAAAAAAACTTTAGTGTATTTTCCTTTCTTCTTAAAAGATAGATGTAGGTGTGATGGAGGCAAGTTAACTAAACCTTACTTTTTTTTTTTAAGATTTTATTTATTTGAGAGAAGAGAGAGAGAGCATGAGCGGTGGGGTCAGGGGGAGGGACAGAAGGAGAGGGAGAAGCAGGCTCCGCACTGAACAGGGAGCCCCATGCAGGGCTCAATTCCAGGACCCAGAGATCATGACCCGAGCCGAAGGCAGAGCCACCCAGGTGCACTAAACCGTACTTTTAATTCTGATTTGTGCAGCGAGTGAACATTTCCTATTACTTTTAAGATGCTTTGCACTCATATATATATTTATATTTATATGTATTAGTGTATATATATTTAAATGTAATATATATTATATATTTTTATATATATATATTATATATATATAATTTTTTTAAGAGAAAGAGAGGGGGCAGGGAGGGGGAGAGGGGAGCTGGCTCCATGTCCAGCACAGAGCCCAGTGAGGGGCTTAGTCTCACAACCCTGTGCTCATGACCTAAGCCTATACTAAGAGTCCGATGCTTAACTGAGCCACCCAGGTGCCCCTAGATGCTTGGCGCTTCTTAAGTAGACGTCCTGCTGTGACTTCTAGTTTATTCACTGTAGTAAACGGACATTCCTTCCTGAACCCTGAACCTACATAATTTAGTTCATTACTTCCCACATGCAAATAAGGTATGCTGATTTTGATTTAATTTTTTCCCACTATAGTTTTATAGAAAGATGTGAAGTTTTTTTTGCTTTTTATTGTTTTTGATACACACCCCTTACAATTCAGTTTATTCTTATCTGGAGGTTTCTGATCCTGTATTTAAAGAACTCTGGAGATTAAATTGGGGTGGGTTAGGAGTCCACTGGAGAAAGAACATGTTCCCAGTGAGTATGGACTGCAAAATAGTTTTTCTTAGTTAAAAAATTTACAGGTGTCCTTTTTATTTTCTAGCTCCTGTAATTTCAGGAGCTTAGGAGGCCAAATTGTTACCAACTCATCACATTTTCTAATGAGGTCGGAAATCTCCCTCCAAGGGTGGTAGGGAAGGTATGTTTGGTATGAAGGGATAAATTTGGGTAAAATTTTATAGGCATCATCTTAACTTTTATTTGACTTTCTTTCATAGTTGGTGTATGAATTCTTCTTAAGATTTTTGGAGAGCCCCGATTTCCAGCCTAGCATTGCAAAGCGATACATTGATCAGAAATTCGTACAACAGGTAAGGAATTCTTAATGTCTTAAATTTTCTTATATTTGTCTTAGCAATGACTTATTAATTTGATTAAAATAGTCTTTCAAAACTTAAATGGTTTATTTCACTTTAACAGTATGTAATACTCTTACCAGACAATTAGGATAAAGGTGAAGTAGCTTTGAGAATACAAGAGTATTTTAAGCAAGAGTGAACTTCTAATGAAGTCAATTGAATTATCTTATCCAATACTGAATTTTCAGTATTTATAAAGACCAGAAAAGCAAGCCTTTCTGGACAATCTGAGAAAATTTGTTATGATCATTCAATCTAAAGAAGCCTTCTTTTAAATTTTTAAGTCTTTGAACTTGAACTTTGACATATGTTTTAAGCATTGTGTCTTTGAAATGACAGAAAAAATGGAAATGGAATCATTGTTTAGGAGTTTGGGCATTAGGCTCCTTTCCTGTTACTAATTACCAGTGACCTTTCCTTTTTCCTTTCCCCTTCCCACCTTAGGCATTCTAGCCACCCAGTTCCTAAGCCACAGATAAATGGGATCTTTAAGAAGAAAAGGAAATAGAGTGAAACATAATGTGATACCTTCTTTTATTTATTCTTTTTTATTTTTATTTTTTAAGATTTATTTGTTTGAGAGAGAGAGCACGCACAAGTGGGGGGAGGAGCAGGAGAGAGAGAACCTCAAACAGACTTCCTGTTGATCACGGAGCCTGACACAGGGCTCAATCCCAGGACCCTGAGATCATGACAAGCTGAAATCAAGAATCGGCCACTCAAATGACTGAACCACCTAGGCTCCCCCTTCTTTTATTTTATAAATTGGTTATTAGCTATTATTTTTTGGAACCTACATACTGAAAATTAATTTCTCAGAATGTGTTCATTTTTATTTTCAAAATCTTTTCAACAATGTAAAAGCCTCTTTTTAACTATGGGGAATTGGCTGGCCCTAGACAAGATTGTGAAGTAGACCAGATCTTTCTATGTTCATTTTTTCTCTGGAAACTTATCAGTATGTAAGGTCTCATTAGGAATTTGATGCTCCCCTCTTCTAAAGTTGTTTGCATTTTCAAGAAAGGTAGAAGATGAGTGATAGGGTAGTGATGAACCCAGTGCTAAGGCTGGGATTAAAGTTGTTGGGAGGGCCTTTTCGAACCTCTTACCACCACTGTATGTTAAAGATTCTACAAACGTGACTTCCACATATTTGGAATTGATTTTTGGTCATTTATACCTACCTCTGACCTCTATACATGAAGTATTCTGACTAGTTGCTGTGAGTATATTGATTAATGGAGAATATTGTCAAGAATATGTCCTTCAGCCATTCAAGCAGCTCCTCAAATTATGAAGAAATATTAGGTGTGTGCTAACAGTAAAATTTACATTTCATTCACAAGTAAAAATGAGATTAGATGGAGCTTTGTTTTGGTAATTGCAAATAAATGCACATTTATTTCCTTCTGTAGCTCTTGTGTGCTACAGAAGGAATATAGTATATTAAGGAACTGTAATACCATATTAAATTGTGTTTAAGATAAAAAGCAGGTTGAGAGGAACAGTTGCATTAGTGCTTCTTCAGTCTGGAGCTTGAGGTATTTCTGCTGCTGGATTATTCTGTGGGTTTGAGGGGGATCAAGAAGAAAACTGTGAGAGTGGGACCCATTTTCTACCTTCCCTGAATACCTGAACTATCTGAAAGCCAAAGCCCAATAATTTGTTCTTAGCAGTTTAGATGACTATGCTTTCATAGATCACTTCTCTTATTCTTATGTTACTTTTGTATATAAGGGAATTCTCAGCTTTTGTATTTTGAAATTATTTGATTATGTGGTAATTTTAAGACTTAAAAGTACAGGAAAAAAAACTTAAGTATAAATGTGGGCATTCATTATTTCAAGAGAAAAAAACACTTGCATAATTCCAAGTTATGTTCAAGTCATAGGATTTCAGAAGAAAAAAGGAAGCTAAGAATTATTGAGTGCATATTTTTATGTGCCAGGCACTGTTCTTCTATGCTTATAAAGAACTAGACTATGTCTAATTCCACACAGCTAGTGGCTGGGACAGTCAGGATTGGAACTAGACTATGATATTACCTTCACTTAAAAAAAAAAACAAAAACAAGATTAGGCTCAACCTTCCTCATTTTATCAATGATGAAAAAGCTCAGAGGTTATGAATTACCCTTAAAAGCAGTTAGATATAAGTATCACAGCCAGAATAAGAAACAATTTCTTGATGATGAGGTTTATATGTGTTTTATTACATGAATTTATATTTATTTATTTATATCTATTTATATTTCTAAATAGATTATTTTATTTAGATTAATACTTTAAAATAGGTTTCTTTAAATAGATTTGAAACTTGGTTAACAGCTATTCTCTAGTTTAATATTTTCTCCTGAGGATCAGCTTGTACTAGATTATATTTGTTCTTGAATTAAACATGTCAGCCTTAACAATTAGGGGCCCCTTTCATTAATTTGAAAGCTTATCTTCTAAGTAAACCCAACATCAGAAACTTGGATTTGACTGTCTCAAGTGAGTAGTTTAGCCATTTTTAATTAGAATAATTTGAACTGAATTTATTAGGTATATAAACACAAATTCTTATACTCTAGGTATTTTTGGCTAGAGCCTCATTCAGGACTTTAATAACCTAGTGAACAAAGAATGCAAACTATAAACAAGACACTTGTTTAAGGACATATAAATATGACTAAAGTCATCACTGCCCTCAAAAAATATTCACTCTAGTAGAAGAGATGTATATGTAAACAGTTACATATAATTCAAGACAGAATGGGAAAAGAACTTTCAGGTTCTGAGCTTGCCATCTTGACTGTAATTATCAATATCAAAGTACAGAACATAGAATTTCTTGATGACTTCATATATGTAATTATATTCTATAGAGAAGGGAGTATTTTAAAATTTTTTCCTAAGAAAATCAAATTATTTTTTTTAAGGATTTTATTTATTGAGAGAGAGAGAGAGCATGAGAGAGGGGAGGGTCAGGGGGAGAAGCAGACTCCCCGCCGAGCAGGGAGCCCGATATGGGACTTGATCCTGGGACTCCAGGATCATGACCTGAGCGAGGTCAGTCACTTAACCGACTGAGCCACCCAGGTGCCCCAAAAATCAAATGTTTTATTTAAAATACAGTAATGCCATTTTTTGACAGAAGAAATTCACTTTACCATTTTAAAAATGGAAATTTGAGCTTTTGACTTTAAATTTTTCATAGATCTCTTTATCCTGCCTTTGCTGAAGAGTTGTGTAGAGAGGTATAGGAAAATGTTGATTTGGCCAGTTTGAACTGGTTTAAAATTTTGCAGCCGGTTGCTAAGGTGACTTTAAAAATCTGTGGTCTCTCATCTTTTATTTCATTATTTCATGAATGATTTTTGCTCTATTAGCATGTATCTGCTGACTTGATTTTTAGTGTAAAACCACAAAACAGCTTTGGTTTGTATAAATCATTCTAGTAAACTGTAAATACTCATTTGCACATGTGTACTTTTTAAACTTCATTTATTTATAATGACTTGCAGTTTGCAAGCTTAAGATTTTTGTATGTCATTTTAAATTATTAGCACTAAAAATCTCTCAAATCTCAACACTCTAAAATTATGAGCCATGGTTAGTAGTCAAGAATAGAATTTTAAAATGAGTGGCAAGGCAAAAATAAAAAAAAATCCCACTTTTTTTTGAAGGGTTTATATTATTATGTTTTTTGAAATGAAGTGAAAAGAAATATTCCTTAAGCTTTTCTTTAGCTTCATTATTTAGCAAGAATAAAATCAACCTAAGGCAGAATCTTTAAGAATCTTTAAAAAATGTTTTAAAGATTTCATGGTTTATCTCTAAATCAAATTAAAAAAAAGTGAAGTTTTAGCTCAATTATTTTTAAAAAGTAATTTCTCAGATTTTTTTTAAAGCTCCTGGAGCTTTTTGATAGTGAAGATCCCAGAGAACGTGACTTCCTGAAGACTGTTCTGCACCGAATTTATGGGAAATTTCTTGGATTAAGAGCATTCATCAGAAAACAAATTAACAACATTTTCCTCAGGTAAACTTGTCATATATTCATATACAGCACTTTTTTCCCCCTCCATGTTTTCTTTTTATTCCACTTCCTTTAGATTAATTTTTAGTATCTGAACTCTGTTAATTGATAGTATTTGAGTTATTTTTAGCATATTTTGTGGGTATCATTTGGTTGCATATAACTTTTTAGAAACTTGTAACTACTCATGTGAGTGGATAGTAGTAATGAAGACTGTTTTTAATAGGTAATACCAGTGTTCATGTTTAAAATTCATTGAATTTGTCTAGTTACTTCTTTGAGCTTCTTAAGAAAATATGTATAAATATTGTTTAAATCATTTGCTCTTGAAAGTACTTTCATTTGTTTTTCTGACAAAGCTAATTAAATTTATATGGAGCCTATATTTTCACTATTTTATAAATGATAATCTGTTAAGTAGTTCCTTCTAATTAGGAGATTTAGCTTTAATATACCCATATTTCAGGTTTGGTTTGTTTGTTTTCATTGGAAATCTGGCAGAATTAGGCTAGCATTCCCACGTTGTAACAATTAGAAATCAAATCAGTAACAGCTGTCTCCCCTAGAGAGCGCATCTTTCTGCAGGTCTCTGTCCTCCTCTCCTAAGTCCACTTTACTCATTTAACACCTTCCCTGTCCTGTAGTCATTTGCGTTTATGACTTCCTGCTTTAATAGCAAACCTAATCTTGGAAAGCTAGGCAGCCTGTGTAGTTTAGGTTTAGCAAAGCTATGAATAAAAGTGGCTTTATTACATATGGGTCTTTTTCTCATGGATTTTCCTATGGGTGGAGGTTTCCTATTTTGAAAAGTGTTTCCTTGAGAAAACCCATCTTTCTTTTAAATTTTTAGGTAAAATAAAATATTCCAGGTGAAATAATATTCCACTATCTTTGTGGCTAGTTTTAGCTAAAGAAGTAACTAATTTGGGACAAAATAGTTTACAAAGAATTCCTGAAGCATGCTTGTACGTTTCTTATAGTTGCCCTTAGGATTGATTTCTTTACCTTTCTGCCTCTTCTCTCAGTTTAGTTTTCTAATGTTTGAGTTTTCATTACATCTATCTTTATTTTAAATTCAGGTTTATATATGAAACAGAACATTTCAATGGTGTTGCTGAACTCCTTGAAATATTAGGAAGGTAAGTCAGTTTTTTTGTTTTTAAAGAGTTAAATAACTTTGAATGTTTTATGTATTAGAATCTTAGCTGGGGTGGAGAAATTATTTTGTATTTTAGAGTTTAAATATAGAGCACAAGACATGGTTTCTCAACTGAATTCTTTTTATAGCTTTTAAGCGGTCAGCATATTAAAGTACTTGGCCATGCAAGACATCTGTTTTAGAATAGGCTCTGCCTGCTTTTGAAGCTGTGGCATGTTTTATGCCTGATCTTGCCAGACTGCCTCAGAAACTTCTAGGATTTGATTGGGAAGAAATGAAGTAAACTGTTGTGAATCTTTGATAAACTTATAAGAATTCTTGTTGAGATATTGATAAGCCAGTCCTAATCCATCTGTTCTTTTTAGAAGAATCTATAACCTTTTAGTTTACATGAACATTTTGCCTTCCTTACTCATCACATAGCAGTATTAACTTGAGATTAGGCCCCCTCTATTTATAGTTAGAGAATGATTATGGAGAAAATTCTTAATTTCAGATCTTTCAGCAAAGTAGGAGAAACTTCAAAATTTACGTCAGAAAATACTTTTCGCTTCAGAAAATATTGAAAGTTCTAACAGCATTGTGATATTGACTCCCCTGTGGCTTTAGGTAGGAGAATAAAGGCAATAATGCATAAATAAAGTGATAGGCTTTATAGAAAATGAAGGTAGAAATTACTTAGTGGGACTTTAATTGGCAGTCCCAGTTTTCTTTTGGGATCATTGAATGACTTAGAGGAACCAGACTTGTTTGAAGATGGGTAAGTCATTCAACACCAGGATTGAAGCAGAACACTATTCCTTATGCGATCATAGATACAATTTTTGGAAATAAAGTAGTAACTACTTAACCCTTCCCCCTGCCTTTTTTTCCCTCCAGTATTATCAATGGCTTTGCATTGCCACTGAAAGCAGAACATAAACAATTTCTAATGAAGGTTCTTATTCCTATGCATACTGCAAAAGGATTAGCTTTGTTTCATGCTCAGGTAAGTTTCAGAAAATTTCAAATTTTGGATATTGTTTCAAAGGCTGATATAAAGGCAGAGAAATTGAGAAATATTAAGGCAGCAATTTTAGGTATAATTAAGCAATTTGCTTTGTAAATTGCTCAAGGCAAATTTTCCTTATAATTTAAAAGTATTATGATATTTAGCTTTATTAAATAAGCTCAGTGCACTTTAAGTGTAAATATAAGAGAGATAACATCAAGTTTTCTTTTCTGGTCCAGGCCCTGACTTTGAATGAGTCCCACATATCTGCAGAATGTTCCATCTAGCATAGATAGCATAGTTGGACAGTGATTTTAGTCTCCATGAGTATTTAGAGAATAATACCCTGTCAGTACAGGTATACATGCAGAAACATGCTGAAAAACTTAAATGTTAGCTTTAGTCTTGTTTCACTTAACTTTACATTCAGAAGGTAATTACTGAAAAAAGAACATATTTTTTGACCTAGAAGTTACTTTCAAGGTTAAAAGTTACACAGTAGTGAGTATATTCATGTTTATGTATTGAGATAGAGTAAAATGTATTAAAATGAGGTAGTCCTTTTTGTTAACTAAATATAAAAATCCTGTATCACTGTTATTTCATTCATTAATATTTATAAACTGTCCCTTACATTTTAGCTAGCCTACTGTGTCGTACAGTTCCTGGAGAAGGATACTACACTAACAGAACCAGTAAGTGTTCTATTTCTTTTTATGTCTCTAATGTGCATTGTAGCATTTTGTTGTACCTTTCTTTATACCATTGTAAAGTTGTCAAAGAGTAGTAGTAATATACTTTAAAGTCCTTTAGAAGGAATGTTAAGTTAATCTGCATTGAAACAACAGTGTTGGGAGGGGGAGTTCTCACAAGTTAGAAGTTGTATCTTGAATAACATAAATATAGATTAATATTAAAATATCATAGTTGAGATGTTTGATGACAGGATCCAATGACTGCAGTGAAATTTTATATGCATATTATCTTCACTGGTAATCTTTTTATTCTTCGTTCACCTTTTTTTTTTAAGATATACTTATTTTTAGAGAAAGAGTGTGCACATGAGCTGAGGGAGGGGCATAGAGAGAGGGAGAGAATCTCAAGCAGACTCCCCACTGAGCATGGAGCCCTACTTGGGGCTCCATCCCATGACATGAGCTGAAAACAAGAGTTGGATGCCCAGTCGACTGAGCCACCCAGGCTACCTTCATTCACCTTTTAAAATTAAAACATACTGTGAGAGTCCTTGGAGTTTTGCTTTGTTTTTAGAAATAGGATTTTCCCTCTTATTAATGATAAACCACATGATAGGGATTGGAAACATTTCCTTGCCTTTGGTGATCAAGATGTAATCTTGGAATAAAGGTTGTTTATGAATCAACATAGCAGTTCAGTCTTTGAATTCTGTTTGCCTACAATGAGAAGAATCAGGAGAGAATAAAAATGTTATGAAAATTGAAGATCCAAGAAAAGAAAAGGTAGGGAGAAAATAGAAAAGTATGAAAGCAAACAGAACAACCTTTTAACATTGGTGAAGTGAGTATTTTGAGAGAATGTTTTCAAGGCATCCTAAATCTAAATATTTAAACTTAAGAGTTCTTGAAGAATAGCAAAAGATTTGAAGGATTTAAATAAGATTTTCTTTTATGAAGTTACTTAGGCTATCCTTAGGCATGCTTGAAAAGATTATGAACTTAGTGCTCTTCCTCTGACTTGAACTTCCTTCCTGTAAAGGAACAAGAGATATTTTTCCACTCCCTACTACTTGTGAGTTTTTGAACTTTTAGACTTGCAGATCTTTCTGGAAACAGCTAAAAAAAACCAGTTTTTAAAGATAAATCAGGAGAATTAGAAGCCTCGTATTCACATGAAACCACATAAACTTCTAAAGTGAATTAAAACTTAATATAAATCCATGGTACCTCTCCTCAGAATTAAGACAAAACCCATAACATAATAAGTCATGGTTCATAATTGCATTATAGACAGATGTAATATAAATATAAATTAATATGGGGTGGGTAGGGGAGAAGATAGGTGATTTCTTTTTAAAGAGTAGATTGGAGAGGGGGATGATGGCTAGATGTCTGTCTTACGTGAGCTGAGTTAATGGAAATAGAAACAGGATGAGGAGGTAGGGGAAGGTAAATGTCCAAGTTGACAAAGGAAAATATTTTTCAATTCATAAAGATTTGTAGATACATAGATCTGGCAGTTTCTACCACAGGCCATTCAGCACCCAAATTATGGCCATGATACTTGGGTTTGAGCCTTCACACTCATTCTCTAGAAACCTGGTATTCATATCAAAGCTTCCTACAAATTATAAATAAGTCAGAGCTTTGGCTAGTTTATTACATTATTTGTGTACCTATATCTTCAATTGAAATTATTTTTCTAAAATGGAAATGACTTTATTGTTACTTCTGTTTGTGAAAATAACGTGTATTAATTTGGTTCACACAATACAAAATCATAAAGCACAAGTTGGAGGAAATTCCTTAAAATCTTGTTCCCTAAAAGATAACCATCTTTGGTGAATATATTCCTAGAAATTTTTTCTATGCATATATATGTGTAGGTTAAACAGTGGGACAGTGCTGACCAGGTTTTTTCACTTCTCAGTATAATGTGGCTACCTTACCACGTTAATCTCTTTCATTGTTTTCACTGGTAACATCAAATTCCATAACACATTTAATCTTCAGTTAATGGGCACATGAATAGTTGAAACATGTTGCTGGGTGAGGGGATGTTTAGGGTGTTGGAATTTTTGTGTCTGTCTGTGGTGCTGGTAATAAAAAAAAAAAAACACCTGTGTGTGTATAAAAGTCTTGAAATCTATGTGTGTATAAAAGCCCGCAGGACAGCACACCAAAAAAAATTTTTTTTTACTGTACATGAATTTTTTTAAGTATTTAAAAAAATTTTTATGTAATCTCTACACCCAGTTGGGGCTCAAACTCATGACCCCGAGATTAAGAGTTGCATCTCTATCAACTGAACAGCCAGGTGTCCCATGTATATAAATGTTTAAAAATCATTAAAATTAAAACCATGTGGCTGGGTCAAAGAGTACATGGAAATTTTAACATATTCCAAGTTGCCTTCCAAAAAGTTTCAACAATTTAATATTTCAGTCCAGAGTCTGAAGATGCCTTTTCCCTCACCCTGGCCAATGCTGAAAATTAAGCTTTAGAAAATTTTTGCTAGTCAAATAGGTGTGAAATATTTTTTAAATTTTTTTTAAAGATTTTATTTATTTGCTAGCGAGAGGGAGCACGAGCAGGGGGAGCGGCAGGCAGAGGGAGAGGGAGAAGCAGGCTCCCCACTGAGCAGGGAGCCCGATGCGGGGCTCAATTCCCGGATTCTGGGATCATGACCTGAGCTGAATGCAGACGCTTAACCACATGAGCCACCCATGCGCCCCTGAAATATTATTTTTTAAAGATTTTATATTTACTTGGAGAGAGAGAGCATGAGTGAAAGGAGAGGGAGGGGGAAAAGGAGACTCCCCATTGAGCAGGAAGCCTGACTTGGAGCTGGATCCCAGGATCCTGAGATCATGTCCTGAGTCAAAGATGTTTAACTGAGCCACCCAGGCACCTGGTATGAAATACTATTTTAATATGCTTTTTTTTATTATTACTACAAGGATTAAGCCATCCTTTTATATAGTTATTGGTCATTTACATTTTTGGGTCGTTTGCCTACTTTTAATCATTTTCCTGTTAATAGTTTGCAAAAAGTTTTTATCCATTTGGAGTTTCTAAGTTTGAATATAGTTTTTAATCTTTACCCTTAAAGAACTAAAAAAAATAAATTATGTAGTGGAATCTATTCATCATCATGGTTTTTGGCTTTGATGTCACGCTAAGAAAAATCTTTTAAGAGAGAGTGGTGGGTGCGGGAGTGAGGGGAGGTGGAGGGACAGAGGGAGAGAATCTTAATAAGCAGGCTCCACACCCAGCACAGAGCCCCATGTGGTGCTTGATCTCAAACCCTGAGGTCATGACCTGATCCAAAATAAGAGTCCGATGCTTAACCAACTAAGCCACCTAGGCACCCCAATATTCTCCAGTATCCTAGTTATTTTATGGATTTAGTTTTTACCTATAAAAATTTTATTCCATCGGTAATAGTTTCCTAGGGCTGCCATGATGAATTACCACAAACTTGGTGGCTTAAAATAACAAATTTATTCTCAGAGTTCTGAAGGTCAGAAGTCCAAAAGGGCAGCAGGGCTGCACTCCCTCCAGATGCTCTAGGGGAGATGCCATTCCTTGCGTCTTCCAGTTTCTGCTGTCTCCAGGTGTTCCTCAGCTTGTGGCATGGCTGCAATCTCATACTGCTGCTGCTTCTGTCTGTCCTGTGTGTGCTTTTATAAGGACATGTCACTGGATTTAGGGCCTACCCAGATAATCCAGGATGATCTCATCTTGAGATCCTTTACTAATTATATTTGCAAAGGCTCATTTTCCAAATAAGTCACATTCATAGGTTCTAGAGATTAGGACATGGACATACCTTTTGGGGGGGGGCCACCATTTAACTCATTTGAACACCATTTGAAACTGAATTTTGTATGTGACAAGGGTAAAAAATGTATTAGTTTCTATTGCTAACAAATTATCACAAAATTTTAGTGGCTTAAAACAAAAACATTTATTATTTCATTGTTTCTGTGAAGCACAAATCCAGGCATTATGTAGCTGGGTCCTCTGCTTTAAGGTCTCTTGCAAGGCTGCAGTCAAGGTGTTGGCCCAGGCTGGGGTCTCATAGAAAGGATTACAAGAGGAAGGATCTGCTTGTGAGTCCAGTGTGTATTGGCAGAATTCAGTTCTTCAAGTGCTGTTGGACTGAGGGCCTCAAATTCGAAGCTGGCTCTTGGCTAGAGGCCACCCTCAGTTCCTTGTCATGTGGGCCTCTCCAGCATATGTTTGCTTTATCAAAGTTTGCCAAGACAAAGAAGGCTCTAGAGTCGGCTAGTAAGCTGTAAGTCACAATCTGTTGTAACTTACTCATGGGAATGATACTCTGTCCCTTTGGCCGCATTCTGTTGGTTAGAAGCAAGTTACTAGGCCAGCCCAACTTGGGATTGGATTTACACAAGTGTTGTGAATTCAGGAAGTAAGGATCATGGAAGATAATTTTAGGAGTCTGGCTACCAGCAGAGCCACAATTTTTTCTTTCTAAATAGCAGTCCAAGTACCACCACTTAATTGGCTAATTCATCTATTTCCCATGGAACTGAAATGCTATCATTGCCCATACTAAACCCATTTACACGAGTGTAGATACTCCTCTATTTCATACCTCCCCGTGTTTTCTTTAAGCTTTCTACCCAACGTGGGGCCTGAACTCATGACCCCAAGAGTCACATGCTCTTACTGAGCCAGCCACAGCATCCCTATTTCATATCTTTTTGTCAGTTTCTGTGCTATCATCTTGTTTAGTTGCTCTTATCAGTAATGCGGGTTCATTCCATTAATTCTCCCCTCCCCCCACAAAAAAATTTTTGGTTATTTGCTTACATTTATGGATTTTAGAATAAATGTTTTTAGTTTCAGAAGGTTTAGTTTGTATTTGATTGAAATTACATTAAATGTAGGAAAAATGTATGATATTGAATCTTGTTTTTGAAGTGTTTCATGATCAGTAAACATTTCTTGCAAATTTTATTTATGTACATTAGTTTTTGTTATGAAACGCATCTTTTATTAGACACTTGTTTTATAAAGGCATTTTTATGTATTTATCTGGCCACATATTGAACTTTCCTACTCAGTTTCGTAATTTTTCCTTTTTTTTTTTAAATGAGGGGGTATATAATCATTATATACTTTTGTATACTTAAATAAGTATAATTCTGGTATTCCTGTCCAAGATTATTCATCAGATCCTTTTTAACTTACTGGATTGTCTCCAGAAGTGTTCTTCCTAATTTTAATTTGAATGAGGGTTTATTACTAAACCAGGCTATAAAATATTAACTGGACTACAACTATAAAATAACCTAAAAGGCTATCAAAGATATATTTCCGGGGTGCCTGGGTGGCTGTCGGTTAAGCATCTACCTTCAGCTCAGGTCATGGTCCCAAGGTCCTGAGATCGAGCCCTGTGTTGGGCTCCCTGCTTCTCCCTCTCCCTGACACTCCCCCTGCTTGTGTGTACTCTGTCACATAAAATTTTTTTTTTAAAAATGCACAAGAGTTCCAGTTTCTTAACAAAAATGTATTTCCACAAAAGTACCAGGCCCTGATGGTTTGCAGTGTATTTCGAAGAAATCATTATGTAAGATGATTGCTGATGGTTTCTGAGAAATTCTCTTCATTCTAGCTTAATAAATTTTTATCAGAATATATAATCAGTCAAACATATCAAATAACTGTTCAGAATCTTTTGAGATGATCATATAGTTTTCCCTTTTAACTTAAAACTGTAATGAGTTGAACTGGAATTTCTGGAATAAGGCATAAGGGGGCAAGTAGTAGTGTTCTGTTAATACAGTTAACATTCAGTTTAATACAAACTTTTGCAGCTGTGTTCACTTAAGTTCACGATCACTTCCTTGTGTGTTGGTTGTCAAGATGGTGCTAGCTATGAAACAAAGCAGGAAGCTTTCTGATGCTTCAGTGGTTTTAAGTAACAGGAAATCTTTGTTCCTTAGTTTCTCCCTAAAATAACTTCCCTCCCTCACCCCACCCAGTCATTATATTTTCCTTATTTTCTTACTAAGTAGCACTTACTATTAAAATTACTTCTATGTTTAATGGAAAATCAGGGATCTCATCTGTCTTGTTCATCACTGTGTTCCTAGCTTCTAGAATAGTATCTGGTACAAAGGTACTCCTATTTGTTGGGTTATTATAAAAGTATAAAGCTGAGCAGAAAATCTGTTGATGCACTTAAATATTAAATAACATTGATCTACCTTAGAATGAATATTGATACAATCACAATTACTAAAAATTTCCTGGGGTTAACGAACTTCATTGCTTAATTTGTGCTAAACTTTTCCTTTTGCAGGTGATCAGAGGGTTGCTGAAATTTTGGCCAAAAACATGCAGTCAGAAAGAGGTAGGTTTTGTTCAAAAAAACAGTACAATTTTATTAAAATTTCTTAATCTTAGGGCTTTATTATAAACCATGCTTCTTGGGGTGCCTGGGTGGCTCAGTTGGTTAAGCATCTGCCTTGGGCCCAGGTCATGATCTCAGGGTTCTGGGATCGAGCTCACATCAGGCTGCCTGTTCAGCAAGGAGCCTTTCTCTCCCTCTGCTGCTCCCCCCAAACCCCTTCTTGTCAAATAAAATCCTTGGAAAAAAAAAAAAAATGCTTCTTTGGGCTGGCTATACTGTCACTGCTACTGAGCAAGAAGTGGTATTTTGGGGATTGAGAGACTTGGTGGGATAGCTGGCCATTATAGTAAATTGTATATACAATCAAGACCTTAAATTTTGTCCACTGTGTAATCTGTCAGTTAACCTTCTCATTTATAGTTTTCTATGTTAACACCATATAATTTATGTTATGTCTCTTAAAAGAAAATTTTTTTAACCTAGGTGATGTTTTTAGGAGAAATTGAAGAAATCTTAGATGTCATTGAACCCACACAGTTCAAAAAAATTGAAGAGCCCCTTTTTAAGCAGATATCCAAGTGTGTATCCAGTTCTCATTTTCAGGTATGATATTTTCAGTGAAGCCATTTTTATACTATTTCTTTTTTCTCTTTTAGTTTTGACATTTCTAAATGTCTTCTTAGGTTGCAGAAAGGGCATTGTACTTCTGGAATAATGAATATATTCTTAGTTTGATTGAGGAGAACATTGATAAAATTCTGCCAATTATGTTTGGCAGTTTGTACAAAATCTCCAAAGAACACTGGAATCCGTAAGTGTCTTTTATGTTGATTGTGTTATTCTTGTGTTTGTGCTTTTTGTCCTTCGATCTAACTCATACATGAAACCTAGAGAGATTTGGAGCTTATTCCAAGGTTAACATCACAGTTCTGTTCTTTTGTGTACTTGATACAGTTTTATAAAGCTCTTAGTTTCAATTTAAAATTGCAAATCTTCCTGAAGGGAGGACTGTCTAGTCTGACATTCTGCACAACTGTGCGGTCAAACCCAGCTGGGGAGACCAACCCAACATCTGCAGAGGATGCACAAACCTCCACGGGTTAGCACTCTCCCAGGGAGAAGCTGAAGTGCCCAAGGTCATGGTAGCAGTGTTCAGATTGTGCATGTATTCTAACCTCAGTACCATCCTCTCCTACTTCCTGTTTTTCTTACAAGTTATGGTAGGTAGCTCTTTCTTATCTTTTAATACTGTTAGCTTGAGACAGTAGACTGTAGAGCAGACATGAAGGTAACTGTAACGTTATAAGACAGATGTGAATTTTGAATCATCTCTGTCACAACTGTATGTGACCTTGAACAAACTGTTAAACCTCTCGCACTTTATCATCTCTAAAATGGATTAAGTGAATCAGCCACCATTTAGGGATGATAATGTTACATTTCCTGTGACCCAACACTGCTTATTTTCATTTTAGGACCATTGTAGCACTGGTATACAACGTGCTGAAAACCCTAATGGAAATGAATGGCAAGCTCTTTGATGACCTTACTGGCTCATACAAAGCTGAAAGACAAAGGTATTTGGTATTTTTAATTACCAAGTTATTGATGCATTTGAGGTTAGTTGAATGGGATTCAGTCCAATAAGGTATCTTGCCTAAGTTAAAATTATAATGTTTAAGTCAGTTACATTAGACTTTCAAGTTGTAATGCTCAAACTCATTTCCAAATAGAAAACTTCCCCTACTGGTTAGATGACAGTTTTAATGTGGATTATAAATCCTGTTTATCTCATTCTGAGCCTTAGACTTCATTGGTCTGGTAGCATCTGCATCCTGAAATACAATTTATGCCAAATTTATACAACTTGATCAATGTATTTATGAAAAGCGTTTGTCCAGATGGGCTTCCATAGTGAGCTTTACTCTTCCACTGCTCTTTGCACAACAGTTTGGTAGTTTTAAGTTGCCCATTTTACCAAAGTGGTATCTTAAAGTTCAGCATAGTTCTTTTTTGGTCAGCGGGAGCTCACATAATGGGTATGCCTCTGGCTCAGTACTGTTAATATTTTGTTCCTTGCAACAGTAAATATTTTAGAGATGGTAGCATATAGCAACATTTACAAACCTAAGTGATTACCTCTTTTGGAGAACATATGTAAAATAATCTGCAAATCACTTTCTTCTCATTTATTTCAAACATCAGGCAGGCAGTAACCACTCTACCTGAGCAACCCATCTTTTGAGGATAATAACTACCATTTATTTCTAAGAAGTTTATCACCTATTGTTTGGAAAAGCTGATCTCTTTTGACTATAAATTCCTAATCAGGATTTTCTTGTGGCAAATAGAACAAGGGTAGCTCTTCAGGGCCATCGTAGCCCCTCAGTAACTCTTGGAAAAAAAAAAAAAAATAGCACCTTTCAGGCAGGAAAAGAAATTAGGTACATAGTTTAAACCTTAGGAAGCAAGAAAGGTAATTAGGGTCACATGAAACTTGTATATTTCACATGACTAAGAATAATCATCATATCTGCAAAAACATCTGAGAGATGTTCATATAGTCCTTCAGAACAGTTTTGTCCAAGTTATTCAGAAGCATTTTCCTTAGAATTGAAATTAAATAGTTGAAACAAAAAATATTTTGAATTTTTTTTCTCTTTTCAAACTTCAGTTTTCATTTGACATCAAAGATACAAACTAGTTAGTGGCTAGAGAGGTGATTCCACCCGGAAGTGGCTCCAGGCTGACCTCATAGCCACCCTTCAGTCTCCATAAAAGGACGACCATCACAGCTCTCCTGGCTGTAAGAGGGTTAGGTGGGAGAGTGAATGTAATAAAGCACAAATGACAATAGCAGTCGTGGAATACGTAGGGGAAAGCAAGGAGTATCTCTGAGTTGGTACAGGAGATGCACAGAGGCAGTAATCACTCAGGAGAGTGACTTAGAGAATAGTTAGGTGTTTCAGGTAATTGGCCTCAGATGCTTTAGTAAAGGGATTGAAGTGAAATGTGGGTGAATAATATGTTCCCCAGCACACTGCCAAACAGCAAGTTTCTTCAGGCTCTAAGTTAGAGGTTTCTGACTACTAAAATTTTGGTTTATCTACAGAGAGAAAAAGAAGGAATTGGAACGTGAAGAATTATGGAAAAAATTAGAGGAGCTAAAGCTAAAGAAAGCTCTGGAAAAGCAAAACAGTGCTTACAACATGCACAGTATTCTCAGCAATACAAGTGATGAATAAAAAAAAGCCCACCACCTCTGTTGGATAGGCAGTTTTGTACACTTTTTTGAAATATGTAAAAATTATGAAACAAACCTCAGTATAATTAAAAGGCCAACTTTTTTTCTGGCAAGTGTAAATGAAAAATATGGACTAAACATAGCCCTGTGCTGTATCATGGCCACGGTATACTGTGACCTTTGTCTAATCATGGATTTATTGTGTCACTTCTAAAGTTTCACAGAAACGAATGAACTGTATCCTCTATGATATGAGTGAGATAATTATGGGAGTGGTAAGAATTATGACTTGAATTGTGTTGCACATAGATATAGCAGTTTGCTCTGTGTATTTTTCCCTTTTATAATGTGCTTTTCACACTGCTGCAGACCTCAGTTACATCCTGGGAAAAAGAACATTTCCTAAAATAAAACTGAGGTGTAATCCTTACTCTTCGCTTTGTTGCTCCCAGAAATATGATGGGGGGAGTTACCTGCCCTAAGCCTTCCTTCATCAGAGATATTACTGCACTCTGGAATTTGAGCAGAAACTTAAATCTCCAGACTTTTTAAAGCACAAAATATAAATAAAAGCTGGGAAAGTAAACCAGATTCTTCAGATTGTTCCTCATGAATATCCCCCTTTCATCTGCGACCCCCCCAAGCCATGAGCCCAGATTCATAGAGGCAGCACAGGTGAACCCTGAGCCCGCCTCTCAGTTCATTCCTCCTCTTTCTCCCAAAGGCTGAAGGCAGGACCTTTCCAGTCCTCACAACCTGCCCTTCCTCCAGTCCCTCCTGACCCAGGGAAGGAGGCTCTGAGTCCCACAATGTGGTGACACAGAATGCTCACTGTCACTGCCTAGCTTTATTTAAAGGAAATGCAGTAGGCTTCCCCTGTAGAGTTCTTGACCATAGAGAGGTCTTGTATGTTTTCACTTAGTCAAGTATTTCTCACATCTTTTGTTATGAGTACCATTCCAATCTCTTTACTTGCAGTTGTGTGGAAAACTGTTTTGTAATGAAAGATCTTCATTGGGGGATTGAGCAGCATTTAATAAAGTCTATGTTTGTATTTTGCCTATGTTGTGTTTGCTTTTTCCAGCTCTAAGTTGAGCCATCCAGAAGCAGCCTGCTGTCCCTTATATTCATATAGACATACATGACCGTTGCAGCCACTTACCAGAGTACATCTGTTTTATAGAACACCTGTATAAAATTCTAAGTTTTAGGATATCCTTTCATCTTCCTTCATGTCTGTGTTCAGAGAATAGGTTCAAATTATCTTAAATGTCAGTTGTAATTAAAAACCTCAAAATTTATAATAAACACTTCCCTAGGTGAGGTCTAGAGAAATTGTGGCACAGTCAGAAATTAGACATAACTGTAAACTTCCCACTCTTTTGCATTCATGAAAAACTCTAGCCTGGGTCCTGCACACGATTCCTAGGTCACTGTAAAAGCAACTCCTTTCACTCGCTGCGGCCCCAAGAGAAACTCTTCCTTTTGGTACATGGCTCATATTTTAGTGTCTCAAATAGCCACCTTATCCCGGCCACCCAGATCAACGTGCTTTTGCCAAAACCTCCGCACTAACCCAAGGCCAGCCAGTGTTACTGACAGCTGGGGGCAGCACAGGAAGGCAAGGGTGATCCCACCACAGAACACAGACTGAAAGGCCGGCCCTACCTTTCCAGAAAGTAAAGGTTAGGTCTGTCTTGTTAGTGGAAGGTTTATATATTTCTTTCACTGAACAGCCACAGTGGATTTGGGCAGGCTGCGGCTGTAGTTAAAGTTTTTTTTGACAAGCTAAAAATGCTCACTTCCTAACTACTTATTTTAAAGCACATGTAAGATGTCTCTCAACTTTCCACAATACAGGAAATCAGTTTTGGTATGTTTATATGAGCAAATTTTATTAAATACTAAAGTGGTGTGTCATCTTCAGAGATATTTTAACACACACAGACACGTGTTTTCCAGTACTGTTAAGGTAAGCTACACCTGGCTTTACATTTGCCTTACAAAAAAGACTTTACAGAGAGACAGGATCTAGGCTCACGTTTGTGCATGCTTCTGTGGCATAGCAAAGTACCAAGGAATATTTCTTTGCACAAGTTTATCTTTAGTAATTCAAGTAACAGTGTCTTGCTAAGTTAGACATGAGATAAGAATGCCCCACTTGTACGTTTGAGTTTTTCCTCTTTAAATTACCTAAAGCCAGGTTATAAAATGCAGGAAGTGTTTCCAAGTCCTCTTTGGAAGCAAAGGGCATGTAAATAATTTGAAACTCTGGAGGCAATTTTCATAATCACCCCACTGCTACCATGTGAAAAATACTGAGTACTCATCTCTGTCAAAAGCTAGGCTGAAGGCTTCGAGGGTCACACTGAGTGACCCCTTTCTCAGATGGGTGCTTTGGTAGGACAGGAACAGAACCCGGAGAACAAAGTAGATCTGTCACTCTTCCCGACTGGGCCACCTACCCTTCCTTGGACACAGTCATGACGTACCTCGGGAGTCCAGATCCATCCATCTTGGGAGTCCAAGCTCACGTGGCCACTTATTTGGAGGTCACAAAATGAAAGCGTACTGGTGTGTACCAATTTAGCAGATATTCATACTGGCACACGGACTCCTTCTGCATTAACCTAACTTTTATTTACCTGTTAATAAAATCATCAAAATATACTGAGTAGGCACCTCCTCTGTACACATGTCCCAGTGCTTTTGCAGGTTAATCACTTTGCACTCTTACACCTGCATCAACAAATATTCTAGCCAGACAGGTAGGGGGCTAGTCAATCCACAAGAAAGCGTAGCACTAGTTTCTAGTAGCTTTAAAAAAGTCCCATTTTAAAATTTAACGAATGAAAGAGCATGTCAGAGGCCAGATAATGTAACTGGCCGATGATGCCGGAGACATAAGGGATTCTGCCTTTGGGTACAGGGTGCAGAGGCTTCAACGCATAACCTGTACATCTGCATCGTCAGGATTTGGGGAAAAAATCACGCTCTCTTCTGTCCACTTAAAAAACCTTGGGTGGCGCAGAGGGGGGGGTGGAGACTAAGGTGAAATGTAGAGCCTTAATTATCCCATTACAGCTTAACTAGACACCAAACCAAATAAGGCAGCTTCACAAACCTTCAGAAAACCTGATACGTATCTAATTCCATCGTCCACAATCCCTATTCATATGTCCAAAAATGTTCGTTAATAATTTAAATACTTAAATAGGTTTTAGGTTATCCACTGGCTCTGTTCCATTAGGCTCTAAACATCCTGTTTTGGGGCCAGGGTCGAAGCTGTGGTCTGGCAGGCTGCTTTTCGCAGTGGAGGCTCGTTTCAAGTGAGCGCAGGGCCACCGGTTGCTCGGTGGACAATGAAGTGGCGAGAACTTCCATCACCGGGGGCAGTTCTATGAACACCACGAGGCCACCTCAGCTTATGTGGTTTGCTGCCTGACCTCTTTTTTTAAGGTATCTCTTCCTAATTTTGATCATCCATTTCACACTCAGTTTGGCAAACTCTGCTGCTTTAAACAATGCCAGGAAGGCCCCACAGAGAAGGGCGATTGTGTTCCAAGGATTGGCGGTGATTATCTGGAAAACAGCAACAAACACAAGCTTCTCAGTGTGCTTCAACTCTGATTCCTAGGTCATATCAACATTTCTGTCAAGGGCCTCCTACCCCAAATGATGGGAGTGACAAGAAAAACAGCCGGGTCCTAAAACTGCCATGACTGTACTTCGTTCCGACTATACCTTGAAGGTGCAGAGCTCAAGTATGAGAAGAAAAATACTAATCCCTTCCTACCATAAACGGATCCGGGGGGGGGGGAGGGGCAGTTTCTTAAAACTCTTGCACAGATTAGATACTCAGTATTGAGGCTTAAATTTCTGGCCTCATCCACAGTAAGGGAACTTGCTTTGAGACAAATTTCCCCCAAAACTGTACCCACTGCATCAGGTCAGTTCCTCTTGTTTTCTTCCCATCTCTCAGTGATGCAAACTTGTCCTCCACCCGGTCCAGTGACGGTCTCACGCCCCGGACTCCTGCCCCCAGGCTGTGCCCTCTGATGCCTGCACTGCTTTCCTGCTACCCAAGTGCACCGACCCTGCACGGCTCCTTGGGGGCCAAAACCCTCTCCACTTCGGCAGAGACCTTTACCCCACAAACCCCTCCGGCAGCTACTTACTGTCTGCAACGAGTCCCTTCACAGCTTTCGCTAAATGTTAAACGCTTCTGGGCTGAGGTCTCAGCCCTGGTTTCTGAGTCCCCAGCATGGGAAGTCAGTTTAGCAGGGTGAACGTGGCCAACTGGAGCCTCAGGGCTCACAGACACAAAACGGTTACACCAGCGCCGCTGTTCGGGGCTGCGAAGCAGCTGAGTGACTGCTCGAGAAAAGCAGGTCTCTTTCGAGCGTGGCCTTTCCCTGGCCCGATGGGCACCTACTGAGTAACAGCCTAAGTGGAAAATGTCTCATCACGCACTTGTACGTGTCGAGCTGAAGGCATCCATTCTTCCACCTGGAACCCAGATTCAGCACACTGCACGCGCCCCTGTGCACATGGCCCTGCCGGTCCACACCTCCTGGGGGGGCGGGGGAGGTTATGGAGGAGTTCATGTCACAGGGACCCTCCACGTCTGGATCTCGGCCACGGAAGGTGCTTCCCCGAAGCCACGACTTCAGGACACTTTGGGATTATCTAAATGCCAATCAGTATTAGATCGGGGCCTGGCTCTGGTGGATGGTGTCTCCCTGGAATGTTCCTTTAGCAAAGCCGTCCCATCATTCTTCCCCAACCCCCTCCCCAGACTGAGGCTGAGAACCTGCCATTAATTGACACACTGTTAATTTTTATTTGTACCTTTCTGCTCTGACAACAAATAAGGATTATCCAACAGAGACCCATTAAAAAAGAAGGGCTTCCAAAAACCGTCATCTAGACATTAGCTTAATGCGATCCATGCTTTCTACTCTGCTCATTCACTTAACACTACCACCAAGCAAGTACTCTGTACCGAGCACTCTGCCACACGGCAGATAAAACGATGGTGAACAAAAGATGAAGTCCCCACCTTCATGGGGCCAACTATATAGTGATGGCAAGGCCAATGAAACACAACTAACACAGGACGTGAATGTCAGAAATGACAAACTAATTTGTGCCATGAAAGGAGACAAGGACAGCCTGCAAGGATGAGTCAAAATACCTCAGCGCAGGGAGTCTGCTCTTGTAACCTGAAGTAATACTCACATCTTGGACTTTCTGGATGAAAGGATCTTTCCATTCAAAGACCACAAAAAACAACTGAGCACTTTTCTCGGCGGCGGGCCTCTGGTCAATGTAGTTAACCACACTGGTCTAGGTACAAAGAAAAGATAGCAGTATTACCACCTCTGTGCCCCTCCCTAGCCTGGGTGGCAGGAAAGGAGAGGGTAGTTAGGGGATCTTGGACCTTGGTTCTCTTCATACCATCTTCTGGACAGAGAAAGCCAGAAATCTCATAAACAACATCCTGACACTTGTACAAGAGCCGAGACTTTACCCTGGTTTCCAGCTCTTTGGGGAAATGAATAGGATCCGGGATGTACAATAGGTATTCTGGAGAATCACCAAAACTGTCATTATGTATCTGGACTCATGATTAAACCATACTCACAGTATCATGTTAAGGCATGATTAGAAGCCACAGAAACCTCAAACTTCAAAATACTTGATCTTAAAAGCGGAGTATTTCAACCCTTCAGGTCTACAGGGACAAAGTTCAACCTCACAGACCCACCCGGCTGAGCATTCCCTGTAAATATTTAGTAGGCGTGCTTGGTAAGATCTGGTTATCAATTACTAGAAACTCTGCCTCGTGTCACGGAGAGCAAACAGGTTCCAGGGGCAGAAGCCCAGGTGCAGCCGAAGGGCCGTGTCCACCCCGAGCCGAGCCTCACTTAGCCCCTTGCCACACAGCCAGCAAAGTGCCGACACCACTAAGGGGCAGTCAGGATCAAAGAAGACAATATATACATTAAGGACTTTAAACTTTAAAACACTCTATAAAAAAACTTTTAAACTTTGTTCAAGAGTTCACGTCACCCACCAAAAGACTTCCAGTTTAGACAATACCGAACGGCACAAACATTCTAAAATGCGTAGGTTCGCTGGGCCTTTGGCCCCTTTGGGTTCCGGTCACGGGGGAGCTGCGGGGGAGCCGGGTAGGCAGGCTGCACCTAACTGCAAGGTGCACGTATCGAGTCTCCTTTTCTCAGCCACTGTGGGGCCAGATGAGGAAGGTCCTGGGGGTTCTTGGAGAAAAGTGTGCAGGAAACTCCAGAACGTGACAGTTATCTGACAAACTAGAATACTTTAAGGACCCATTGCCAGGAGAGTTGCCACATCCCAGGGCAGGAAAAAAGCCTGTCCTCTTGAAGAAAACCGGCTTCAAGCCCTTCCCAAAGGTCTCTAATCTGGAGTAGTCTGAGGACCCAGAGGCAGGGAAGGGGCATTGGCTTCTGGCCAGTGACAGCCGCATCGATGGAGTCGGTCCCCCTACTCCAACCCAGACCCTTCCCGATGCTGCCTCTCAGAGTCCAGCCCACTGCAACATCTCCAGGGAGGAACAGAGGTTTCTAGAACAGACCCGTCTCCTCGCTGCCTTAGCAGGCACCCCGCCACTGATACACAGGATGGCTGGCTCTGAGTGTGGATGTGGGCAGGGGGGCGGCCACAGCCAAGGTGGAAGTCCCAAAGGTAGGGGTGCAGCCTTGCTTTCAGTGGCAGCTGACGAAAACAGTCCTGCTGCGGCAACCAAGATGCCCTCTCCCTCCATCCCCACTGCCAGGCCTCTTCCCCGGCTCCTCCCCCATCAACCCCCGGGCCCTGGCTAGAAACCCCTGGTGCATCCCAGGGCTGCAGGCCAGGGGGCGGAAAGCTTTCAATCGCACTTCCCGTTAGGATCACATTTTGAGCATATATTCAACATACACGTGACTTTTTCAGAAGTGATGTGACATGATTATTACTGTTCTAATGTGACACACCTTTCAAAATATTAAGAAATGGAAAAAGGATGATAAAGAAATTAATACAAGAAGCAACCTAGTATCCGCCCCCCCGCCCCACATCCCAACGGATCCTCACGCGTACAACCTTCAGAGGCCACCGGGTCTGGTCTCTTCCCTGCACATCACCCATCTTCCATGCGGCCGGCAGCCTGAGGGCCAAGAATCCGGGCTGTGCAGGGCCAGTCACCTGCTCTGCTTGACCCACGTGTTTGCTGAGGACCGACAGTGGCCCACGGAAGGGCCTGGGGAACACGAATCCCCCCTGCCACGGGGTCCCTTCCCACTCTGAAGACCGCCCAGAGGTCATCTCTTCCACAAAGCCACTCTCCACCCCCGAGTCAAGGCTGGAGGCGGCCGGCGGCAGACCCTGAAGCCAGTGCCACCTACCTCCTGCCGGAACTCCACAGCCTCCCGCCCGTCCTCCTCCTTCGTCTTCACCAGGGACATCTTGACCCACGTGCGGAAGCCCCCGGAGAACTTCCAGCTGGAATAGGCGCTCTCACAGGCCTGCATGAAGCCCACCCTGTCTGGGCTTGGAAGGCAGAGAAGGGCGGGCCCAGTGAGGCCGACAGCAGGACGCAACCTCGGCCAGACTCAAACCCCAGCCCCTACTTGGAGCCGCTTTCTTGGCTGGCACCACCACGATGCTGCCCACTTCCTGCCTCCTTTCCAAGCTCTGATCTGGGTTTGCAGACGCAGGGAGAGTTGCCACCCACCTCGAGGCGGCCCCCCGTGGGGGAGGTCCTTCCTCCTTCCCACCTGCTCCCAGAGCACTGGCCCCGAGAACGCAGGTGCGCCCACCAGCCTCCTCCTGAGAGGCCCAGTGAGGGGGACCTCACCAGACAGGACACCCGTGGCACCTGTGCAGCCAGCAGCTCTGCGCAGGGAGGGTGGAGGGAGTGCGGGGGGGTGGGGAGCAGACAGGGCGGAAGACGCCCCGGCCAAGGCTCCAAGCTCTGAAACGGAAGGACGGAGCAGGGGTGTGTGAGCGGGGGGAGGTGGCCCACAGCCTCAGGCAGGGGAACGGCCTCTCCTCCGTGGTGACTGCCACCCCACTTCCCTTCAACGGGGCCCCGGGCTCTGCACGACCTGGAGGCCGGGGTCATGCCGGCTCGGGCATGTGACGAAAATGCTCACAGTCCCAACGAGCACTCCAGGCACCAGAGAGGGGCTGGGGGGGTCCCCCCTGCCCCACACCACCCCCCCACCCCGCTGGGCAGATGGGAACTTTCATCCCCATATTAAACGCACATGGCAAACACACACTGAGGGCTGACACTGAGGGGGAGACCTGGCCCACGACTCGGGGGGTGCACAAGGTCCCGGCTGTGACAGGACCAAGCCTCTCAGCCCACGAGTCCGAATGTGCCCCACATCGGACCTGCTGCGCTTTGTGAAGGCAGGTCCCCGAGCCACTGATCTCCAGGTCAGTCCCCTGGGCAGTGCCCGCCCCCGCCCCGGGATGGGCCCGCCCGCTGCGGACTTGAAAGGCCACCTGTGCAGGAACTCCTGGAAAGACGAGAAGAGGAGGTAATCGATGGCACTGAAGTCCTCGCTACTCTCATTCAGGCGGAACTGGAGGAAGACCAGCTCCCGCTTCTTCACCTCGCGGGGCCCCTGCACAATCAGGGCGGATTTCTGCAGAGACACAAAGGCCACGATCAGCCCTGGAGGAGCCGCGGCTGCTGTACTCCTGACCGCACCCCCCCCCCGAGACACTGTGACCGGAAAGCCCCTCGCCCCGTGGACCCCAGAGGACCACAGGCCACCCCCACTGCTGTCCATGCTCACCCCTGCTCAGCCCCACGGGGTGGCCCTCTGGGTATGAGCCGGACCAGAGCTGAGAGCAACTGTCCTCCATCCACTTTTCTCAGTGGTGGTCTGCGCTAGGGGAGTCCTCTACTGAGAAGGGATGCTAGTGGGGCGCCTGGATGGTTCAGTCCGCTGGGCATCTGACTCTTGACATTGGCTCAGGTCATGATCTCAGACCTGCCACAGGGTCCCTCAGAGTCATGAGATCGAGCATGAGTCAGGCTCCCTGACTCCGCTTGAGATTCTCTCCCTCTCCCTCTGCCCCTCCCCTGCTGATGCATGCTTGCTCTACTTAATAAAAAGGATGCTAGCTTACATCCATTACATGTACAAATGTTTTCTTCCAGTCTGTCATTTTTCCATCAACTTTGTTTCTAGTGTCATTTGTTACATGAAGCTTTAAATTTAATACAGTGATATCTATAAATCTTTTTCTTTATGGCTCTGGGTTTTCTTGCCAAGGAAAACCAAAATTACATCAACGGTCTATATTTTTTTTTGTTTTTTGAGAGAGTATGTGCATGAGAGCATGCATGGGGGGGAGGGGCAAAGGAAAAGGGGCAGAGACAGAGGGAAAGAGAGAATCCCAAGCAGACCCCCTACTGAGCCCAGAACCTGATGCGGGGCTTGATCTCATGACCCTGAGATCGTGACCTAAACCGAAATCAAGAGTCAGATGCTTAACCGACTGAATCACCCAGGAGCCCCTCTCCTGTATTTTATAACACTTTTTACATGTTTTTACATTCAGGCACTTCATATGCCTAGCTTTCAGTTTTGTATCTGGTGTGAAATAGGGATCTACCTCCTGCTTCCCAGGCAACGGACAGACACAGGTTTGAACCCCAGGTTTACACTGTTCTGCCATCTGTCCGGGCAGGTCCGCGGCGCTGCTCCCTACCCCAAAACCCGGCAGAGTGACCGTTGCACAGGTGCTCTTCTAAGAGGACTTTTTAAAACTAGATTGTTAAGGGCGCCTGGGTGGCTCAGATGGTTAAGCGTCTGCCTTCGGCTCAGGTCATGATCCCAGGGTCCTGGGATCGGGTCCCGCATCGGGCTCCCTGCTCCTTGGGAGCCTGCTTCTCTCTCTCTCTCCTCCTCTGTCTCTCATGAATAAATAAATAAAATCTTAGAAAAAATAAAAAATAAAAAAAATAAAACTAGATTGTTAAATTCCATGAAAAAAATCAACTGACACTGGATTTATAGATTAACTTGGGGGAAAAAATCTTTACATCAATAACTTTGATCAATGCTCTACAGACATTTGAAGAGGGAGCACCGTCAAGCACAGTGTTCCACCCGCTCACTCTTAATTTATGAATTGTGCTGTTCGGTTCTTATCCTTACTCCTTTGCATCTGTTTGATCTGTGGACATGAGAGAGAAAAGTACGAATTTAGTCACCCTTTAAGGCAACAGGTATTTTTTATTTCTAACAGGCTTTGCCTAAAATATACAAGTGGAACGCTGTTTTGCATATACAGATTTCTGACTGTTACATCTTAGTGGAGAGTCCTATATTTGTTTTTTATCCGTATTAACCAACCCTCTTGGAGCCCTTTGCACCTAGTATTCCAGTTCAACTGATGCGAAGCCGCCCCTCACACCTGCCTCTTATTGCATTTTCCCGAGAGATCTCTGTCCATTGTAATCTCAACCTTTCCGTGACATGTCGAGGAGTGGCAGAGAAAGCTAACCGTTCCCACCATCCACTTCCTCCTGGAGAACCAGAACCGCTTCCCCAATCCCGGATTTCAGGGGCACGGCCACCCTGCTGGGGCCTCCGTTCTGGCCCCGGCCACCGTCACATGATGAAGTTCCTGGAACACGCACAGAAGTGACTCGGGCGAGTCCACATGTGCCCATCACGGCAAGCCAGGGCTGCCCACGAGGCCCAAGAGCCTGCCCTGCGGATGGCAGAGTGGCAGACAGAAGCCATCGCTGACTGCCCCTGGCGCCCCCCCGCCCTCATGCCCGACTGGCTCCAAAGAAGCTCCAGAAGACTGGCTCCAGACTTCTCTCTGGTCTCGGCCACAGTGTCTGTTTGGGGTGTTTCTGCCCAGCAGCTCGGCCTAGTCTGTGCCCAACACACAAGCTACTTTCTGGAACTGGAATGCTCTGGGAACAAACTGAAAGGGGACAAGGGCATACCATGTGGACCCCGGGAACACGTCAGCCAGTGAGGAATGGAACGGGTCCTACAGGCTGGGACAGCGGTGGCCCTAATGCGGTAAAAGTGCACCGAACTGAGGGCACGAGGGAGCCTAGGCAACATGAGAATCGGAAGTCTGCTGAAGCAGGTCAGAGGAGGCCCCCAGTGGGCCGCTTGCACACAGACTGGCCAGGATGCAAAAAGCCTGAAGCCTACCCATTTCCCAGACGGCACACTGCAAACAAAGGGGGCAGGGGCGGGAGCCGGATGACAAGCCAACCTCCAAGGCCTCAGCGGCAGGGGTGTAGGGAGCTGGGGGCTTATTTTCCGATGCCCACTCCAGGCACAGCCACTGAGGACCTCCACCAAGGCCCAATCAGCCAGGGGGCTAACAAAGCACACAGACGCCTCTAACCATGGAGCTCCCTCGGGGCCTGCAGAGGCACCACATGCCACAGGCCGCCCCCAGAGGGCCTCACTGGCGCCCCCCAGGTGCCCCCCAGCTGCCGTGAGCTCACCACGGCCCCCCTTCCCCACGGGAGCTCTCCTGTGCTTCCCTGTCGATCTCTCCCACCCCCCGCTTCACCTCCCCCTGCTGCTTGGGTGGGGGGCCTGGCGTCCAGAGAGGCCAGACCCCTCCCAGTTGACAGCTGGACCGCAAGGAGCCACATCGCGAACCGCTGGAGAAGACTAAGCATCATCCGGAGCTGTGGGCGGTAACAGCCTTCAACGTAGTTTCTGTGCTGACAACCCTCCTTGTGTGCCCCCATTTCATGGGTGTTCATAATATTTAAATCACGTGACTACTGCCTAAGTACAACCGGCACCACCAGGTCTGGGAACGAGCGCGAGGGGATCCTGGGCGGCGCCGCTCAGCCAGGGCGCCAGGGTCTGGCCCCCACGAGACCCTGCCTGCTCTTCCTTAACGTTTCTAAAAATTACGTTCCTTTTCATTTCAATTAGCATCCGTTTCCCTGTTCTGGAGAGTCCATTCTGTTTGCTCCTCTTGGTCCTCTTCTATGCCGTTGGTTCCCTGTAAATGTCTAATGGGCCTTAATTCTCCATTCCCACTTCTGAAGGTGGGGCCAGGTGATGAGCACAGGTCTGGGGTGCGGGTGCCCCCCCCCGCTCCGGGTGGTTCTTGCGCTCGCCCAGGCTGACGCTCCGTGGCGGTGGGCAGGCAATGCCGGCAGGCCAGGTACTTGGTGGATTTCTCTCCTGGTAAGAGATTCCTCTCCGGTACCTGTCACCCCGCTCCACCATGGAGGCCCAGTCTCAAGTTCTGCTCCGTTTCCCTCTGCTGCCCCAGCACCCAAGCAGGGAACCTCCCCCGAGCCTCTGCAGAGAATGTTCTTACCCAGAAGCAAACGCTATGCCCAGCGGCTCTGCGCACCCTGGGAGGACAGGAGCCACAGCAGGTCCTGCCAACGGGCAGTCCTGTGATGACTGTCCCATGATGACTGTCCCAACCACTGCCCCTGACCGCGGCCCTGCCCTCTGAGCCCGCCAAGGGGGAGCTGGGAGCCAGAAGGAAGGCTTTCCCCTCCCCCAAGCCTCTCCTGCGCCTGTTTCAGGGTGTGGGCTTTCTCTGGTCTGTCTGCTCAGTCCATCTGACCCAATCTGTGGTTTACACCAGTTCAAAATGTCTCGTCCACTGGTGATACCTGTTCTGGGTTTGTGGGGCTGTCATGGAAACTTTATTTTACTCTAGTTTCTGCCGGATCTTAGGAGGAAGCCTAGAATAAATGTGAACAGAACCATCCCGGCGGGACTCTCCACCTTCGACCCACCCCGAGGAGCCACGGGAGCTCTTCTCCTCCGGCCATTCCCCATCCACAGCTCACCTCCCGCCGCTCCAGGGGCCGGGGGGGAGACCCCTGCTCGTCCAGACACTCCCAGCTACTGGAACTGTGCACAGACACAAACACAGCATGATGTTGTCTCTACTGGAAAACCCGCACTCAGCCCCGTGCAATCCTTTCCGAAACAAGGGCACAGGATGCAAAAGAGAAGATGTAAATAAATATAAAATTTCTTCCCTGTCTCCAAAACCCTGTGCAGATGCCACCGGGGCCTAGGGTCCTCGTTCCCAGACCGGCTTCTTTACATTGGCCTATTTATTTCAAAGTACGGATTCCCAGACGCCGCCCCCAGGAATGAATGATTCAGTTGGCCCCACGTGGCAATTCTGGTGGGCACTCAGGTAGAGGACTCACTCCACGACACCACCCTGGCCTCACCCTGCAGCCCTTTGTCCTTCCGTCAAGGACAGGATCTTATCACAGTGTCAGGAATCCCTGAGGATCATTCGGAGAATGCCGAAGCCCCCACAGCCCTTCCTGATGCAGGCCAGCCAGCCATGGCCATGACTCCAATTGGGACAGCCTCGTGGTCGCTGGGGGCCAAGGGCCTGCACAAAGGGAGCGTGAGCGGCCTCGTGGCAGGAAGAAGACCGTGGGACGCAGGGTGCAGGGCTGACACCTGCCCAGGCCTGGCGCAGGGGAACGGGAGTTACCAGGGTCTGGTTGGAGAAAGGGTCTGTGTAGTTGATCCTCTGGGTGGTGCAGTTCATGTCGCCCAGCTGGCCAGGGCTCCTCAGAGGCGGAATGACCTCATAATGGTGCTTGCAGCTGAGCAGCTGGGCCTGACCCGGGTACAGAGCAATCCCTAGGGGGCACAAACAGGAAAAAGGGCATGTCAGAAGTCACAGTCCCCGGCCACACCCCTAAAATCACATCACACACATTTTTTCACACCCACCAACAACCCAAGTTCATGACTCCCCAGGTGATGGCAGAGGAGGGAGAACAAGAGGGTTATGGGGGGTGGGGAGCCACATCGGTGGCCCTCAGAAAGCCCTACTCGAACGGAAGACACAGTCCCCTTCCCAGAAAGCCCCTCTCCTGGCCTCCCTGGCGCCTGCACCAAAACCCACCCTACTTCACAACCCTGCTCAGCACACCCTGAGGGGGCCTCCGTGACGGAGCCTGGCAGCACCAACCCCCAGCACCACCACCCACCTGCAGATTCACTGGGGGGCCGCCAGTTGTGGGACTCCCCACGGCTCACTTTGCCTCTCACACCTCCTGCTCTGATCGGGGGATCCAGGTGTGCAAGTCACACCCCGACGGTCCCTCCCTCCCCTCAGCCAGAGCACCTCATCCCAGGCTCTACTGACGATAGCTGTCCAACCTCAGCGCTAGAAACACCTGAGAGCAGTGTGTGACACCAGACACAGGCAGAGCTCAGAGACCCAGGGATCAGAAAGTAAAACCCGCAGATCAAGGGACCAACACAGACCCACAGAGAAGAGGGACAAACACAAGACAGGGCAAAGATGGGTGAAGAAGCTGCGAGCTGCACACTTTCCAGAAGCCCAGGCAAAAGGCACCCGAGGCTCTGGCTTTGCCCTGTGGCCAGGCCATCCAGAGGGTGAGTCGGGCATCCTGTGGGCAGAGCAGGTACACACAGTAGGTGGGCACAGCCTGAGCCCCCAGAGCTCATGCCCACACTTCCAGAGCCCAGCGCCAGCCTCACGGCCTGAGGCAGACACTCCACTCTATAGCAGAGGTGACTGCCTCCCCAGGGACTGGCCTCCCGCTGGAACAGGAAAGGCAGGGAGCCCCCTCCTCAGGCAGGGCCCCAACCACCTCTGGATGGCTTTACCTCCCCTGCCACCCGTCACTCCCACGGCTCTTCCTCACTAGCTCCAGCCAGGCTAGACATACCCTCTCCAGAGAAGCCCTCTGCCTCCCTGTACTCACCTTTGCTCCCACTGATCCCCCTCCCAGAAAAACTCTCTTCTCATCTATCAGAGCCCAGCTCAAAACCTATCTCTGTGTAAAGCCCTCCTTGCCCACCCCAGTCACGCAGCGACCATGCCCAACCCTGTCCACTCCTCTGCTCGGCACGGGACATGCTCCGCTGGGGCCTGATAGCAGTTCCCTGGGTGTGTCCTCTACGCCCAGGCCGTGCCCGGGCTCCTCCGGCTGCCTGCAGCGCCCAGCACGGTGGGCGAGCGCAACAGGGGCTCCTCTGTAAGCCAGTGGCCCAGACCTCGGCCCCGATGCCCATCCGGGGCAGGCTCTCTACCTGGGGCGTCATAGCGATCCACCTCCTTGTAAGACACCGACATGACAGGGTGCTTGAGCTTCTCACGGAAGTCTGTGATGGTCTGGTAGACCAGGAAGACAGCCACTGCCATGAGCAGCAGGTAGATGAAGATGAGCAGGACCGAGAAGACGTTCTTCAGGCAGGCCTTGCTGAAGCGGATGCTGCTGGAGGCCGACTCACTGTCCAGGGCTGAACAACATCACACCAGTGAGCCGGAGCCCAGCGGCAGGTGCAGCCGGAGGTGGTCGGCAACCTCCAGGCCCGTTACCTGCTTTACCAAGGAGGCAAGGTCACCCGCACCCCCAACCCTCCCACCTCAGCCCCCTCCCCCAAATCATAACACATGGCACATGTCGACATTCACCAGGCACTTACTGCACGGGAAAGGGGGCTCCAAGCGGAAGGAGACCATTATTCTCTTTAAGAACCTCCCATCTGGAGGACAAAGTTACAATCCAACATGGAAACCGGCCCCAACCAATTTTTCTGGCCTTCTCCCTTACCACTCTGCTCCTCCAGCACCTCCAGCTCCAGCTGTGCTAAACGACTTTCCGTCCCTCCAGCGCGCAGAGCCCCCTTCAGCCCCGGGGCCCCTCCCATCTGCCCAACCCCGTGCTTGGCCTGAAGCGCTTTTCTTCCACAGCTGACTCCTAACTTACACTTCAGGTTCTGGTTTAGAAGGGCATCTCCTCAAGGAAGCCTTCCCAGACCCATACATTGGTTGGAGGACCCCTTTGTCAGTGCTCCCAAGGCACCCCTCACGTCCCCTCTCGTCACTCTGCAACCTCACTGTCTGCGGCACGTCCTTCTGTCCTCCTTGGGTGTAAGCTCCGTGAGGGCAGGGCCAGTCTTGCTCACGCTGAACCACTAGCCCTTCACAACGTGCCTGGAAGAGAGTAGCATCCTGCATGTCTGTGGTGAGTGACTCGACGGCTGGGTAAATGTGTCCTGATGCCATCCCCACAGCACGGCTCTGCCTCTCCTGCCTGCCCTCAGACCATCCCCAGCCTTGATTATGCTCTGCTACGGACTAAATTATGCGTCCGTCCAAAAAATTCATACCCTGAAGCCCTAATCTCCAATGTGACTGCGCTTGGAAATAGGGCAACTTTTAAGGAGCTTAATTAAGGTTAAATGATGGCATAACGGTGGGGCCCGGATCCAACAGGACTAGTGTCCTTATAAGAAAGATGAAGGGACACCAGGGACAGATACACACAGAGAAAAAGCCCCGTGGGACACAGGGAGAAGGTGGCCATGTGCGAGCCAAGGAGAAGGGCCTCGTGAGAAACCAAACTTAGCCAACACCTTGATCTTTGATTTCCAGTCTCTAGAACTGAGAAAAAAAAAATGCCTGTTGATCCAGCCACCCAGCCTGGGGTTCTTCGGTACAGCAGCCCAAGCCGACTGAGACACCCCCAGGCTGCTCTCCGCACTGCATCTACTCCTCGGCCGAAGCCGGAGCTCCCTGAGAAAAAAGCCCTATACCCTCCACAGTGGCTGAGCCCAAAGCTGAGGAGAAATGTGAATGTAAGTCCAAAAAGGTATGTGCTTGGCTTCTGGCTTCCACCAATGACAGAGTAGCTTAGTCACACCACCCTCCTACAGATAACAATTACAAAGTTTGGACAAAATCCTTAAAAGTTATGTGAAGGCACTGGGGAGCAATCAAAAGCAGGCAGAAACGAGAAGAGTTGACCTTGGAAGGAAAGCAACTGCACCTGATCAGACTTATACATTTGCATGTCGTGCCTGAGGGCACGTCCCCATCTCTATGGGGCACAATTCCCTATGGCAGTGGGCAGAGTGCAGGGCTGGCAGAGCAGTCAGAAAGCTAAGAGGAACCTTGAAAGGGATGGGATGGGGAGGGTGAACCCCCAAATCTGCAAATATGTTCAAATTCTTGGCTGGAGACCCCAGGGGGCCCAAGAAAAAAAAAGCAGCAACTGGAAACGAAAAGAACTGAGTGGAGATTCCAGCTGCTGGTAGTAGAGGGAACCCAGGAGTTGGAACTTGAGTCTCATCACATAACTACCTGCTAAGACAAAAACCCTTCAGAGGATTTTAAGAGAATCCAGAACCTCCATACTGTACCAATACCATGTCTACTGTTGAATCAGAAATCACTAGACATGCGCAGAAACAGGAAAACATGACCCAAACTCAAGAAAAAGGTAGTGTGTAGAAACCAAAGCCAAGATGACCCAGATGTTGCCATCAGCAGACAGGAACTTCACAGCACTAGAAGGAATTAAAGGAAAATATATAGATAAGGAATGGACAAAGGGGGAATAGAGAAATAGACACCAGAAAAAAGAACCAGGGACACCTGGGTGGCTCAGTCATTTAAGCATCTGCCTTCAGCTCAGGTCATGATCTCGAGGTCCTGGGATCAAGCCCCACATCGGACTTCCTGTTCAGCAGGGAGCCTGTTTCTCCATCTCCCTCTGCCCCTCCCCCCCACCATGCTCTCTCTCTCTCTCAAATAAATAAATAAAAGAACGAAATAGAAATTCTAAAGCTGGAAAGTAATGAAGTGAAAAATTCCCTGCACTGTCTTAATAGCAAAAGGCAGAAAAAAAGAGTTAGTGCATTTGAAGTTAAATAAACAAAAGTTAAACAATTTGAAAAAAAAAACTGAAGGAAAAACTGAACAGAGCTTATCTAGATAACTGTGGGACAATATCCAGCAGTCTAACAACATCTAACTGAAGAGAGAAAATGGGTCACAAAGAGTATTTGAAAAAATAATGGCCCAAACTTCCCAAAACTGGAGAAAAGAAACATCAATTTGCAGATCCCAGAAGCTCAATACATGCCAAGCAGACTAAATAAGAAACCGCTCCCAGGCAAATCACAAACTACAAACGCAAAGAGAAAAAATCTTGAAAGCAGCTAGAAAAAAAAAAAAAGACAAATTACATAGAGGGTATTATATTAATGACAGGTAACTTTTGATCAGAAATAATGGAGGCCAAAAGACAATGGAGTATCTTTAAAGGGCTGGAAGAAAAAAATTCTGTCAACCATGAATTAAATCCCAGCAAAACTAACTTTCAAAAAATGAAGGTGAAATAAAGATATTTTCAAACATAAAAGCTGAGAGAATTCATCGCCAAAAGATCTGCACCACAATGCACGTTAAAGAAATTCTGAAAGCCAAAGGGAACTAACACTAGATGATAACTCTCAAACATACAGGAAGGAATAAAGATCACTGAAGTGCTAAACAGGTGGATAAATATGAAAAGCTGCTTATGTATTTTTAAAACAGAAGACTATCTAAAGCAAAAATTATACAATATCATAAGGTTTATAAGTTGCAGGAAAGAACGGAGAAACAAAGAATACACGAGACAAACAGAAAACAGCAAAATGGTAGGACCAAATCCAACTATATCAATAATTACATTAAATGTAAACAGACTAGGGGAGGGTCCAAGATGGCAACATAGGAAGACCTTGAACTCATGTCCTCCCACAGTCACATCAATTCTACACCCAGATATAAAGCAATTCTTCCTGAAGAACCGATGGCTGATCCAACAGCTTCTGCACAACAAAACATAGAGGGACCACACAGAGAAGGGCACGAGAGCTGGGAACACAGTAACAACAGGCACACCTCCCCTGACGCTGCGGACTGGAGTAGAGAGGAATAGCACTGAGGGACCCTGTGCAGTCACCTGCCCTGGGGCACAGAAAAAAAGCTGTGGTTTAAAAGGCTTAAATGACTAAAGGTGAAGGAAACCCATTCACTAACCCTAGAGCCTCTGACAAACTGTGGGGAAATTGCTAGAATTTTCTCTGGGGTCAGAGGTGCTGGGGAGCACCACCGTTTATGTTGCCCGTTCACCTTGGTAGCACAGATAGGAGGAGAGGTTAGACACTCGAGCCTGCCTACTGCCTCAGTGAGCTTCAGGCCCCCAGCCCATACCAGCCCTAGCCATATTCCCAAGGTGCCCCCCTCAACCCAGGCCTACTCAAGCACCAGGTGACCCAGCATGGCACACCCCAACCCATGCCTGCTCAAGCTCAAACCCCAGCATGACACATCCCAGACCCCCATCCTACCCTCACCTGTGCCAGCTTCAGTTTTCCCTTCCAGGGTGCCCCTGCAGAGAACACCCAGGGACCCCGAGTTGGCACCCACTACAGCTCCAGTCAGCCAGCCAAAGCTACACCCAGCCAGGCACACACAGTCTATGCAGATAAGTTACTACATGAAGGTTACTCTTTCCAAACAGGGAGAGGCAGCTGTTTCACCTAATTCATGGAAACAAACACAGAAGATCACACAAAATGAGGACACATATAAACATGCTCCAAACAAAAGAACAAGACAAATCTTCAGAAAAAAAAACTAAACAAAACAGAGATGAGCAAGCTACCTGATTAATAGTCATAAACATGCTCACGAGACTAAGAGAGGAGTGGATGAGCTCGGTGAGAAATTCAACAAAGAGAAAGAAAACATAAAAAAGAACCAACCAGAGTTGAAGAATACAGTAACTGAAATGAAAAATATAGGAGAGGACATCAACAGCAGATTACCAGATGCAGAACGGATCAGCAATCTGGAAGAAAGGATAATGGAAAGTACCCACTGAACAGCAAAAAGAAAAAAGAATTTTAAAAAATGAGGATAGGTTATCGACAGATGAATGGATAAAAAAGTGTGGTGTGTGTGTGTGTGTGTGTGTGTATATATATATATAGTGTGTGTGTATACATTCCATTGTGTGTTTATACTTGAATACTACTCAGCCATCAAAAAAATGAAATCTTGCCATTTGGAATGACATGGATGGAACTAGAGGGTATTGTGCTAAGAGAAATAAGTTAATCAAAGAAAGACAATTATCATATGACCTCACTCATATGTGGAATTTTTTTTTATTAAAGATTTTTATTTATTTATTTGAGAGAAAGAATGAGAGAGAGAGAGAGCACATGAGAGGGGTGAAGGTCAGAGGGAGAAGCAGACTCCCTGTCGAGCAGGGAGTCCAATGCAGGACTCGATCCCGGGACTCCAGGGTCATGACCTGAGCCGAAGGCAGTCGCTTAACCAACTGAGCCACCCAGGCGCCCCTCATATGTGGAATTTAAGAAACAAAACAGGATCACTGAGGAAGGGGGGGAAAAATAAAACAAGACGAAATCAGAGAGAGACACAAACTATAAGAGATTCTTAATCATAGGAAACAAACTGAGGTTTGCTGGGGGGATGGGGTAACAGGATGATGGACATTAAGGAGGACATGTGATGTAATGAGCACTGGGTGTTATATAGGACTGATGAATCCCTGAACTCTACCTCAGAAACTAATACATTATATAGTAATTGATTTAAATTTTTTAAAAGTGGGATACAGCTGTTATAATATTAAAAATCTTAATTTTGAATGTATGGTGATTAACATAACAATAAAAAATTAAAAAAATATAATTTTATTAAAATAAATTTTTAAAAATACTAAATAATTAAAAACTTAATTGAATGTATGGTATAACAAAAAATTAGAAAATACTATGGTTGAGGATAGGTTACAGGATCTCTGGGGTAACTTCAAGTGTATTAACATTTGCATTATGGGAGTCCCAGAAGAGAGAGAAAAGGGGCAGAAAACTTATTTGAAGAAATAATAGCTGAAAAGTTCTCTAATTTGGGAAAAGATATCCAGAAAGCCCCAAATAAGATGAATTCAACAAAGTCCACACCAAGACATAATAATTAAAATGTCAAAGATTAAAGATAAAGAGAGAATCTTTTTTTTTTTTTTTAAGAATTTATTTGACTGGGAGACAGAACACAAGTGGGGAAGAGGGGAAGAGGGAGAAGCAGGCTCCCTGTGGGGCTTGATCCCAGGACCCTGGGATCATAACCTAAGCCGCAGGCAGACACATAACTGACTAAGCCACCCAGGTGCCCCAAAGGGAGAATCTTAAAGGCAGCAAGAGAAAAGCAAAAAGTAACTAACAAGGGAAATCCCATTAGGCTATCAGCTGATTTTTCAGCAGAAACATTGAGGTGGCATGATATATTCAAAGTGCTGAAAGAAAAATCCTACTACCAAGAATACTCTACCTAGCAAGGTTATTATTCAGAATTGAAGGGGAGAGAGTTTCCTGGACAAACAAAATTTAAAGGAGTTCATCACCACTAACCTGGCCATTAAAGGGACTTCTTTAAGCAGAATAGAACATAACTAGAAGAAGATTAGGAAAGGAAAAAATTTCATAGGTGGAAGTAAACATGTAGTAAAGGTAGTAGATCAATCACCTAGAAAGCTAGTATAAAGGTTAAAAGACAAAAGTAGTAAAATCAATTATATCTAAAACATTAGTGAAGAGATTCACAAAATAGAAAGATGTAAACTATGACATCATATACATAAAAACGGGGAGTAAAAATTTAGTGCTTTTAGAATGTGTATGAACTTAAATGACCATCAACTTAATATAGATTGCTACATACTTAGGATATTATATATGAACCTCATGGTTACCACAAACTAAAAATCTGTACTAGATACACAAAAAATAAAGAGAAAGGGATCCAAACGTAACACCAAAGAAAGTCATCAATTACAAGGGAAGAGAGCAAGAGAAGAAGAACAGAGAAAAACTACAAAAACAACCAGAAAACAGTAAACACAATGGCAATAAGTACATGCCTATCAAAACTTTAGATGTAAACAGTCTAAATGCTCCAGTCAAAAGACTGAATGGATAAAGAAACAAGACCCATCTACATGCTGGCTACAAGAGACTCACCTGAGACCTGAAAGTGAATGGATGGAAAAAACATTTACTATGCAAATGATAGCAGAAAAAAAACAAAAACAAAAACAACCACCCCCCAAAACTGGAGTAGCAATACTTTAACAGACAAAATAGACTTTAAAACAGATTATAGCAAGAGACAAAGAAGGGCATTACATAATGATAAAGTAATCCAACACGAGGATATAATAATTGTAAGTATCTCTGCCCAACATTGGAGTATCTAAATACATGAAGCAAATATTAACAGACAGAAAGAGAGAAATTGATGGTACACCCCACTTACACCAATGGATAGATCATCCAGGCAGAAAATCAATAAGGAAACAGTGTCTCTAAATGACACATTAGACCAGATAGACTTAGAGATAAACAGAACATTCCATCCAAAATCAACAGAATACACATTCTTTTCAAGCACACATAGAACATTATCCAGAAAAGATCACATTAGGTCATAAAATAAGTCTCAATAAATGTTTTTTAATATTTATTTATTCATGAGAGACGGAGAGAGAGAGGGGGAAGAGAGAGAGAGAGAAGCAGGCTCCCAAGGAGCAGGGAGCCCAATGTAGGACTCGATCCCAGGACCCTGGCATCACGACCTGAGCCGAAGGCAGACGCTCAACCATCTGAGCCACCCAGGCGCCCAAGTCTCAATAAATTTAAGAAGACTGGAATCATATCAAATATTTTTTATGACCACAACTGTATGAAACTATAGAGATTACAAGAAAAAAAAAAGACTAGAAAAAAAGCAGAAACACATGTAGGCTAAACAACATGTTACTAAACAACAAATGAGTGAATGAAGAAATCAAAAAGAACATTAAAAAAAAATACCTGGAAACAAATGAAAATGGAAACACAACAGTTCAAAATCTTTGGGATGCAGCAAAGGCAGTTTTAAGAGAGAAGTTTATAGCAATACAGGCCTACCTCAACAAACAAGAAAAATCTCAATCTAACCCTACACCTAAAGAAACTAGAAAAAGAGGAACAAGCAAAGCCCAAAGTTAGTAAAAGAAAGGAAATAATAAAGATCAAGTAGATATAAATGAACCAAGAGCTGGTTCTTTAAAGGATAAACAAAATTGATAAAACTATAGCCAGACTCATCAAGAAAAAGAGCGAGAACTCAAAGAATCAGAAATTAAAGAGAAATTAAAACTGATAACACAGAAATAAAAAGGATTATAAAAGACTACTACAAAAATTATACACCAACAAATTGGACGACCTAGAAGAAATAAGTTCCTAGAAATATACAATCTTCCAAGACTGAATCAGGAAGAAATAAAAAATCTAAACAGATTTCTGTTCAGATTGCCCCAACACCAAAACCAAAGACACTACCAAAAAAAGAAAATGACAGGCCAATATTCCTGATGAATATAGATAGAAAAATACTCAACAAAATATTAGCAAACCAAATTCAACAATACATTAAAAGGTCATTGACCAAGATCAAGCGGGATTTATTCCAGAGGGATTTATGCAAGAATGGTTCAATATCTGCAAATAAATCAATGTGATACACCACATTAACAAAATGAAGGATAAAAACCATATGATCATCCCAATAGACACAGCAAAAGCATTTGACAAAATTCAACATCCATTCATGATTTAAAAAACTCTCAAAGGGTTAGAGGGAACATATCTCAACATAATAAAGGCTATATATGACAAACCCACAACTAACATCATACTCAACAGTGAAAAACTGAAAGCTTTTCCTCTAAGATCAGGAACAAGACAAGATGTCCATTCTTGCCATTTTTATTCAACACAGAACTAGAAGTCCTAGCGGCAGCAATCAGACAAGAAATAAAAAGCATTCAAATTAGAAAGAAGAAGTGAAACTGTCACTTTTTGCAGATAACATGATACTATATATGGAAACCCTAAAGACTCCACTAAAAACCATTAGAAATAATAAACGAATTCAGTAAAATTGCAGGATACAAAGTTAATACACAGAAATCTGTTGCAGTTCTGTACACTAATAACAAAGTAGCAGAAAGTGAAATTAAGAAAACAATCCCATTTATGATTGTACCAAAAAGAATACAATACCCAGGAATAAATTTAACCAAGGAAGTGAAAGACTTGTACTCTGAAAACTGTAAGACACTGTTGAAAGAAATTGAAGATAACACCAAAAAATGAAAAGATAACCACACTCATGGACTGGATGAATTAATATTGTTAAGATGTCCATACTACCCAAAGCAATCTACAGATCCAATCCAATCCCTTTCAAAATACCAATAGTATTTTTACAGAACTAGAACAAATACTACTAAAATCTGTATGGAACCAAAAAAGACTGAATAGACAAAGCAATCTTGAGAAAGAACAAAGCTGGAGGTATCACAATCCCATATTTCAAGCTATACTGTAAAACTACAGTAATCAAAACAGTATGGTACTGGCACAAAACAGACACAAAGGTCCACAGAACAGAGTAGGTAGCCCAGAAATGAACCCATGTTTACATATGGTCAATTAATCTATAACAAAGGAGGGAAGAATATACAATGGGGAAAAGACAGTCTCTTCAATAAATGGTGTTGAGAAAACCAGACAGCTATGTGCAAAAAAATAAAACTGAACCACTTTCTTACACCATACAACTTACACATACACAAAAGTACACTCAAAATGGTATTGAGACCAGAAACTATAAAACTCCTAAAGGAAAACATAGTCATTAATCTCTTGGACACTGGTCTTAGCAACATTTTTCTGGATCTATCTCTTTATGCAAGGGAAACAAGCAAAAACAAACTATTGGGACTACATCAAACTAAAAAGCTGTTGCACAGCAAAGGAAACCATCAACAAAATGAAAAGGCAACTTACTAAATAATATATCATTTGCAAATGATATATCCAACAAAGGGTTAATATCCAAAATACATCAAGAACGCATTCAACTCATGTATCACCCTCCAAAAATATCAGATTAAAAAAATGGCAGAGGATCTGAAAGACAATTCTCCAAAGAAGACATCCAGATGGCCAACAGACACATGAAATGATGCTCAACATCACTAATCGTCAGGGAAATGCAAATCAAAACCACAATGAGATATCCCCTCACACCAGTCAGAATGGCTAGTACCAAAAACACAAGAAATAAGTGTAGGCAAGGATGTGGAGAAAAAGGAACCCTCATGTAGTGCTGATGGGAAAGTAAGTGGATACAGTCACCATGGAAAACAGTATGGAGGTTCCTCAAAAAATGAAAAATAGAACTACCATTCCACTACTGGGTATTCACTCAAAGAAAATAAAAACACTAATTCAAAAAGATATATGCACTCCTATGTCTATTGCAGCACTATTTACAATAGCTAAGATGTGAAAACAACCCAAGTGTCCAGCAATAGATGAATGGATAAAGAAGATGTGGAATATTACTCAGCCATAAAAAAAAGAATGAAATCTTGCCATTCACAACAACATGGATGGATCCAGGGAATATTCTGCTAAGTGAAATTAAGTCAGACAGAAAAAGACAAACACTATATGATTTCACTTATAAGCAGAATCTAAAAAACAAAACCAACAGAAATAGACTCATAAATACAGAGAACAAGTTGGAGGTTGCCAGAGGGGAGAAGAGGGGGGGTGATAGGCAAAATAGAACTAAAAAGGACAAAAGAGAACAAAAAAGGAACTAAGAGATTCAAACTTCAGGCCTTCCTAGCAGTGACAACCTCCCCACAAGAACATGCCCATTGCAAGGACCTCCTGTATCCCTCCCTGGAAGAGAAGAGGAAGCATAAGCAGCAGCGCCTGGTGCAGAGCTGTAATTCCTACTTCATGGACGTGAAATGCCCAGGGTGCTATAAAATCACCACCGTCTGTAGCCATGCACAAACACAGCAGTTTTGTGTGTTGGCTGTCTTTTGCCAACCTATAAGGAAGAAAAGCAAAGCTTCCAGAAGGATGCTCCTTCAGAAAGCAGCAGCACTAAAAGCAACCTGAATCAAAATGAGTGGAAAACCATAAACACATTTTAAATTTAAAAAAAAAGGGGGGGGGGGTGCCTGGGTGGCTCAGTTGTTGAGCGTCTGGCTTCAGCTCGGGCCATGGTCTCGGGGTCCTGGGATCAAGCCCCACGTGAGGCTCCCTGCTTAGTGGGGAGTCTGCTTCTCCCTCTCCCACTCCCCCTGCTCATGTTCCCTCTCTCACTGTGTCTCTGTCAAATAAATAAATAGATCTTAAAGAAAAACAAAACAAAAAAAACTTCCAGTTATTAAATAAGTTCTGGGGATGAAAAGTACAGCATAGAGAATACAGTCAATAATTTTGTAGTAACTTTGTATGGGGACGGATGGCAATTTATTGTGGTGAGCACCAAGTAATATGTACAATTGTTGAATCACCATGTTGTACACCTGGAACTAATATATTAGTCTATTACTGTTGTCTATACTTCAACTATAAAGTTCAACTATACGTCAACTTAAAAAATGTAAATGGACCAAACATTCCAATTAAAAGGCAGAGACTGTCAGCCTGGATTAAAAATAGGATGTAATGATATGCTCCCTATAAAAAATGAACTTTAAATCCAAAGAGATAAGAATATTTGCTCATAAATATTACATTTTCTTCTATTTAAAAGCACAAAAGCATGATCAGCATAGAACTATCAACGGTCTTAGGTTAGAGAAAATTCATTCATTCATTCTGTACTTCTATAAACATGCATCGAACACCAACTCTGTGTGCAAGACGCTGTGCTAGGTGCTTTAGGGAGATACCAAGAGAGGAGGGCTGATGGTCTGTGCTAAAAGTACCACAGAACTCAGGAGGACACGAGGATGTAAACTGTGATATTTCCTTTGCTTGGGGGGAAGTATGGGTGTGGGGAGAAGGGCAGAGATCAGCAAAGGCTCTGTGGAGGTCACACAGCCCTATGCCCAAAGCACCAGGAGGATTCTGATGAAGAAATAATTTGATGTTCATTATTCATTTATTTTCTGAATTGAAAGTCCAGATATGCAGCCAAGTGGTTAAGAGCATGAGCTCTAGCATCAGAGATTTGGGCTCCAGCTCTGCTAGATGACTCCGAGACCCAGGACAAGTTAGTCAGTGCTCCTAAGCCTCACTTTTTTCATGTGAAAAGGAAATAATCATTTCAATTTTATAGCACGTCTAAAAGAAATGAGAGAATGTTGCAAAATGCATTACAGAGTGCCCACTTAATGCATTAATGTTACTAGAGAAATGGAATGTACCCTCTACCCCTCAAAAAACAAAGCCTTCACTGATGTAGACAGCAAAAATGAAGACCACGGCACTATCATCTCTTAATCATGATAAATTAGAAAAAAAAAATGCCAAAAACAAAACGGAAGAGAGGCAGGGTACAGTATCTTTCACACAGTAGGCACGTAATGTTTCCATGCCTGTTAGATGACTGAATCACCCAAATATTAGAGGAACGAAGTCTTGCAGTGCTAACTAGCTACCTTTCATCTGTAGAAGAGCAGTGCATCCCAGGCATGTGGAACTCTAAAGCAACTGGTGTGCCTTGCTATTCGTGGCCAAATGTTTAGAAAGTTTTTACATTACACCGAAGTGCAAGTTCCCAGAAGTGTCTACAAGGTTCCTTCAGGCAGTAAAGAAGAGGGCACTGAGGCAATGGACGTTGACAGCCACAAAGAGAAGTGAGGAACCAGGAAGCCCGAAGGAAGCCCCTGGGGCAGCTGAGTGACAGCCACCGTGGCAGGTGGCAGCTCTAGTTCTCCAAGAGGAATTAAAGCAAGTCTCTTTCACCTTTTGTCTCTGATTCAACTTTTACTGCTTCTTGTTACCAGGGACAGTGTTGATTTCTGCTCCCTGGTGGCTCTGCTACCTGCCCGCTCTCCGTGTTTCTCTAGAGACACTTACTGTGTCTCTCTCTGTCAAATAAATAATATTTATTATTCTCCACTTACCAGCCAAGTCCCCCTCCCAGCGAGTATCCGGTACAGGGGGCCCTTGTCACACACATCACAGGACCCTGCTGTCCTTCATACCCAGCCTGTAGGTGGCTCCCCTTAGCTCAGGCGTTGATCCCTCATCAGTCCCGTGTACCTAGGCTGCAGGGTCACAGGACCCAAAGGGCAGCAGTCTGTGTACACATGGACCTACCCACAGCTCTTCTGCCAGGAAGGCACTCCTCCCACCTCCCGTGGCCCGTGTGGGACCACGGGTTCACTTCAAGACTTTTTTTTTTTTTTTTAGATTTTATTTATTTGACAGAGAGAGAGAGAGCGCACAAGCAGGCAGAGAGGAAGGCAGAGAAAGAGGGAGAAGCAGACTCTCCGCTGAGCAGGGAGCCCGATGTGGGACTCGATCCCAGGACCCTGAGATCATGACCTGAGCCGAAGGCAGCTGCTTAACCAACTGAGCCACCCAGGCGCCCCAAGACTTTTTTTTCTTTTTAAGTAACCTCCCCACCCGACATGGGGCTTGAACTCACGACCCCAAGATCAAGAGTCACATGCTCTACTGACTGACGCAACCAGGTGCCCCCCACAGGTTCACTTCAAAACATGGCAGGTCAAAGAACATTCCCTGTCACGAGCTGCTCCTAACTGGCAACAAGGACCAGTTTTCAATATCCAAACAAGGTCTGAAAAAAATCCCAAGACAAAACAAGGAACTCTGATGTGGCTGACTTGGTGTATAACATCTGACTAGAATTTTTAAGAGTTGGCAGGGACCTAAAGGGCCATCAGGTCCAAACCCACTCTTTGTGCAGTGATCCAGGTCCCAGAGTCTAAGCACAGAACGAGCGCCCCGAGGTCCTGACTCCTAATCAATGTTCTTTCCCTCCACAGCAGTGAACACTAGTACTTAGTTCCAGTCACTAACAAGGACAAAAGAAGATCTGATTGAAAAAATACAACTTCATGACAAGTAGAAGCTCGGGACATTTTCAGGTCAACTATTTCATCCTGGCTAAACCATGCAATGAAGAGGAATAATAATGGGCATTCGTGGGCAGGTATTCACTCTATCAGAAGCCACGTAAACATGATTTGAAATGTTCCGCTTTCATGATACCTTTGGTTAGGGAAAGAGATGAATCTCCCCCTACATCTTCTTGAAAATTCTTTAAAAAAAAAAAAAAAAAAAACGAACTTAAGGCACTAAAAGGTCACATGACAATTTCTATCACCTGGATTTCTTTGGCAGAGCTACTGAGACAAATTACTCTCGTGGGAACACTGTCCAAGAGTCTCTTCTGTTTCACTCAAGCCAAGGTGAGCTTCTCGGTAGAGATACCAAGATACCTTTGCCTTTTCTTGATCCACAAATCAGCATGTAAGCTAAACAAAAACTGTAAAACTATTTATCATCCACACATGCTGTGGCACTCCAATTCTGAAACAAGACACCATTCCATCTTACCATTAAAAAAATAAAAAAAGGTGGACATTTGACAAAATGTCCTATGTACTCTTGCAGTCAGAAAAACCAAACACTGGCTTTTCTGGGGCAAGCTGGATGTGTTTTAAAAGTATACATCCAGGACACCTGGGTGGCTCAGTCGTTAAGCAACCGCCTTTGGCTCAGGTCATGATCCCAGGGTCCTGGGATCGAGCCCCACATCGGGCTCACTGCTCGGCAGAGAGCCTGCTTCTCCCTCTCCCACCCTCCCTTGCCTGTGTTCCCTCTCTTGCTGTGTCTCTCTGTCAAATAAATAAAATCTTTAAAAAAAAAAAAAAAAGTATACATCCTTTATATGAATGCAAACCCATGACAGTAGACAGTCAAAAATAATGCACAAGATTTTCTTGGGAAAGGAAATCTATGAGTTCTACAAAATCCAGGACAGCACTGCTTCCAAAACCCAGAATTGCCCCAGAATGTAAGGGGATGTGTGACGAGTCATTCAACTTCTGAAAACAGTGTGGGACCTTTATTCCCAGGTAGGGGGAACTGGTTGTCCACTGCAACCCTGCAAAACTCTACCTTGCAAACAGCCCAGGGCCAAAATGCATTCTGAATGCAAAGAAGGAATGAACTTTTTTTTTTTTCCTTTTTAGTGATGTGGTGGGTTTGTTTTTGTGGGGTTTTTGACATATGATTTACATACCATAAAATTTACCACTTTAAAATGAATATATGTTTAGTATATTCACGAGGTGTGCAACCATCACCATTATGTAATTAGCAGAATGTTTTCATTAACCAAAAAGAAACTCCATACCCATCAGGAGTCACTCCTCCATTCCTCCTAGTCCCTGGCAACCAATAACCTGCTTCCTGTCTCTACGGATTTCCTATTCTGGACAGGTCACATAACTGAAATCACTCAGCCTGTGACCTTTCATTTTGACTTTTCTCTCACCTAACATGTATCTTCAAAATTTATCCATGATGTAGCATGTATCGGTTTTTCATTCCCTTTTATTGCCAAATAATACTCCATTGTGTGAATATACCATTTTATTTATCCATTCATCACCTGATGGACCTTTGGGTTGCTTCCACTTTTTGGCTATTACGAATAGTGCTGCTATGAACATTCATGTTCGAGTTTTTGTGTGGACATGAGTTTTCACTTCCCTTGGATATATACCTGGAAGTAGAATTGCTGGGTCCCATGGTAACTCTCTATTTAAACTTTTAGGAACTGCCAGACTGTCTTCCCCAGTAGCACATGTCGTGGCGCTCCAATTCTCAAACAAGACACCATCACATCTTACCACTAAAAAAATTTTACCATTTACATTTCCACCAACAATCTATGGGGGGGGGGAGGTCCTAATTTCTCTACATCCTCACCCAAACTTGCCCATCTGATTGATTACTGCCATCCTTATAGGAGTGAAGGCTACACAATGATACACATCTCCCTGTGGTTTAGATTTGCATATCCCTGATGACAAATGACGTTGAGCATCTTTTCATGTGCTTATCAGTCATCTGTGTTGGAGAAACATTCAGATTCTCTGCCCATTTTTTACTTGTGTTGTCCTTTTATTATTGGATTATAAAAGTTCTTTATATATTCTAAATACAGATCCCTTATCAGTCATATGATTTGAAAATTTCTCTCATCCTGTGGGCTTTCTTTTCACTTTCTTGGTACTGTCTTCTAATGCACAAAAGTTTTTCATTTTGAGGAGATCCAATGTATTTTGTCCTTTGGTTGCTGATCTTTGTCAATTCTATTAATATACAGTTGTTTCCATGGAGAACTGACTGTAATGACTAACTAGCCAAGTGCCTTCCTCAATTTTATTTCAACTGTGATATAATAAACTGCTTATTCAGTTAGCATATCTGGTCTCATTTCTCCCTTTGAAGAGAATAAGTGGTTGTGATTCCTTTGACGGAGAGCAAACAGACTAAAGCTCTCAGATTAAGGATTGGAATGATTTCTCTCAGAGGGTAAAATGGGCAGTATAATCCTTAACGTCTGGGTGCTTAGCTTGACCCTGTGCTGCCCAGTGTCAGCAGGCCCAGCATCCTAGTACCAGCCGCCTGTGCTGCGGCTCCCAGCTCCAGGCCCTCCATGGGGCTCCGGCTCTACCTCCTCTTCTGGCCCCCAAATGTGGCCATTCCTCGAGGCTCAGCCTTCAGAGCTGCCTCTACACGTGGTCCCAGGCCTTCTTCAAGGCTCCCACCTGCACTACGCCAGTCGTCAGCTCTCTCAGCCCCTGGGCCCTGTCAGCCCAGACACATCGCATCCACTGAAGCTTCATGTGTCTGCAGCACAGGAGCACCTTCTCTTCGGGCTGCTCACCCCTCTGGACTGTATGTCTGTATGTCTACGTTCTCCCACGCACCCCGCTTCAAGCCCGAGTCTTCCTCCTCCTGCTCCCTGACAGCAAAGCAGCCTACCACGCCGCCTCTGACCCAGCCCAGTAGCACCACCACTTACCCCTCTTACTGCTCTGCTCCGATCCCATTAAATACTCCCTGCTCCCTAAAGGCTAAACCCTGCCACTCAAAGCCCTCCCTAATCTGACCCAATCTGTCCTTCCACCTCATCCGCTTCTACTTCTCTTGCCAACTCTCTGCTCTGACCACACGGTGCTACCCAGTTTCCGACATGTCCTGCTTTTATCCCGAACTCTCCATGGTTGCGCATGCCATCCCACCTCCATGGCCAGTCCCTTCTTTTCCATCTGACGATGACAGTAGCCACCATTTACTGGCCTGTGTAGGAAAGCACGCTTCCTCCGGTTAATCTCACTTCCTTCACTAACCAGCTCCCTTTCGTCCATTTCTGAAGCACCTGTCTCTACCATTTCCTTGACCTTCAATCATTCATCCCAATTGCTCAGATGATATACATTCCTGTTCCAAATCCCCACGTCCCCCTCCTAAAGTATAAATACAAATAATGAGCACCCACAGCAGGCCAGGTGCTCAGCTAAGCATCAGAGTTACAATGAAGGGGGGAAAAGACAAAGTCCTGGGAGTGCCTCACAGAACTCAGGGGTAGGCCCAAGAGGTTGGTAATGACTAATTAGAGAATTATATTCAAGGGGCACCTGGGTGGCTCAGTTGTTTAAGCATCTGACTCTTGATTTTGGCTCAGTTTGTGATCTCAGGGTGGTAATATCAGGCCCTGCATCAGGCTCTGCGCTCAGCAAAGAGTCTGCTTGAGGATTCTCTCTCCCCTTCTCCCTCTGCCTTCAGGGGAAAGAAAAAAAAAAAAAAAAAGGAAAGAACCGGGGCACCTGGGTGGCTCAGTTGGTTAAGCGTCTGCCTTCAGCTCAGGTCATGATCCCAGGGTCCTGGGATCGAGCCCCGCATCGGGCTCCCTGCTTGGTGGGGAGCCTGCTCCTCCCTCCCCCACTCCCCCTGCTTGTGTCCCCTCTCACTGTGTCTCTATCTGTCAAATAAATAAATAAAAGCTTTAAGAAAAAAAAGAATTATATTCAGTAAGTGTGCCCTTTCAACTGTGCTAAATTCTACAAAGGAAAAGTACTGAGGGCTAGGAAAACACCTAACAGGGAGAAAAGGCCTTCATTAGGTTGTTCAGGGCAGGCTCTATAGGAGGAGAGGTAAGTTCTTCTCTGGGTAAACTGCCTTCTCTCTCTACATGTCCTGAGCTCCTGAAAGCCTGCCTCATTTGCCCTCTTTGTGGTTTTAGCACATGGTGTAACACGTGAAGGAGTCCAGAAGTGACTCTGGTGGAAGAAGGGGAGGACTTGGGAGCAGGAAAGCATCTGATCTAGAAACTGAGCCAGAGTCAGAACACCCCAGGTGGCAGCCCTGGGTTCAAATCCCAGCCCTGCTACTAATAAGCTCTGAGCACATTACTTAACCTCTCTGTGCCTCTGGACTAACCATCTCCCTCATGGAGTGGCCACGATGACATGTGTAAGTATATATGCAAAGCCCTATGCAGGCCTAGTACGTGAAAGCACCCAATAAATAAATGGCAGCCTCTGTCGTCATTACCATTTGTACTATTGTTAGAGGACTCGAAGGCAGGAAATGAGCTCTGAGAGTTGTCTATCAGGTCATCAAGTTCGGGCCAACTCACTACTGAGACTTTTGAGTCTGGATCTTCTATGGTCTACAAAGGAGATGCACCCAGAAGGGTCCCCCGAAAGCAGGGGAGGCTCTTGCCAGGCCACGGAACTACCCAAAATTTGCTCTGCCTGAGGTCTGACTTCCTGCTCGGACTGACCTCACGCTTTGAGGCCCCAAGAATCTGAGGCAAAAGAGAAACGAAGGCCAAAGGTCATCACAGCCACTTCCTAGTTTGCCTGGCACTTCAAAGAGGACACACAAAAGAATGCTTCATCTTTCCAAGTCTGGCCTCTCTCTTCTTCGTCCGGCCATCTCCATCCATCCTCTTCTGACTGGGGACAAGAGGGCAGAGTGCAGGGTGTGCAGCAGGCAGAATAACAACCCGCCAAAGATGTCCAACTCCTCATTCCTGGAACTATCAACAGGTCAAGTTACACGGCGAAGAGAAATTGAGGCGGCAGTGGGGTTAAAGCTGCCATTCACCTGACCTTAAAACAAGGAGATTTTCCTCGATTATCTAGGTGAGCCCAATACAATCACAGGCCTCTTTAAACATGGAGGAGGCAGCAGAAGTCAGTGTCAGAATGGTAAGATTTGAGAAAGACTCAATTGGCCACGGGTGGTTCTGAAGATGGAAAAAGGGCCATGAGCCAAGAAATGTAAGCAGCCCCTAGAAGCTCGAAAAGGCACCAAAATGGATTTGCCCTCAGAGCTTCCAGAAAGGAATTCAGTCCTGGTGAAACCTTAATTTTAGCCCAGTGAGACCCATTTTGGACTTCTGCGCTCCAGAGCTATAAGACAATAAATCCGTGTTATTTTAAGCCACTAGGTTTATGGTAATTTGTTATAGAAACAACAGAAACTAATATACAGAGCTAATGCAAATAAATACGAATGTACTGTTCTCTCCCTGGGGCTTTAGGGCTTCAGAAGCAGTGCCGAGAGTCACAGTGGGGGCAGCCGTGCTTTTTACGCAAGAGGCTTTAATAAAAGAATGCTTAAAATACCTCTTAAAAGGCACTGGTGTAATAGAGTTTGAGGTCAGACAGAACTTGATCCGGTCTGTTTATCAGCCATGTGATCTTTCCATACTTTCCTTAACTCCCCTGGGACTCAGGTCTTCATCCATCAAAATCAGGATGACCACCTGAAAGCTCTGAAAATTAAATGGGGCAATGGGGAGGACAGAGCTTAGGCCCGAGGAAGCAGTCAGTAAACAGCTCCTCTTCCAGCCTCCTTCCTTCTACGGAGTCTTCTCTAAAGATTAGGCACAATCACAGAAGATCCTACCTCATTCCCCTCCCCTATAAATGCAAGGATCAAGAGGAGAATCCCACCTCCCTCAATCCACCCAAGAAGTTGGGAGTCAGGCTGAGGCCCCATTCGCTCATTCATTTATTCAACAAATCTTTCTTGCATGGCCAGAGCCAAGACGGTGAGCAAAACGAACCAGTGTCAACCTTCATGGAGCTTACATGGCTAGCAGAACCAACGTTCATCAAATGCCAGGCAAACAAACATGCCGCTCCATCAGGGGTGGCTACAACGGAGAGGTACGCAGGAGGTCAGAGAGGTTTTGGAGAAAACAGTGAGTGAGCTGAGAGCTGAAGAACGATTAGCATTAACTGGATGACAGAGGGAAGACAATTCCAGGCAGAGGGATAAACAGCAAAAAGGCCAGATGGTGGAAGGGAGTGAGGCCTAAATGAAAGAAGGCCAGCGAGGCTGAGCGGCAGACAGAAAGGGGAAGAAGGGAAGGAAGGGGAAGAAAATGACTCTCTGGTTCAATTGGATGGGTGGTGGGTTCCATTCCCCAAAACAGGAAATACTGGAAGAGGGCCACACTGGGAGGGGGAGATCATGAGGTTCAGCTTTGGGTTTAGGGTACCTTTGGGACACCCAAGCAGAGCTACCAATGGGCATTTGGATATACAGGATATGTAAGTCTGGAGTTTACAGGTAACCTCTAGGCTAGGAGTGTGAACGTGGTGCCGCGCGTGAGCACGCACTGCGGGAAGCAGGGAGGTTGGCCCAGGTGAGACTGCACACCAGAGAGACAAGCGGGCCTCTGACAAACATTTAGCACCCAAGAGCTGGAAGGAGACTGTGAAGGAGGCCCGAAGGAGCAAGTGGTCTGGGAAGTCAAGTGTTACAAATGACATCACATGAGGGAGCAGAGTGTATCCAAGAGGAAGACCGTAAGACTTCCTAGGATGCCGCCTGACTGATGGGACCCTGCTTGCCTGGCTGCATGACGATCCTGGGGAGGCCTGATGTCCAGGAGGTGAGGCCTATTAGATATTCTACTAGAGGGCCCTGGGAAGTAAGGGACTCAGATATTGAGAGGCTCAACCACCTCCTAGGGAAAAACAAACAGAAGAGCAGAGATCCATTGTATCCAACAGCCTGGCCTCAGAAAGTGGCTCAGAGCACAGAAAAAAGCAGATCCTGGCCTGGACACGTGCTCTGTCCCCAGACTGGTTAAATATGTATAGCTTTAAAAAGAGGGCAATACTGGAGACCGGACACCAGGGCACAGGGCAGGGGGGCTCCCCCTCTTCCACAGGTACCCAGATGGCAAGGCCCCCGGGCCGGGGCCTCCAGTTACGACAGTGACTGAGCACCGAACTCACTTACGTGGTAAGACTCCTGGACCTTGGACTCTGTCTGTCTCCTTTTCCTGCTCGTCCGCCCGCTCTGAGTTCTCAACCACCTGATCCAACTCCTCACTCAGCTGAAGGGGAAGACAAAGAGGGCGAACCGGTCAGCTACATCAGCCCTGCTAGTTAGGGCTAGAATGAGAAAGCAGAAACTGTCTCTCAATGGACACACACACACACACACACACACACAGTCACATGATGCAGGGTGTGTTATACCAATAATACAGATGAGGACACTGAGGCTCGGAAAAGTCACGTAACTCCCTGTGTGTTGGTTTCCCAGGGCTGCTGTAACAAAGCATCACAGACAGCGTGGCTCAAAATAACAGAAGTTGATTCCCTCACAGTCCTGGAAACTAGAAATCTGAAATCAAGGTGTTGGCAGGGCTGGTTCCTTCTGAGGGCTGTGAGGAAGAATCTTTTCCATGGCACTCTCCTAGCTTCTGGTAAAGGTGGGCAAGCCTCGGTGTTCCTTGGCCTGTAGATGCATCTCATCTCCAATCTCCACCTCCATCTTCACACGGAGTCTCTGTGTGGCTCTGTGTCTCCGCATGGTCATCTTCTTATAAGAACACCATATTGGGTCAGGGCCCACCCTACTCCAGGATGACCTCATCTTAACTAATTACATCTGCAATGACCCTATTTCCAAATAAGGACACTTACTGAGGTACTAGGGGTTACCACTCCTCACACATCTTTTTGGAGGGACACAATTCAACCACGCTTTCCATGGCCAGAGAGCCAGAAGTCAAATCCAAGTTGGTCTAGTTCCAAAGCCTATGATCTTAACGGCTTCCCAGAGGAGGAGGAAACGCAGCTAAGAGTCTGCTGAGAGACAGGAGGAAAACAGTGAAGTTGGTGTCAGAGCTCTCCAGGACTCTGGCTCATGTCCACCGACTCAGGCTGCAAAAGGCAGAACAAAATGGGGAGGGCGGTCCATCCCAGAAACAGATGCTGATTAACAGCCTGGTGGCAGGCAACTTCAGCCTCCCCTCATTGCGTTCTCACCTGGCAAATGGGGGAAATGCCACTGAGAAGGGTAGGGAGCAAGAAGGATACAATGATAACCAACAATTCTCATAGCATTGAGGAGGAAGAGGGCAACAGAGATCAAGACCAGAATTCAGAGGACCTATCACTGAATTAGGAGGGAGGGGAAGGGGATAGCTTTCCTAAGTATTTTCTTAGGTTCACAGTGTCAACACTTAAGGTCGCAAAACATTTTCACTAAAAATTAATCTCCAAGAGACTTAGGTTAAAATAAAACTCTCATGTAGCTACTGGTCTTCCATCTCTCTCCCTTTTTTTTTTAATTTTAGTTTTAAGTAACCTCTACACCCAACATGGAGCTTGAACTTACAATCCCGATATCGAGAGTCACATGATCTACCAACTGAGCCAGCCAAGCGCCTCCATCTTCTTTCTCTGCCTTCACTCCTGCCCCTTAGAATCAGGTAGAACCTCCAGTTTAAAGTCCTCCAAGCTCACAAGAAAACCAACATGTGGGAGAAGGCAGGGAGGCTGGAGAAGACACCATGAGATATGAGAGCAAGAGGTCCCAAGAGTTCTCACTGGCCAAAGAGAAAGCAGGATGTTAGTTCTGGGAAGACCCAGAGTTCTCTGATCCAAGCCTTACCCAGGTTCGCCCTAACCCAGTTCCCTTCCTGACTACTTGCCGCCATAATGAGCCCACTCCTTGCCTGCCCCATCCCCAAAGCCAAAATCTCCCTTCAGCAAAGAAACTTAACTCAGAGCTAGGTCCACTCTCAGAATGATCCAGGCAAGATAGATGCAGGCCACTCTCTGGGAGGCCTCCTTCTTCTGAACAAAGCAAGAGACAGGGACTTCAAAATGAGCCACTGAAGAAGGTAAGAGGAAGGGTCCTTCCAGTACCTTCCATCTTGGGGTGCCCCCAAATAGAAAGTGACTCCACCTTTGGCCTTGCCCCTGCAAGCAGGATAACTGTCTATATTTTAATAAGCATTTTAGGAGCCCTGCTGGGAAAGGCGATACTGCAGGTTATGTATGGGCAGTGAGCGACGTGATCCTACAAACCAGGACCCCAAAGCTCCCTAGAAGCAGGAGCTGCCCGCACCCTATTAACAAGAGCCCATCATTCACAGAGGGGTCACTCCCTGCCAAGTGCGGAGCTAAGAATTTTCCATATACCAACTCATTGGTATATGAGATAAGGCCTATCAGTACCCTCCTTTGCAAATGAAGAAACCCAAAGCTCAGAAAAGTGACTTGACAAATAGCCAGAAGCAGAGCCAGGACAGGAACACGGGCTTTCTGGCCTCAAAATAGTATTTATCCACTATGCTCTACTCCCTATAAACCTGAAAACTTTCAGAGGGAAGTCCTCTAGCGGTATAGAATCTAGAGGCCACAGAATCCACAGCACTGGTTAAAATTCATCTGGCTCCTTTTGGATAAAGGAGAGGGTAGGAGAAATATAGAAATTTGTCCCAAAGTCAGATTCCAGACCAGGTCCTATACTAAAAAATAGCAAGCCTTAGGCAAATCTCATCTTTCAACTTGGCTTCCCACCTTCCACTGTAGGGCGAAGCCATCTGCTTTATCCACACAGTATCATTTGCAAAGGGAGTACATCAATAGTCTGGTCAGTATTGCTCAAGACAGCAGGAAGTACATATGAGGACAGGTAGAATGCTAGACTGATCTGGGAAGTCAGTCTCCATGGAGCACATAGGACTTAAGATCCCTCCTTGAATGATGGGGGGGGGAATGGTGTAATTTTAACCAACGGAGTTTGAGAGAGAGTTAAAGAAAAAGAAACGGTGCGAGAAAGCGGAAAAGGGACAGGAAAGCAGGTGCACATTTGTAAACAGTGAGTTTCCAGTGTGGTTGGAATGTAGGTGGGTGAGAGATAATTGAAGATATGGCTCTGAGCTTTGCAGAGAGCTTTGAAAGCTGCTAAGAAGTTTGGCCTGTTCTGGGTAGATCAAGGGCAGCATCAGGTGTTTGTAAAAAGAGATGTTGTGGGATCAAGGCAGGGCCTCAAAAGGAATCTGCACAGCATGGGAGACACCAAAGGCAGAGGTGCTAACACAGCATCTCACTCAGTTGGCCAGAGCAGACACAGGGACACAAACCTGAGGACTGCAAGATGTGGAAGTGACTGAACTTGCAAGTGAGGGGACCACCGTGCGGGGCACAGGGGAGGATGATCTCTAGAGATGACCAGGGTGTAGGACCTGAGAGGAGGAGGAGGAGGGCAGTTCACTAGTTCCGGGGAGTCAGGAGGTCTGAGAGAAAGATGGAACCGCAGCCTGTAGCTCAGGACAAACAAGAAAGAGACAAAGAGCCGGAGAGTGATATTTAAAGTAGTGGGAGGAGGTGAGACTGTTAAAAACCGAGCCCAGCGAGAAGCACCTGAGTGGCGAAAGCACCTTTGCAAAGTCAGGCGGGCCCCCAAACAAGACATAATTATCTCTTGTCATTTACACCTGCAAGGGGCCACGAGGCCTGGGGCTCAGAGAGGCTAATGCCTCCCGCACATCCGTTCCAGCTGGGAGGAGGGCGCCCGTGCCTCCACTTGTTGCAAAGAACAGCCGAGGTCGAGGTCAAGGCCGGCCGGCGCGCTGCTGCCTGGGTCCGAGGCCGCTTTAATCATTCACCTGCTGGTTACGGGTCGCGGCTCCTCCGGGGCCCCGGCTCCATCCCGCGCCGGCGGCATCCGGGGGAGGCTCGGCGTCCCGTTTCCTTCCTGCTCCGCCGCTCCTCTGCACGCGGGGATCCCTCCCCCCCGCCGCACTCCGCGGAAAGCGCACTCGACCCACCGGGACGCCCCCCGTACCCCACTCGCCCAGACCCCGGGACCCCGCTCCTGCGCCCCACGGGAAACTTTGCTTCCGCCCCCCACTGCCTTGTACCTCCTGGTAGGATGTGGAGAGCTCCTGCCGGATCATGGCACTGACCCGAGCTAAGGTACACCTGAGACCGCTACGGCCCGGGAGAAGCGGCGGGGCGAGGACTGCGGCCGCAGCGCCTGAAGCTGCCGGCTCCGCGAGGCTAAACCGGTTCGGAGGTGCGGCCCCGAGACCAGGCGGGGCGGCACTCGGCGCATGAGCCTCGCTCCCGCTGGAGCCGCGGAAGGTTGCTGGGAAATGTAGTTCCGGGCGAGAGGCACCTCTCAGCAACTCCGGAGCGGCAAAGCCTGCGCGCTCCCCAAAGCCACGTTTAAGCCAGGCGTTAGACTCACGTGCTCTCTTCATCTCCCACTTCCTCTTGTTTGTCAGAGGAGGAGGGACGGAGAAAATGAGTGGAAAGTGGAATAAAGAGGTCAGGTCAGACGAGTGGGAGAGCCTAATCTATAACTGCAAGAGGCAGTCTGGTGGATTATAACCATTAATAAATGTCTGCAGAGCACTTTGTATATTACAAAGCACTTTCATTCATATTATGCCCTTGATCTTGCAAGGAACCCTGGGAGCCGTAAGTTTTGCTCCCTGTCTTACAGATAAAGAAACTGAGATACCTTGTTTCGGAAAGGATTTGGGCAGGGCAGTAATGAAGTGTTTTTTCGTTTCGTTTTGTTTTGAAATGAAGATTAATCCAGGAAGAGACTACAGAATCCAAGTACTTTCCATTATTCCTACGGCAGACAGCTGGGAGTCAGGACCTCTAGTTTCTTGTCCTGGCTCTGCCCCTCTCCCGCAGGTCTTTTTTTTTTTTTTTTAAGCTTTTATTTATTTGAGAGAGGGAGCACAAGCGGGGAGGAGGGGCAGAGGGAGAAGCAGGCTCCCCTTGGGCAGGGAGTCCAATGCCGGGCTCCTTCCTAGAACCCCAGGATCATGACCTGAGCTGAAGGCAGAAGCTTGACCGACCGAGCCACCCAGGGGCTCCTCCCGCAAGTCTAGTAATACTCTGAGCCCTCCTCTCTATGCCTAAACCCTGCCCTGCTCACAGGGCCTTACTGAGAGCCTAAACAGGATCATGCAGCAAAACCCAAAAGCTCTGTTCCCCCGCAGAAGAAGCCTCCTGTCCTGAATGTGGTGGAGAACATGGTGTTCGCCTTGTAGCAGTGTGGATCTGAGGACCGCATCTTCCCATCCTCCCACTGCGCGAACGGCTATTCTGTCTGGCCACCCCCGGCTGATTAGTGGTGAGGCAAAGAGAGGTCGCTTATGCTTTGGTGAATGCTGCTCTGTGTCCTGGGCAGCTGCAGCTCTGCAAGCCCCTGCAAGCAGGCCCCTCGGGGCTCTTCCCTCTTCAGCAGCAACCACAGTAGTACCAACCACATCAAAGCCCCCTGGACCTCCAGAGTATTGGTAGAGGGAGGCCTCCCTCGCCTCTTCTGACCGCCCTCGACCATATATATAGCACCTAACATATTGTATGTACTCAACAATTTTCAATATATGAATGCAACACTTATTCCAGCCATTTAACAGTTGCTTGCAAAGACAAATGACAACAAACAACTCATTAGATTCTTAGCTGTATGAATGCAAGCCTGGTTGATAGAACAGGTCACACAATTCAGAGAATTTTAGAGCTGGAAAGAACCAGAAAAATCTAGTCCAGCCCTATCGATCCTCTCTACTCTTTGTTGCTTTGACCAAACTGGAAAATTACAGAGTCCCACATTTGAAGGAGATCCTAGTACAATATTTAACATGGTTTTAACAAATATAGCACTGGGCACTGGGATACAGAAACAAATGGGGTACTCCCAGGTCCTTGCCCTTCTGGCTCTTCCACGCTAGAGTGGAGAAGCCATGAGCACATAAATAGACATTTCTGTACCAGCTGTTCCCAAGTCCTCTCCTCCCGTTCTCTCACGAGCACACACGAATCAGGCTTTCAGCCTCTCCACTCTCCTGAAATATGTTTGTCAAGGTCACAAGTGACCTCAGAGTTGTCAAATCAGATGTCCATTTCCCCAAGCTTCTCTTTTTTGGATGAGTTTTGTTTTGTTTTTTTAGGAGAGTTGTAACACAATGTTACATTATTTTTAGCTGTACAACATAGTGACTCAAGGAGTTTATAGGTTATGCTGTGCTCACAAGTGTAGCTACCATCTGTCACCATACAATGCGATTACAAGATCATTGATTATATTCCCTTATGCTGTGCCTTTTCTTCCAGTGGCTCATTCATTCCATAACTGCATCTCCCACTCCCCTTCCCCCATTTTGTCCATCCTCTCTGGCAACCGTCAGTTTGTTCTCCGTACTTATAGGTCTGATTCTGCTTTTTTTTTTTTTTTTTTTTTTTTTTTTTTTAAAGATTTATTTATTTATTTGAGAGAGAGAATGAGATAGAGAGAGAGAACATGAGAGAGGGGAGGGTCAGAGGGAGAAGCAGACTCCCTGCCGAGCAGGGAGCCCGATGCGGGACTCGATCCGGGGACTCCAGGATCATGACCTGAGCCGAAGGCAGTGGCTTAACCGACTGAGCCACCCAGGCGCCCTGATTCTGCTTTTTGTTTATTCACTTGTTTTGTTATCTATCCTCTTTCTTGATCTGTCAGCTGGCTTGGCCTCAGCTGAGCCTCTCCTCCCTGTCTCCTTTCCTCCTCTGGCTTCCAGGACCCCACATGCCTCCCTTTGCCTCCCCTCTCACTCAAAGCTCCTTCTCAGCCTCCTTTGCTGGTTTTTCCTCATCCCCTCAATTCTCCAAGATGGCATTCCCAAACCAGGTCTCTGATCTCCCTTCAACTCACTCCCTGGGGGCTAATGAAATGGGCTCCTCTCTAGGCTCATGGTTTGACTTACCATCTAGATCCCAAAGATTCTGGTTATGGGTCGAATTGTGTCCTTCAAAAAGGTATGTTGAAGTCCTAACCCTTGGTACCTCAGATTGTGACCTCATTTGGAAATAGATTGTTGCAGATGTATTAGATAAAATGAGGTCATTCTAAGTAAGGTGATCCCTTCATCTATTATGACTCACGTCCTTACACAACGATGGAAGCCGATGTGAAGGTAGACACACAGGGAGAATGCCCTGTTATGGCAACAGCAGAGAGCACAATGATACAGCTGCCCGCCAAGCTGGCGTTAATCATTCACCTGCCACTTACAGTTGAAAAAAAAACTTTCACATAGGAAAGAAAGAAAGGAAGAAAAAAAAAAAAAAAGAAAGGAAAGGAAAGAAAAACCCAGCCACAGGGTTTCCACTGAATTTAGTCAAGAGGAAGCCCTCCTGGGCGATTGGAGGGGATCAGGGCAAGGGAGAAGCCAGGGTTTTTCTTTTCCTTGCTCCCTGTTCCTGGCAGTGTCCCTTCCATGGTTCCAGCCCAATGCAAAGGCTTTTTGTGGCTCTAGCTTCAGCTAGGTGACCCAGGCTCCCAGACTCTCATACCACCTCCTGCTCCCTTCTAAGGGTAGGATGGTGTTACTCTCCTGCCGTTTCTAATCTTCTGGTTACCTCAGGGATTCTTCTCAGCCTCCTTCGTCCCCTGTGCAACCAACTGTCTTATTACAAGTCATTTTGTTTCTCTTCAGATAATTTGTATTCTACTTTCAGGTAACTGATTCATTTGGGAAAATGAATCTGAGTTGAAGTAGGGAAGGGCAATCAGAGGAATGCCTAGAAAAATCCAAGGGCATATGAGCATGCTATTGCATCATAGATTTATACTCAGTGTCTCAGGGAGAGGAAGCTAGATCTGATCAGTAGAAATTATAGGGAGTATCTTTTGGCTCAAAGAAGTTACTAACAAATAGAACTGTAGAGAGAGAAAGGGCTCAAGCAGAGAAGTAGCACACTGTATGTCAGGGATGTTATTAAGGAACATGATGCATCAGGAAGGGGATGATATTCTATTCAAGGACTTAGAAGGGCCTCTTCTAACCCAGAGATCCTGTGACCCAGTGTAACATAGATTCTGCATGCTGCAGCTTATACAGACTCTCACATCCATGATCATTTTTAGTTTCAGCACAATACCATCAAGGAGGCAGGCTGGTGTGTTAGTAATACGGAAACTGAGATTCAGAGGGTTTGTGATGGATCCTGTTCAGGTCGCTGTGTACTAGAAGCTCATTCTGTTGCATGGATGAAATGTATGAAAATTTGGTGCAGTCACTGAGGGCAGGTGTAGCCTGATGGTTAAGGGAAGACGCTGGGAGGCGGCCTGGGCTTGAGTCTTAGCTCTACCACCCACCCGTGACCAAGGTATTTAAAGTCTTTGTACTTCAGTTTCATTGTCTGTAAAAATGAGCAATAATACTAGTTCTTACTTCATAGAGTGAAAGCAAGGATTAAATGAGTTAATACTTGTGAAAGTGCTGAGCCAGGGCTTGGCACACAGTAAACTCTTCTTTGGTTTCCTTTGCCAGTACTCCCACCCACAATATGTTGGCAGGGCCCAAGAACTCAGTCCTTGGTCCCTCCATCTTCCTCTCTACCTGCATGTCCTTGATGATCTCATCCTTTCCGTGGCTTTTTTAACTTTTTTATTTTATTTTATTTTATTTTATTTATTTGAGAGAGAGAGAGCACACGAGCCGGGGTGGCGGACCAGAGGGAGGAGAAGCAGGCTCCCCGAGGAGCAGGGAGCCCAATGCAGGGCTCAATCCCAAGACACTGGGATCATGACCTGAGCCGAAGGCAGACGCTTAACCGACTGAGCCACCCAGGCGCCCCCATTCTGTGGCTTTAAATACAATCTACATGCCAAGGATTCCATGATTTATATCACTCGCCTGGAAACTCTTCCTTCAAATCCAGACTCATATAGCCAACTGTCAATTTGATACTTCTACTTTGATATCTAGGTGTTCTCAAACTGACCAAGCCTGATCTTGAGTTTCTCCCCCCAAACCTGCTCTTCTCACCATCTCTCCTTATCTCAGTAAGTGGCAACTCCATGCATATGGTTACCAAGGCCAAAACCCTCTGGGTCATCCTTGACTCTGTTCTATCTCCCTGACCTCCTCTCTCCTCTCGTTTGTCAGCAAATCCTGCCAGCCACACCCTCGAAACACATCTGAGACCCACCCGCTGCTCACCACCTCCCTTGCTAGCACTCTGGGGCAAGCCACCATCACCTCTCGCCTGGATCACTGGATTACTGCAGTGGCTCCCCCTGCTTTAGTCTGTCCTCAACACCACAGAGTCATTCCACTAACATTTTAACTCATTCCTCTCTTCCATTCAGTAAGCATAAAAGCCAAAATCCTTTAAAAATGAGCTGTGAGGCCCCACGAGACCTGTCCACCACCTCCATTCCCTTTAACCTTGACCTCCCAGACCTCATCTCCCACACCTCTTCCCTCCCACTGTTCTCCAGCAAGCGGGACACTGTCCTTCCTCAACATGTATGCGGCCATCTTTCCTTTTGCAGAGAATGTCCTCCCCTCCTAGCTACCTCCCTCACTGGGAGGGTATTATACAAATACCACCTTCTCAGTGGGACCTTCCCTGGTCACCCTGTTGTTTGTTTGCTTATTTATTTTGTAAGATTTATTTTAGGGAGAGACAAAGAGAGAGCACAAGGAGAGGGAAAGAATCTCAAGCAGACTGCCCACCAAGCCCAGCTGGGGCTCTCCCACTACCCATGAGATCATGACCTGAACTGACTCTGAGCCCAACTCTCAACCTACTGAGCCACCCAGGAGCCCCTGGTCAGCCTATTTAAAATTGCAGCTCTCTATTCCTTTGCCCTGCTTTATTTTTCTCCCCGGTATTCATCACCATCTAACACACAACGGTATGTATCTTTGTCTATTTCTCCCATAGAATGTAAGCTCATGGAATGTAAACTCCATGGGGGCGCTGATCCCTTGTTCAGCGATGTATTCCCAGTGACCTGATACATGGAGAGGCATAAGTATTTGCTGAATAAATTATTGAAGGAGTCTTTGCACAAATGTTAGCCTTTATTATTTCAGTGCAGATCTGTGCCATGCCCTACCCTTTGCAAAAATCCCTTTGGGGACACAACTGGAAAGAAAAAGAAATCAGCCTATTAAAAAGATTTTTATTTTTAAGTAACCTCTACACCCAACTTACCTCCCCCCCCCCATCAAGAGTCGCATGCTCCACGACTGAGCCAGCCAGGAGGCCCTGAAGTAAGACGGAATGAATAAAGCTGGGGTCTTGGTTTACAAATATATCTTCCTAGGTGCTGGAGTGTGGAGCTGTGTCCCCCACGTACCTACTACAGAACTGCTGTCACATACGTAGCTCTCTGCACAACCTCCAGGCCGCGGAGTCAGGCGCTCCAGCGGCGCGGTCCCGAGGGGGCGGGGAGGGGGCGGGGAGGGGGGGCGGGGAGGGGGGCGGTGGGGCGGGGTTTCGGGGCCGCAGGGCGGGAGCGCGGGCCCCCTGCCGCCCCGGCCACCCGGCCCTGCTCGGCGCGCGCACCATGGCGGGCCCCGCGTCGCGGCGGCGGTGGCGGCGGCTGGCAGCGCTGGCCTTGCTCCTGGCGCTGGCCCCGGGGCCGCCCGCAGCCTGGGCCGGGCAGGCGCCGCGCCCCGCCGAGCGGGGGCCCCCGGTGCGGCTCTTCACGGAGGAGGAGCTGGCCCGCTACGGCGGGGAGGAGGTGAGCGGACGGGAGGCCTCGAGGGGAGGCGCGGGCTCCGAGCTGGGCGCCAGGCCTGCGGGCTTCCTCTCTCCGGGCCGAAGGCCGCGCAGGGATCCGGGGAGTCCTCCCGCGTCGGGGCGCCCCGCTCAGCTCCGGCACCGAGCCCGCCCCGTCCCGCCCCGCGCTGCGCCCTGCCTTCCGGCGAACTGCCCCCTTGAGACGCGTTTCGGCTGGTGATCCGTCCACGAACCTCGGAATTTTGGGGGGTTTTTAATGTTAGAATCAGCTGGGGGCAAACACTTCTGCCTACTCTTTGGGGTGAGTGGCGGGGGAGGGAGAGAGGTAAGTAAAACCTGTGGGGCAGGCCCAGGGATGATCCAGGCTTCCCTGCACTTTGTTTTCCTGCCCCGACTCCTCAAACCCACTTTTAGTGTCTGGGCTCTTGGCTGAGCAGGAGGTTGGGGAGAGGGCCGAGGGGGAGACCGGTTAGAGACAAAGACACCCACCCCCCCCAACACACCCACATCAGTCAACAGTCTGGAGGTGTCCAGGAAACTCCTCACATTCCCTGGTCCATTTGGGCTGCTGGGGTCCAGTGTGATGCCTGCGGAGAGTGGGAATAAGATGCTGCACGTCACAGCAGAAGGACCATAACGGGGCCGATCTGGGAAGAGAGGGGGACAGTTTGATGGGGAAATCACCGTACCATAGCGTGTCAGCATTAATGGGAACGGACATCCTGCTTTTACACACGGGGGAAACTGAGGCATGCCACCAGCTAGGGCCAGAATGAGGAAGGGACCAGTGTCCTCCTGTTAAAATCCTCCAGCCTGGGATCCCTAACCCTAAGTTAGCTAGACTGGGTTTGAAAGGGGGGGCGGGGGTCAGAAACTTGGTCCTTAGGCAGTGATGGCTGGTTTGAATATCACTGTAAAGAGACGTTGGTTAGAAGCCTGAGTGGAAGAGAACACAGAAGGAGGGAGACAAGGATGTGACTAGATGTTAAGGGACACATCTTTAAGGGCCGAAGGGAACCGGATGATACAGGATCCAGGAATCGGTGCAGAAAAGAGTTAACATAACAAGCCTACTCCCTTAGAAAGGCCTGCTGGCAAGAGTGGCTGTTGGCTGATATCTGGAATTCCAGGGTGTTCCACACTTCCCTGAGGGATGAGGGTGGCTCAATCTGGGCTCTTTAGACAGTGTGTTTATGTTGAACACTGCTAGGCAGAGAGGGCCTACATGGCTAGCTGCCAGTAAAAACCTTGGGCTCTGAGTCTCTAATGGGTAGAGACTCTAATGTTCTGGGCAGAAACATCGCACACGTGTTGCTGCGTTGTGTTGTTCTCTGGTGGAAGAGAGCTGTGTGTGACCCCTCATGGGAAAGACAGAGCACAAGGAAATCCGCCCATGGATTCCTCTAGACTCTGCCCGTGTCCTTTTCTCTTACCACCTGACTGTGAATCCTTCTGTATGGCTGTCATAAATCTGAGCTCTGAGTACAACTGTATGCTGAGTTCTGTGAGTCCTTAAAGTGAATCTTCAAACATGGGGGCGAACTTGCAGACCCCCAGCACAGAACCCAAGAGACAGCGTTCAAGGTCGAGGGTACTTGCAGCAACAGCTCCAGGGGCTGCAGGATGACGATGGAGGAGAGACCCTTGTTTTTTTATGCTGACATTATTGGTACTTAACTAAGGGAAGCAAAGAGGGAAGCTTGAGGGGGGAACAGGTTAAAGGGAGAAATGTTTTGGGTGTCTATAAGCAGAGAGAGGAAGAGAGTCAGGTAGGAGAGGGGCCGTTGAATGCAGCTGAGTAGAGCCGTGCTGTGCTCTGACCCACCCTAGACGGTTCTGGTTTGTGCCTGTTGTCTGGGAAGAATTACTAATAGCACCCCTTCACTCTCAGAAGTGTCACTGTTTGTATAATACATTATACGGTACCCTAGTTAGAGCTTTATACCTTTGGATCATGCCCGGCTACCACTCCCTGTTCTTTGGGCAGGGAGTTCTTTGGAGTCTCATTTTTTTTTTTCTATCTGTAAGATGCTTTTATCAGTCAGGGGTCCACCCCAAACAGAAACAATAGGAGATAACGTATTTGGTTTATGGCAAGGAATCAGTTTATATGATCATGGGCACTGGTCAGGCAAGCCTGAAGTCCATCGAGCAGGCCAAAAACCCCTGGGCAGTAGCTGATGCCCCAGCCTACCAGATGAATTTCTTCTTCTGCAGGGAAACCTCAGTTCTGTTAAGGCCTTTCAACTGATGCAGTTAGGCCCACCCAGATTATTCAGGGTAATCTCCTTCATATTAAGTCAACTGGTTGTAGATGTTAATCACATCTACAGAATATCTTCAGAGCAACACCCAGATACTGTAGTTGATCAAAGTTGGCATGTAAAACTGACCATCCTAATGGCTATCACAAGAGTTCCTACTCTATATAGGGGTTGTGTGAGGACTAAATGAGATGGTGATAAGCAAAGTGTGTAGGATAGGCCTGCAGTAATCTTAGCACAGTAAGCCTTAATAAATCTTAGCTGCTATTTTTGTTAATTATTAAAGTATAAGCAAGAGGCAGTATAACAGGTCCATAATCCTCTTAGGCAATTCAAAAATCAAGCTCTGAAACCAGAAGGATTTTTGTTTTTGTTTTTAAGATTTTATTTTTAAGTAATCCTATGCCCAACGTGGAGCTTGAATTTACAAACGCAAGATCAAGAGTTGCATGCTCTGCCAAATGAGCCAGCCAGGTGCCTCAGAAGGTTTGTTTTGTTTTTGTTTTTTAAATAAGTCATTTAATAGCAAAACCCAACCTGCTCTGAACCCCTTTGGTAACAGAGCCTTGCCAGAACTGACATGAGTCTATTTATAATCTTCATGTGTTGTACTTAGTGTGAATATTCATGATCATGCTTTACTGTGGAAATATTCATATAATCGATTATGGGGTGCTGCCTCGGACTTCCATAGGGAAGATGAGGTGAAATTGAGGATTCTCTTTGGTTCAGAGGGGATGTCATCCTCCACCCTCCTAGTGCAACACGATTTTTGCCATCCTCAGAAAATATGTTTTCTGCCTTAATTGCATTGGAGGAGCCCAAGGGCAGAGAAGGTCACCCTGCCTCCCCCACACCCACCTGATTTCTGGGCCTGGGACCAGATGTATGTATTCAACTTTTATAAATAGCGCTAACTCTGTCAGGCACTGTCCTAACCACTTTAAAGCACCAACTCATTTAATGGCAACCATAGCCCCGTGCGGTGGGTGCTATTACCGCATTTTTTCAGAGGAGGAAGGAGGCTTGGGGAGGTTAAGTAACTTGCCCAAGGTTACACAGCTAGGGAGTTATAGAGGTGAACCAGGTGCTGCTCCCTCAGGCTTCTGCAAGGAAAATGAACTACCCAGAGCCCCCCTCTCCATCGCTTCAGGCAGTGACCTGCTCCAGGGATTTACCGGTTCCAAGAAGAAGGTATCAGAGTGCAAGCATGCCCAGAAATGTAGTTCAGCTTCTGGAGTTTATTTAGTGTGACTCTGGACCCTGAGCTTGCCATGGCCCCCTAGGCTTCACAGTTATTCTTTGTAGATGGAATTTGTCTATGCTTAGTGCCAGCTCTCCTTGGAAATCTGTGCTAAGGTGGGGAGGTGGACAGGGTGACATTTGTTTTCTGCTTTTCTAAACTTAATGATAGTGAAGAGTAAGACTGTACTTCCTCCAGAAAGATCATTCTGGACAGAAAGAATATACAGACAGTGAAGGCAGTGGGGTAGAGAATGGTGAATAAAGAGGTGAAACCACCCTCTCTAATCATGCAGTCAAGCGACTGTAGATGTCTGGCTGTGTCAAGGAATACATTCTGCATCTTCCCCCAGTACACACACACACAACGAAAGTTCTATGAAACAATGCTTATTCTTACTATGTGTGATACACTCTGATATTTTCTATTTTCTGTTCTATTTTAAACTTTTCCTGCTTCATTAAAAAAATTGGTTAGTAAATCACTAAATTAATCCATGATGCATTAATAGGTTACCGATGCCAACTGCAATCAGAAACTAACCTGGCCTTAGATCCTCCGAGGGCCCCGTTATTTCTGCAGAAGAAAACACCCCTCTTTGCCAGTGAGGACCTTTGGCTCTGTCCCCAGCCCCTGGTGCAAGGTCTGAGGTTGGAGGCTCAGGGGCCCGCCTTCCTGCCTGCACCCAGGCTCCAGGCCTCTCCCTCCCAGCTGTGGAAGAGGCCCTCCTTCCACCACCCTGCTGCCTTGTCTGCCCTTCTGTGGTCATTCTCATGGCACTGTCCTGGCCCCGCGTGACAATAGGCCGGGAGGATGGCCAGACGGTAAGGCAAGCCCGGACCCCAAGGAGAAAGGCCTCATTTATGCAGGTCTCATTTATGCAGATGGTTCCCATGGTTCCCGTCTATCTGGGTGCCTTTGGCCCACCCCCTGTGTCTCACCTGGTGGTCCTGAGTCTTGTGGATGAATTTCCCAGGCCACCCTCGCCCTCTCCTGGTCCCAGGCAACTGCGCTGTCCTCATGCTGTGTGCCCCCTGGTGGGGCAGGCCAGGGAGTGGAATGAACTTGGGTTAGAAGGCTCCAGTCTCCAGAGACTGCTCTAATTCCCGCTGGGACTCTGGGCAAGTCTCCTAATTCCCTGGCCTGGAGAGCAGCATCTGTAAAATGAAGGTGTTGGATAATCTTCAAGACCCTTTCAGTTTTAACTTAAAATTCCTCTAGAATCCTTATCTGTCACTTGGGAATTACATTTTTTTCTATCTTTCCTTTGGGAAGATCTCCAGTCTTCTTCCACTTGGTTATCTGATTCCTCTTTGATCTTACAACTTTCAAAATCTAGAGAAGGATCCAGGTAACTAACATTTATTTCCCCAAACTGCTGAGTGCTTCATATCTCTTGCCTTTGGTTAATCCTCACAACAGCCCAGTAAAGTGGATACTTGTATTATCTTCTTATTACAGAGGAGAAAACTGAGGCACAGAGAGGTTAAGTAATTTGCCCAAGGCAACACAGCTTATAAGCGGTGGCTCAAACCCAGGTCTGTTTGACTTGAGCACTTGTGCTTGGAACAGCCCACCATGGTGACTCCTCCTTGGGGCTCCTGGAAAAAGACAGACCTCCTGCTGTTACTTCAGACCTGCTGTGCAGATAAAAAAAAGCAAAAACAGTGAAACATCCTTCCAGGTGGATGAGAGGCTGCGGGAGCACGGTGTGAAGCTGGTGATGAGCATGTGTGTTTTATCGTGTCTCCATGGACATTTCTATTTCAGAGTCAGCATTTCTGCTCCCAAGACTTCCACTCACCCTCTGTCTGCTCAGTTGCCACACCTCTGGGGCCTGGAAACCATGGCCACTGCTGTGCTGTCCGTGGACACCCAGCTCCACAGGCCAGGAACAACCCCCCAGCCTCACCCCCAGCACACTTGACATTTAACCGATAAGGCCATTCCTCTCTGTGGAACGCCTGTAGCACCGTTTCTTGCTACCCCTTTGCTAGGACTTCCTCTTTGCCCTGACACCTTCAATGTATAGTTTCACGGGGAGATAAATATTTAACTGTTGAAGAAATTGAGAGTGTTAGTGATAAGATGCATGTGGTTGTATTTTATGTAGGTGAAGGTCATGTTTCTAGACACAAGAAAGGAATAACATATCAAAGGAAAAGCAACAATGGAAAATATGACAAAATGCCATGGGTGAAATTATAACTGTTAATATATTGTTTAAGCTGAAATAATATATAACCCCACTTGATAAGCAATTGAAGTCAAGAAATAAATAATCACAGTGAAAGAAAGGCCATTAAAAAAAAATGCAGGCTGCTGGCTGATTAAACCATACCTTTTAAAATAACCCATTTTGGGGTGCCTGGCTGACTCAGTAGGTAGAACACACAACTCTTGATCTCGGAGGTTAGTTCAAGCTGCACATGGGTGTAGAGATTACTTAAAAATAAAATCTTTAAAAAAAAATTAAAATAAAATAACTCTTAGTTGAAGTGGAGCAAATGTCCACCAAGTCAGCAGAAGTTCTAGGGACTGTCTGGAGCTGATAGAGAATGTAATAACCAATTGTTTACTGAGCTCCTGTGCTGGGCCTACCGTGTGCTCACAGATGCTGTGCCCTTCAGCGTGCCTGCGAGGTCAGTGGGTGTTAGCCATCTGTAACAGAGAAACTGAGGCCTGTGAAGTTATGGGGCACTGAGATACATTTCCTCAGCCAGGTCGCTTACCTTCTCTGAGCCCCAGCCCCTCTCTCTGTGAAACTTGACCTTAAGCCCCACGAGGGCAAGAACCTTAGGGCCGACGCCTAGAGAAGACCAAGCAGTGTGGTCTTGGAGATCCAGAGATCCCTGTGCACCCAGCTCAACGACCCCTTCACCCCAGCCTAGGAGCTGACTATTGGTGTCCCCGTACCCCCCAGCGGGGCTGAGACAAAGGTGGCCTGGGCTTGCATGTCCTAGAACTGGAACTGTGACAGTCGCCCCAGCCCGAGTCCACCTTGATGGAAGTTAGAAAATCCATGCCATCTGTTTTTGTGTTGTTCTCTTTGGTGGCGGGGGGAGGGGGGAGTAGGAATTTGAAGGTAATATTTTATCCCTACGAATATAGCCAAAAATACATTATGAGACTGACTCACTGTTAGTACTTTGGGGAAACAGCATTGCTTGTATATTTCTAGCGCTGTAAATGGTTTTTTGAAGAACTGGTTAAATTTTTAATAAAAGCGATTACGTTGTTCATTTACTTTGGTCCAGGAATTCCATATATTCCATGCCTCAAGGAGATAACTCACCAAATTATAAAGTAGCTTATAGAAAGATATTCATAATCCTGCCACTTATGGTTTTAAGGAATTGGAAGGAACCTAAATACCCAAAATAGAAGAAGAGCTAAACCAACAGGTACACAGTATTGCTAATATAAAATAAAGCTGTGTGAGTGACAACCATTTTGGTTATTTCAATACATGGGAATGTTTATACGAAGCAATATTACGTGTAAGAAGCAAAATATAAAAGTGATCATTTATACTGATTGCATCCACATAGGTACACTGACCAAGATGAAAGGAAATTTGGGTTGATTTAAATAATTCACCATTGAATTTTTATCTATGCAGATTTGCTTCAGTCCCTGGGATTTTTTTTTTTTTTCCACAGAAGGGTATTGCCATGGGCTTGTCATGATACTTTGTCAGCTTTCCAAAGTTTGTGAGTGGACATGACATTGGGCAGATAGGGACAAGCTCCTGATAGGGATGAGGGAAGGCTGCCTTGTACCTTCACCTGCTGCTGTCTGCACAGCCCGTGGTGGGAAGAGATGTCACTAACTAGGGCTGGAGGAGCGGAGATCTTGGGCTCTCACCAACAGCTTCTCTCCTGCTTTTTAGGAGGATCAGCCCATCTACATGGCAGTGAAAGGCGTGGTGTTTGATGTCACTTCTGGAAAGGGTAAGTGGCTCAGCTTTATGAAAAATCCTTACTTCTGGGGAGCTCGGCAGCTGGAGTGGACACTGGATGTGTGAAGAAGGGAGGGGACGCTGGCCAGGTCCTTTTCCTTCAGATTGAGTTAACAATCTTTGTCAGTGTTGTACCTCCACAGTGTTTTTCTAATTATGTATGCTTATGCTCAAAAACCTTCCATGGCTCCCTGCTGCCTATGGCACCAAATTCCAACTTGATGATTTATCACGGTTGAAGCAGTGAGAGGAAAAGCGTTGCTTTGCAAGGCGTTGGGATCATAGAACAGGATAGAACATTTTAATGCCTCTTCATGGTTTCTCTAGTGGTAATTACAGATCATATCATGGAGGTAGTTATGGTTCATTGTGTATCTGATACCAAACAAAAGATGTTGAACGGAGTAGACTTGGCTTCCACCAACATTTAAGAAGACTGAACATTCTTCCTATTTGCATTTTAAATATTTTAAGAGATTGTTTTCATTCTGTATTTTTAAAAAATCACCTCTCAGTCCAGCATGTGTGACTTATTCCATACTCTGAATTAGTGGAACCCAGACTGATGGCAGGGGGTGGCTTATTGGGCTTCATGTCTTCACTGCTTCCCCTCTCCTTGGGCCTGGAGGCTTCTTCAGCATTGGATTGGGTCTCAGAAGTCCCCTTCCCTGCCACGTACAGGCTCCTCACTGCTTCGCATGCACATACACACTCACATCTTCTTTTTTTTGTTGTTGTAGAGTTTTATGGACGAGGAGCCCCCTACAATGCCTTGACTGGGAAGGACTCCACCAGAGGGGTGGCCAAGATGTCCCTTGATCCCGCAGACCTCACCCATGACACTGTGAGCCAAATTATGAGCCTTTGTCAAAAGGTTCCACCCCCCATTGGCCATGGCCTTTCTTACCCCTAGGCAATAGCAAAGCTTCCTAATTAGCCTATTGAAGTCCCAGTCCACTCAGTGTGACCAACTCTTTTCTTGAAATAGAGATCTTACTATGCCACTCCTACTCAAAAACCTTCCATAACTCCCCAGTGCCCATAGAGTCAAGTCCAAGCTCTCGTGAACCTGGTGATCAAACTCAATGATCTTCACAATTTGGCTCCAACCTGCCTTGGCAGCCCCATCCCCCTTGCAGTCTGCACCCGCCACCCCCAGCCTCACAGGTTTGCTGTTGGTTTCAGACACCCACTCCCCAGGCCGCTCCAGGCATGAACAGGGTTGAGGAGCAGAGTATCCCCATGTTCATATTTCTGTGAAAGAGAGAAAACAGCATTGGCAAAAGCCATTTGAGGTCCTCAGTAATCCCGACAGGGGGGCTGGCATTCACCCCAGTTGCGCTCAGATGAGTCAAACTCATAAACCACAACATTACAGAAACATTCAGGAGTCAAGGAAGAGGAAGGGTGTATGAATCTATAGTGGGAGGGGGGGTAGAGAGCCATGAAAGGGAGGTGGGTGCAGACTGCGTAGAGTGTACCCCACCCTGCCCCAGGCTGGGTGTTCGCTGGAGTCTTGAATTTCTACATCAGTCAAAGAGTAAATGGTGCCCCCCACCATCCCCCTACACACAGACACACGGGGCTGGCTTTTGAAAAGTCAGTTGGTTAGTTGAGATACTTTTTCGCCAGCATTAGGGGTGTGGGGGGAGGAGGGCGGGGTGGAGAGAGTTCAGTGCGAGGCATGACTCACTCATCCCACCCGCCCCCCCACATCCCCCGTGTTGCTTGGGCTTTTCTCCCCAAGACGGGCCTCACGGCCGAGGAGCTGAAATCCCTGGACAATGTCTTCACCAAAGTCTACAAAGCCAAGTATCCCATCGTGGGCTACACGGCCCGGAGGATTCTCAATGAGGACGGCAGCCCCAACCTGGACTTCAAGCCTGAAGACCAGCCCCATTTTGACACAAAAGACGAGTTTTGATGTTCCATCCCTGGGGGAGGGGTGGTGTTCCTGATTGCGGGGGGCAGGGAAGACCCTCAGCTGCCAAATCTCCTGTGAAACAGGCTACCCAAGCCTCTGGGCACCCGGACCCAAATAAAGCAGATGTTGAACCTGGAACCCTAATGCCTGTTATTGTCCTTGGTTGAGTGTTCTGTCGCCGTGGCGTCCCACCCGCACACCGGCCAGGCTGGTAAGGATGGCAGAGTGGGGAGCCCCCTCCGGGTCACTGTTGGCTCTCTGGGCAGTAGAACTACAAGTGACTTACTTCCTCTTTAGATTTCTATTTTCCTGTACTTGCCAGATTTCCTGTGACCATGTTTACTTTAGAATAAGCACAAAAATAAACTTCGTATTTTCACAAGGGAAGAATTCTTCCCCGCATGCTCTCTCCTTGAAGCCTCCTCTGCTCGACGGGATGGGGCAGCCTTGTGCGTGGGCCTCCCCCTTCACAGTCCTGCCTTCAGTGTCCCCATCCGTGAGGGGCCATCCCTAAGATGGCAGGAATGGGGAGGATACACAGGAGCGGCAGGGGATGGTGAAAGGGGTGTTAGAGGGGCTGGCTTGGCGCTACCACCAGGAGAGAGTGACCGCGTGACTCAGCTTCAGCCCCATCAGCGGCTGGGAAGTGGTGCCAAGGGCCGTGTGGCCAGGGCCCAGCCTGGAGGTCATCCCAAGCATGGTAAAGCCCATGCAACACACTGGACTCAGGTCAGATTTCATAAGGATTTCATCCATTTTGAGGGGGGATTTAGTTCCCTCTAAGGGACATTGGCCATGTCTGAAGACATTTTTATATTTTTGGTTGTCACAGCTGTAGGATTCTACTGGTGTCTAGTGTTAAACTTCCTACAATGCACAGGTCAGCCCTCCCTCCCCGGACAAAGAATTATCTGGCCCAAAAAGTCACATGGGCGGAGGTTGAGAAACCCTGCGTTAGACTCATCCTGGAAATTTTATAGTAGAGATGAATTTCTTTGACATAAAATAAATAGCAACTACTCCCAAGAGAGAATTTTTACATCAAGCAGAAGAATCTCCTAAGGTGACTATTCAAAATGCTGATTCTGGGTCCCACCCCCAGGGCTCATGATTCCATATTTCTAGAACATGGCCTGGGAATTGCATTTTTAGTGAGCACCCCCCCCCCCCCGGGGAGACTGTGATATGGATGGGCTCAGATATACTTTAAGAAACACTACCTTCTGCCTCACCCTTCACCTCAGGGAGAACCCAGCCAGAGCCTTGCTGAGGACCAGGTTTGAGCTCTGCCTTATTCTTTTGTGTGTCCGGACTAGAGATTCTCCTGGTGCACTCCTGGGTCCCACTCAGAAGCTGAGAGCTTGGTGGCCATCCACGCAAGAGTAATGGGCCTGGAACTTATCAGACAGGACCCTTTGGCCTGGAATTCAGAAAGTCCTTCATGTGGCCAAGGTAGTCTGTGCCGGACATGTGGCCCCAAAACGAATGATGTGTGAGAGCATACAGATGGTTACAAGTCCTTGGAACACCTGAGAGAGGACTTCTTTTACTTAATGCTGCCCACTTCCCTGCATCATCGGGCAGTGAGAGGGGCAGGATTTCCTTCCCTAGAGCCTGGTCTGCAGGGTGGGAACTTTCCAGGACCACTGTTTTCCCCACTTCTCTCTCCCCCTTGATGGCCTCCCATCAAAGCACAGTTTTCCCTCAGGGCCTCGGGGTTCCCCATTCCTGGGGCAGTTCTGCCCATTTTGCTGCCCCACACCCCAGCAAGGGGCTTCTCTGAATCAGAATGCCTCTCATTTAGAGATTCTGGGACAGAGCACACAGGAACCTGGGCAGCCCGAAGAGGCTCCACACAGGGTGGGCGCAGCTCAGGGAAGGGAAACCTGCTGGCCTGCGGATCAGCATCATGGCGTCTGTGCAGGACCCAAAGCCTGCTGCCCTGTTTACCCCTGCTCCCTACTCCCACATAGGCTTGTCATGTTTTCCTTGTTTTCAAGGCTTCTATCTTTACAAGACTCTGTTTTGACCCACCTCCGGGGTCCCTTATAGCGTAGTACTCACCTACTTGGCTATAATTGCTTACTTATGAGCGTGTCTCCCCCAAACAGGAGAACCTTGAGGGCCCAGCACAGACACTCATCGACGTGGCCAACCTTGCTGGACTTTGCACTGAAAGCCCTGCATCCCAGGAAACTCCTCAGTCATGAGCAAACCTGGGGGACCAAACTGTGCCAACTGCTGAGGCCAGGCCTCCTCCCAGTGGAGGGGCTCCAGGCATCACAGGGAGGCCTTGTGCCACCTTGGGATGAAGAAGGAAGAGAGGAGCTATGATTCTTTACCCAGGAGATGAGAAAGCTGAAGGAAAGGCAATGGGAGAGTGGACAGGGGTTGGGTTCTTAACCAGGCCCCATACAAGTTCAAGTTCAAGCTCTCAGAGCAGACGCTCCACGCCTGGTCTACAGTAGGTGCCTCGCATCAGAGTGTTGTTGATACTGACATGATTGGTTAATTCCTTTCCTAAGTTCCTTCCACAAGGTGCAGCCCGTCCATAGCCTCTCTTAGGGGACACAGAGCAACTCTTGCTTCATGTTCCCCGTGCCCCGGAGTGCTGCCCACTTCCCACCTGCTCTGTGCTCCCGGGCCTGCAGCTGACAGGCTCTTCCTCCCAAACAGGTGGCACAAGGCAGCTCCCTTACATAACAGGGAGGAAGGGGCTTAAAGGCTTAAAGGCAGGAAACAGGGCCCTGAAGGAAGGAGCCCTGTTCTCCATTTAGAAAATAAGACCACCAAGTCTTGAATGTTCCAGAGGGGTGAGTGCCGGAGCTGACCAGCAGCCCAGGTCCTAGAGGTGAGGTCATGCAGAGGGCATCTGGCCCACGCCCCAGCCTGACCCTGGATGGGAAGGCCTCCAGACTCAGACCCCTCCGTCCTTCTTTACACTTCTGCTCCAGGGTGGTTCCTCGACCCATCATTAGCTTCTAGGAGAAAAGCTAAGGTCTGAATAAAGCAACCTCACCCTCTGCATTGGCTTCCTTCAAAAGGGTGCTTCTCAAAGCCCCAATCTCCAAAAAGCCTGGCCTGCTGGGGTTACTGTCCGTTCCTGAGGTGCTTCTGCAAGAGGCTGAAGCTGGAAATCCATGCCTAGAGCCCAGTCTCCACCAGGCAGAGAGTGCTCTGACCCCGGTGCCCTCCTTAGGGAACACTGTGATTACTAGAGACCACCTACAGGGCCCAGCTCTGAAGGATGGCAGCTTTGAGGGCATAAAGACCTGCTTTAAACAGGCCTGAAACTGCACAGGCTTTTCCAGAGAGGCCAGGCAGGCTCCCTCCCGTCAGTGGGGATATTGGCCAGGCAGACGTCCACCTAGGACATCACATGTGAACACCGCCTCGAGAATTATTTAATATCACGATATGTTGCTCACCTTTCATGCTCCAGTTCTCAGCCTGTCGGCCCAGCACGTGTGGCATAATCTCTCAGTGCCAAGTTCAGCGTTTTCCCCTGGGCTCCTCTGCCAAGCGAGCCATCTGAGGCATTCTAGGGCATTCCAACTGGCAAGGGCAAGGAGTGAACATTCCCTGACCCCGGACCAACCCTCCACCAATAGGGGCTGGAGTCTGCCAACCGCTCCCATACCCTGAGGCTCATTCTGCAGGCTCCTGAGAGGGTCTCAGGTGGTGCTGAGCCCCAGCGGCACAGGGTGGTGATCAGCTCACTAACACTCACTTGAACTGGCCGAGCTTCCTTCCCTGTGCCATTCCCCTCAGTCCCCTGAGCCTCAGCCCAAGGATCATTTCCCAAATGTGTGTCCCTGCGCACAAGCCCCTACCCAGCAGGGGCACAACCCAGGGTAAGATACAAGCTGACTTCCTCAGACACCAACGTGATCCCCTTATGCCAAACTCAGGTTTACTAGTAACATCTTACACATGTGAGCACTTTACAGTTTACAAAGTCTCGTTCCCGTGACTACAGCTGTATAAGTAATTACCTCCAGAACTTACTGGTATGAAAACGCTACTCCCTGTGCTCAGAGATTCGGTGGGTCAGTGACTCTGGGAGAGTGCAGTGGGGACGCTAGTCCGTCCCTGCTGTCTGGGGTCCCTGCTGTCTGGGGCCTCCACTGGAATGATGAAGCCTCACATTTCCAGGGGGTGGAGCTGTCATCGACACAAGGAGTTCCATTCCTCTCTGCGTTTAACTTCTCATAGCCCAGGGGCTGGGCTGGGCTTCCTTTTACGACCCCTCCTCTAGTGTCAGGCAGTGTCACCTGCATTCCTCGTGGCAGCCACGAAGTCCCGCCCAGGGTCAAGGCACACCAGGCCGATTTCGAAAAACATGACCTGCCACAGGTCCCTTGCACATGATCTCATTAGATTCCTACAGAAGAAACTGCATCTTGTTTTCAGGTTTCTGGTGTTTAGCTTGCTTGCCCAGCACCTGGCAAGTGTGCAGTACGTTGCTTTTGTCTTGTGGAGAGAGACAGGTTTTAGGGTCAGACTGACTTGGGTAGAAGTCCCAATTTCATTGCTTACTGCCTCTATAATCCCGGACAAGTTATTTAGCTTCCCAGAGCCTCAGTTTCCCAATGTTTAAAACGAGAGCCTAGGGGCGCCTGGGTGGCTCAGTTGTTGGGCGTCTGCCTTCAGCTCGGGTCATGGTCCCAGGCTCCTGGGATCAAGCCCCGCATCAGGCTCCCTGCTCGGCGGGAAGCCTGCTTCTCCCTCTCCCACTCCCCCTGCTTATGTTCCCTCTCTTGCTGTCTCTCTCTCTCTGTTGAATGAGTGAATAAAATCTTTAAAAAAAAGAAAAACAAGAGAGCCCAAATGCCCATTTCACGAGACTGGTGCTAGGGCTGGGTATGTCGTGTTGGAATGTGCCGAGCAGATTCCTAACACCTGATGGGTGCCTACTTTATCTCTGCTTCTTCCCCTCCATTCCATTCCACCCCCACCTCAGGACTGAACCCTTCTTGGACTTCCCAGCAGGTTCACAGACCGACATGAGAAGAAATCCTCAGTTATGCATCCAGGGTCTGGGCCACGGGCTGGGGTAGAAGAAGTCAGGGTGACTAGCTTCAGCACACTCTCTTCCCCTCCCTGGATACTTGCTGCTCAGCCCAGAACTTCGAGCAGTGACACAGCTCCACTGATGGCACCTCCCTCCCACCATTCAGGCTCTTAGCTTTCTCAGATGCCCTGGAGATTCTCCCAGAGTCCCAAGGGCCATGGGGAAACCTGCCACCTCCCCCGAGAGTATTGCCTGGACGGCAGTCTTGCTGCCAGAGGCCTAATATCAGGTGTGCCCAGGTGTGCCCACTGTGGTGCAGCTTGTCCCACCCACCCTACCCGATGGTTTTTGTGCCTGCCTACCGTTCGCCTCCCCTGGGGTTGGGCCCTACCTCACACTCTAGAAGTTAGGTGACTTCCGTTCCAGAAGATGCCTTATTCACAATGTCCCCTGGGCCCTTGCACATGCTGTTCCCTCTGCCTGGAATGCTCTTCCAACTAACTGCCTACTCTATTACTTCCCTCTCACCCGCATCACCTACAAAACCTTACCTTGGCTTAGATATCACCTCATCAAGGAAGCTTTCCTGGACCCCTCCCTGCCAAGATGGCACCCCGAATCGGTACTGATGCTGCTGCCCCATAACTGTTTTCATTTGTCTGTCTGTCCACCAGCCTGGGGCACCACCATAACACCCACCCCCTGACCAAGGTCTCCAGCAGAGCCCGCTGGGCATCACCTCCTCCTGGACCAACAATGCCTGAGCCTTTCCAAAGCCTTGTCATGTAGGCAACATACAAAAATAGTAAGTGGTTCCCCTGGCAACCATCACAGCAGATGGTAACCAGCACGGACAGTCTTGGAAAGCCTTGAGGCCGGGACGAAAAGGAAGCCCACTCCGACTGGTAGCTATCCTGCCTGGGCCGGGCAGGGGGCCATCTGAGCTACCTCTCCTCCCCTCTTGGCTTCCTGGAGACCACCTGCTCTGAAGCCCAAAGGGGAAAACTGGGCTGGAGGAGTTGCCCATCTGCCCACATTATGCATCTCTGCCAGTCCCTGTGTTGCTGCCCCTGTCCCCTCCCCGTGGTGTCAGTGGCTGCCCTGCCCTATCCAGATGAGGCTGCCACCAGGAGACTCAGTCTTGCGGCCAGAGGCCTCATTTCAGGGATGGCCACTGTCCCAAGCTTGTCCCAGGCCTCACCTGGAGCGTCTGGGTCTCCGCCCAAGTCTTGGGCCCCCGGGCTCTGGGCCCTCCCCACCCGCCCCCAGGCCGGCCCACAGCCTTGTTGGGGCCAGCCCTCCCCCACGGCTCAGTCTCGCCCCGCCTGAGCCCCTGCTCCTGTCCCCGCCCAGTTCCCCTCTAGGATGAGTACAGGGCTTGGGGCTCCATGGGCTGAGGTCCAGGAGGCCCCTGGAGTGTGGGAGTCAGGGTGCGGGAGCTGCCGAGGGTGCCAGAAGAGGAGAATGGAACAGTACTGCCGCGGGTGAGGCCAGAGGGAGCAGCAGACTGTCCGTGGGCAGCTGGGCTCTAGCAGAAGCGCCCAGAGGGTGAACCAGCCGCTGAGAGGGGGCAGGGGGGAGGCGGGACGCGGAGTGAGCCGCTGAGGAGTCCTCAAGGGAAGCCCCAAATTTCCAGGGGCAGGTGGTGGGCGTGGCCCTGCTGGGCGCTGGCCTGGCCTGACATGCTCTCCTCCCTGTTTGTGAGAGAGCCAGCCTTTGGCTCCCCATCTCATCCCCCTCCTCCCGGGACAGTGACCTTGCCGCATCCTCCTGGCTGTGGACACCCCCACTCTGCAAGCCCACCCGTGGACTCGCCCCTCGCCGCTGCCCCCGCCCCCTGCCCCCTCCGCCCACTCACCCCGCTACTTCGTGTGGCTGCAGGCCTCTTGCCCGGGTCCCCTGCCCTGTCGGTGACATGGCAAACGTCGCACTTGATGGGCTAGGCAGGAGCCACTTGCCGCACCACTTACCTGCTACTTCATTGGACCCTCTGGGAGGACGTGCTAACATTCCACACGTGACAAACTGGGTGTCGGGAAGAACAAGTAAGGGCCAGGGAAACCACACCGCTGATGCGGACTAGGCCCTGGAGCCGGGATTCCAACACAAGTGGGCCTTCCATCCTGGGCTCCTCCCACCCTGACTCACCCTGAACACTGAGTCGGCCAGGGGAGGCCCACCCCTGGGCAGGGGGAGCTCAGAGGCAGCAGGCTGGTCTGGTGGCAGGGACTCCGAAATCCTTGAGGTTCTCTTGAAAGAGACTCCTTTGGGCTAAGGATGTGTGATGCAGGGTTGGGGCGCTGAACCCCCTGGCATCACCCAAAGGGAGGCGGTGGGATCCGGGCCCACCTGCGGGAGCTCACAGCCTGACGGTGGCAGCCACAAGCCACCCCAGGGACAGCAGAGGCGAATAGTGGCCATGAGACCAGCGATGACCACATGGAGGGCAGCTGAGCCATGGCTGGGGGCCGCTAGGGCTCATGTCTCCATATTCCTGGTGCTATCGTCCAGGGCCCTGAGGTAAGGGTTTGACCTCAGCACTGAGCAGCCTCTCACTAGCTGGATCCCAGAAGTACATCTGTTCCCTTCCTGCCTGAGCCCTCTCAGCCCCTCTTTCCCATTTAGTCATGACCTTCCCCTTAATCATCAGCCATAACCCTCTCTCTGGTCCCCACCACTGCATCCTGTCTCACCATCCCCTTGAAGCTCAGGCAGCCTCCTTTCCACAGCGTATTAATTTCACCAGATTTCACATATCCGTTCACCCACCAAGCGTATGCGTACTTCATGCCCACTATGTGCCCAGCACTATGCGAGGTCCTGGGGCTGGGATAGGGTACAAAGCCAGGAAAAAAAATGCAAGGACTGTCCTTGCTCTTAGGGGTCTCCAAGGAAGAAAGCGGTGGACTGAGTTGCAAAGAGGTTTCCCTAGCCCCAGGAGCTGCTGATCCGCGGGGACCCCAGCCACAGGGTCCTGAGTGTGACAAGGTGGGGGCATGAGGTTGCGGAGGGATGTTGGGATTTTCATGGAAACTTCTAGCCCACCCATGACCACTTGCATGGGACGACAGTGCCTCCTGGTGGTTGCTTTTTGGAACTCTCCAGCAGCTGTTTTGTAAAGCCCAGGGGATTAAGCTCTCCTCAAGAACTTCTATTTTTGGTTCCCAGTATTTCCATAACGAAATGCTAACAGGAGCAACCAGAGGGCTTCGCAAAGGGCTCGGAGCGGCACTGCTGAACTCCCGTGATCTCCAGCTATCTGCTCTCCAGGGCTCAGATCTGCTCTCTGTTCCCAGGTGCAGGCCTCTCTTCCATGGGGTTCGACCGAAGGGTCCCACGGCAGTGGCCGTCTGTTCTCTGTGTCGAGTCTGGCTTCAGAGGGAATGCTGTGTGCACATTCAGCGTGACGTATTGGAAAGAACACTGGGTCCAGGATCAGGAGGCTTGGATGCTCGCCCCACGTCAGCCGCTAACTCTTGGTGAGAAAATAATCACCATAAAAGCTGTATTTATTCAGTATTTACTGAGTCAGCCAATGAGCTTTATGCACGTTGATCCTCACAACACACCTCTGAGATTGGGGCTATTATTTCCATTGTAGAGCTGAAGAAATCAAGGCACAGAGAGGTTAAGTAACTTTCCCAAGTTCACAGTGTGTGGCAGTGAGGATTCAGGCTCACGTTTCCGGAGACCCCCTATGCTCCACTGGATTGTGGACCTAAAAGAATCAGAAACTAGTGGCAGGACCCACAGAGTGGTGTTTTCAGATGTTCCCCAGGTGACGGCGGTGTGGAGCCATCTTCGGAATCGATGGAGCCTTGCCAGCTCTGGCATTCAGTGAGCCCAATGCCATCAGGGGTTCAGGAGGCAAAGTTATGATGAGGGAGGGTTAGGCCCTAATCCCCATGGGTGTACAGCAGAAACCACACAGACGGCAGAGAAGTCCTCCTGCCTGCCATCCTGTCAACCTGTCAACCTGGAAGTGGAGAGCGATTGCCTTCTACAACATTCTTCTCAGTGTTAAGCCACATATACCGCTAATTCATAGATCCACCACCCATCAATTTATCACAACTCATCTAGAACCATTTTTTTAGAGAGACAGAGAGCAAGCGAGCACGCAAGTGGTGGGGAGAGGGTCAGAAGGAGAGAGAGAGAATCTCAAGCAGACACCGTGCTGAGTGTGGATCCCTGCCTGGGGCTCGATCTCATGACCCTGAGATCATGACCTGAGCCGAAGTTGGATGCTTAACTGACTGAGCCACCCAGGCTCCCCATCTAGAGCCATTTTATATTTTTAAGTTGATGCATTTGACAAACTCTTATTGAGACCTACTGTGTGCCAGGCACTGGGCTAGGTCCTGAGTCTGCAGTGGTGAAGGATGCCAGCATGGCCCTGCCCTTGTGAGTCTGCTATCTAGAGGAGACAGGCAATAAACACACGATTCTAAAAAACGGAATTGCATGCATGACACGTGCTCTGACCGGAATGACAACACACAGTGATGGAGAACAACACGGTGGCAGGGGCCCTAATTAGACCGAGTGGGCTGGGAGGATCCCCCTGAGGAGGTGACATTTAAACAGAGACTAGAATCGCATTTTTAGCTTATACCTTCTATTGGTAAAGGAGCTCCCCTGGGTTCACTGCGTGAGGAGTGACACAGCGCAGAGCATGCTTTTCTCCAAGCTCCTGGGATCCCTGTGCGGGACAGTGGGGCAGGAACTGTAACGTTTTCTCTGCCAGATCGCCAGATGTCCCTCTAGAGATGAAGGATTCTGAGCTTCCTTTTGACAGAAGATCTCAAAGCAGGGGCTCTTTGGGGGTGGGGAGGTAATGGGGCCCAGGGCCTGGCAGTTCAGAAATCAGAGAGGTCCCCAGCCGCTCCGACCCCCTGGGGCAGGACTCACAATCCAGTCTGCAGGGAGGGAGCTTGGAGTCTGTGCCCACCCCCCCCCAATACACACACACACACACACACACACACGTGCATGAGAGCAGACTCCAGCTCCAGCTCACGGGTGTGCTGATCTTCTCATCTCCCTTCCGTGGTGCTGGAGCTGACACTGGGCAGACCACTCCGGGCTTTGCCATCGGCTGCCTGTTAGACTGTGCCAGTAGGAGGCGCCAGAGGGCGCTGGAAAGCGGAGAGGACACCTGCCGCCCCGTTTACCTCCTGCAGTATTTCTTCACCCCAGCAGCAACTGTCTCCAGTTTGCAGTTTTCCAACACTTGGGAAACTTTGTCACCCCTCACCCACCCCAGAGACAACACCGGCTGGCACGCATCCCCACCTCTGATGCCCGGGTCTCAACCCATGCAGGGAGCGCCCGTTTCCCTTTGTTGCCTCGCTCTGGGGTGGCGGTGTTTCCTGCAGTTGCCACCTCCATGACACATTTTTGGCATTCTCTGACATTAGTGTCAGGTGGCCCAAACCATTTTCTGGCCTTTGTGGGCCTTTTGTGCCAGAGTGAACTCAGGGAAGAAGAACAAAATCAGTTTTTTGAGCCCTGCAGGTGATGAGTAGCTGATGTCCCCTGGGAACCAAGAGCCACTTTGTCCTGGGAGAGCCCAGCTCCTCCTGTGCAGACCTCTGCCTCTCCGGGAGAAGGGACAGTGAGGAGGAAGGGGACAAGTGCTGTCTCAAGTCCAGGCGTCTCTGGCCCACCTTACCCCACCCCTGCCTCCTCACTGAGCTGCACCTTACCCCCCTGGCCTGTCCTGTCCACAGACGGCTCCCAGGAGACAAGGCCATGGGCTTCTCTATGGCTCACAGTGTCCCTGTGAAGGTTCTGGGAGGGGGTGGTCGTTCCGGATGTCCCTCCGTGAGTGCGGTATGGCCATGCCTGAAGCCCAGGCCAGAGCAGAGGGCTCCAGAAGATCAGCTGCACAGCTAAGGCACGGCCACACGGTTGCCCGCCCCTGCAGCACCCCCACAGGGCTGGCTGGCCAGCAAGCGTGCCCTGAAAAGGTGGACCATGCAGTTCCTGTGTTGGAAAATTCCAACGGATTGTAGATGCTGAGCTAGCCGAGGGCACCGAGGTGAGAGCTCTCGAGCTAGATGGCCAAAGCGAGCAGAACCCGGGGGTACCGAGGCAGAGCTGGGAGAGAGATGGCAGGAGACTGATTCTGGGGCCTGTGCGGGAGGGACAGGGACGTGCTGCCTCAGATCGGCAGAGTTTCTGTTTCCCATTCGTGGCTTTCTTGCCAATAACACCTCTTCCTGCAGTAACATGGCTTGCTACCAGGAAAGCCCAGGAGGTGGACCTAAGGGGAAGGTTGGCAGCAAGGCGGGGGGGAGGGGGGGAGGGGAGGGGAAGGGAGGGATCCAGCCTATACTGAGGACCTGCCATGTGGCAGGCGCTCCCGTTGATGGGGGTGAATGGGGAGATACAGTTTCTCAACCCAAAGCAGCAAAGAAACATTGAAAAATATACCCTCGTCGACAGAAAGACCAGGCAGGCTGTGTGGGTAAACCCTCCTGAGACAATGTGGACATCCGGGCACACCTCCTCCACCAGGCCCAGCTCACCGCAGAGATGCCCCTGAAGGATCCACCCAGTCCCGGTTCAGGAAGGATGCCGTTCTGCCCAGGGGGTGTTTCTGAAAGGACTGATATAAAAAGCCCTTGTGTTCGTCTGGCTCTTTTTGCACCTCTTCAAAACCTTTTTTTAAAAGATTTTACTTATTTATTTGACAGAGAGCACAGCAGGGGGAGCGGCAGGCAGAGGGAGAAGCAGGCTCCCCGCTGAGCATGCAGCCTGATGTGGGGCTTGATCCCAGGACCCTGAGATCATGACCGGAGCTGAAGGCAGACGCTTAACCAATGGAGCCACCCAGGTGCCCCTCTTCAAAATCTTTCATAGCTACCAGCTCAGTTGATTCTCAAGCATCTAGGACCCCCATCTCCCCAGCCATGCAAGTCTGGAGTAAAAAAAAAAAAAAAAAAAAGGTCCCATGAACAGGAACTAACAGTCTTTCTTGGGCTTTGTGCCTCCCTCAGTCCCTATGTGGGGCCTCCAGGTTTCCCCTTTGGGCTTGTCCCAGGAAGCATCATACCTGAGCTCAGGAGCTGTTCCTTCCCTCCCAGCTCCAACTTTCTGAGGTGACATTTGCAGCGACGGCCCTCAGTGTCTCCAAAGTTCAGGAAGGTGCTACCTCAAGCGGTAGGGGAAGGATGGGGTGGGTGGGATACTGCCCATGCGGGTACCGGCTCCCACAGGCTGAGCCAGACGGCCATGGCACACGGCACCCCTCCTTGAGGGGAGACATCCTGCTTCTGCCTGGGGCCATATGTCAGCTCGGCTGCTGGCGGCCTTGGGTCCCCGGGTCTCACCAAGGTTCTTAGGCAAGCAGCCTTCCCTGTCGACCCCTCAGGTGCAAGCCCTAAGGGGCCAGGCTAGAAGCCGACCTGGGTGACCAACGCCAAGTGGTTCCCCAAGCTGTCCTTCCTCCTTTCCTTCCCCAGGAATGTGCTCATCACTCTTGGCCAAGACCATCTGCCTTTTCTCTTGGGATGAATTCTTTCTCAAAAGACACCTGTGGACTCCTGGAGGCGTCCTAGGTCACCAGACATGTCTGAATCTCAGAGCAAATCCCTCCATGCGTCGGTTTTATTATCTTCATGTTATGGGTGGGGAAACTGAGTCCCCAAACATCAGATGACTTGCCTGAGGTCACACAGAGTCTTCAGAGCCCTAATACCACGTCAGTGCTCTGTTCTCCTCCCCACACCATGCTATACATCACCTCCCAGTTGGACAGAAGGTTGTTTTCAAGATGGCCACCTTGACTGTCCAAACCCAACGGGTCTAACATGGTGCTTCCCAGCAGCAGCTCCCACCCAGACCCTGCATCAGAGTCACCCGTGGTGCTTCCAACACCCAGATGCCAGGAGATCCTGATACGCTAGGTCTGGGCGAGCCCAGCTCATCTTCTACACATATTTCTTCTGTAAGACCTACGGTTGATTCTCATCATTCGAGGTCATTAGGGTCTATAAAGTCTCTGACAACAGTGAATGAGCAAATTCTGAATCTTTGCCCCTGAGGGAAACACAGGGTTAGGTTCCTGTGAGCCTCTGGACACAAACTTTCCATCATCTGAATCCATCGATGACCTTGTTTTATGTGTGTTTCTGTCTAAAGACTCTATGTAATCCGAATGGGCGATTCATTAATGTTGAACTCACGGCCAATATCACTGTCACTCACACCTGCACGAAGCTCGGCGAATACTCTTTCCTCCGTAGCGTCCATCCCAGGCTTCTTGTGCTTGGCAGCCCCACACAGCACTGCAGCGCTGCCCTCGAGAAATCACCAACAAAATCACACGCGCGCGCGCGAACACACACGCACACACGCACAACTGTGGCCCTACTTAGACTGTGAAAAGGACACTTATTTCCTGCGTGGGAGCTGAAATGAGAAGGCAGAGCGTCATCTCGGGACCTCAGCTGGGAATGTCCAGACGGCCAACTCAGATTGTCACCCCTCTGCGTGGCATCCACACGTGACCACGAAAGAGCCTCAAGTATTGACACATTTTAGCGAATAGGTGAATTTGCGAATGGAATCCACAAATAGTGAGGATCCATTGTGTTTGCAAAGCTCTCTTTGCCCAGCGATGTGCTCTGTCTTACGGCAACTGGAAGGGAAGTTGGACGGAGGTGTTAGAAGGTGCAGAGGACAGACTGAGGGGTGAGGGGGCTGCTCGGGAGGGTTGGGAGAGCAGCCTGGGCTGGTGTCCCCAGAGGGCCTCGAAGTTGGCATGGCAGAGCAGCCACCGTGGGTTCTGGGCTGTGACTCTGCCCTCCCCTCACACCCAAATCACCACAAACCCTGGACTTGCACACCTCTGCAAGTCGGTGGCTCCCAAGTCAGAATTTGGTTTCTCCACAGAAATCATGTCTGGTGGGCTGGTCCTCAGCCTGGGTCACAGAGGCCTACCCCAGCTGGTTAGACAAAGTGGTGGCACTGTGGGGGCGCAGGCCCAACCAAGCCCACCCCCCCACGCAACTCCCCATTCCCACCACAGCCAGCCTTGTCACAGGGCTTGGGGCCCTGAAATGCAGGGGAGGTGAGGGTCCTCAAGCGTAGTCTCAGGTGGAGGGTGAGGACAGGTGTGCTGGGCAGGCAGTGGGAGAGGTCTGTCTTTTGTCAGGTGGGGTGACAGCCAGGGAAGGGGCACAGGCATCTGGGTGTGGGGTTGGGAAGGGGGGGTGGAGAGGAGATCTGTGAGGACAGGCCAGGGAAGGGGCATTCTGCAGCCACAAGCCTCCCTCCACTTGCTGCCCACCGGGTCACGAACATCCTCTAAGGTCATGGGCCTGGCCCTGAGGGGCCCCCAGCAGCTCTTGCAGACATCCCCAAGAGGGGGCTGTATAGCTGGTCCCGTGTTGGAGCTGAAGCCGAGGCCAAACCTTGTGCTGCCTTGTTAGCTCTCACCTCCAGAGCAGGACCTCGGGGGAGCTGGGACATCCCCCTCCACCTAGAACTGACACCTGACCGAACACCGCACCCCTGTCTCTCAGACCCTCTTGTTTGCCCCGTCCCGCCACACTTCCCTCCCCAGGGCCGGCCAACGTGGGGATGGGGTGGGCGGGAAGAGCAGCGGGCAGAGCCTACAGGGTGGGCCCCAGAAGGTGCGAACTACCAGTACACAGAGAACCTTGCTCTATGTCCGAATGCAGCTCATCTTCTACACATATTTCTTCTGTAAGGCACACCACGGCCTTCTCACGCTTAAGAATACCCCTGGTTTGACCTGACTCCTTGCTTGCCACAAGACAAAAAAGGGTGGAGCCTGACCCAGTCTGTTCCAAAAGCAGGTTAAACAGAGTTCACAGTTACATCTTGTTCAGGAAGCTCTGAGCCCAGGGCTCCGAGGAGGACTTGGGTCCTGATCAGGGAGCGCTGGGGAGCGGCCTCAAGTGACTAATGGCCGATGCCGGCTCCCAGGGGCATGAGGGCCTTCCGGGCAGGGAGGAGGAATGAGCCTACAGAGCTGAGCTGGGGAAGGGGATTCTGAGACGAGATTTGCACACCAGGCCTTAGAAGCAGTGCCTGCCCTACCTGAGCCTGGCCTAGGCAGGGAGCACGGCATCCTGCACATCCTCTACTCTAGTTCGCTGGGCTCCCAGCTATGTGTGCAGGAGGGGAGGTAGCCCTTCTGGGGCGCCCTTGCCCTGGGTTACTGCAGCTTCCAGGAGGATGACTGGGGTTGAGAACCTGTGGGGAAACTTGTCACAGGACAGCAAGCTCCTTGAACCCCTATCGCCAGAAATTTTCTTTTTTCTTTTAAGATTTTATTTATTTGACAGAGAGAGACACAGCGAGAGAGGGAACACAAGCAGGGGGAGTGGGAGAGGGAGAAGCAGGCTTCCCGCCAAGCAGGGAGCCCCATGGGGGGCTCGATCCCAGCACCCCGGGATCATGACCTGAGCTGAAGGCAGATGCTTAACGACTGAGCCACCCAGGCACTCCTGTCTTTTTTCTTTTAAGATTTATTTATTTACTTTAGAGCTAGAGAGAGAGAGAGAGAGAGAGAGAGAGAGAGCTCATGTGAGCTGGGGGAGGGGCAGAGGGAGAGAGAATCTTCAAGCAGACTCGGTGCTGAGCGCAGAGCCCAGACTTGGGGCTCGATCTCACGACTCTGAGATCATGACCTGAGCTGAAACCAAGATTCGGGTGCTTAATTGACTGAGTGACCCAAGCGCCCCATTGCCATCTCTTTTTAAAGGGTTTCATGTTTACAAGCTTGAAAGTGTTTATTCAGTAAAAAAAAAAAAAAAAAAATACTAACTGATGACTGTCTTATTTCTTTTCCTCCCTCAATGTTGAGAATTAACTAGCTAAATAGATCCATTCCTGCCCTCTCCTCCTTCCTCCTTTCCTTCCTCATTCAAACATCATTTATTTAACATTTGCTACAGACCAGGGGCTGAGGACAAGCTGGTTCCTCCCCTAAACTGATGCCTTTGCTTGTGGGTCCCCTCTGGCTGGCTGCCCAGCTCCCACTGTGCCCCTCACCCAACTCAACTGAAACCACCACCTCAGGGGAGTTCTAGGGGGTTGTGCCCGCCGCCCCCCAGGTGCCACGCAGGCTGTACACTCCTGTCAGTCAGGTAGTCCCTGTGTTTTTATCAGGCTGCTGTGTCTGCTTGCATTTGGAGAACGGGCTTCTGCAGCCTTGTTAGCAAACCTTCAGTCTATCCTAAGCCCACAGCTTTCCTCTGTTCAAATGACCCTCTTGTCCCCAGTCAGGGGCTGTGGCCATGTGACCTGAGGACCGCAGCTCCCAGCCCTCTGCATGCTGTGAGTTGGAGAAGGCGGGCCCAGGGTTAGCTCAGGGCTGCGTGCGCAGGAAGTGCTGATGAGAATCAGATCACGAGGGTGGGGAGAGATGGGGACTGGGTGCTTCCACCCCCCGTTGGACTGGGGGTGGTGGTGGTGCTGGGATCCCAGATGAAGGAAAAGAGCCCTTGCCTAGGAGTCCAAAGACATGGGTTCTGGTTCTGGCTACTACTCACCAGTATGGGGACCCAGGGACCCTAAGCAGGTGACTCAATTTCCTTACCTGTGCAAATGGAGGTGGCACCCTCCGCCCCTACTCATAGGCTATACTGTGGAGCTCAGCGTACTTCGAAAACTGTCAAGTTTTGCTGTTCCCATGCAAGGTGCTGTACGGCTCTGGGCAGTGTCCCCGGTGGCAGTCAGGACCAGGGCTGTCCTGGGGCATTTAGAGCAGCTCCTGGGCTGGCGCTTCTGAACTGAGCTTTATGGGAACGGAGAGTCACTGGCTTAGTGGTGGGTAGGGGGCCATTTGGGAGGTCACGGCCACACCCACCATCCTTGGTACCGTGTGAGCTTTTAGGGGTTTTGTTAAAAATGGAGTGGCTGTCCCTAGGCACCCCAAGATGGCTCCAGGGCCTTTGGGGACAACAACGGCTTTTCTGTTAGGTGCAACATTGGGCCTTTGGCGTCAGCCCCAGGACACAAATTTTCCTTTCCACCCTTCAAGCAACCTGCCTGCCTTCAGCCCAGGGAAAGCAGGGCAAGCTGTGGCCTGCCTCGTCCCAGACAGCTATCTGAGTGGGAGGCCCGGAAGAGGGGGAGCTCGGACCCCGGAGAGGCTCACATCAGTGTAGGGGTGGAGAACACCTCCATCAGTGGAGGGGTGGAGTACGGCTCCATCAGTGGTCGGGGGGAGAAAGCCTCGATCAGTGGTGGGGTGGGGAACGCCACCATCAGTGGTGGGGTGGAGAACGCCTCCATCAGTGGAGGGGAAGGAAGCCGGTGGTGCATCAGGAGTGGCCCGTGGCAGTTAGAGTGACCTGCGAATGGAACGTGAAGTAACAGGTTTGCAGGTCCCAGGACAGGAGCTGTGGACATGCGGCCCTTCCGTAGTCTGCTCCTGTCCCCATGCACCCCACATTCTCACTTGTCCACCCAGAGAGAGCCTGTCCACGTGACAAAGAACCAGGGGTCAGAGGACAGTGAGTCCCAGGCTGCAAGTGCACCCAGGCCTGCCCTGCCCACAGGTACCTTGGGAACATCTTTGTATTACAGAAGTCACTCATACTTGCAGGGAAGAACAATGTGAACAAGAAATATACAACGAGAAGGAAGATTCTCCTCCCTCCCACCAATGGCCTCTGGCCACTTCGAAGCCAGGCCCAATGACCCCTAACTTGGGAAAGCCAAGGATATGAACTGACACGTCCTTAAACCTGTGAGTGTGTCAGCTGATGTGTATTTCCTCGTGACAGCCCCAACTCTAACCCCAAGCATGAGAGACAATGAGCTCAGGGCTTGGTTTTCTGTGAGTGTGGGCATCAGTGACGGAGATGACCCAAAGCAAATGGTAATCTCAAGCCAGTTCACTTCGATGTGGGTTTAAGTTATTTTAGACGTTATTATTTGCTTCAGAGTTAGCTTTACAGATTTGCCCAGTGATTATAACTTTGAGAGGCCATGGAGTCCCCATTTTGGTCTAGGAGGCCCAAGTATTTTTTTTTTCCAGTTGAAATGCTGATGCTAGATTACTTTATATCTTCAGGGCCTCAAACTCCAGTGTTATCAGGAGCTGCAGTAACACCGTAAATTGCCAAAGTGAGTGCAAGGGTATCAGGCAATGGGGAATAGTGGGGCCTGCACCAAACCGGAGAACACACACCTTGCTTAAAGACATCAACTTTAAGTAACAACAAAAGCAATAACGTCTATATATGATATATATCTGTGGCTTGTGGCCTGGGGGATTCAGATCCCACATGAACCTGCTAGTTCCTGGCTGACCCCACAGAGAGGTGGTCCACGGGGTAAAGAATAGTAGTGGAGGGCGCCTGGGTGGCTCAGTTGGTTGGGCGACTGCCTTCGGCTCAGGTCATGATCCTGGAGTCCCGGGATCGAGTCCCGCATCGGGCTCCCCGCTCAGCGGGGAGTCTGCTTCTCCCTCTGACCCTCTTCCCTCTCATGCTTTCTGTCTCTCATTCTCTCTCCCTCAAATAAATAAATAAAATCTTAAAAAAAAAAAAAAGAATAGTAGTGGATGCAATGAGCACTTCTCAGCCCTAGCTGCCCCTTGGAGTTACCCCCACACGCCCACCAGATCTCTGCCATTCCTAGCCTATGTTTTCTCAAAGGGGATTTTGATACAGAGCCAGGGGAGACCCACTGGACCTGCTGCCCAGCCAGCCCTGCCTCACCTCCCTCATCCCTCCCCACCTGCACAGAACCCTCCAAGTCCACCCTGGGGACACTGTCCCTTTAGCTCTGGGGCATCACCTCTCTCCTCCCTCTCCAACAAGGGAGGCCCTTGTGTGGAACAACCAAGAGGTTCCTACTACTGAGTCAAGATTTAACCAATATAAACCATGGGTGGGCAGGCCGAGGACTCAGAAAAGAGGGACACTGTCCCAAAAGAGGAGAACACAGATGTCATGAAACAGATCATGGGCTTTGGAGTCAGGCAGACGTGGGTGAGCCCCACTTCATCACTTACCAGCTGTGTGACTTTGGGCAACAACTTAACCTCTTTGAGCCTCAGTTTTCCCATTTTTAAAATGGGAACAATACCTTCTTTGTACTGTTGTTGCGCAAGTTAAATCCGATCATGTACGTGAAGAACAGTGTCTGGCCCACAGGGGGACCTCTGCACACAGACTTCGGACAGGAGGCTGTAGGTGGGACTTCTCCTTAGTGGTTGCATGACCTCGGGCAAGCTATTTCATGTTTCTGTGCAGAATCTCCTCCTCTGCAAGAGGGGTTCACTGATGTTCTCAGAGGGCCGTTGGGAGGCTGAAGTGGGATAGCACACGTCGAGGACTTAGACCATGCCTGGACTCCGTAGAGGCTCCATGAGCATGTTAATTATTTATTACGTCCATTCTGGCATTGGTGAGCCCACGTCTCCTGTGCGTGCTGGGCGCCGGGCTGTTTCTGGATGTGGGATGGAGAAGTCGGAGCCTGTTTCCTGGTTTTCAGGGGAGCCTGACCATATTCGCCCCACACCTGTCTGCCTAGTTCCTTTCTCTGATTCCCCTAACCTGGATATTCCACCATTTTCACCTTCTGTCCTATTGTCTGTGACCTCCCCAGACACCTGCCGAGCAGCCTCTGGTGGCCCCGGGCGCTGGTGTGCGTGGGAGGCACCCGGGGCTGCCCTGTGGCTGAGAAGCTCCATTGGTCCCCGCAGAAGGCGAGCACTGAACTGCGTTCCATCCGCTGACCAGCACACACGCCAGGCGGGCTGGGATGAGTCACTGCCCACGCTGTGTCGTCATCCAGGCTCAACACAGAAGCCCTGTGTGCAGCTTTTCTGTATAGTGTTTCTTTCCATTCCATGATTCAGAAAATGCCACTCACTCAGCCATGTGATCCCCCAGTCTTCTGCCAAGGAACTGAGCGCAGAGGGTTGCTGGAAAACCCTTAAAGGACAGCGGAGGGCAGCTGTGTTTGCAAGAAAGCAGTCTGAGCCGAGAAAACTGCAAGTTGGAATTCCCAAAACCATCACTAGGAGAGGAGTACTGGGGGGCTCAGGTATCATGAGACCAGAGACCCGCCCATGAGAGCATTTGTTGGAGTGCACAGGACCCCAGCGTGGTTGCGTACAGATCTCCAACCACCTCACCCCCAGAAAAATGAGATTATTTTGTCTGATTATGAATGTAAAACTTGTTTAGGCAAAAATTCTGATCAATACAGAACACTATCAAAAGGAAAGGACCTATTTCCTATATGCTATGACCAGACACTGTTTTTTTTTCATCCATTGAGACACTGGCTATGTGTCCTCAGGCTCAGAACTACCAGTTTCTGGTCCTTAGAGCTATTGGCCATAGCCTGGGTCTGATCCTGGCTCCCGCCCCAGTCCTGGGACACTGTGCCTCCAAAATGCCAGCATTTGGACTCTCGGCCTAACCTGGCCATGAGCTTGCTGAGTGCCCTTAGGCAAATCACTCTGAGTCCTGTTTTTCTATTCAGGTAAAAAAGGGATAATAATTGGATTGATTTGTTGAGAGGATGAAAGGCCTGAGTGCGTATGAAAACTGCAAATCCCCCAAACTCTTCAAATAGAAGGAAGTGCCGGCCCGATGCCCGTTCCCCTGCTGTGGCTCATTTAACCCCAGGAGAGTGCTGAACCAGCCCCCCCTGCTCCACGACCTAACTTACTCCACCCATGTTAACCAAAGGCCTTCTCCAGACACCCTCAGGATTGGCTCAGAGCTGGGAGGTCTCAGGCTGGGGCCCCCAATCAGGGCAGCTTCAGGGCGGCACCATGCCTGAACATCGGCCCAGCACTGAGGTGGGCAGGCGCCTAGTTCAGAAACAATCAAAGCCCTGTTTTGTCACCAGTTTTGAACCAAGATAGCTCTCTTCCCTCACCTCCCACACAGACGCTCACTCTTGCCAAGACTGGGTTAATCCTCAGTGCCATTCCTGCTCAGAAGCATTCTCTGATTTCAGGAAACTTTGTGGATTCCCCAACTAGTTGTATCAGTTTTACTATGATTTTACTTTACTAAAATGAATTTTAGTAAAGTCCTTAGCATGAGAAGAGGTTGTGTACTTACACCAGGGACAGTAATGACAACACGAGTTTAGCTGTTCAAACTTCTTCTTATATTCATCTCACTACACACCTAAGAACCCGCATATGGGGATCATCACCTTTCCCATGTTATGAGAGAGTTAAAGGAGGCTCCGGGGACACATGACCCTAAATAGCACAGTATTTCCTCAAGACCGCAGACCCCATTTCCCGTGCCTCGGCCTCCCCGGCTTCCCTCTAGCAGAGCCAGCTCTGACGTTGTTCCTGCCGGATCCATCTAGTCTGGAGGCAGGAAGCCCCAGGCGGCCAGCAGCCCCTCCCCACTTAGCTCCCTTGGGAGAGTGAATCCAGGTTGACCATGGCAGCCAATCCATCTCTGTACCATCTTTCGGCACATGCTCACAGACTGCCCCCATGTGGACTCCAGGGGTGGCAACCCTTCAATTACCTGGGTGTGCATCCTAACCTTTTCCCATGAAAACGAGACCGGCTCAGTCCATGTGTCTGGGTATTGACCTCAGTTTCCCCTGATCTGAGGCCCTGCTCCCGCTGTGTGTCCCGTGGCCCCTTCAGGCTCCCCTGAGCCCCGCAGGAGATGGTCCCAGGTTATCTGCCTCCAGTTCTAGCCCCTCCCCACCCCCAGTCCAAGTTCCTTCTGCCTGCCTCTCCACTAGCAGGGAGGGTCCACCATCACACGCCTCAGGCCCTGGGCCCAGCCTGACTGCCAGGACCCTCCCTCTTGCCCGTCCTAATTTACTTGAAGCAAACAGCCATGCCTCCTGACTGGACTGCGGGGCCTCTCATGCTCTACCGCACGTTCTCTTCCTCGGATTGCGGCAAGGACTGCGGATCCGGCGTCCCTCAAAGCCAGCCTTGGAATGGAGGGAGTGAAGCTGAGAGGCAGGTGGTGGCCATGAAGAGGTGAGACAGGGCAGGACCAAGAGCTCTGGGGGAAGCCAGAGGCCTGATAGTGGGGGAAGGCAGCGGAGTGACGGAGAAATGGACGTTGGGGTTAACCAGGAGGGGCCCATGCGGCCCTCACACCTCTGGCTGCACAGGGGCTGCCCAGAGTATCGTAATAATCAATAATATGTTGTAATAATCATAACCACCTTGATAATGGCAGGTGATACACAGTGAGCGCTTACTGTATGCTCGGTATGGGGCTAACCACCATGATAATGGCAGGTGATACACAGGGAGCACTTACCGCATGCTCGGTATGGGGCTAACATGCCTTACCTGTATCACTTCATTTGTTCCTCAGAGTGACCTACCCACACAGGTGTCATTATCATCCTCCATGTTACCGATGAGGGTTAGGGGGGCGGCAGCTTGAATTGGTTCAACAACTTGCCCAAAGGCATTATTTCGTAAGCGGAAGATCTGGGATGAGAATCCAGGCTGTCTGAGGTCGCAGTCCACTCTCCCTAACTTCTGTAAGATCTGCTTCTAGAAAAAAACGAAAACAAAGATATAATCCACCCTGCCCGGAAGGTGGCTCAGGAGCATCAGGTTTGTGGAGGAAAGCAGAATGTGTTACAGATGTGTGAGCTTTTATCCAGCTTCAGTACCAGGAATCCCTGCGACCCCAGGGTCTGGGAAGCTCTCCGGGGTCTTGCTAATGGGGGTGGGAGGGGCAGCGGGAGGGGCCTCCTGGAAGCATCCAGACCAGGCCACACACCCCTCCCGTCCACACACCCGAACATTTGAGCTTTCGTCCCTGGGGTACGAGGAGGAGAAAGTCCAGTATATTACGCTAGGACTGGCTGGTGCGGAGCAGGGAAGAATAAATGGCAAATTCATAAACTGGGTTTTTAAGATATGTATTTTATACTAGGATTTTAGTGACAAATATCCACTAGGAAAATATAGCTTAGTTTGGCTTCCAACAAGGTATGTTAATTCAAACAATTTAATTCCCTGACAGGCCTCAGGGTTTAAGTGCTTATGTTAAGCAGGTCAGTAGAGTGTGAGCCGGGTCATCATCTGGGTGGGCTCCTCTGTTCCATAACGGGCAGTGTAAACCGAGTAGATTGAGACTCACTTTCACATTATCTTGTGCAAAACGTAGGTTGCAAAACTGCTGCAAATAAGTGTTGCAAATGCAGAAGGGGAAACATTTAGACACGTGGCTCTTCAATCTTTCTGACTGGACTCAAGAAACATTTCGATTCACAGCCAAGTGCCTGCACACACCCACAGGTGCACCCAATGAAAACAAATGTCCCTGAAACGCTCTCTAGCCATACTATATGAAATGCACCTGATATTTTTTATTTTATTCAATTTCATTTAAATAAAATGTGATTGGAGATGTACTAAATTGTTTTCATGACCCCTAATGTGTGGCAACTCACAAAAAAACTAGCTGACCATACTGAGAGCAAGAAAAAGGAACAGACTGGAGAGTTTGTCTGTCTTGAGTCCCCTTGGGATAGCAATGTCCCCAGACCAGAGGCTGTGCCCTCCTGTTAGTCCTAGCGGGGACTCTGCACCCTTGGATCTTTGGGAAACACAGACACTGTGACAAACACTGGGACTCTGAGCAGACAGGGGAGGAGGTTCCAGGGGAGAAGGCCGAGGTGGCCCTCCAAAGTCAATATTTAATTGGGATTCATTCGGGGAGCCTGGGTGGCTCAGTCGGTTAAGCATCTGCCTTCAGCTCAGGTCATGATCTCAGCGTCCTGGGATCGAGCCCCACATTGAGCCCCACATCGAGCCCCACATTGAGCCCTGCATCGGGCTCCCTGCTCAGCGGGGAACCTGCTTCTCCCTCTGCCTCTGCCCCTCCCTCTCCGCTCATGCTCTGTCTCTAGCTTTCTCTCTTTCAAATAAATAAATAAATAAATAAATAAATAAATAAATAAATAAATAAATAAAATCTTAAAAAAATAATTGGGATTCATTTAGCCATAAAATGACCTTCAGGGAGGGGGAAACAGGCTGAATGAGGGTGGTGAATGGGATAGAGGGCAGTTAAAGGCAAAATGCTCCCCGAAGTAGTTTTGGGCATTGTTGTGTGATCTGCACAAAGGCGGGGGAATAGCCAGTGGTTAAGAACTGAGACTCAGGAGCCAGCCTTCTAATCCTGCCTGTGTTCCCTCAGCTGTGCGACTGGGGGGAGGGGGCTTGCCTCTATGCCTCAATTTCCTCATCTAGGAAATGGGGACATAATAATATTTAGTCCTTAAGGCTGTGACCTATCAACATCCCAGCTGATGCTAAACAAGAAGGCGGCTGACGGGCGCACACAAATTAGGCTCCAACTCCTGCCGGGAAGGTCGGGGCGGGGGGCGTAAGGCTCAGAACAGCTCCTGTTGAGTGGTGTATAAGGGGTGACACGTGTTCAAACCCCAGAGCTGCTCCTTGGCAACAGAGGCAGCTGCTTCAGGGGAGGTCAAATGTGGGATTCAAAACACTTCCAAAGTTGGCGTTGGGAGTGGGTGCTCAGGCTCAACAGCACTCAATCAGTTCATATTGAGAGCCACCATTATGTAACTCCTACTTCTTGCCGGCCACCTGTTTGCTGCATCTATCTGTGAGACCGGAGTTCACTGCCTGCCAGCCCTCAGCCCTGCCCTGCTCGGCTGCTCTCCAGCTCCCCAGTTCTTGGAGCCCCTGGGAACAAGCACGGGGTGGAGCCAGGCCACCGGAAAGGCCTCGGGGTGCAGAGTTCTTAGCCTCAGTGTGCATCCAGGCTTCCCGCACAATCTTTGCACAGACCAGAGGTAAAGATCCCTTGAGCACCGTGTATCTCGCTGTCAAGATCCTCGGGCTCAAAACGTGGGGCAGGTCCATGGCTTCCTTCCATTCTGCATAAGGTGTCTGTGTGTGTGTGGGGGAGGGGATGTAGGTGGCTGGGGACTCAGGTGCCGCTTAGTAACCCCAACATCACACACTGTCCCTGGCACAATGTCTGGAATGAACCAATAAAGGAAAGGACGGATGAGTTTCCTTCTCTCCAGCTGCACTGGCATTGCTTAGTCAGGGCCTTGGCCTCTCTCACCTGCACTAACTGGGCTCCCTCCCACCAGCGCGATCCATATTCCATATTCCACACTTTTGCTAGAATGATCTTTTTAAAGTGCAAATATGATCACGTTACCTTCCTTCCTCCCTATATGACACCCCTGCATAAACCCTTGGCTGGCGTCCCCCGGCCTACGATGCATTTCAAAGTCCCTTCACCGCTCACCTCTTCGGGCCACGCCTTTCCCCACCCCTAGGCACCCTGCGTTCCGCTGGTCTTACCACACACCTTGCCTGCCGATTGCTCAATAGAGCCTCAAGCTTTCACGCCTTTGTCCACACAGTTCCCCATGCCTGGCATGTCACGGCCCTGACGGCGGGCTGGTCCCATTGTAGAGAATTGCCATGCTGCGCGGAAGCACCGTGTGCTCCGGAAAGCTTTCCCCGCCTCTGTAGTCCCAGGAGTTCCTTCTGCCGGCTCCCACAACTTGTCTCACCTTCACCGTTCCTGCGAGCAGCCCCACAGGCTTGACTGGCTTCCCGGCTCTGGCCACTGGAGGGCAGTGCAGTGCAGACGGGCGTCAGGCCAGGCCGCAGCCTGAGGCTGCTGAGCGCTCGGGTCACCAAAGGCTGACCCTGCTCTCCTTCTATCCTTACGCGCCTCAATCCTGGGGCTTTGCCATACCTCCTGGAACGTTACACAGCCCCTTTGCGGGGCTCCTGGCCTCTGCCCCCCACCTTTGTACTTTATGCATAGGCCTGCCCCAACTTCCTTCCTTAACTAGTATTTTTATCACCTTTCCTTTTTTTTTAAGATTTTATTTACTTACTTATTTGAGAGAGAGAATGAGAGAGAGAGAGAGAGAGAGAGAGAGCACGAGAGGGGGGAGGGTCAGAGGGAGAACAGACTCCCTGCTGAGCAGGGAGCCCGATGGGGGACTCGATCCCGGGACTCCAGGATCATGACCTGAGCCGAAGGCAGTCGCTTAACCAACTGAGCCACCCAGGCGCCCATATCACCTTTCCTTTTTTCTACAGCATCCCACCCTTCCTCAAGAACATTCAGGAGCTCCTTATTGTTTCCATATTAACTCCAAACATCTCATTTGGGGTTTCCTTTGTTTATTAAAGTGTTGCCACTTAATAACAATGAAAAATGAAAGAAAAATAATTCGTAAATCCATTCCATGATTTTCTTATATTTTGCTCTTTCTTATTGTGTGTGTGTGTGTGTGTGTGTGTGTGTATTTGTGGCTGTGGTCAGAGAATTGATACAAACTTGAGTTTAACAATTTTGGCTTATTTTGAAATTGTAGACAATTTTTCCAAATTACCATTCAGCTTTATAATCCGCATCACTATGAAGGAATGCCCTCTTGGGTCTCCAGGCTGGGCTCTCCAGCCCACCATTCAACCCACGGCAGTCTCCATTATGAGGCTGGTCAGAGCCCGTCCTCAGAATTTGTGTGGAACACATGGGGGGCTCCCAAACCTGGCTGATCACCAAAATCACAAGTGTATCCACGGGACTTGGAAAATGCCTCGGCCCAAGTCCCATGGTGATTCAGATCGAGGAGGTCTGGGACAGGTCCTGTGTATCAGTCAGGATCCCATAGGTTCTGCTACAGTAAGAACCCCAACCTCTCCTGACTTGACAGAAGGAAAGTTTCTTGCTTGCTTGCTCATTTCAAATGATCACCTTGGGTTGGTTAGGAACTCTCGCATGACTTGTCCTCATCACAGGTTCCAGGCTGACAGAGTGGCCACCATCTGGAGTGTGTCTGACCTCTGTGATGGGGGCAGGGAGGGGGAACGTGGTGAATTATGAGTTGGCTTTTCACACCACTTCCAGCGCAAAGTGACACTCATCTCTGCTGCTTGCATGGCTTTGGCCACCGACTCCCCCACGGTGGGGAGTGCAGTCCTGTATGAGGCTCCCCAGAAGGTCCCGTACCTCTTTGTTTCAGAAAGCACTACAGTTTGGGGAAATGTGGGACCAGGGAGCTCCAGAGGAAGATCCTGGTGACATCCTTTAGCACGGAGTCATCACATCTCTGACTGGGTCTCCACACTCGCCAGGGCACCAAGGACAGGGAGCGGTGAGGGCGAGGGTGAGGCCTGACGACCTGCCTGACGACCTACCTTAGAGCACTCTTGTGCAAAGAGCAGGAACTCAGCCCGGTTAATGAGCTGATGGGAAAGGATATCGGGTGATTCAGAGAACTGACTAGAAGCCCGGCAAACCAGGTTCAGGGGAATGGGCCGAGCGCCCAGAGGGGAGCCCAGTCACAGACGCTCAGGCTGGTGAGGACGCCAGTGTAGGTGCCGTGACCAGTGCCGTTGATGGCTGACTTTTGACCTCACCGCCACTGCTCCACATCGCCTCTAGCCGCCTGTCTGTCCCTTGAGGTCCAAGCCCAGAGCAGGAGCACCCCATGGGCTGAGCCTGGGTCACACACAGGCCTAGAGGCCTGTCTGCCCCTCCCTAAGACCACACACCGGTGGACACCCCAACTGGGAAGGGAGCTCTAATGTGGGTAGGCAAAAATCAACAGACATTGTCTACTGAGATTCACCTGCTCCTTCAAAATGAACTCATCTGGGGATGCCGGGGAGGTGGGGGGGGCTCAGTCGGGTAAGCGTCTGCCTTCAGCTCAGGTCATGATCCCAGGGTCCTCGGATCAAATCCCGCATCGGGCTCCTTGCTCATCAGGAAGCCTGCTTCTCCCTCTGTCTCTGCCGCTTCCCCCTGCTCTCTCGCTCTCTCTGACAAATAAAATCTTAAAAAACAAAAACAAAAAAACCAAAATGAACTCATCTGGAAGACATTCAGGGGTTCACTTGATTCTCTAAGGAGCCTCTTCACTGCTTTTTTCAGGGGGAGTAAAAAGAGAGAGGTGTGCACTTGCTTTACCATCTCTGCGTTGGTTCCACAGAAACCACCAGCACCCACCCAGCAGAACCACGCTGACTGGCTTGGGTGTGGATGCTTCTCTGTTCGCCCAGAAGGATGGAGCTGGGAACCAGGAAAGAAGGAGCACAGCAATGCGGCTCCATCATATGCCTTCACAGAGCAGAGAGAACAGTCTGTCAGCAAGAGTCAAGGTTTCAGTGAAAACAAGGTGTGGGGGCGCCTGGGTGGCTCAGTCATTACGCATCTGCCTTCGGCTCAGGTCATGATCCCGAGGTCCTGGGATCGAGTCCGCACAAGCCCCTGCTCCCTGAGCAGGGAGCCTGCTTTTCCTTCTCCCTGTACCCCTCCACCCAGCTTGTGCTCTCTCTTGCTCTCTCTCTCAAATAAGTAAATAAAATCTTAAAAAAAAAAAAAAAGAAAGAAAGAAAACATGGTGTGAAGTAACCTATGTAGGACTTAAAATGGTTGGGTGAACAGGCATAGTTGTTAGTCATAAATGTGGCTGCTATTCAAGTTATTTTGACCCATTTTTAGCAACAACCTTTCCTCACGGCCTGGGGCCCACATGGACACCCATGATCCAGGCACGGTAGCTGGGGGAGGAGGCCTTGGCCCTGCTTAGGAGAGCAGCTCCAGAGATGGAAGAAGGAAAACAATATGAGTGTCATGGCTTTTCCTAAAATAATGGCTCATAAACAGGACTGCACAGCCCCAGGGAGCCCGTGGGGTACAGGGTACAGGCCCGAGTAGAGAGCCACCAGTTAAAATATAGGATACTCAGTTAAATTTGAATATCAGATAAACAAAAAAATAATAATAATTTTTTAGCATAAGTATGTCCCGTACAGTTTTGGGATATACTTATACTTTAAAAATTATTTATTTTTTTGACATTCAAACTTAACTGGAGGTCCCGTATTTTTACTTGCTAAACCTGGCAACCTTCTTAGGTGTGCTGCTTTTCTTTTATTTACTTTGGGGCTTAGGTTAGATTTTTTTGGAATCAAGATTTTGCTGCCAAAAGCACAAAAGTTTTAGAAAGTCGTGGCTAGCTCTTCATGTTTTTTTCTTCACATTGAGAAACTTAGGTGTAGTGAATGTTTCATTCTTTCGCCCCATACACATGTGATGGAGCCCCTTTGACAGCACAGGTCCCGCTGCAGACGATGGCGCCAAAATAAGGCAGAGCCGCTGCCCTCCAAGAAGTCTCCCGAGTCACCGAGGAAGACAGAGCGCCAGCCACACCGACCTCACGTGGCCGGAAGTGCAAGGTGCAGAGAGGGAGTTACCACCACGCAGGTCTTGGCAGAACGGTGAAGAGGAAAGCAGAGCAGTAAAGAGACGCTTACCAGGCTTTGCCGCCTGCACGCTGGCCTCCACAGGTGCGGGGGGTTGAAGCTGAGGAGCACAGAATGTGGGGAGACACTGACCCTCTTGGACTTTCTTTTTCCTCTACCTCACAGTTTAATCATGACTCGGTTAAGACTGATACAATAATAAAGCAATCATTTTGTGTTTGGTTGGCTTAAGAAAATATGACCCTGGCAAGATATTTCTGAGGGACGTCTTTAGGATTGAACACCAGGGTCCAGCCCAAGGCCTGCTGGTTTGGGCTGGAGAGGACATGGTCCAGGAGCCGTGTCCTTCAGTCGTGTCCTTGAGACTCTGTCCCAGCCCTTACCGGTGACAAGAACGTGGCCGAGAGAAATGAAGAGATTCTGAAGGAAAAGAAACGTTCAAAGGGCAAAACTGCTCTTCACCTTATTAACTCCTAAGTGAACACCTCAGCCCCGAGTGTAGGTGAGTAAGCTAGAAGGAACCCAAGTCTGTGAAGGGCGGAGTTGCTCTCTAGCACCCAAGGAAACAGCAAGGGCAAAACGAGAGTTCTGTTATTGTGAACACACCTTGTTGTCTTTTTTTTAATCATTAGAGAAAATTATTTCCTTTCCGGAAGAGTCTCTTTTCTGGGAACTGGGCCTGGCTTTCAGTAGTGTGGTAGTCTTTCCGACCCAGTTCTGGATCGGGCACCTGAAGGAGGGTGTCCAAGGGGCTCAGGTGGACTCAGGAGACTCAGCCTTGGAGCCTGGTCGCACTCGGCTGGGAAGGCGTGAGTTCTCCAGCATGTGACTGAGCCAGCATGGGCTCAGCCGCAGTGTGGGCTGTGGAAACAAGGCCCAGAGACAGGGTTGTGTGAGTCCAGCACAACCCCATGTAGCCCAGCGACGCGTGAGCTGACCACAAGTGTGTGGAAAGCTCCACAGAGAGCTAGAAATAGCACTCTGCCCTTTGTCCCTGACCAGCTGAGGCAACTGCCTGGCGGGGGTGTCATGGACCACAGGCCCCCTTGTTCCTCTCTCCCACATTGTCCCTCTCCATCCCTTCTCCCCTGACTTTAGCTCCCAGCCCGTGGACACTGAGGACGGCGGCGCACAGGCCCACGTCAGCCATGTGGGCAAAGGTGGTTTCTCCACCCCCTGGAACGTGCTGTTACTGATCGCAGTGCAGCTGTCTCCTCCCTGGCCTTGACACCGCTGCCCCGAGCCCTCCTCGGGGGCGCTGACCCTGACCCAGGGCCACGCGGAAACGTCTGGCTTCGTCCTGGCAGCAGCCTCAGTGTCAGACACACGCATCTAGGGTTTTGAAAACTTCACCCACCGGGCCCCAGGGTAAGGAGGACCGCGTATCTCACGCCGCCTCCCGTGTGCACCTTAGGTACCAGGCGGTTTCCACGCATGGCCCCCATCTGTGGCTCCCTGCTTGCAGGCTTCCCCAGGGCTCGGCGAATGGGAAACCCTGGCAGGAGATGGGAGGAGGGAGAGGAGTGAAAGTAAGAATTTGTCCCCTGGAGGTCAGCACAGGCTGGCTGGCAGTGCCCCTGGCTGGTGATCACAGCTCCCATCTGCACCCTCTACATCTCTCTGACTCCAAGTTCTAGAAGTGCCCCTCCTTCAAGCCTCGAGCCTCGGGGTGCCAGCGGAGCTCTGCCGTTCCTAGACCTGGCTCTGCCCGGCCTCTTGTGATTTCCTACAGCCTGCCCACATTGCTGTAAATAGTCCCTCTTATAAATGCCCTTTAAATGAACCCACTTCAAAAGTGCCATCCTTCTATTGCCATAACCCCATAGTGTGTGTGTGTGTGTGTGTGTATTATATGTATCTACACACACACACAAATGCAAAAGACTTCAGAAGTAACATTCACCCTTACTCCCAGTGACACACTCTGATGTGTGTGATTCTATTCTAATTGTTAAAAATGCTCATCCCACCTACTAAACTAATTCCGTGGCCCACTTCTGGGTCTCCGCCCCCCACCCCCCACCCCACCGGTTTGAAAAGCATTGCTTAGGACCAGCCCAGTGGGACAGCTCTTGGCTGTCCGGGATGCAGCATCTAGCAGAGGTCAGCATGGAACATGCCATGGGGGCCATCAGGTGACTGCAGAATGGGTGTCATGTGGGACTCCCCTTGGCAAAGGCTAGACTCCCCTTTGGAGGTAGTTCCTTTCTGTGGTCGCCACATTCCGATGCTGGGTTTCCAATTTGCAGGCTCGAAACCCGAGTTGGTCGGAAGCCTGCGGGATGGATGTGTTCAGGGGTGACTCACTACAACACGAGTGTGAACCCCAGTGCTGACTCAGCCACTCACAGTGAGGATACAGCCATGAGTGGGCTGATGAACCACATCCACCCACCAGCACCCTTTCTTTGGTGGGGAAGTCTCTCCAGAAAGCCAGACTATCATCAGAAGGGGCTTGGCCTGAGAGCAAGGGAGGCCTTAGGCGTCGGAGTACACCTGGGCGGCCTGAGCACCTGCTCTCTGGGATGTCTGTCTCACTGCCTCTCCTTTGTCCCCACTCTCTGGCCGACCCACGGCCTCTGGCTGACCCATTAACTTTCTTGTTCTGTTCCCTTCTACATCTGACAATTGAAGCTTCTTACTTCAATTCTTGGTGGCCGTGGCTGGGGGTGGCTGTGTCTACCATGGCCTCCCACGGCTGCTCAACAGGTAGCCAGCGCGTGTGTTTGGGGAACAGCAGAACCTCCCTCTGCTTCATCTTCCAAGTGGTCCAGAGATGTGTGGTCAGCGTCTAGCCAATCAGCAATAACTGTAAATGCGTATTTTTTTTTGAGTGCTTTGTAGAAAGTGGGGTAGGATGCTGAGCGCCTTATTGGCACAATCGTTCCTCTCCTATAACAAGATAGTACCAGTTTCCCCATTTTGTACGAAAGGAGACTGAGGCTCAGATAGGACAGGTGACTTTTTCCAGGTCATAAGCCAGTTGCTGGGTGGCCCTAGAAGCTGTTTATGAATATACATGTGTACTCTGGAAGGACAGAATGTTCTCCCTCCCCATAAGCTCCCACTCCCTAACGGCAGGCCTGCGCCCCCTTCAGTAACTTCCCTCCCCACCCTGCTAGCCACCTGCAATGCTGAGGGAGGGGTGCCCTGTCATCTGTGCTTGCTGACAGATGCGGTCTGGGGACCGGCCTCTTGTCAGAGGGAGGGCCGGTAGGAGCCTCAGACCACAGGGAAGTTGACTCCACGAACCATGACCGGTGACTCAGCTGCCTGGCTGATGGACGGTGGATGGACGTCAGTCCTCACTCCGTGGCCCTTCCCTTTTCTCCCCAAATAATAACACATCCTGGCTCTGTGATCTGGTTACCACAGGAACTGGAAAACATTTGATAATGTGGAGCCTCTGGGACAGGTGGGCCGAGTAGGTCCAGATAAAAACAACCCTTTTCTGCCCCTTCACCCTGAATCCCAGGCATCTCACCTACTTGGAACAGATCAGGTAAATAGTCAGGGGCAATTACACCACCATCTGGATTGAATGACCTTGTCTGAACCAGGAAGTCTGTGAGGTCACAAGTCTGTGTGCCCATGGGATCGGGCCCAAATTCCGGCCGGAAGCAATCGGATCTCAAGCACCCCTGTCCACTAGGCAGACTATCACACGATGTGCCCCCACGCTACATGCACGGGCCCCGTCCTGGACTGTGGGGAACCTGAAGGAGGGAGACACTGGCCCCGTGCTCAGAGAGCTCCTAGACAGGGCTAGACAGGGTTGTCAGGTCGCAGGGCACATCAGAAACCACCAGGAAACAGTGAGAAAGGGGGCTTCTGGGAGGGGATGGGGTTCAGTGGAATGAACCAGAACTCTCCATTCCCAACAAACCCTGAGTGTGGGGCCATGCTCATTCACTCATACATGAGGGGTCATGGATGACTGCTGGGGCCAGGGGACCGGATTCTCGTCCAGGCTCAGGCACCTGTGCCTTCTCGGCCTGCGGCTTTTCAGTCCTCCCGAACCTCCCCATCACTGGTTCAAGGCTCACTGGGCCCCCTCCATGTAGGGTGCTCGGCTCAGACAGCTTGACAACGATGTCCCACCCTCCCCTAAGATTGAACAGGTTCACATCCAAACTCATCCCCCCGACCCCCTGCCCAACGCTGCCTCTTCCCTAAAGCACCAACATTATCCCATTATTCCAGCCATTCTCCATGTCCCGACCGTGGCCAATGTCTGCTGAACCTCCTTCCATGTGAGTCTCTCCCTCCCTTTGTTCCTCACGGCTGCCACCCTGGGCCACCTCCTAAATGTTCTCTTAGTTCCATTCGCGCTTTCTTCCCCAGTTTTTAAACCTACTCTTCAAGTATCGGTATTCCTGGGGGTCTTGACCTCTGCCCTAATTTCCAGCATCTTCAACTTCTTGTTGGGCATCCCCCCGAGCATTTCAAACTCAAATGTCTGGGACAGGACTCACATCCTGCCCCCACAGACCAATATACGGCCTTCTATTTCCTCTCTTGGTTCATGGCCTAACCTAGCCATAGACCCGGGAAACCCTGCTGCTGCCCTTCATCCCTCCCTCTTCACCCCTCCTGCCCACTGGTGAGCAAGGCCCTGTTGACCACGGCCCGGGAATGGCTTCTGCTGGCCTCACAGTTCTCGCTGGTCAACTCCCTTGGTGCTGTTGTGGACACGTGTGCCCATCTCCTGGCTGGTCCCTGCCTCACGGCTCTGTCGCCTTCAAGTTCCCCCATGCAGCGGTCAGCACCCACTTTCTAACACACAGGTCTGGTCACGGTGCTCCTGCTCAGAACCCCTTGATCTCCTCACCACATCACAGCGACATCCAGGCCCTTCGGGAGGGCAGGTGAAGGCCCCCAGTCTGGCCCCCAATCCTCCTTTCCAGCCTCACCTCCCGATGTGCTCTCTCTCTCTCTCTCTCTCTCTCTCTCTCTCCCTCACACACACACACACACGCAACACACGTGCACGCACACGCACACACACGCCACACCAGCCTGCTAGTCTCTGTTTCTTGGCCTTTAATAGCATGGCCCCATTCTTCGCGGTGACTCCTCTGCCTGAAACCCCCGCTCCCCCCAACTCAGGGAACCCCACCCTTCCCCAAGGTCCCAGGGCCCACTCAGATGTCTTCCCAGCCCCGGCCCACACCCCAGGTCCAGGGAAGAGTTCATCACTACCTCCTCTGTGCACCCACAGGACTCGAGCACTTTCCATACCAAGCAGAAAGTCTTGTTTCCCACCTCCTCTCCGGGCCTGCGACCCGCTGGTGCTAACGCTGTCTGATTCCTCTTGGCCGCCTAAATCCCTGTAGCTCAAGCCAGGTGCTCCGGGAATGCCGCCCAAACCCAGGACCCACCCTCCAAGCCCTTCCTCCTCCTGACCTCTTCCTACCTGGCGCTCGGCATCTGCCTCAATCTCCCCACCTCTACCCTCAGCCTCCCTCTGGGAGAGCAACCAGAGCTCAGGCACAGAGGCTGCTGGCTCGTGACCTGCTCAGGGAAGGGCCAGGTGGCCTTCATGAGGGGCACAGGGCTGGGTGTCCCGATGCACCTCCATCAGTGCCGTCCTTCCGTCCGTGTTTCTTCCCCTAGACTATATAGGTCTCAGCCACTTATTTCCCCATGCTGCTTTGTACCTAGTAGCTGTCCCCAATGTTTGTCCAAGTGTTGGATCTGCCATTCCCTGTGCAAAGCCCTGCAGTGGTTCCCTGGGGCCTGTGACAGGCTGGGACCTCAGGCACACAGGGGAGTCGTGGCCCATGTGCTCACTCTCTGATCGTGGGGCTCATGGAGTTTGTGCGGCTGCAGAAAGGCACAGGCCCCGGAGGGAAGAGGGGTCCCCTCACCTCTCAAGTCAGCCACCCCATGAGGAAACGCAGCTTCCCGTGCCTGCTGGTGACCAGCAATTGCTAGAAACTTCCTCGGCTCCCTCCTTGCCAGCCCTCAGATGCTTCCTCGTCCCTCGCCATCCTTCCTTCATTTCCATCATCCCAAATGCAGAGACTTCATAACTGCCCCGCCTTCCCCTCCCGACACCCCCCTCCCTCTCTCCAATCGTATCTTCCTACATTTAACACACAACCTGGTCCGTCCAGCCCCGCCTGTCCTGCATACTCTGCAGGTAATCACTCATGCAATTCTCCTTCCCCAGAACCCCTCCCTGCTTTTCTCCACTGATCCAAATCTGTGGCTCTGGTCTCCCCCTTCTCGGGAATTCTCTGACGCAGAACTGACTCCCTGAGCCACATTACAGTCCTGTTGCAACCGGCGAGCATCACACCATTTAATATTTAATTATTCTCGGCCCTTAAAAAAATGCACATTAATTTTCTTTCCCCACCACAGTTATAAGCTTCTTAGGAATAAAACTGTTTTTTATATTGTGGGGGAAGGCCGGAGAGTATTCAGAGAGCTTTCTCTGAACTCTCTTAGATTCTTGTTTGGGCACACGATTTTCACAGGGTCACCTATCTGGTAAAATCTTTCTTGGGCAACTCTGAAACTATCACAGGTTGCAGGAGGCCTCACGCCAAGACTTCTCCTGGACTAAAAACTGACGGGCGAGAAGCCCAACTTCCTCATTCCATCTGGCTTGTTGGGAGGGTTCTCTGAAGCTTAGAGAAATTAGGATGGCCACACTGTGGGAAGAACTGTAGCCCTACTAAGTGGTAACTGAGGAACGACATCCATGAGTTGGAGCACTGCTGTGATGCTTTCATGACCCAGGCTCTGTGCCCAGGGGAGGTGAAGCGCGGGTTCCTCTGTGTGGCCTTGCAGAGCAGCCTCCCTGGAGCTGGGGCAAGGGGGGTGTGAATCTGAGGGCCTTGTCATGTCCCTCTTGACACTGGGCACTGTGACCACTCCCTCCCCAGAGAGCCTCCCAGCATGGTGGGCTTTGGAGAGGGGCTTTAGTGAGCTGATTACAGTAAGAGAATCACTGGAGAATTTTGACTTAACCTTGCCAAACAGCTTCCTTTAGGTCAGGCCACCCAGGACTTCCGTCAGGTCACGCACGTATCCACCATGTGGCCTGGCCACAGGCAGATCCATTAGCACTCGGAGCCCTGTGCCTCCTGGGAACAAGTATGGCAGGAACCTGGGGTCCAGGAAGGGCTCGGGGTCAATGTCCAGGGTTCATTTTTCTCTTTCGCTCCCTTGTGTCCCCTCCAGTTTCTGCACCTTCATTCCCTGCCCCTCATATGATCTCTTTCCTGCCAAGCTCACCATTCCCGCGCTCCCCCTCTTCCTCCTCCGCTGGAGCTCCCTTTCCAATCGCCAGGCACGAACTCCTCAGTAACCTCTACCCGACCTAGCTGGGGGCTGCTTCCCCTGTTCTCTCTCTTTCTTCCCTCTAGGAAACCGGCCATGACTATGGCCCCTGGAGTCAGCGGGTGTTGGGGTCCTCTGGAGCCCACTCCTCCTCAGCACATATGGAACCATCCACGGAGGACTTACAGTGTGGGTTCCGGGGAAACACAGGGGGCAGACATGTGGTACGTGGGCCTCGGGGTCTGGGGGTGCAGCAGAGGAAGTGGTAAACAGGCAGGCCACTGCGATGTGCTGTGGTAACAGTGAGGTGTCCCGGCTGCCAGACACAGCGGGGGCAGCCAGGGCTGTGTCGGGGAAGGCGAACCAGGGCAGACAATGTCCAAGGGGAGGGAGGCCTGGAGAAAGGTTGGTGGTGGGCTACAGGCTTGGGGAAATTCTATTCTATACAGAGAGAAGCCAGACAGAACAGGGGTCCTCAGGGGAACCGCCAGCAGGTCGGCATGGCTTAGAAATGAATGAACAAGGAGGGGAGAGAGGCAGGCGGAGAATCAGGCAGCACCCCAGTCCACGAGAGGAGACTGGACTCCAAGGGCCATGGGGAGTTGTGGGAGGGCCTTATCCAGAGAGTGATGATAATGTTGGGATATTCATTTCTATTCACATAATGGGGAAAATTCAGGAGGCTCGCTCTTGCCCAAATTCACGTTTGATGAATACGCTGAAGAAGAGAGGCCTAGAGATCCACCCAGGCCCACAAGGAGCCAGGCCAGGCCAGCACTGGAACCCGTGTGTGTGCCAGGGGAAATAGGGCGGTGGGGGTATCCACAGAGGGCAGTAAGTGGATAAGCTGAGCTCTCAGATTGTAACTAATGGAAGTAACCAACCTGACTTGACTTAAGCTGAAAGGGACATTGGTTGTGAGGATGCAGGTCCAGGGCAGGACAACAAGAGATCTTTCAGAGGAGTCCTGATTCAGAAGTGGGGTCTTCTCGAGCTCTTCCCGCCCATGTCAGCCTCTGCCCATCTATGTCATCTCTTCTCTTTGCAGCCCTTCCTTGTCCCTTTGGCTGCTGGCAGAGCCTGCTTGTCCCACAGCCCTGCGGGTGGTGAGTTATAGGCTGGCTCTGGGTTCTAGGTCCAAGTTCTCAGGAGACAGATTCAGAGCCCTAGAGTATCTAGTGTAAGCTGCTATGGCCGAGGGTGTCACATGTACAAATCCAGGGGCTGGGGCAGCCCCCAGAAGACTGTGTACGAACAGATACCCCAAAGCTATTAAGCTCAGTATGCCATGCTCTCCACCCTTCCTGGTTATACAGATCTAGAGAACTTAATCATCTTACGGGAAGAAAATACACAGATTCCTATAATCCAAAGGATTTTAATGACAATAGCTAATATCTTTGAGCACTTACTCTATGCTGGTTACTTTGCTAAGTGATTCACGTGTATTCTCTTACTTAATTCTTGTGGCCCAGGGAGGTAGGTGCTGTTATTGTTTCCAATTTATAGACAAGAAAATGGAGGTGCAGAGAATTCTGGTTGAGCTTTCCTGTCCAGTTTGTAAGGCACAACACCTGTCTTAGGGCACAAAGGAAGAGAAAGGCTACCATTTTACCCAGCAGGGGGCTAACAAACATTTACCAGCCAGCCCAGCAATCTGGGGCTGCCTGGGTGGCTCAGTAGGTGAAGCATCCGACTCGATTTTGATTCCCATCTTGATCTCAGGGTCGTGAGCTCAAGCCCTGGCCGCTGGGAGTTTGCTTGAGATTCTTTCCCTTTGCAACCCCCACCCCTGCCCTCAAATGAAAAACAAAACAAAACCAACAATCAGCAATCTGGGGGAAAGGCTCTGATTTGTAGCATTTGCTGATTTCCCACCTTGGCTGATTTCAAGCTACCAACTTCCCAGAGCCAGTTTGAGCTGGCTTCTGTACGCACTGACTCTTGCCCCTTCTGGGGGACAGTTGGGGCAGTATCCAGGAGCTATGTGATTTAGAACAGTGGTTCTCAAAGGGTGGTCCCTGGCCCAGCTCATCAGCATCACCCGAAAACTTGTGAGAAGTACAAATTCTCTGATCCCACCCCGACCTGAATGAATGGGAAACCTTGGGGGTTGGGGGGGGGGCGGGAGGAGCAGTGCTTTGTGGCTTCACAGCTCTCCAGGGGCTTCTAATGCTTGCTCAAGTATGCGGACTGCTGGGGCCATGGGGTAATGTGCCCTTTTGCAAACCCAGCTTGTCCAAGTTTTTATTCTGCAGTTGGGAGAATGGGGCTCATTTCCCACTCCTTGGCAGATGGGCAAACTGAGGCCAGAGAGCTGAAGGTGTGCTGGAAAGTGTTGGGTCAGTGAAGTAGGTTAAGACCTCACCCTGCCAGTCTCAGTCTCCTCTCCCATAAGGGAGCGCTGGGGGGATCTTGGCAGAGTTCCTCAGCCCTGGCCCTCCACAGGTGTGTGAAGCGATGTGCCATGGACCCAAGGACGGGAAGGCTGAGCTCCGACTCCAGGCAAATGGCCAGGGCAGAGGGAACGTAGGGAATCCAGGGTCATCGGGTGCTGACTCCTCTGAAGAGGGAGAAACCAGGAAAGCGGCTCATAGAAGCCTAAGGTTCAGCAGCCACTGGTTAGCCCTAACCCTGACCCTAACCCTAACCCTCGAAAGGCTGGTCCAAATCTGCAGTAAGTCCTAAGACTGAGGCAGGAGGGGCTGGACCAGCAATTTCCAGTCTCTGGTCTCAGCAAGATGACCCGAGAAGGCTCCTGGGGCAGAGATGGGCGGGGAGCCCCAGGTCCAAGACCCAGCAAGCTCTCTGTGGGACACATCTGCTGTCTGGTCGTCTCAACGACTTCCCTCAACCCCAATCCGGATTAACTATTAACCAAAGGCAAACAAATCGAGAGCCAAGTATCAGCAATGATGCAAATACCATGTCAGCCCTGGGAGGCCTTGAAACACCTGGGCAATCAGCAACGTGAGAACTGCTTGGCTCAGGGTGGGGACAGTGGTCACGTGATGCCTCCTTGCGCTCGGTCACGTGGGGGGAGGAGGGGCTCCATGTTTCTGAAAGAGAACCAAAACACAAACAGAAACTGTGCTGTCACACTGAAGTCCATAAGTCATATGAGTTTTTCTCCCCAGAGTTTTAGTCACAGAGCAAAGATTCAGAGCAGGCATTACTCAGCAGAACCAGGCCCTGCTGGGGTGCTGACCCACTTTTGTTTTGGCCGGAAAGTTGGAATTCCAGTTACTCTCCTTTCAGGAAAGAAGCTGTGTATGAGAGGTTCCTCAAAGGCATCTGCTCTAGAATTTCTTTAGCAAAAATCCTGGACCCAACACAAGCCTTCTCCTCCTGGGCTACTGTGTCTCCGTGGTGTCTCATCTGGGCTTGGCCTCCATGTGTGTCCCCAGGGAGAGGCAGGCTGACCGGCCGGCCCTCCTTCCTTCCACCCCGGAGTGGCCCATGTGGGGGTGCTTCAGATATTGCTGGTTTAAAACGCTAAGGGAAGGTTTGGGCTTTCCTGCAGACAAAGCATTTCTGCTCAGCAAAGGCTGAGCAAATGCCTGGTGGCGAGTTGAGGGTTTTAGGTAGCAGGGAGGTATGAGGTAATGGGAAGGAGGGCGCAATGGCCCATTCCATTCTCTTGCCCCCATTCTTCCAGGCTCTCACCCTTTGCAAAGCAACGGTTGATCACCTGGACTGCTGCCACTGGGCTGTGGTGTGGGCAATACCCAAGTGGGCAGCCAGGTCGCAGCCCTCAAGGGGCTTACATTTTATTTAGGAAGCCAAAGCCGTCACAGGCCAGCACAGTCAGCAGCAGTAGGGAACAGCCGGCCATCTGCCACAAACTCAGAGCACTGAGAAGTCTGGATGGTTCCCTGTGCTGGACACACTACATCTGAATTCTAACCCTGCCACTCCCTCGCAGCTGTGTGACCTTGGGCAAGTTGCTTAAACTCTCTGAGCCCTAGTCTACACGTCTATAAAGTGGAGATTAAAATTCCCAACTCAAAGGGCGTTGTGAAAAACAAAATAATGGTTGCAAAACAGCTGGTAAAATGCACTGCGCACAGTAGGTACTTGATACATTTTAACAGTCCCCTTAATTCCATTTTGGACCAAGATGGGCTACAAAACATGAATCATTTATGCCTAGTCTCCAAACTTAGAACAGATTGGAGGCAATAAAGTGAAAGGAGGCTTAAAAAGAACAGGGAAAATGAACACTAGAAGGCCTGACAGTGAGGGAATATCTAGAAAGAGTATAAAAGCAGATGAATAAACAAAATAGTGTCTGGGGACCATATAGTCTGGAAGCCAACAGCCACCTCCACCCTGCACCCTCCAGGGCTATCATATCCTAGGACAGACAGCAAAGTAGATGATCTTCGCAATGAAACCATGTTCAATAGCTTCTAAGAAGCCAGGGATGAGGGGCGCCTGGGTGGCTCAGTCGGCTGGGTGTCTGCCTTCGGCTCAGGTCATGATCCCAGGGTCCTGGGATCAGCAGGGTGGTGGGGGGGGGATCTGCTTCTCCCTCTCCTGCTCCCCCTGCTTGTGCTCTCTCTCTCTCAAATAAATAAATAAATCTTTTTGAAAAAAAGAAGCCAGGGATGAGCATAATGTGTTTTAAAAATATTTTCATCCAAAATATTTAACATTTTTTAAAAAGCGTGGGACACTGGTACATTTTCAGGTGTCCAGAAAAGCCACAATTTCCCAATGGTTGGATTAGCTGGGTTTTCACTCTACTTTTCATATATTTGTCCGAGATCTTAGAATCATGCTGAGCACATTATGGGGGTTTAACAGGCTCCTGTTAACTGATAAATCCATGCAGTGTTGGAATATAGTTTGCTCTGTTTGCCATTTTCAGCCATTTTATGCATTAACTGATTGAGATCAGGGACAGGCTCCATCTTATCTTTGAAAAGACAATAACCATCTCCAGCCTCTCCTGACACCCCTAGCAACCTGTCCTTCCTTTTATATTACAGATTTTAGTTAATGGCACCATCACCTCCCAGACAACAACAGTAAGAATGCTGTTCATGAAATTAGCAGGTAACTGCAGTCCCAGATCCTGCCTAAAGGGGGCGCTCAGCCACAGCCGCTGCGCGACCACCCCAGGTGTGCTCTAACCCCCAAGCTTCCAAATCTGAGGCCCTAGGATTTCCCTGGTTTCAGGACACCCCTGTAGGAGTGGGGGAGTCGAGTTCCTTTCCACCTGAGCCACGCAGAGGACTTGGAGGGCAGGAACGTGGCCCCAAGCAGAGGGTACCCAGAACTTCACTGCTGGTCACTTCACCCCACAGGAATGTTCGCAGGACACCGAGCTGCTTGGCTTTGCTTCTCACAGGTCCTGCCTCCGCCCAGCTCCTGACAGGTGGCCCACTCTGCTGGCAGCTGTCCAGAGCAGGAGGGACTTGGTGGTGCACAGAGGGACCCACGGGCTCCCGTCCTGCTGGACCTCCCAGCCTGGAGTCGGCCTCCCACCTTGTCCCTTGCCTTGTCTCTGGGGTCCCCCACAGTTTTCCATGTGATTTTTTACTTTTATTTTATGCTAATACTTTTTTAAAGTGTAAAACAGGTGAAATTCTTCTGGGAATTAACCATAAGTAATATATCTTTATGTTCAAAAATTGCCACTTGGAGCAATCTTAGAATCTCTATTCCCTATTCCTTCTGAGCCCTGTCAGGGTCCTGGTCTGGATACACACTGTCTGGACCTTTCTTTCCTTCTCTGCAGAGGCACCCTGAGACCGGGAAGGTGAGCCTGGAGGGGAGAAAGGAGCAGGGTGGATTCTGGAGTTTGAATCTAGCTGCCATTTACTAGCTGTGTGACCCTGAATGAGTTATTGAACAACATTATGTTTTGTTAGCCTTATCTCTTAAAATGGGCACTGGAACTGCTTCTTGGCGTGTGAGGGTAACAGGAGAAGCCTCCCTGCCCCACCTGTACTTAGTAAAGTATCTGGCGCATGGTAAGTTATCTGATCCTACTGTGGTCTCTTTCTTCCATGAAATCTTCCTTGATTATCCTAGCTGGGGTAGAGACAGCGCACTACCCACTTCAACCGTACTCCCCCACCCGCCTTTTCTTCACTAACAGAATCCCAGTTTTTGTTTATGGGCATCAATGTGCCCAGCTAAGAAACTACATTTCCCAGACTCCCTCGCAGTTAGGGTGAGCATGGGTCACACAGGTAGGCCCAGTGAGGTGTAAATGACCGTCGCTGGGAGGGGCTTCTGAGAAAGGGCTTTAAAATAGGTGGACTCAGCTGTGCTCTTGTCCCTCACTGTTTCCACTTTTCCTTGTCTGGAATGTGAATGTGATATCTGAAGTCACAGGGGCCTTGTCACATGACCACACAGCAGGATGGAAGACGGAAGTCACATCCTAAGTATGGCAGAGCAAGAGAGTCGAAAGAGCCTGGGACACTTGAAGGCATGGTCCCCCAGCCTTCAGGACTTATGTCACATAAGGGAAGAAAAATCCGGTTCTCTAAGATTCCTATTATATGTAGCCACTGTAGTCCGTATGGATATGTGGGTTGACGGCTTGCCCTCTTCCCTGAGCTCCAGTCACATATATGGTCATAATTGTATTCAGGGAGATTTGGGTCATAAGCAAAGGAGCCTAACAATCTAGACTTTTGGGGACCCCGTGTGAGGAACAGAAAGTTTTAGATTCCCAAAGGGTGTCTCCACCCCACAGCCGATGAGGTGGTGCGCTCAGGCTCTCTATTGCCTGGGTCTTATGGGAGGAACGCAAGGCAGGTGAGTGCGGGCGGCAAAGCTAACATGGTTTGCAGTCCTGCAGGATTTGTTACCTCACAGGCAGAATGATGGGGAGTGGACCAGCAGAGGTCGGCAGACCTCCAACCCACCTTCGAGGTTTGGGAAAACCTAGTCCATTTTGTTTATAAGTGCACAGGTTCTAGACCCTGGAGAAGTACTGAGTCCCACCTTGGGCAGTGTAACGATTTCTTCACATGTCCACATACTGTATCCCCAAAGAGCTCAAGCTTGCAGTGAAATCTAAAGGCATTTGCTGTGCACTGGCCCTGTGCAAGTTCCCGTGCTAAGTGCTGGGGATGGGGGGAGATGCAGGGATGAAAAAGACCCAGGTCTTGCCCTCAGGGAGGGAGCTGACAACCTAGCGGGGGGATGGCATGAGCATATACAATTCTCCTGGGAGTGATTAAGCTATAGTCAGAAGGGGTCAGACCGTGGTGGGGCAGGGGTCTTAAACACCACCCTAAGGAACGTGGTTTTCCCTGCACAGATCTGTGACTACACGCGGGGGCTTCAGAATTACACTTGTGATTTTCATGCATCCCTCTGGGGGCTCTGTGGGGAAGGGCAGGTGCGGGGAGAGTCAAGGCAGAGGACCCATTAGGAGGCTGGAGTCCAAGGAATAGTTGAGGAGCTGGCCTGGGGCAAGGCCAAGGGGACAGACAGGTGGGGTTGAAGCATCTCTGCAGAGACAAGCCCGCGCCGGTGCACGTGAAGCTCTCCGTGCATGATATTAACTCACTATTACCGAGGGAACAAGATGAAGGCTGTAAAGAGATGTCAAGGGAGGTGGAGGAGCCTGGGAGGAGAAAGGCTGTTCAGATTTTGTTGTTGTTGTTTTAGAGGGAGAAAGAGAGAGCACAGGCGGGAGTGGGGGTGGGGAGGGGCGGAGGGTAGAGGGAGACAGACAATCTCAAGCAGGCTCCATGCTCAGTGCAGAGCCCATCTTGGGGCTCGATCTCACGACCCTGAGATCACGACCTGAGCCAAAATCAAGAATCGGATGCTTAACCGACTGAACATGAAGAATATCTTGTGATATGTGAAAATTACATGAAATCCAAATTTCAGTGTCCATACATCAAATGTTACTGGGACACAGCCGCACGTGTTCATGTATGTACATCTGTACTGCTTCCTCACCATAATGGCAGTTGAGCAATATGAAAGAGATCCAGGGCCTGCAAAGCCAAAAACAGTTACTATCTGGTCCTGCACAGCAAAAGTTTGCCGATCTGACATAGACTCTCTCTGGAAAGCTGCATAAGAAACAGACCACGGCAATTGCCTCTGGGATGGGGGTGTCCAAAGGACAGAGTTGGAAAGGAGACTTCCTACAGTGGAAATTTTATACTTCTTGAATTTCGAATCATGTGAATATTTAACCTATCTTGAAGCTTAGTTTTGAAATTTGAAAGGGAAAAAGAGTGGACCCTGTTTCTAATCCTGCAATGAGCCCTGGGTCTGGGGGAGGTCACAGGCCTCCAGCCAGGAGAGGTCGCAAGGTGAGCCTGGACCTGACCTCAGCCCTGCACACGCTAAACGACCCAGGACAGCTCTCCTTCCCTGTGGGTGAGGGGTCCATGCTGCTCCTGCGCCTAGAGGCTCTGCCCCGGAAAGGGGCCAGAAGACGGGCTTCTGTCTCTGCCTGCTGGGGGCACGAGGGAGATGGCCAAGTACACCCCGACCATGGCCTCCTCAGTAGCTAGGAAACAAGAAGAACAGACTGGGAATGTGGAGTGGTGAGAAGGACATGAGGAGTCTGAACGCTGGGGCCTATTCTTCCCTAGCCACCAACTGTCTCTGCGACCTCAGATAATCATTCTGCCTTTGGGGACCAGCTCCATCCCCGTGGGCAGGCCTTGAACCAGAATGATAGTCATCCAGCTGCCACTTTCCTGCCCCCTTTGCCACTAGGTAAACGACTGGGCTTTCCCCTAAGACCTCACAGAGGCCCTGGATGAAAAAATGACAGCAAACCAGTCAAAACAATAGCCAGTCTCACCTAGATGGCCTCTAGGACATGTGGTTCTGTCACTCCATAGCTCTGTGAGCCTCACCACCTGCCCTGATACAAGCCCTTCAGGTAGGGAAGACAGGGGAACAGCCTTCAGTCACTGGCCAAGCAGTGAGGACAGCGCAGCCCTGAGTGATGGCCAATCTGGCAGAGTGCGGCAGGCAGGAAGCGGCTGAAGGAGTCGGCGGGCTTGGTGGAGGGCCCCTCTTGAGCAAATCCAGGCAGTTGCATGAATAGCCCAGTGCTGGAAAGAGCTGTAGCAGCTGCATCCCCAGAGGGCTGGTCCCTAGGGAAGTCGTGTGTGTGTGTGTGTGTGTGTGTGTGTGTGTGTGTGTGTGTGTGTGTGTGCATCGTCAGTGGAGGTGTCTACCCCTGAGCAAGGCACGCGGCTGCATCCTCCTGGCCCTCATGGTCAGCAATATCGAGCCCAGAGGCCGGCCAGCATCCTCAGAGAGCACTGGGTGTAGATGGCCCATGGTTGCCCTTAGGGTCACCTCAAGCCTAGAAGCCTCTGTTCTCCCTCCTCCCTACAAGCCCCTATGCCTCGTTTATGACCCAGCTCAAAACTTTCCTTTTGAACACAGGAGCCAACTTGAAGGGGCTCAAGGTGGCCAAATTTGAGGCAATTTCAGCAGCGAAATAAGTAATAATCAAAATAGACTATAACATAAATTAAAGGCAAAATAAGAAATAATGGGTCTATACCAATATAGACAAGTACTTTTTAAAGATTTTATTTATTTATTTAAGAGAGAGATTGCACGTGAGAGAGCACAGGTGGTGGGTGGCAGGGGTGGGAGGAAGCAGAGGGAGACGGAGAAGCAGACTCCCCACTGAGCAGGGAGCCCAGGACCCCAAGACCATGACCTGAGCTGAAAGCAGACACTTAACCCACTGAGCCACTAGACAGGTCCCTAGACAAGTATTTGAATAAATAAATAGGGAGAAGGGAAGCTCTTTTTTACAGCAAAATTCCAATTAATAAATGTTAGAAGGCACCATGGAAATAAAAAGCCACCATTTGGCAAACACCCACAGTCATGATTGTTTTAAGCAGGAATCATCAGTGGAAACAAACATTCATGGGGTGAAAACGTAATGAGAAACAGGATGTTTACATATCTCAGAGTATTTCCCCACAAGATGCTTGTTAATTACAAAGGGGAAAATCGTACCTTGACGGTGGAAAAACCTAGCGGACACTGCCCTACCCAGGTGATCAGAGTCAACATAACGACATAGTGGCTTCAGGTACCGCCCAATGCAATGCGCTGGGAAGGGCACAGCATCTATGGTGTTCCTTTTCCTTTCTAAGATTTTATTTATTTATTTTAAAGAGAGAGAGCACGCATGCATGAGCAGGGGGAGGGGCAGAGGGAGAGGGAGAAGCAGGCTTCCCGCTGAGCAGGGAGTCCGATGTGGGGCTTGATCCCAGGTCCCTGGGACCATGACCTGAGCCGAAGGCAGATGCTTAACCGACTAAGCCACCCAGGCGCCCGCTTCTGTAGTGTTCTCGTCAAAACACACAAACTGAGGAAACACCAGCTAAACCCAAACTGAGGGACACGTGACAGCATCACCGGCTCATACCGCTGTCCCAGACAGGAGCCTAAGGAAACATGACAGCTCCCTGCCGCGTGGGGGCCTGGATCAGCTCCTGGACCTGACAAAGGACATCAGTGAGGCAACTGATGAAATCTGAAGGAGGTTTGGAGCTCAGGTTGATTCCCGTTTTGAGGACGGCACTGTAAACTTGTAGGATGTCAACATTTGGGGAAACTAGGTGAAAGCTATTCGGGAATTCTTTGTACTGTTTTTACAACCTTTATGTAAGTCTGAAATTATTTTGAAAAAAACAAAACAAAAACCTTTCATCTTTTCTCCAACTTCCCCGGAGTAATTCCCTCAACTGTGTGTAGCCAGCTACTTCGAATGTGGTATTTCTAGTATTTGCTTACATGTCTGTCTCCCTCCAGCTAGAAGTCCTAGCAGAGCGAAGATGTGTCTCTAATTTTCCTTTTGGCCTCATCTTATAAATCTTACTTGGATGGAAGCTGGCTGTCGGTCTTCCTCTTCAAGGAGCCCCCTACTCTTCCCCCCTTCCTTCACCCACTGTAAAAAACACGGCTGTTCTTTCAGTTGTTCGGACCCAAATCCCAGGGGTCATCCTCGATGCCTCTCTTTTCCTCTCATCCCAGGACTGACAAGTCCTGCTGGGGTTCTCCAGAGTTATCACCACCCAGACCATTCCTCCCCCTCATTTCTCTGTGGAACATCAGCCTCACTTGCTAACTGACCCCCACCTACCCGTTAGCAAGTGAGCAAGCCTCACTTGCTAACTTGACCCCCACCCTCAAGTGCCTTTTCCACGAAGCAGCCCCGGGTATCTTTCGAAGGGGAAAGCCGGGTTTCACATCATTTCCCCCACTGGCTTCCCACTGCAATTAGTGTGAAATCCACATACCAGCATGTCCTGGGAGGCCTTCCCTCCTTTGGCCTCTGCCTTCCATTGCTCCTCACCTTGAAACTCTCTGCTCTCACTCCCTCTGCCCCAGCCACCTGGCCCTGCCATCTCTCCAGCAGAAATGCCGAGTCTGTTTCCATCTCTGGGGTGTGGATCTTCCGCAGCTCTTCCCAGAACAGTTTTCTTCTCCATGTTCAGGACTCAGCCTCTGTGTCCCCTCATTTTAACTCGATTACCTCAGTAAAGACCCTATCTCCAAATAAGGCCACATTCTAGGGAACAGGACCTCAACATGTAACTTTTTGGGGAGCACAGTTCAACCTATAACAATCCCATCACTCTGTTTTATTTAGGTCCCTTATAACCATCTTAATTGTCTCATTTATTTGTGGTCATTGTCTGTGTCTCCCCAACCATAACATAATCTACACAAGGGTAGGGATCTGCTCCAATTCCAGTCCCTCTCCTGCCCTACAGAGGGACACTAGCTCCTATTTCTATAGCAAGAATCAGGATACTTCCCTCAGGTTGCCCCAGGTGAGAGGAAAGACCTGCCCTCATTCACTTTCCACAAATAGCCAATGCGCTTGCTCCACATTCATCACTTAGCTCAATGTCCAGCCGAAGATCTGTGGCATTCAGCTCTGGGTCCAGCCATGCATCTCAGAGCCCAGGAATACTCTACACATAGTCAATACTCAGTAAACATTTGTCCAATGAATGAAGGCCACACAGTTTGGGCTTTGACCCAGGCTCCCTGCCCTCCAGCCAAGGCAGCATAACCTGATGGTTAAGGGTAGGGGCGGTGGGGCCAGACTGCTTGGATCTGCCCCTTAAGGTGAGACCTGGGTATATTACTTACCCACTCTGCCTCAGTTTCTCCAGTTGTAAAATGGGGACAATTATAAAAGTACTTCCCAGGTAAATTGTATGAAATGAGATCATAGGTGGTGAACAGTGGTTAATAGGAAGTGCTCCATGCTGACCCAGGCCTCAGCTTTTAAGCCTGGTCTGAGGTCTGGGAAAATTCCTGGTGGCCAAAGGGACCAGAGCCCAAGGAGGTGTCTCTGGTCAACTGGGTATAGGGGCTCTAGGTTTCTGCTCAGTGACCCTCTTCAGAATCCCTGTCTACACTGGGGAGATTTTGACCCTAAAAGCCTTGGCCAGTTACTGGGTTGGGTGGGCCTTGGAATTTCACTGGTGTTTCCGGCTGACTGAGGAGAAGAAAAAGGAGGATGTAATTCCTCAGACTCTTTCTGAACTCCTCATGTGAGGTGTGCAGCTTCCAGCTGACTCAGCAGGCCAGTTTCCTTGGAATCGGCCACTCTGGTTTGAAACTGTTTGTGTCACAACAGGCTCACAGCCGCCCCCAGAAAAGCTGACCCACCACTCACCCACCCACCACTTCCTGATTTAATACTTATATATAGCCATACTTACAGACCTTTCTATATATGTATGTACTTAGAAACCCACAAAGCTAAAAATACCCCCTCCCATACCCCATTTCTCTGTTTTCTGTAGTTCCTTATTCTTATTTTCAGCTCAGGAGGTTGGAAATGGCTGTCAGGATGGAGTGACCTCTAGCCGTGGGTGGCAGGGAGACCAGAGCAGGGGCTCTGCTTGAGAGATGGGGGGATCCAGTCCCAGCTCCAGCTCTAAAGTCAGTGCGCTGTGATTATTCGGGATATCTTCTCCCTCACTAGGCCTCAGCATCTCTCAGCTGAAGGAGGAACTGAACTTGATCTAAGGTGTTTTCTTGCTCTTCCAGTCATCGGCCAAGTGCAATGATACTCAGGGGAGCGACTGACACAGACACACCAGAACCACTGGTTGCTGTTCTTTTGTGCATTTAACAAATATTTATTTGAGCACTTACTGTGTGTCTGATAAAAAAAACCTCTATCTTTAGGGAACTTACATTGCAGTTAGGGGAGAAAAATAATAAACAAAATAAATAAAGTATATAGTATGTGTGGTGGGCAGTATCATGGAGAAAAATAAAGTGAAAAGGGGTGACAGAAAATGGGAGGGGGGTGCAATTTAAATGAAGGAGGTTAGGGAAGACCTCACTGAAAAGAAGGTGTTTGCATAAGGATGGGGAGTGAAGCCTTTCCTAGGAGGTTGGGGATCCGGCAAGCAGACACCTGGGGCTGGGGGTGGGGAATGTCCCAGGCAAAGCTGCAAATTCCAAGGCCTCAAGGTGGGAGTGCACTTGGTGTACTGGGGGCCACTGTGGCGGGGGTGGAGTGAGCAGGCAGGGAGGGAGGGCTAGGACCTCAGATGGAGAGGTAACACGGACCACCTACGGATGGGATGGGGGCGCCACTGGAGGGGTTTGAGCGGAGGAGGAACCTCAGCTGACTTTTATCTTCCCAGGCTAGCCTGGCTGCTGAGTTATTTCTTAACAGACTGCAGGGTGCAGGGTGGAAGTGGAAAGACCACGAAGGAGACGACAGCAAACCAAACAAGGGCCGTTGGTGGCTCAGAGCAGGCTGGCGGGGGTGCAGAAGGGAAGAGGTGGCCAGAATCCCTGTGTATGTGGGTCTGCTGAGGGTTTGGGCATGAGTCTGTTAGAAATAGAAGCCAAGAGCGACTCCAAGATTACTGGCTTGAGCACTGATGGAATTGCCATGAACTCACGTGGAGCAGAGTGTGGGAGGAGGCAAGCATCAGGAACTCAGTCTGGACTCACGTGAAGAGTGATGCCTATGAGACCCCCCAGAGGGGGTGCCGAGTGGGCAGTTGGATGTGAGTCTGGAGTTCTGCAGAGAGTCTGGGCTGCAGATCCACAGTTGAGAGTGGTCCCCAGGTACATATGCATGGTACATAAAGCCACAGGCCTGGGTGAGGTCCCCGAGACAGTGTGGGAGGTCCACACGCTGAGCTCTGAGGCATGCCAACATTTAGAGATTGGGAGGTGAGAAGGAAGCACAAAGAGGGCAGAGAAGAATCAGCCAGGGAAGCATGGTTAACCCCTCCGCAGGCTTCAGTTCTTTATCTGTAAAAGGGGGGCTCTCTGACCTCCCCTCCCACTCTGACACCTGAGCGTATAAGATATGGGATGGAGGTGTGCCCAGATCATAGCAGAAAGCCCTTTCTAGGTCTTGTGTGGGATGCACGGGGGACCTAGTTCGCTGACTGAACTCCCTGGTGTGGGAGCAACTGTGGATGGCCTAATGCTTCTGGTCACCGGGAGGGGTGAGGAGTGGGGAGGCTCGCAGCCCCGCCCCAGCAAGCCTTCTGCAGTCCCCGCCTGGGGAGGGGAGAGGGCCAGTGCCAAGGGGTTCTCACCTGGGCTGGAGTGGTAGGCGCTGACTTTTTTTTTTTTTTTAAGATTTTACTTATTTATTTGAGAGAGAGAGAGAGAGAGAGCTTGCATGAATGGGGGAAGGGGTAGAGAGAGAGGGAGAGAGAGAGAAGCAGACTCCCCGCTGAGCAGGGAGCCCGATGCAGGGCTCGATCCCAGGACCCTGAGATCACGACCTGAGCTGAAGGCAGATGCTTAACAGACTGAGCCACCCAGGCGCCCGAGGAGCTGGTTTTATTCAGACACCACTTTCCCCCTTCAGGCAAAAAGAAGCTTAACTTTTCTCCTGTAATAGAGGCCAACAGGGGAATAAGTGTGTGGGATATTAATCATGCACATGATTCTGAGCATTTCTATAGAAAAGGAGGAGGGTGGTCTCTGACTGTCTTCCTGCTATCCTCTTGGGAACTTGAAAAACAGTTCTTTTTTTGCTCACTCACAGGTGAAGGCCAAGTCAGTTTTTCCCTTCCTTGGGATTTCTAGATCCAACCTTGGGCCGATCAGAAGCGGCCTAGAAGCAGCTGTGGTGTCAGGCTGGCAGGATTCCAGGCCTCAGACAGTGCGGGCTCAGCCCTGCCAGAGTCCTTCCGTGACATGTCCCCGCCAGCCCACAGAGTGGTCTTCGGTGAGCCCACACTTCAGCCCAGCCAGGGAGCTCTTGGTTTACTACCACCAATTAGTCACTTCCATTGCACACTTACCGTGCTAGCATTTTACACATATTAACATATTTATATAGAGAGAGGGAGTATATATATGTGTGTGTGTGTGTGTGTATGTATATAAACACATTGAAGCCACAAGAATCCTACTGTAACACCTCATCATAACTGAATTCAGACACAACACAATAAGCTCAAATCTCCGCATCTTCTCTTTATCCTCACCATAATGAGACTCCAAGTTTTGTGCAGTTGAGTTCTTGGGATGCCACTTATGGTGTTCTGATTAGGTTTTGCAGTATTGTTGTTCCCTTTTATGCAGGAGAACACTGCGGCTTAGAGAGATGAATTTACTTACCTGAAGCCACTCAGGAAGCTGGAGATTTGCCCCCCGGTGTCCTGACACTGCAGCCCATGGGCTTCATCTCTTCGCCATAGGGGTCCCTTGGGCCTTTGTGGTCAGCTTACTTGACAGGTGGGGACACTGCAGCCTGCAGGGAAGAAGTGCCTTGCCTCAGGTCAAAAGGGCTCCAAGAGTTGAGACCAGGCCCAGGGGTTCTTTCAGAGGCTGCCATCACTCATTTAATAGATTTTCTGAATATACACCATGAGCATTCTGGGGAGACAGTGGGAAGGCTCTTCCTGGCGCACAGCACCCCGAGCCTGGTGCCCCTGATGCTCAGTGGCCCTGTGACACTCATCCTGGGCAACACTGACACTCATCACGGGCTAGCAGAAACAGTGTCGTGTGGCTGGGAATGGCTTGGGGATGCAAAAATGTGCCTCCAGGAATGCCACCCTTACGGGGTCTGAACCACATCCCTGAACCACATGCAGCATTGGGCCTCCTGCCTCCCCGCCGGGGGCCCTCCCTCTCCCTCTCCACATGCTGGTATCCCTGGCACCTTTTAGGGCCATGTCTGGTCCACTTGTCCTCCACTGGGAAGCCTCTCCGCAGAATCCAGACCTGCTTCCTCTCCTTAGCACTCAGTCTCCAGGCCTTTCTCTGTGGCTGGGTACTGGACTGTATTTGTGGCTGTCCCCCCAGGCAGTCAGAATGCCCCTCAAGGGCCAGGACCACGTTTGACCGGGTGTTGTTCTGCGTGCTTGCCCCGAGCACCCAGGCCGATGTGCTGTAACTTAACTTGCAGCATTACATAGGAGCAAGACTGTGTTTCCAAGTGGGAATGACAAGCATTCAGAAGGGGTGGAGGCTCCTGGATGAAAGAGTTGGTATCCTGCTCCGCCTTGCAACACAGGGAGCTATGATGCACGTGAAAACCCAAGAGGCATTTAGGAGGAGGAATGAACTCAAACAAAGGCATGGAGACAAATTCTGAAGAAGGAGACACAAGGACCATGCATGGGAGACAGCGAGTCTTCTGCCTGGCTGGACCCATAAAGGGAAAATGCAGAAACTGAGTTGGATCCAGACAGTGGGAGATGGGGACTGCCGGGGTAGACGCGCCCTGCTGGCAGCAGGAGGCCTGGGGATGTGGACAGGGGTCCCCTCCCCAGATGGGGAGCCGTGGGAACAGGGGGCATTGTATGGTGCTTTGCAGTTTCCAAGGGGCATTTTACCTGAATTTTTGGCTCACACAATTTTTACTATGTCTTTTGGATATTATGATCATCCTCATTTTGTGGATGGAGAAACAGGCTCGAAGCCACTTGCTCAAACTCACAATGCTAATGATCAGCACCAGGGCTGGGCTCATGTCCGAGGCTGGGAGGAAGGTGGACGGAATTGGTCATGGTGGTGTGACCGGGAGGAGCAGTGGTGGCAGTGGGGGTGGGGCGTACTGAAGAGATGTGCTCTGTACTACTTAAGGCCAACTTCAAAGGACGAGGGGGCAGAAGGAGGGGCCAAGGACACTGCTGACACCTTGAGCTTGAGTAGGGGAGAAGGGGAGGGCTGGATTCCCTTTTCTAGCTGTACCGCACTCCCCCGAGTCAACCCAAGTCCTGACTCAGAGTACAGCAGAAGTGGGGGTGGGCCTATCAGAAACCAGGTCATAGAAATTGAAGATATCCCACAGGGCCTGCCAATATATATTGTATTGTAATATATTGTGTCATATCATACATTATCTATCAGGTGAAATGGCAAAATAAAGAAGCTCTAGCTTTGACTTTGGACTCAAAGGTGAGCCCAGGTCCCTACGGTCTCTGCGCGCCGAGGCCCCAGTGGGGAGCACACAGATACATCCCTTCCTACCAGGGACCTTGCGGAGACATGAGGAAGTGTGTTTTTGTGCCGAAACTACTCTGAGTTCACAAAGTCTGTTTGCCTTTCCTCCTGGGCTCAAAGCTACCTTCACTTCCGTCTCTTGCCCCTCCCCATGGCCACTGAGTTCTGGTCCATGGATCATGGGCAGGGGGTGGAGGCCACCCCCGGGTCTGGCTCATGATTGCTTCCCATGTGATTCTTTGCCTTTCCTTCCCTCTGCCAGTAGGATGTCATTGCCTAGGGTAACATGGAAGCTCTGTATCAAGAGGGGGGGAGCATCTCCTCGCCTAAGCTCCTGAATGACAGGGTCCCTTCCCTCCAGTTCAGGATCACCTGCCCTGCACAGTTAACTAAGACTTTATTATGGTAAGACACTGAAAATCTGAACATTATCTTACCTAATGGAGCATGGAGAAGTTTTTTGAGAACCACAAGATGTTGTAGGATTGTAAACTATTTTCTCCTGCTTGTATTTTAAAATCCAAGATTTTCTAGCCTGGGGAAAGCCTTTTGGAAGGGCCAGTTTGGGTTGCCCTAGGACCAACGAGAGTTCCCCTCACAGCAGGGCCCCGGGCCCCTCTGATGTGACTGCACTGACTGTAAGAAATCAACTCTCTTTCTCTTAGCACATCTGAGCCACTGAGGCTAGGGACCACTCAGGAAAGAGTCCCTCCCTCATTATGCAGATGAGGTCACAGAGAGAAAGAGACCTGCCCAAGGTCACATGCCCCTCCCCTGGTGCCTTGTGCGCACCCACAACACTCATCATTGTCGTGGTGGACAAATTCCTGTGGTCAGTTACAGTGATGGCCCCAGGCCAGTATGCCTCCATCCCCACACCCTTGTGCAGTCCCTGCTCAGCTCGGCTCTGGGCTTGACTATATGATCTGCTTTGGCCCATGGAACATCAGCCAGTGTGATGCCAGAGAAGGCTCGAAGAGCACATGAGCACCGAGGCATGCTCTCTCTTGCGGCTGGGGCCACCCCCACCCCCCGCCACATCTACTGTCAGGAAGTCTGGGCTACTGGAAGAGGAGATCACATGCAACAAAGACAAGTCTTCGTGCTGGTTCCTCTGGATCAGTGGTCCTCAGCCAGAGGGCAATTCTGTCCCCCAGAGAACACTGGCCAATGTCTGGAGATATTTTTAGTTGTCCTAATTGTATACGGCAGTGAGGGGGGCTGATGGAATCTAGTGGGTAGAGGCTAAGGATGCTGCTAAACATCTTATAGTGCACATGACAGAACCCACAACAAAGTACTCTCCGGTCCCAAATGTCAATAGTGCTATGGTTTTGAAAGCCTACCCTCAAGCAGCCAGCCCTCAGCCGATGGCCTAGCTGGCTGCAGCCCCATTAGTGAGACCAGCAGAAGAATGGCCCCACTGATCACAGCCTAAGTCACTAACCCACAGAACTGTGAGCAAAAAGAGAGTGGTTGTTTTAAGTCATTACATTTTGGGGTAAATTTTTATGCAGCAAAGTTTGCTACAGGACATTTGGTTAATGGTGGTCGCTTGCTATGGATTTGCACGTATTCTCTATGTGACAAAGAATGCAAAAGTGGCTGGGTCCTCCTGCAAGGATATTTACCCAGTTTGATGCCGTTTATTAGCCTCCCACCACACACACACACACCTCTGTCATGGGATAGCTGCTGTACTAAGGATTCTGTATGTATTCATTTGGTTAATCTTTATAACAACTCCATGAGATACTGCCTCCATTGTACAAAAGAGCAGCTGAGGCTTGGGGTGATTAATCTGCCTATGGTCACATGGTCAGTAAGTAGAGCCAGATTTGGACGTCTGGCCCTTGACCACCGGTCCGTGCTGTCTCCTGTCAGGGACTCTATTTCTTGGCCTCACCGTGTCGTCAGTCCTCCTGTGGCCCAGCTGCCCCCTCCCCTAGACGGCAGCTCACTGGGATGGTTGGCCACTGCTGTTCCCACAAGGCCACAGGTGTGTCTCTTGTGACACGTGACACACTATGCCTTGAAACAGGACACTCCAAGGGGGTGAGTGTGAGCCACAGTTCCTGGGGTCAGAATCCAATTTCAAAACCTAGGTCCGATATTTATTCGCTGTGGGATCTTGAGCGCTTTCCTTAACTTCTCTGAGTCCCAGTTTCCTTACTGACAAAATGGAGCCACATCATCAGTATACAATAATCAGTGATGTGCGGGACACAGGTCTAGACACTCATGATACCAAGTCAACCAGCCAAGGGCATGAGTCCCTGGCCTCCGGAAACTCTCGGTATAAGGGGGAAGGGGAATCAACTGATGACTGTGAGCACATTTGAAATGTGTCTGTCTGGTGGAGGAAATGCTCGGTAGGTATTAGCAGAGCCACCGTTTCAAGCTGGAGGTGGTGGATTTCTTTTCTTTTTTCTTTTCTTTTCTCTTTTCCTTCTTTCTTTCCTTTCTTTCTTTCTTTCTTTCTTTCTTTCTTTCTTTCTTTCTTTCTTTCTTTCTTTCTTTCTTTCTTTTCTTTCTCTCTCTCTCTCTCTCTCTCTTTCTTTCTTTCTTTCTCTTTCTTTCTTTCTCTCTCTCTCTCTCTTTCTTTCTTTCTTTCTTTCTTTCTTTCTTTCTTTTCTTTCTCTCTCTCTCTCTCTCTCTTTCTTTTTTCTTTCTTTCTTTCTTTCTTTCTTTCTTTCTTTCTTTTCTTTCTTTCTCTCTCTTTCTTTTTTCTTTCTTTCTTTCTTTCTTTCTTTCTTTCTTTCTTTCTTTCTTTCTTTCTTTCTTTCTTTCTTTCTTTCTTTCTTTCTTTCTTTCTTTCTTTCTTTCTTTCTTTCTTTCTTTCTTTCTCTTTCCTTCCTTCCTCCCTCCCTTTCTTTCCTTCTTTCTTTCTTTTTTAAGTGAGAGAGAGAGAGAGAGCACGGTAGCAGGGAAGGAGCAGAGAGAGAGGGAGAGAGAATCTTAAGCAGGCTCCGGCCTGCTTAAGCCCCACAGGGGGCTTAATCTCTTGACCCTGAGATCATGACCTGACCTGGTATCAGGAGTCAGATGCTTAACTGACTGAGCCACCCAGGCGCCCCTGAAAGTGGTGGATTTCTAAGTCCATGGCTGCGACCTTGCTTTCCCACTGGGAGGCCCTCTGGGAAACAAAAAGGAGCGTTTCTTCAGGAAAAGAATGAGACACCCTGGCACCTCAGCATTTCCCTCGCACTCCCCGGCTGCAGCTATCTCCCTCCCGCTGCTACACGGCGGTGGTCGCCGGCCCAGCCCCCATAGCTGGACGCTGGGGTGCAAGAGAAGAGAAGGTGCTTACCTTCTCCGGGTCCCAGGCTCCCATCTGTCCAGTGAGGCTGAATACTGACCCTCTGTCAGGAGGTCACGGTAAGGACTGAGTGAGTTAGAGTCAAGAACAGCACATTGCAGGCGTTAAGTGGTGGGAAAGCACTAGCCGGTCAGGCTCATTCTGCCTGGACAACCCTCCTGTGCCCCTCCCAATGCGGACTGTCTGAATTCTAGAAATCCTGGCGGGCAGAGGACTCACGTGTTCCCAGCTATTACCGAATCTCTCAAGCTGACGGTCACCTACTGCACTCACTCCCCTTTCAGGGACTCGTCACCTTGTTCTTTATGATTGTTATTGAGAACAAAGAGAATGTATGATTATTGTACAAAAATTGAAATATACAGATAAGCAGGAAGAAATGAAAAGCACTTCAAATCCCACCATTCACATAGAACTGTGGTTAACATTTTAGGGTCTCTCTTTCTCTCCAGCCTTTTTCTCATCCAATGTATTTGTTTAAATAAATATGTGTCTATAGTGAGGCCAGAGGGTCAGCATCCTCAGCCTGAGGCTCTCCTTCAAGGCCCCCGTTGTTGGGTGGGACACCAGGGCCCTCTTGGTGGCTCTAGCCCAGCACCCAGGCAGATGGGGGACAGGACCTCTCTGCTTGATGCCAGCATGCTCCCCGCCCCCAGAGGAGCCCTGAGCCGCCTTGTCCCAGTTCTGTACAGAATGCCCCATCTTCCTTGGTGGCAACTTTCTGTGTGGGACAATTCTGTCAGAAGGAAAACCCGCCCACCAGAAGTCCCTTGGGAATGAATCGGGCCTTTATGTGAAAAAGCTGCTCCCGGTACACCCCGAAGCTCCTTCTAACCCGCTCTGGAAGCTGACCGTGCCATTGCTAATAACCGCGATACTGAGTGGATGGGGTGGCTTAGCAACAGCGGGACCGCTTCCTGGCAGATGCGAGGGTGACATTTCTCCAGGGTTTCTCAACTCCTCCCAAACCTCAGGGATGGAGTTTGCTTTCACAGTCTACCATGGAATGTCTCGGAAATCTTAAAAACCATAATGGCTATCATTTATTAGCATATATTCTGTGCTGGGCCTTTTACAGAAATTATGTTGAATCCTCACCTCAGTTTTGCAAGGGAGATAAGGAAACCGAGGCTGAGGCTTGACCCAGGCCCTGCCACCAGTAAGACTCCAGAGAGATTTAAACGAACTCTCAAGCCCATGCTCTTGATTTCCCTATAAAAATTAATGTTGATTTTATTCATGTGACCAATGTCCATCGTGAAAAATCCAGCAGGGCTAAAAGACACAGCAGAAGCCAACCCAACCTTCTCTGCTCCCCAGAGGCGACCACTTCTAGCTCAGCGGCAGCTTGTTTATCCTGCTCTTAACTCCAGATTTCAAAATAGTCACCTGAATTCTGTTGCTTAGATATTATTTTGAGAATAAGTCATCCCCATACCTCTTTCCCATTTCTTAGTTTCTTCTATTTAAAGCAATTTCCCCTGATTCCTTTAGTGGATCTGTCAGAGGTCTGGTGATCATTTTCCCACCACTCACCCGGGGTCGAGTGGTCAGTCCCTGCCCCCCAATCTCCATGGCCCCAGAAACCTCCCCTTCCCAGGCTGGCTCCTTGCTCTTGGCCCTGAGACGTCCCTCTCACTTTCCTTCGTGGGAGCCCCTGTTCCTGGAGGCCATGACTTTCTCTTTCACGACGAGACCAGTTTGGGAGTCCTCCATGCCTGAAAAGGTTTTTATTGATTTCCCCTTCATGTTGGATTGATTTGGCTGAGCATAAGATTCGGGGTTGAAAATCATTTTCCTCCAGAATTTTGAAGGTATCTCTCCATTATTTCCTATTTGGTGTTTCTGGAGAGATGTCTGATGCTCTGTCATCCCTCGTCCTTTCTCTATTAAGTTTTTCTCTTTCTGGGGCTTTCCAGATGTTCATTTTATGCTTTGTGTTCTAAAATTTGATACCGATGGGCACTGGCCTGGATGTGTTCCCAGCACATCGCACTGGGAACCTTCTAATGAATTTTTAACCTTATTTACTATGTTTTAAATTTCCAAGAACTCTTTCTTCTCCAACTGTTCCTTTCTCATGGAATTCTGTTTCTAGGCCCTATATCCCTGAGGTTACTAATTTCTAAGTTTGTTTTCTCTTTAAATTTCAGGTTCTTGTGCTTGCTGTATGCTGCCTGTCTCCTCAGGGATCCCTCCCACTTCCCTTGGTTTTTTTTTTGTTTTGTCTTGTTTTGTTTTGTTTTGACCTCTCTCTTTCATTTCAAATGTCTGGTGATCTGTCATATTTAAGAGAAAGACAGGGTTATAGTCCAGCTGACTTCATAGTAGGGTGACCAGATAGTTAGAGGCTGTTTTACTGGGAGTCCTCAAATAACATTTTATAAAGGTCTTTTCCAAGGAGTAGAGGGTGGGGATGAGAAAGAAGCTCAGTCTACCCAGAGAAGAATATTCCAACCATCTGTCTGGAAGGGAAGAGACACCTAGCTAGCTGCTGGTGTTCTTGGGAGCAGGTGGGGAATCTGAGGGCCCATCATTTATTAGCAGTTTTTAATTAATCTTCCAGTTTTCAAGCTCCTATCTCACTGTCACCCTCGGCTGTAACAAGTGTCCTAGAGTCCAGAGCACCTTCACTTCAGCTTCTCCAGATAATAACTTCTGGTCTTTCCCAGGGAAAAAGAGAGTTGGCAATGGCTTCCTGTCTCCTAGCCCTGGGCCTTGTTCCTGCCTTCTGTGGTACCCGGCACCTTTCAGCACCCAAACTTTGGAGGACTTCTGGGGCTCCTTGGTCACGTCTCATCATTCGCCTCTCCTGCAGGCATGTGGACTGTGACTTTCTCAGCTCTACTTGGTCAGAGACTGCTCCTCTCCCCACCTGCCCATATAAAACATGTTTGGATGTCTTCCCTCCCCAGTGGTCTTCTCTCTTCTCTTCATTCTGGCTCAATGCCTTTGTCATTCTACTGTTAGTGGTTGTTTGGGGAAAGGGGTGAGTGAAGTGGGATTTAGAAGCCTGTATTAGTTATCAATTGTTGAATAACAAATTACCCCAAAACGTAGGGGCTTAAAACAATAATTTACCATTTTTCACGATTCTGAGGATTGATTGGGTAGTTCCTCAGCTGGTTTTACCTGGCCTCACCCATGCAGCTACATTCAGCTAGTTGACTGCGCTGGAAAATACAAGTTGGCCTTGTTCCTATGTCTGGTGGTTGGCGCTGGCCATCGGCTGGGGAGCCTCTGTTCTCCTCACTGGTTCTCTGTCCTCCAAAAAGCTAGACTAGTTTCCTTAAGGGGTGATCTCAGGGTAGTGTTCCAAAAGGTTAAAGGCCTCGATTTCCTCCTCTATAAAATGTGGCTTTGAGTATAATAAATGAATTAAGAAGTATAAAATCCATACTTAGCACAATGTTTGACACAAAGCAAGTGTTCAGTAATAATAGTGTTTTTCTGGGAAAATATTGCATCTCCAATAATGTAACCACGGGAAATGGAATTTGAGAAATAGAGACTAATCTAAGTCTGGGCTCTTTACAGAAATATCTTGCAGGGCTATTGTGAGGATCCAACACATTCAAACAGATAAAGCATCTAGAAGAATGGCTGACACATCACACACATTCAATAAGTGTTTTGTGTGCATTCCTGCTTTCCTAGGTGGAGGCACCAAGCATAGCCAGGCTCTGACAGGACCACTGTGATGAATGCCACTACCAGTCAGGTATGGGGGAGGTGGCTCCATACAGTGGGGACAGGGCTAAAAGTCACTGTGGCTGCTCTCTAGGGTTTAGGGTTTGGGCAGCCAGCTCACATGTGTGTTTATCTCTACAGCTCTAATTCTTAACCTGGGTTGCATGGACCTGGGTCAAAGGACCAGGAATCACCCGATATTGCCCACAATACACTGGTTGTGGATGCATTTTTCTGGAGCTAAAGTCCACAGTTTGGGTTAGATTCTCAGAGAGATCACGAATCCCCCACATATTGAACATCTGAGCTCTAGAGACTCTCCCATCCTTCCAAATGTATATGCTTCTAATGGGGTCTGGGGTGAGAAATAAAATTATCTATCATGTTAGCATTACGATTAAATTAGGAGGCAACAGGACCCGAAAAAGCCAGCTGGGCTCTCCTGTTGGAGACAGGGGTGAGCTTCACAGTGAATGACACTGGAGACCTCATTTCTGCTGCCCAGTGCTCTGCTCTTGCCTCCTGGCTGGCCTTTGGCTGTTTGTGAAGTATGGGTGGCCAGGTAAGTGGCCACCAGCGAAGTGAGCGGGTGTTCACCTCGTCCATGTGAACATTGCCAATGTTGGCAGGTGCTCCACGTGTCCTGAGCCCAGTGGGAATGCTCCAGCTTAACCTCGGGGTTTGGGTGCCTCAGAGAAATCCCTCATTCTGCATCCAGGAGCAGACAGAGAAGGGTCAGCCTTGTCTGGCTACTCAAAGTGACATCTGTCCAAGGAGGTCACTTGCTATTCCTTGACAGATGCTTTCTTGTTCCAGTTCTTCTACAGTCACGTTTATGCCCATGAGGGTCAGTTTTTAAGGAGAGGGCTTTTCTCACCAACTATTATATAGTTTTTAAGGGAAGAAAGCAAATCCCAGCAGAACTGCAACATCTCAGCTAATTTTTTCTCCCTCTGAAGTTTAATTCTAGACCAACTTCCTCTTTTGTGATTCAAAGGCAGAAAGAAGAGGGTTCACCTAAACTCTGCAATATTTTCCAGCAGACCCATTCCTGGGGAGGGCTGTACCACACCCTTGGAGCGGGGGGTCAGAGAGTGACCTGGAGCCTGACTCTCACATCCTTGGAAATTCGGTGGCAAGCAGCAAGAGATTTCTGGAGCCCATCATGTCCACTGTGAGGTCCATGCAAACCCACCACAGGACACCATCTTTCCCTAAGGTGGAAGGCTCTCTCCCCACCCCACGCCTCACCCACCCTCATCACTGATCAGTGCTGACCCTCTAGTGGGGGCCTGGGGAGGTAGCCAGGCCTAGGGCAGCTGGGACCAGGTCCCCGAGTTAGCTTGTCTCAGTGGAGGGCCCCTTCCCCATGCCTCTCACCACAGGGATTCGGTGACTCACTCTGAATAAGACATCATAAATTTCTTCCTAATGACACACTTGTCACTGAACCATTCCAACAATTTGGCATGGCAAGAGATCTGGCTCCAGGCAGCAGGGCGGGTAAGTAATCTTCTGTTTATAAAGTGTTTCCCGCCGAGGGCTGGAGAGGGGCGAGGACCGCCCAATCTGGGTCACACAGGCCCTGTGGAGCTGGAATGATGATGCCCAATTTACAGGTGAGGGATGTAGAGACTCTGCCCCTCAGGCCCAGCAGGACCAATCCCGCACCTCACCCCCAGCAGGCAGCACCACGGAGGGGTTATGACAGTAGACGACTCGGGTTTGAATCCCGGCTCTACGACTTCTAAGCCAGACCACCCTTGGCAGGTTCCTCCAGCCTCCACTTTCCTCATCTGTGAAATGGGGATAATTCCTAGTTTGTGAGGATTTTGTAAAGATTCAGTGAGGTACGTCCGGTAGAGAAGCTTCTGAGTGGGGCCAGCTCACAGCAAGTGCTCTAAGTACAGCTGTTGGTATCAGGGACGCCCGTCAGGTGCCACCTGCCTCTCTCTGGCTTATGACCACCTCACTTGGCTTCCTGTTGGCCTCTCCTTTGGCTCTCCGTCCCCTCATGCTTTATTGTGAGTAAAAAAAAAAAAAAAAGGCACCCACTCCTACCTTATATTACTTAATGATCTCAACTAGTATTTGAGGGAGGTGGTACTATCCACAGTTGACAGGGGTGGAAACTGAGGCTGGGTGAGTTCGGGTGACTTCCCCAAGGCCACCGCTAGGGGCGTGACAGAGCCAGGATTTGAGTTCATTCTCCCACAGAGCCGCTCTCAGGGGAAGCCCATGATCAAGGACCAGCTGCACCAGGGAAGTTCCGGATGTGGTTGAGAATTTTTGTCACTGCATTCTTCCCGGGCAGTTCACTCTCTGGACTCTGGACAGTGGCCAAGGAGGTGTGAATGAGAAGGCAGAAAGAGGACCTCCGTTGGAGGGTGCTGTGAGGCAACCGAGCTGTCATTTACTGCGCCCTTGCCGTGTGCCCTTCTTGCTCTCAACTGCATGTGTCTGTTAATCCACACACACTCCTGGGAAGTAGGCCTAGTGCGGTTCCTACCATACAAGGGACAATGAGGCACAGAGTGGTCAGGTCACTGGCCCCAGGCTGCACCTGGGTGTCCACCTGTGTTGTTCATCTCTCCACCTACTGCCTCCCATCAGGGTGGCATGAAGTTGGGCCACAGCACTCAGGTTTAGAAAGCACATCCAGGCTAAAGGACCGCCACCCACCACCATGGGCAGAACAGACAGACCCTGTGTCCCTTCAGGAGCCTCCCAGGCCTCTCACTAAGCATCTTGGAGTTTCCATGTGCTGGGGGACGAAGGGGATCAGTGAGGGGCAGCTCCTGCCACTTCTGTGCATGGGTGGGAGACAGAGGTGGCATCAGCCCTGACAGCAGCCTCCACAGGATTCTCCACCTCAAAGCTACCTCTGAGAATCTGCAACAGAGCCAGACTTCACTAAACAGCAAGTCTGGTCCTGGGGCCCACAGGGTCCTCTGTCTGTCCCCCAACTAAACTTGTCCCCCCCCCCACCACGTCCCCGAGGGTGGGGGCAATCTCCCTGGGAGCAGGAAGTCTGCCTCATCACGCTCTGTACCTCCATTGCCCAGAACCATGCCCGGCCCTCAACAGACATTGGTAACTGGCTGACTGACATACACCAGCCAGCCCCAGTGACAAACAGAACCTATGTGTGGCAGGACTTTGCTGGGTTGCTGAAGGGTGAGAGGTCCAGATGGCGCCCCAGACAGCTGCTGTGTGGAGAGCTGAGGTGGGGCTGTACAGCAGGGCTGGACCAAAGGAACGTGTGACCAAACCCAACAGCGCTGGTTCAAGTGGTTTGAGGGCAGCTGCCAACCAGAGAGCAACAGGCTGGCCGGCTGCGTCCTGGACCCAGGGCCGTACAGTGCTAGGGCTGCTAAAGGGCTTCTGGCCCCAGGACTGCCTCCTCCACCATCACTGCTCCCCAGAATCCACCCTGAGTAGGGGCTGTGACGCAAGGGAACTCATCCAAACCAGGAGTCATAAGGTCTAGGTTGGAACCACCTCCTCTCTGCTCACTGTGTTTCCCCCGCCCAGGCGGGTGAGCTCGGGACTGTCCTTCCATCCGTGGATTGTTTCCTCACACCTCACCATCTGTAAAACAGAGCGGTGTCTCCCTCACAGGTCATGCTGTGGATGGAAGAGCCCAGAACTTGCGCAGGCCCCCTTCACAGCGGAATACCCTCACTCTGTGGAGAAGCCACAACCCTCAGGTGTTTCCTCCAGTGCAGACTTCCCATACCCCAGCTCAGAGCCCAGGGCTTCTTCCTCCACCTTCCTCCCCTCTTCCCTGCCCACCCTCCTGGCCCCGGAAGTGGGCTTCCCTGTGAGCAGTCCCTGACACCGGAAAGGAAGTAATTAGCATAATCACCAAGTCAATTCCCTCTGCTCTCTTCTCTGTGTAAATAGTTTGCACACATCACACTAAACACAAAAGCAGCCTCTGGAAAAGGTGGAGAAGGCATGGAGGGATGTGAATGACAAAGATGAGACCAGAGGGTTGGAAAATGAGATGGATGTGAGATTAAAGTTTAAAGCAACTGAATTATTTAGCCCAAAGGAGAAAGAAACGAGAGGCAGGCAACTTAGCCATCCCTTCCTGGTTGTAAAAAGAATATTCCCCCTTGGTTCTTTCCCTCCTCAAGCCTGCATTCTCTTGTGTCATTCCCCTTATCACGCCCATCTTTGTGTTCTATTTACTTGTCAATTCATTTTGACCTTTACTGAGCACCCACTCTGTGCCAGACAATTTGTCGGGTTCTGGAGATGGAAAGACAGAGTCTCTGCTTTGCAGGTCAAGTGGGAGAAAGGACCCGTACAACCTATACTGTAGGACCCCAACTACCCATGCTACAGGATGGGGGTACTATAGGACTATAGGGCCTGTCTAAGGCCTCAAAGGTAGGAAGGACCAAGGCCAGGTGCTCTGGGAGCTCAGGAGCAAAGTGGGCCACTCAGCCCTGTTTGGGTTTCAGGGATAGTTTCCCGCAGGACATAATGCCCGCGTAGAATCCTGAAGAACGAATCAGTGAACCAGGAGAGGCAAGGTGGGAAGGCACTGCAGGCAGCAGGAGCACCTGAGTGAAGGCCCAGGACATATAATGCAGAGCGTATATAGGCAATGACAGACTGTCAGGCTTTCTGAAGCAAAAAGTAGAGACAGATATGGTACGAGCCATGGCCAGAACACCAGGCAGTTCCCAGAGTCCAAAGCCCTGGACTCTGAGGTAGGGAATTGGCTTTGTCCAGAAGTAGCACCACCCAGAGTGTTTAGAATGGCACAGGGTACATGCAGTATTGATAGGCACTCCCCCCACCCCCAAGAAGCACAAGAAAAGTGCTTCTCGGTCAAATCTGTTGAATGATGTTGAGTTCAACCAGTGGTTCTTTGCTGGGTTGCTGAAGGGTGAGAGGTCCAGATGGCGCCCCCAAATGCAAAAGGGGACATTTGGCGTGTGTGCAGATGGTTTTGTTGTCTTCATTCGGGGCAGGGGTGCTACAGGCAGCTCATGGGTGGAGGCCTGGAATGCCGCTCATCATCCTCCCGTGCACAGGACAGCCCTCTACGAAGAGCCCTGCCCCCCTCAGGGTTTCCAGAGCCCACGCACAGGCCCTGCTGGTCACTGATCTCTGCGCTGTTATGGTCTGTTGGCGAGCCCGTCTCCCCACTCGACTGTACAAGGTCTGGGTGGCTGCCAAGTCAATATGTGCGGGTGAGAGAAGGGGAGAGATAGACGAGAAGAGATGTTTGGGCAGGTTTGGGTGGAGGGGGTTGCACCGGCTGGAGTCTGGCTCATGGGGGTAACCCCACTGGCAGGGTTATTGGGCTTAATTCTACGGGGTCTTTCCAACCTAGCAGCTCTAACCACCCGTAGCTGGGGGTGTGGGAATCAGACCCCGCACTGAGGAGCCGGCTAGATCAGAGTCGGGGATCAACTCTGTGCTAGGCATTGGGGGGGTGCTCGGATGAGCATCCCCCACAGCCAACTTTTTCTTCACTGTTCTATTTTTCTCCATAGCATCTTTTAACCCATTTTTCAGTTTATTTGCCTGTCTCTTCTCCTCACTCCCTTCCCCACCTCAGAATGTGGCTCCATAGAGCAGGGGCTTTTCGTCTTTATTGTTCACTGCTTTATTCCCAGGGAATAAAGTGCCTGACACATGGCATGTGCTCAATTAAAATGTGTGGAAGCACTGAATGTCTGAACGCGCCCCTGCTCTACAGCCTGGAGAGCCAGTCCACCACACACAAGTTCTCCTCCTCTGCACCAGCGAGAATGGGGGCAGTCCCCGGGAGCCTACCTCCTGGACCACGAAGGATTTGTTCACTGTCAACAACGTTAATTCCAAAGCTGCTTTGGGGGAAGATGCAGGAGCTTCACACATACACCCTGGATAGTCCCTGAAAAATCTGGAATGATGGACTAACACTGACCCGAGGGAGGAGAGAGCAGGCCAGGATGATGCAAAAGGCCAAGCAAGCTGGCAGCCAAATGAAGTTATGGCCAGTTGACAGGACAATGGCACGAACAAAGGCCTCCCTGCCTCCTGGAACTGCTGCCAAGCATCATGACACACGGGGCTAATTGCATCTGAGGGCACGGCGCTGCCTAGGAGCGGCCCGCAGGGCTGGCGGGGCTTTAGTCACTTGCCGGCTTGCCTGAAGAAGCCCATTCATCACTGTGCAGGGCCAACACAGTGCAGCCCAATTACACACAGGGAGCGAGGACCAAGGTGGGGAGGGCAAGTGCCTGCTGGTCCCCTTGGAAACACATGCAAGAAATTAAAAAGGCATGAGTAGAAGGAGATGTCTGGGTCTAGCCAGGCTTGCCAGGGAATTGTGTGTCTGTGGGGGGCCGCTGACCGCAAAGGCTGTGGCCCATAGGGCTTTGGCTAAGCTCGGGCTCATGGGCTCATGGGCTCATGGCCTGGTCTATAGGCAAAGATTTTAAAAAACCTGGGCTCAAATCCCAGCTAACTGTCCAAGCTGGGGTTCCAGGCGCTGTCATTTTGAGCTCTGTGGCCTCAGGCAAGTCATCCATAAGAGGTGTATGTGGGTGAAGAGAAGGTTTATCTACTCAGCTCGCCTAACAGGTTTACTGGGAAAATTAAAAAGATGGGGCAAAAGGAAGGGCCTTGGGAATCAGCCTGGAGTGCAGGAAGGCACGGGAGGGATGCTGCCCGGTCCCCCACCCTGTCCCAGGGCTTTGTGCATTGGAAACAACAGCCAAGCATGTGAGGGTGGCCTGTAGTCACCCATGGAAACCAAATGGCTTTCACGGCACACCCTTCATCTGCAGGAGATGCCTTTTCAGATCTTCAGGCGGTTCTTAGAATCCCACTTCAGGCTCCCTGGCGGGCAAGCTTATGGACACACACAGACAAACAGTTCATTTGGGCTGTTCTGAATGGTTACTTTAGGCAGATAAATTTATAATCAGCTTATAATCCCATGGCATTTTCCACTTTGTAAAACTCATACAAATGTAATCCTTAACTAACACTAGAAGATTGGCATGATTATTCTTTTACAAAGCATGATTTTAAAGGATCAGAGAGGTTGGGTGAGTTTCCCAAAGCTGTAGAGCCAGTTTGTATCAGAGACAAGCTTTGCGTCCAGGCTCCTGATTGCAGGTTAGACTGATGCCTGCTGGGTAGACAGAACTGCTCACCTTCCAGAGTGTCATCTTCTCCTTCTCTTCTAGGGTCTGTGGTTTGGGGCCCACTTTTGTTGTCTGCATTGCTTAACCACCTTCCCTGACAAATCTAAGCAGAACCGTCTTCCGGAAGGGGATGGCCTGGAACACAGAATTCTCCCTGGGGAAGGTGGGCCTGGGCAGCTTTCTGAGCAGGTGCTGTTCCACTGGGATCCTGAGCAAGGCAGGGCACCTTCCCTCCTGGGCATCACGCTGTCTTGAGGACTGCAGACATGGCCCTTCCAACATCTACCGTTGCTGAGAAGGTGGTTACAGTAGATCTCCTAGGTGCAAGATGATGGACACTCTCTCTCTTTAAAATAAGCACAGTGCATGTACTTCCCTGTGGAGAGCTTGTGTCTGGATTCTGAATCCTGAGAATAAAACAGAGGGAAGGGAACTTTAGTTTATGCTAAAAACGAATGTGCTCTCTGATTTTTAAACGACACTTCACATATTACCAATCCACATCTAATTCTTACCATAGCCCTGTGAGAGTAGTTATAACCCTGTGAGGCACTATAATTCCATTTTAAAGACTGGGGACACTGAGGTTTAAAAGGGTATAGATGACTTGTCCGAAGTCACACAGCTGATACATGGTAGTGATGGACCAAAGACCTGGTTCTTCTGTCTACAGGTTCAAGGCTTTTCACAGATGGCAACATTTTTTTTTACTTTCCATGGGGGAGAAGTTTACTAACAGTAAATTCCAAGGTTGATTAGAGCGAGGCACTTCTAATGGGGATCACTTTAAATTCCTTGTAACATTATTACTTTTCTCTAGAATCATAAAATCAGGCTAATGGCATCTAATCTACCCTTATCACAGACCCATGATCCGATGTCTTAGCAGGTGTTGTGTGAGGACAGAGTCATGTATGAAGAGACTCACCAGTCACTGCTTGAGGTTAGGTGCTTGCGTGCTGCCCGAGACTGTCTTTAGAGATCCCAGGCTGGGCTAGTGGCCCAGCACCTAGTGGTGCTTCAACAAGCACTCACAGAGCAGCACAAGGTTCCTCGCTGGATGCCCACAAATTTAAGAATAAGTGTGTAGCATAGTCCCTATCTTCAAGTTTACACTTGATAGGAAGGTGAGATTTGTTATAAATTTTGAATGGCAATGAACAAAACAGAATGGAATGAAGTACCCATCTTTTTGATACAGAATCCAAAAAGGCTTCATGAAGGAAGTAGGTATTGAGCGGGTCTTGAGAACGGGTAGAACTTAGAGGGGGAGGCTTTCCATTCTGGTGGAGGATAAAGTGCCAACAGCAGGTGGAGTGTGAGGGATGCATGGCTCCTAGCACTCTGGCCACAGCGCACACATTCCCCGAGTCCTGGAAGAGCCAGGTTTTAATCTCTGAGTCTTTGTTACCTCTTCTGGAAAGAACCTCTCTCTCTTGCTTCCTTGTCCCCCTCTCTCTCATGCCCCATCTACCTGTTAACACTGGTCAGTTCAACCTCCCTTCCATTAGGAGACCACCCGTGCCCCCTGCAGGGCTTTGCCTTCCTTTGCACGGCACTGGGCATGTGGCATGATGATGAGTTCATAAGTCTGTGACCCTTGAGAACAGGGATTCCTTGCTGTTGGTTTTTGCATGGTCATTTGTTGAATAAATACAAATGAAAGATGGCAATGCAGATGGCATGAACAAATCTGCAAGAAGACTCCTGCTACAGGAACATGTGGGCTAACACCCAGAACCAGTGTGGCCCTGTGCCATTGCATGTACGATGCCTAATAAATCTGAATTAATGTTTCTTTGATGAATGAATGGTTGATGGACTGAGTTATATATACATCATGATGAAAATCCATCATCACTATTCAGCTAAAACTTGATTGATGTTTCAGTTTTAACCTTATTTCCTTAAAGTCCATGAAGCTTAAACCAGGGAAGAGTCAAATTGTGCAGGGCAGGTGAGCAATGTCCAGAGGGAAGTGAGACTGTGGGCCTGAGCTGAGGGCTTAGCAACAGCCAGCAGGCGATGGGCAGCGTCTGCAAAGGCAAGAGAGGCGCTAGAGACGTGAGCAGGAGCCAGGGAATTCAACTCTTTCCTGAGGACATGGGGCACAAGTAGACCTTGAAGCAGGGTCTGTTATAGGATTATTATTTTTTTTTCTTCTTTTAAAGACAGAGGCCCCTGACTGAAATGGAGAGAATGCACCCAGCCCGAGCAAGACTTAGGACCCAGAAGACTGATGTTAAGGTTATTACAGAAGCTTGGGTGTGAGCTGGCTGAGGCTGCACTAGGGGGTTGGTTATGAGCACAGAGAACAGCAGAGGGGTTAGTGAGCGGGAAGGAGTGAGCACAGACAGGACCAGTTGCAGCCTGGCCTGGCAGGGACCCAGGGGTGCTGGTGATGCAGGTACAGGAAAAGGAGCTGAGAATGATCTGGCTGAGGAAGCCAGGTGGATCCTAGTTAAGATGAATCTGGAATCTGGAAGAAGAGGTACAGTTGGGCTGAGAGGGAAGAATGAGTTATTTCCAGAATTTTTCTACATGTTGGCTTTGTTCTGAGTCTAAATTGTATGATTTTCAGAGATGTAGCTATACGTGGATACTGATAAATTATGCTTTCTTAATTAACATAATACTTTCCCACATTATTACAGATGCTTCTTAAACATTATTTTTAATAAGGGGCAAACTGGGAATAAATACGCAACCTGTCAGAGAAAGTGAGTCAGACGTGCTAATGGAAGAGGGTTTCCCATGCTACACAAGCACAAGAGCAGGCCACTGGCCCGTCAACAGGTCTTCTAGGAGGGCTTGTCCTCAGCCTGGTGAGTGATACAAAGAACTCATGGAGAGCCTACAGTCATACTCCAGAGGCCCTGGGGGAGAGCACACCAGCTGCGGTGAGGTCTCGGTCACAGGCACATAGCCTGCGAAAGATATGAGGGACCCAGAGAGCAGTCTTGGCCTCAGCAGTTGGAGGGGGTTGGCCTGGGGGGAGTCTCTGTGACTACGAAGGAGGGTCTGAAGAAAACGTCCCCAACAAGCTGGGAGGAGAAAATGAGACTCTGTCCTTGAGAGTATTTCGCAATCTCAAAGGCTGAAAACAAATACTATCATTATTACCCACATTCAAAACCATTAATTCAAAACCGATGGAAGTTTTCCCAATATTCATCTATAAAGCCACAGGGTAGAAAGGAGACATTTTTGCTACACTCCACTTTGCATCTTTTGAATCATTCAGCTGTAATTAAAAAAAAATACATTAAATCTATGCAAACCAATTCTCTCTTGTTCATTGACAGCAGTGATGGAGAAACAAGTCAGATCACTGGGGGTTTTTTGACTTGTTCAGAAAGAAATCATAAAAAGAAAGGGAATGATTGCATCTCACAGTGACTTTTTTTAAAAGATTTATTTATTTATTTATTTATTTGAGAGAGAGAGAGAGAGAGAAACAGCATGAGAGGGGAGAGGGTCAGAGGGAGAAGCAGGCTTCCCACTGAGCTGGGAGCCCAATGTAGGGCTTGATCCCAGGACTCCGGGATCATGACCTAAGCCGAAGGCACTCACTTAACCGACTGAGCCACGCAGGCGCCCTCACAGTGACTTTATTCATTTGAAAAGCGTGATGCCCATTCCTAGAATAACACTGAATGATCACATATTAAGAGAAAATGAGCCAGAATGGCTTTAGGGGATAAGGACATGGCATTAATGTATAGGACTTAAATTCCAGTTGGGTTAACCTTCTTGGTGCCTCAGTTTTTACATATGTAGAATGGGTATAGCAAAACCCACCATGAAGAATCATTATGAGACTCAGTTGGGAGAACTTCAGTGAAGGCAGCTAGCACCGATGACCTGAAACTCTATCCATGTCTGTCTACTGAATCTTAGAAATACCAACTTTCTGCAATTATTTTTTTATTATATAATAAGTTGTCTCTGGAAATAAGCACCCAGGGCTAGGATGGGGTGACCAACTGTAGGCTAGGGTTCAGATTCACCCATGACTATTCCTGTTTTAGTATAAAAAGTCCTGCATCTCATTGCTGCTATGAACATTGGGGTGCATGTGCCCCTTCTTTCCACTACATCTGTATCTTTGGGGTAAATACCCAGTAGTGCGATTGCTGGGTCACAGGGTAGCTCTATTTTTAACGTCTTGAGGCGCCTCCACACTGTTTTCCAAAGTGGCTGCACCAGCTTGCATTCCCACCAACAGTGTAAGAGGGTTCCCCTTTCTCCGCGTCCTCTCCAACATTTGTTGTTTCCTGCCTGGTTAATTACCCACCATTTGCACTGACATGGATGGAACTCGAGGGGATTATGCTAAGTGAAATAAGTCAAGCAGAGAAAGTCAATTATCATATGGTTTCACTTATATGTGGACCATAAGGAATAGCATTAGGAGAAGGAAGGGAAAAATGAAGGGAGGGAAGTCAGGGGAGGAGACAAACCATGAGAGACTATGGACTCAGGGAAACAAACTGAGGGTTTCAGAGGGGTTTCAGTGGGGGGATGGGTTAGCCCGGTGATGGGTATTAAGGAGGGCACGTACTGCATGGAGCACTGGGTGTTATACGCAAACAATGAATCATGGAACAGTGCATCAAAAACTAATGAAGTACTGTATGGTGACTAACATAACATAAAAAACAAAACAAAACAAAAAAAAAAACCCTGCATCTCAGAAGATCCCTCAGTCCCGAGCAAACCAAGAGGTTGGCCAACCTAGCAATAATGGTCACCAATGATGCCATCAAGAACCAAGTTACTTTCTTTTTTTTAAGTTGGCCCTTCTGACTGTTGCTTATTGCATCATGATTGTAAGATGGCTAATGCACTTCCAGCCATCATGTTTGCATTCCAGCCAGGAAGGAAAGGGAATGGCAAAAGGATCAAAGGCTTTCTCTAGAGAGGTCTGCCTCTTACTCTGGAAAGAAAGATTTTCTTGAAGATTTGCACTTACACTTCACTGGCTAGAACTGTTTCACATGGCCACTTCCAGCTGTAAGAGTAGCTGGGAAAACTGAGGACAGTTGACCTTAGAACAATGTGGGGATCAGGGGCACCAACTCCCTGTGCAGTGGAAAATCCATGTATAACTTTTGACACCCTAAAAACTTACCTACTAATAGCCTACTGTTGACCAGAAGGTTTACCCTGAACATAAACAGTCAAGACATATTTTACATGTTATATGTATTACATACTGTATTATTACAATAAAGAAGCCAGAGAAAAGAAAATGTTATTAAGAAGATCATAAGGAAGAGAAAAGAAACTTAGAGTAGTGTACTGTAAAAATTCCACACAGAAGTAGACCCGTGCAGTTCAAAGCCATGCTGTTCAAGATCAACTGTATTTTGCTTCCAGCCCCAAAATAGAGGAGGCCAGGAGAGAAAGTGATGGAAGCCTCTGGGTGGTCAATCCACAGTGTCTGCTACACCCCCTCCCTCTTTATTACCCCCAGCCAATGCTGAGCACCTGCTGTGTGACAGGCAGTGTGCTAGGATCTGCGAAGGGCAGAAAGATGAGAACCGTACAACCCTCACGCCAAGTAAGCTTACGGTCTGGTACAGTCTGACATAAGGCAGGTGGGATTATGTCAGAAGGCAGCCAGGAGAGAGTGGGAAGCGTGCTGGCAAATCCTGCCCAGGATGCAGGCAGGAATGACAGGGTTGGTGGATTAGCCAGGCAACAATGAACATGATGCATCTTCCAAGCAAGGATAAACCCAAAGATGTGAGGGCAGCCCTTGGCAACAAGAAAGCTCCAGGAAGAAAAGCCAGTGGGTGTGAGAAGAAGGAATGTGTGTGTAGCGTAAGTACCTCTTATCTCTGAAAATGACCTGGCCTTGGGGGCCTTTGGTTGTTGCTATGGCTTTAGGGAGCCATTTGGAAAACAGGGTATGCACAGGTCTGAGAGACCTTGAAGTACACCCACCAATGAGCTGTAAGAACTCCTCATGGAGACAAGTCACCTAGAGTAAATGAGATTCCAAACCCACCCTTGAGAAAGAGAAAGCCAAACCCATATCGTCTGTCTGCGGATCCTGTTGGGCACCCGAGCCCTCACCTTACCCCCGTTTCCTAGCTTTTTGGGCTCTGAAGCCGGCCCCCTCCTCTCCTGCAGCCTCCGCTCCCCCAGCTCAGGGGGAGCTCTCTGCCCCTCCCCCAGCCTCTGCACTGCCTGGCCAGCGCCCCGAGCCAGGCAGTGCAGAGGCCGTGGCCCCAGTTGCCAACCAGCGCCGGTGCCTGGCGCCAGCAAACTGCCCAGGTTTCTAGGCGAGTGGCAGCACATCCCACCTGCCCTGGGTGGTGCTGGCCACGCAGCAGATCCATACCTGTCCCTCACAAGCCTTACATTACCTCACGGAGGCAGCAGACAAGCCCACAAGGCGGGGACACATATCCCCAGGTAGCTCAGGAGGAAATGAGGTCCGGGGAAGTTAGGAAAACTGCCCCAGATGACCCAGCTGTTTAGTGGAAGAGGTGGGACTTCAACCTGGGTTGGATTCTAAGGCCTCCGCTTTTCCCGCTGTTGTGCACCATTTCTCTGTACACAGCTGAGCTCTCTCTCCCTAGTTCCGCTGCCTGCAAGCTTGTCTTCGCCCAGATCCCTGGCTCTGATGGCATCCTCTGGGGAAGGGTCTTGATCGCCAAAGCCTGTGATGAAGCTTCGTTGATTACTCCACCCAACAAATATTTATTGAGTACCCCCTATTGGCCAGGCACCGTGCTGGGCTGCTCTGTTATTTTCTGCTGCCTCAATTTGCCCACAGCTGGGCCCGCTGACCTGTTTGCAGCCTGGGCCTGGCATGGCTGCCTCTGAGGCTGTCCCAGTACCGGCAGTGCCACTAGCCACTGCTGTCATCACTCAGGGGTTCCGAGGACGGGAAAGAGGTGAAACAGCCACCAGGTCCATCTGATTCTTGACAAACAATATGGTGAAAGTGGAGATTACAAGAGAACATATTTGGTGCGTTGGGGCGGGGAGGGGGGGGATGAGCTGCCCATAGTCACTCTCTGCTCACTGAATGGAGGGTCCTAGAGGGGCGCCATGGAGGCACAAGAAATGGAGACTTGGCGGGGGAGGGGTAAAAGGGGTAAAACCCAAGTTTACTCAATGTAACTGCATTTTTTTTCTATTTGTAAAAGTAATACATTGTGGTCATTGTGGAAAATTGGAAAGTACTAAAAAGTAAAGAAAAAAGAAAAAAGAACGTAAAAAAAATTGGCAATTACTAAAAGTGTAAAGAAATAACTAAATACACTGTGTGATTCCATTACCCAGAGATGATAACTACAGTTAACATTTTGTGTGTTTACCTCTAGATTTTTGTCTGTGCACACATGCGAATTTATTCTGTACATACTATTCTGTGGCAATATTGTATCACTTCAGGGTGCCTGGGTGGCTCAGTTGGTTAAGCGACTGCCTTCGGCTCAGGTCATGATCCTGGAGTCCGAGGATCGAGTCCCACATCGGGCTCCCTGCTCAGCAGGGAGTCTGCTTCTCCCTCTGACCCTCTTCCCTCTCGTGCTCTCTCTCATTCTCTCTTTCAAATAAATAAATAAAATCTTTTTAAAAAAAATCTTTTAAAAAAATTGTATCACTTCACACTATATTGATACCCCACTTGAGCAACTGTTTCGGGAAGAGGTTCTTTTCAGCAGCCCCACAGGATTCCATCGCATGCGTGCGCCATAATTTCTCTGGGCTGTGTCCTCTCCATCCCCGTTTTGTCCTAAATAAATAATGCTGAGATGAACCCCTTTGAACGTAAGTATTTGCACACACATCTGACTTTTTCCCTTGGGCTGAACTCTGAGGGACACGGTATGACAAACCACTTTGGCATGATCTGTCTCTCTGCCCAGAAAGGAAGGATGGATGGGGACGGCAAGTGTCACCACCAGGCTTTCTGAGCAGGAACTTTAGGGATACCCAAAGGGGGACATGCCGAAGCCCCAAATCTTCACTTTTCCTACAGATTTTCTTTGAAGGACACTGCTTTACTACTCAGAACTCCTCAGCTTAGAAATCTGAGGAAACCAGCTCAAGAAACGGAGACAAGACTGTCAGGCAGGAACCTAGCCAGTCCTCAGAGAGGGCCTGGGAAAGAGGAATACCAGATTTCCTCTCCTCTCCCTCTCTCTCCTCTCCTCATCGCTTCTCATGGACCAGTGTGTCTCCAACTTGAGAGCGCACCAAAATCACTTACAGGCTCATTAAAACACCAAGTGCTGGGTTTCTGACTGAGCATGTCCGGGGCAGGACCGAGAATCTGCATTTCTAATACATTCCCAGGTGATGCTGACGCTGCTGGTCCAAGGACTACGCTGGGAGAACCAATGCTAGAGTACAATATGGCTGCTGGTGCAGGGCAGACACCTTCCAAGACGGCTACCATGCCCTGGTTTCTGAGTGAATCCCACCCTCTCACCGTGATCCTGCCTCGTGGCACCAAAGCCAGGATGTTACCATGTTCCATCAGGAAAAGACCTCCCTCCCAAGAGGATTAGGCCCAAGAGGGGGTTGAGGTCGCTAAGGCTTTTTTCTGAGAAATGACTCCGTCCGCGCTCAGGCGGTTCTCTCTCTCACAGTCTAACTTGCTTTCCTCTGGCCTGACACCTGGATGCTGAGCAGTGGTGTGTTAAGGAGCGTCTCCCTGTCTCAGACCACAGGCTCCAAAGCGCTCCTCCGGTCCGCGTAGCCATGAAGCAGGGCTTGCTGGGGAAGTCTGGGTGACCCTCCACAGGATAGGGCCATAAGTAAGGAAGGGCCCTTCCCCGGGTCTCGGGTTGCTTCAAGCCAAGAGGCAGCCAACAGTGGGGAACTTACCATCCACCGAGAAGCTATAGAGGAGCTCTGGTGAAAACACTATGACATGGTGAGAGGTCTTGTAAGATTATAAAAGAAGAACCAACACTTAACTGCACTCCTACTTAATGCCAGGCACCGAGGACCTTACGTTGATCGCCTGATTTAATCTTCCCTACAAACTTATGAGTGCAGAGCTGGGATAATATGTATTATCATCCCCATGGAACAGATGAAGAAATTCAGGCACAAAGGCTAGGGTGCTTGCTCAAGCCCACTCAAGCTCTTAACGACCACTCTGCAGCTACTCCTGGGAGAAGCCAGAAAACTAAAAAAGGGCAGAGGGGAGGAAACAAATGCACGTTTTCCTTAGTTCAACCATTCTATTAACACTCCAAGGAGGGGACAACTATCGCCGTTTTATAGGCAAGGAAACTGAGACGTAGTGAAGAAGCTTCCCAAGGTCACACAGCTGGTGAGAGCCGCCCCAGTCATGAAGCCCAGGCCTGTGAGCCCCCAAAGCCCATCTGCCCCCACATCTACCAGTATACTTCCCAGGAGACGTTCCTTGCCACGGGGGATACAGGCAGGCTTCAGCGTAGGTGGCACTGGTCAGCTGTTTGTTCAGTGGACAGCGACAGCAGGGCTACAAGCCTGCGATGAATAAACACTTGGGGCGTGAAAATGCACGGCCCATATGTCAACAGAGGAAGGGCACATAATGACATATTCTTGAATAGACTTCTAACTGGACAATTAAAAAAATCACATCTGGGGGCGCCTGGGTGGCTCAGTCGTTAAGCGTCTGCCTTCGGCTCAGGTCATGATCCCAGGGTCCTGGGATCGAGCCCCGCATCGGGCTCCCCGCTCCGCGGGAAGCCTGCTTCTCCCTCTCCCTCTCCCCCTGCTTGTGTTCCCTCTCTCACTGTATCTCTCTCTGTCAAATAAATAAATAAAATGTTTATAAAAAAATCACATCTGAATATTGTGACAAGCAAAAGGGATTACAAAATTAGTACATATTAAAAATTCAGGATATAAAACTATTTACTATTACTATTTAAGATTTCAATTTAACATATATATGTATCTCCTATATATACGCGCCACATATGTTTTATATCTATATCAGCCTGGAAGAAAATACACTATCTAGCTAAGTGGACTTCCCAGGACAGTAGGCTTATGAATGACTTTTATTTTCTTTTTTACTTTTCTTTCTGTATTTCCCAAACACAACAATCTTGCATTACTTTTACAGCCACCAAAAGAAATCCAGTTTGTTTACAAAGATGCAAGGGCTGAGCTTCTTTCCTGACGCCATCTATCAGAGAGAGGATGACGTCCCCTCATCCCAACCCTCTTCTCCTGCCTTCCTGCTTCACAAGTTGGCTTTCCAAGACTTTTCATTTGGGAGTTGTTGATGTTTACTTTACCTATTGAAAAATAATTTTTGTGGGGGTGGGAGAGATGGCGTTCAATGGTTCCCGGGGGGTCTGCTCTGACGCCCTCAGGGAGGGCTCTAGTTTAGCAGTTTAACCATGCCTGGAACACACACGGGAGCCCTGGTCTCCTCTGAGTTTCTCCCCACCCCCCACTCCCCTGCCCCGGCCAGGTGGATGTGGGCTTTCCCCTGAAGTCCTCAGCAGACTTCTGAGCACATAACCCTTGAGGCTCATTTTGCTCTACCTCTCTCTGCACTTAAATGATTACCTCTTTAGAAAGCAAACCCTCAAACACAAGTTGAAGTTCCTACGATCTTTAAAAGCTTTAAAAAAATCAACCAATCTGAAACTTGGTGATTTATAATGATAAAGTTGACTCCATTTTTTAATTTTTTGTGATTACGTTCTCATAAATTTCCATTTGTATTTGGAGGATTTTGACACAGGTGCTAAGGTATATTAAAATAATTCTGGAGCTACATAAAAAGAAATCAGATACAAAGAATGGCCACTAAAGATTGAAACAAAAAACGAGCTTCAATTTAAAAACTAGTCCTTAAGGTGACTTAAAAAAAGAATTCAAAAATCCCCCCTGCCCTCCCCGTACCTAGATTTGAAATGGACCTTTCCTCCTCCGCCCTGTGTAATATTTTTAAAAGTCTTGGGCTCCATTTTCAAACTAAGTTCTGTATTTTTTAAGGGTGACACATGCCAAGTAACCAGAAACTGGCCTTGGCTTGGAAATCCTCCCAGTTCTTGTAAACATGCCATCACTAGTTCCTTTCAGGATGATGAAGCCTATTGATTGGCTCAGATCAGCTTGTGACCCAGCAGTGGTATTAGACATTGGCTATAAAGCATCTCCTTATGAATTTTTCATTGGCTTGAGTGTCTGGAGAGCTGGGCAGCTGCCTCCCCGAGTGTTCACTCTCCTTCCTCGCCCTCCCTCCTCCTCTCTGTGTCTCAGGGCTGATGATGCCACTCTGCAGGGCCACGTTATTGGATCAGAGCAATTAGCTTTACAGTCTGATTTTGAGTCGAATCCAATTTATTTTTCAGGTGCAGCGGGCTTACGAGTAGTCATGTGCTTTTTGTTTTGTGATGGCATCACAGGATTACTAGCAGATGCAGTAAACTGAAGTCATTTCCCATTAACCGTATTCCCCATGATACTAAGCCAACGTGTCACTTTGCAGTTGCATTCCCGAGCATTCTTCAGGAGAAAGAGTGCTTCCAGCAGCTCAAGTAAAAGCTGACAAAGAGGCAAACTCTTGAGAAGCACTATGTCAGGCACTTCCAAAAATACCTTAGCTCACGATTCTCTTAACAACCCCAAGAGAGGAGGAACATTATTCCCCCGTTTACGCTGGTAAGAAAGTGAGTGTCTGAGAAATTCGGTAGTCTCTCAGAATTCATATTGTGGATTTATCAACCTCACACTGAAGTAGGTGGGAGGATGAAACCCCAAGACTCCAGACTTGATCAGGTGGCCAGAGCTAATCCAAGAGTCATCTGCTTTTGAGAGAACAGGGAAATCTTCACTCCGAGCAAACCTGTGTCCTGCTACACCTGCCACCCCCGCATCCTTGCTCCGGGTATTATATTCTAGATCTGGACTCCATGAAAAATTCAAGTTCTCGTGTCCAGAAATAGAGTTTGTTCCTATTAACATCTGTATCCAGGTGAAATTGAGTTAAAGTCAACTTCAAGCGCCAATTTAGGGGAGAAAATAACACAAGGTCAGTAGGGTCAGCAGTGGTTAGAGAAGGGTAGAGGGCTGAAGGATTAACTGTGAGTGTGGATGAGCCTTCTCTCTCATGTGCATGGCCCTTTCTCTGGTCCTGCTTCCTTTGCAAACCCTGGGGCCCTTTGAGAAGCCTTTAACACAAGGTGAGTGAGCACTCTGAGTCCCTATTCTAACTCAAGGATAGCCATTCTGGAATATCACACGTGAAAGGAACCCCCATCTGTCCTCTAAATTACTGCCTAGATCCACAGTCCTCACTCGCAGTGGACATCTTCTCTGCTTTCTGATGTTTCATCCTGAGGAAAGAGCTCTTGGTAGAATACCATAAAGTCACTTCCTTACAACCACGCTCTCCTAAAGCTTTGGAGGTTCTCATTGCCCCGTCAGCGAATAGCTTTCAGGATCACCTTTGTAATCTCATTCACCCCTAAGACCTCCACATCCACCATGGTCAGGAGGGCATTTCACCGGCCCACAGGAAGACAGCCCTCATACTTGTGTTGTCTTCAGGTGTGTCCCACAGGCTGGAAGTTGCCTTCTCTTCCCCACTCTAACTAAAGCCAACCTTCAAATTCAACTTAGAAAGGCTCCTCCTGCTGTTTCAGTCCCTCATTATTCCAGCTTTGAAGCCATCAGTAGACTCATCCCACCATTAAGTGCAGACCACAGTCAACCCCCAGATCATCATTTAACACGATCCCAGTGCCTAGCACGGAACAGGGGTCCATGATGTCAGTGACCCAAGTTAATTACTCTGGCTGGGCTCATTGTGTGGCTCCTTCCTGGTTCATATGTAGTTTCTTCTGACATGCTGTTTCTTGCTTTCCCTTGTATTTACACATCTTTATCTTCTTCCACAGAATCTAGTCCATGCTGCTACTCTAGGAGGTCATCAGCAACTACCTGTTGACTGGCCATTGGCAATGGAATATATGATGGGATGCTATGTAACAGACAGACATGAAACTGGACTGGTGTGTAGTTTGAAAATTGGGGGCAAGTTAACCTCTTAATGCTGGAACATCTACAAAGAAACCAGTCAAACACCTCTGTCTTTTCCCTGTCCTCCATCCTGTTCCCAGCAAATTTCTTAAGAGAGGAATCTGTATGTATTCCCTTCATTTCATACCTTGTCCACTTAATCTGACTTTATTTCCCACAATCCCTCCACACAGATGCACACTCTCTGAAATGCTCTAACATCCAGATATAATAGCTTTTCTGGAGTTCTAGCCTCACTAGCCTTCCCAATGAATTTGACATTGCTGTTAACTATCTTCTTGAAAAATCTCCTTCCCTCATCTTTGGAGTGATTGGAATACAGTTTGCCTCCCATCTCTGACTAACTTCATTTTTGTCTCCTTTCTTGGCTCCTCTCGTGCCTTACTTAAAACATCGTGTGTCCTAAGATGTGTCCTCAACTGAATGTCTCTTCCTTGTCCATACCTCTTCACTGGTGATCTCAACTACTCCTACTTTTTCAGTTAACACCTCTGTGCAGATGCTCCCAGATCTTTACCCTCCAACGTATCTACAGAGTTCTTTCATATTTCACCTGTCTGCTGGGCCACATTGTCTAGATAATCCTTCTAGTCTTTCAAAAGCAGCCATTTAAAAGTGAACGAATCAACTTCTCTTCAAACTGCCCCCTCCTAACTCCCCTGTTAATACTTGTGAAAGAAAACATGCCACTGACATTGAAATACATCCAAAACTGAATAATTGTCCACTCCTTCATTTCTCTCAGTCCCATATCTAATGAGGTGACATTCACTGAAGTGACATTTACTGAATGCCTACCAATGCCAGACTCTGGGGATGTAGTGTGGAAAAAATAAAGGGGGGGTGAGGGGAGAGGGAGATCTTATCCCAGAGAACTTATTATAAGGGAAGGACAAAAAATTATTCCTTCATTTAATGAAAGTTTCTTGAATAACTACTAAAAGCTAGGCACTGTTCTGGGTACGAAGTCCTTCAATCCCACCTCTGCAGTGTCTCTCAAGTCTACTTCAGTTGAGTTTAGAGAATAATCGTTAGAACTTCCAGATCAATGTTTTTTAAATGGGATGAATGGGCTTGTGGTCTTAGGATTTTATTTTTTTCTACTAGTAATTATCGTGTTAGCTGTTGGCTTAAAATAGATACTTTTAAGAAGTATTTGTTTATCCTAAATCATAATGTCTAACTTTTCCTTTTTTTATTTTTGTATTAAAACTTGTTTCCTTATCTTCTGAAATTGACTAACAGACCCTCCATCCTCTGTCTCTTTTGTGCTTCAACTCAGCCCAGATGCCACCATCCAACAGATATTTCTACAACAGAGCTCTAATTGCTCCCCTGCTTTGAAATGTTTGAAGACTCAGCAAATATAATCTCAATTCTGCAGTCAGGAATTCAAGACCCCCATCCTGCGACCTGACCTCGCTCTACCCATCCTGCGACCTGACCTCGCTCTAAACTTTCCTTCTGGTCTTACCACCCAGTTCCCTTTCACATATACCTGTCTTCCATCCAGATAGGATTACTCAGTGTTTACAAACATATCCCACACTTTCTTATCTTACCCAAAGTTATGCCCTTCAAGTGGAATGCCATCTGGTCCACCACTATTCTCTCAAATTCTTCTCTTATTTTTTTAAAGATTTTTCTAAAGATTTTATTTATTTTAGAGAAAGAGGAGAGAGCGAGCATGAATCAGGGAAAGGGCAGAGGGAGAGGGAGAGAGAGAATCTCAAGCAGACTCCATGCTGAGTGGGGAGCCCGACTCGGAGCTTGATCTCATGACCCTGAGATCATGACCTGAGCCAAAATCAAGAGTCAGAAGCTTAACTGACTGAGCCATTCAAGTGCCCCAAGATTTATTTATTCAAGAGAGAGAGAGAGAGAGGAAGCGTGTGCGCGTGCACACGTGTGGAGGGGGGAGGGGCCGAGGGAGAGGGAGTCTTACACTGACTCCTCACTAAGCACAGAGCTCAATGCAGAGCTCAATCCCATGACCTTGAGATCACGACCTGAGCCAAAACCAAGAGTCGGAGGCTTACCTGACTGAGCCACCCAGGCGCCCCTCAAATTCTTCTCTTCTCTTTCAAGTTACAGCTCACTTGCTTCATCATTATAAAGATGTGTGCCTTATTCTCCCTAACAGCTTGCAAAGACATTGAGGACTGAGTTCTAATCACATTTATGAGAAGTCTACCCATTGCCCCACATACAACTTGTAAAGGGGCTTTCTCATTATGGATATGGATGCTGAATAAGTATTTACTAAATAAATGTTACCAGAAATGATTTTCTAATGGTTTCATATTTTACATTATTTCTTTCCATCATGATCATAGAGCCTTCAAGAGCAGGGACCATGTTTCCTCCTTTCCCTTCATTTTCTACATGCTCTTGTACAGAACTACATATAGAGGACAAGTATAAATGTTAGCAGAATGAACAAGTGATAAGTTATGCATTTTCATAGAAAAACAGTATCATGTTAAAATCCGTAGTCTTATTCTACAGTCTAAGATTAATACCATGTTTGGACACTAGGGAAAGAAAAACAAAACTGTAGCTGGTATATTAACATCCATAACATTCTTTAGCTTTTTTTTTTTTAAGACTTTATTTATTTGAGAGAGCCAGCGAGAGCGTAGGCACATACAGGCCGGGGGGGGGGGGGGGGGAGGCGGGGAGGAGCAGAGGGAGAGGGAGGGTGCGAATCTCAAGCCAACTCCCTGCTGAGAACGGAGCTGGAGGCAGGGCTGATCTCATGACCTTGAGATCATGATCTGAGCTGAAATCAAGAGTTGGACACTTAATTGACTGAGCCACCCAGGTGCTCCTAGCTATTTTTTTCTTTATGCTTCCTAAAGAACTATTGCTTCTTTGTAACAAAATCTATCACTTTTTTTGTGTTTATTTTCTAACTCTACTTCACTGAACTTCATTAGTAGTTCTTTAAAAAAGTTATCTTAAGTTTTCTTGGTAGATAATCATTATTTGTAAAGATAATTTTGTCTCTAAAATAGTTATATCATTTCTTTCTTTTTCTTATCTTATTGCATTAGTCAGAATTCCCAGATCAATATTTTTAAAATGGAAAGAATAGGCCTCTTCCTTTTAGTGGTTTTTTTTTTTTTTGCCTACGAAAAATGATCATGTTAGCTGTTGGTTTAAATTAGATATTTGTTTTAAGAAGTATTGGGTATCCTAAATCACTGTATCTAATCTTTCCTTTTTATATTAAAATTTTATTTGTGCTTTTATCTAATTGCTCTTTTAGACTGAGCCATATAACTTAAGTGAAGAGGAGATTTGGCAACTGTTCAGTGATATGATCAATTATAGACAGTGAAGCCAGATAATTTACATCATGAGTCATTTGGCCAACTTTACTGATAAAATAATCAAGAGAATTAATGAATATGGATTAGCCTTTGTACCATTTAGATGTGAACTTTCTGGGATAAAGGTGACAAAATATGAAAATGCTAGTGAATTCTTTTATCCTTTCACTCATCCATTCAACAAACATTTATTGAGTGCCGTTGTGTGCCAGACATTATTCTAGTGCTGGGCTATAGGAACAAACAAGACAAAGTCCCTGTTTTCACAGGGCTCTCATACCAGAGAAGGCAACGATAAACTAACAAATAAGTGAGCAAGATATTTGCAATATTCACAAGTGCTATAAAGATAAGTATCAGAAAGGGGCTGATAGGATGGGTTACTCCAGCCAAGGTGGTCAGAGAAGGCTTCTCCAAGAAATGGGATTTGAACAGAAACCTAAGTGACAAGAAACAGCCAGCTCTGTCAAGATGATAGGGAGACAACTGTCGGCAGAAGAAATAGCAAATGCAAAGGCCCTAGGGTGAGAATGATCTTGGCATTTTGCAAGAACAAAGAGAAGGCTGAGGAGCAGCTCTTGGAAGGAAAACAATAGGATATGGGTCTGGAGTGGTAGGAGGACCAGATGATGGTGGAAAATCTAGGTTACATGTACTCACAGAAATCATTTTTAAGGGTAAGGATAATCATACATTTGCTAAGGTGAAGTATTTATACTTAGAATATTTACAATGCAAATTATAAACATTCATAGAATTAACTCAAGTCTTAAACAGGAAATAAACCTAGATAAGGCAAACAAACTTTCTCCTACATTCTCTACATTCTACCCTACATCAACATTCTCATTTGTGTTTTGTCACCTTGAATGGCAACAAAGATCTTAGGACGATAGCATGCATTCCTGGGAGCAAAATTTTCTTATGCAATAGATTGTGAGCCACTATCTTGTTGCTGGTTTAAGTGATTCAGAGAGATAGATCATCCCGACCAATAAGCCCTGGGCTTTACAAAGCTGAGGAGTCAGTCACATCATCTCTACTAGCTGCAACCTTCGTGGTAAGTTAAACAAAACCACATGACTTAGTTCCTTTCTTTGTACTCTTATTTGGAGGGAAGAACCAGCAAACGATACTTTTGGTCCCTACTAAAATTATCCAAAAATAAAGCATGTAACAAATGGGTCTGGGTGACTCAGGGTGGTCACTCACCATGTGTCTTGATTTAGACTCTGGGGCTATTTTTGATTTGTCACCACTGACTGGCTGTTTGGTCTCAGACCAGGCCCAGCACACTGGTCAAAGCAGTGCTTTGTCACAGCACGGAGGCTTGTGGCAAAAAACCTGGCAACTTTCTGTCCCTTTGTGAAAGAAGAACATTGTATCCCAGTTGTGGCTAGATTCTGCTGCCTCCAAAGGCTAGTCAAGCTATTGTTATGTTACAGTTTTAAACGTTCATATGATGATCATGTTTTTGGAAAGAGTGGGTCACCAATGAGATCTTTGGGGTCCTAGTGGCTTTCATGGTGATGACAACCAGAAAAAAGCAGGGGCATGTTCCTCTCCTCAAACCTCACCCCTCAGGCAAGCCACATGCTTAGCACAGGGCCTGGAATAGAGTAACCCCCCACCCCCCGTAAGAGTCACCTGGTTATTTCTGTATTTTGCATTTATCTGGCCCCAAAAAGGATTCTTTTGAAAGTCTCTGGAGCAGCTCTCAAAGACCAGTCCATGAATTAGGCCAGTCTTTTTTCACTGGTCTCCAGCAAAATGAGAAAAAACTTAAAAATTTAGAAAACACACACACATGCATATGAGACAGTTTATTATTTATCATTTCTTAATTGCCTTTACACTGATATTTTTGTCCCGTCCTAGTAGGTTTTTCTTTTCTTTTTTAAGAGAGCGCGCATGTGCACACAGGAGTGGGGGAGTGGTGCAGAGGGGCAGAGGGAGAGGGAGAGGGAGAGAGAATCTTAAGTAGGTTGCAAGCCCATTGTGGAGTGTAACTCTGGGCTAGATCTCATGACCCTGAGGTCATGACCTGAGCCGAAATCAAGAGTCCAGCACTCAGCCCACTTAGCCACCCAGGTGTCTCCCTAGTAGGCTTTTCATAAAGTTCACATGGCCTTTCTTTCAGTAAAGAATGTTGTTAGTATATGGTAGTAGTTGTTGTTTAAATGTTCTAACTTGGCAAAATTAAAATGCCCAGTTTTCTGGAAATTCACTGAGGTCTAAACCGTAAATCTGGGATGACTCATCTAGATGTTTATAGCCTCTCCGGCCTTTCTGGTCCCTACTATAGTATTTGGGATGAATAAATGCCCGTCCCGTAGCCTCTTTATCAATTTATATCCTTCTTCTATGTAATGTCTTACAACTAAAAGCTGGAGACCTGAGAGGTAGGGAAGGGTGTGGTAAAAATTCAGGAAAAAATACTGGTTATTAATATTAATATCACTAGTATTTATATTAGTCTTGCAGAGGGACAGAAAATAGGGCCAAAAAAAAAAAAAAACCAGAAATTTTTCATGTGCTAAGAATGTAAGATCAGGAGATTTTCTAATCAGTACATCAACCTGTGAATGATTGGTTTTGCAGTGATATGAACATACCCTTAAATATTAAATGCTTCCATCCCTTCAATGTTTGCCATCCCTAGTTTGCAAATATAAATGGTGCTTTAGGTATTCCTTTCAAGAAATATTTAATACCACATGGAAAATGTAGATTTTCTATAATTAAATCAGTCTAAATCATTGCTTAGATTATGCTTCATGATGCAGCTTATAAATAAGAATGTACAATAACTAATTGGCTATTTTTATCCTAGCAGGACATCCTAGCTAGAGTACAGGACCCTGAGATGCAGATCTCGTATTCAGCTAAGTCACTGACTTACTGTATCATGTTGGGAAAATTGCTTAGGCTGACTCTTTTTTTTTTTTTTCACTTGAGACAGTAAAATTTGTAACTAATGACCCATCATCAAGAATGTTGATGAAAACAGATCATTACAAATGATGGCCTCATCTACTGGAAGGGTAGTTACCTGAGTATTTGCAGGTCATATAAACTACCATCCTATATCTGTAATAAATAATTATTAGCACAGGGAAAGAATAAAAATTAGGCTTAATAAGTTCATAATGACATTAATAACAGCTACCATGTATCCAGCATTTATTAGGTACCAGGCATTATGCTAAATGCCTTATCCACATTATCTGATTTTTAGGAAGGCACTATTACTACCAACTTACAGTTCAGGAAATTGGGACTTTTGGAGATAATTCCCCATGAGTAACACATGCTGGGCTGTGAGGCCTCTTGGGAGAGAGGGAGAGCATCGACTCCCTCAGAATCTGTGTGCGTGCTGACTGGGCTTAGTGAGTATGGACTTCCCTCCCCAACACCTAATAAGGTAATATTTTCCTTTTTATTCCTCTAGTTCCTTCTATAAAGAATTCTTAATTTCCCTCTGTCTTTTGTCATTTGACTTTCACTTCCTGTTTTGGGTTTTCTGCTGCTACCACCACGAGCCTTCAGTCCTGCTCTCTCACTCCTCTTCTCGGTGGATGTGACCCAAGTTCCAGTTTTGGTGCCTTTTCCTTCGTGTTTCAGTTCCTTGCATGGTCTGTGTTTAGCAAGTGAAGTTACCTTTTATGGTTTCCATCTCCTTTTTTCACTTTTTTTCTACTTTTCCTATTTTCTCTTGCCATACATACAAGTGACTTATGGGGGTTTCCTCTGGAGCCCCCTAAACTTCAAAAAGAATTTTCTGATTTACATGCTGCAGTGTATTAACATATTTTATTGAAAAGGACTATAAATGCCTACAGGTTTTGTATTTGTTTTTGCTTTTGTAAAGAAAAAATAAACAGTGACAGAAAGAAGAAGGATGGTGGGATTTGAATGTCATTCATGGAGATGCAGAGAGAGAGAAAGAATGTGATGGCCTCCACTCATGGCCTTCTAGCTGGGAAATTCTGGACTGTTTGTATGATTTCAAAACCTAGAATAATAGAGCTCAGACATAGAAGTTATCATCACAACATTAGATACGGTGTTAGGTAAGTTTTGTTTTGTTTGTAAACAAGAACACTGTTCCACCCAGTGCGCTTCTGACCCCTATTACTGGCAGTCCAGCTTCTAAATGGTTTAATGAACTGACAAGCCAGCAGAGCATATGGAAACAAATACTGTACTGGAAGCAGGAGAGACTTTGGTCTCACCCTGGTTTTACTAGTAACTAGCTGTGTAACCTCAGGCAAATTGTCTGTCTCCTTGGAGTCTATTTCTCTACCAGCACAGTGAGTTGAAAGGATTAGGCGACCCACCACTAAAGTCTTCTCCTACTTCACTGTTCTCAATACAAGATATTGATTCCCTTTCCTGTAAAAACGTAGACAGTTCTCATTAGTGAAAGAAAGCTCTGGGGTAAGGAAGACCATCACAACTCCAGCGTTTTCATAGTTCGATCTTGGTAAATAAAATTTTCAAGTTCTCCCCATAGGTGTATAATACCTTTTTCCTAGAGCAGGTAAAATCTGTTGTAATATCCCTTCATGATTGTGATTATATATGAAGCAAATACCTTATTTAGAAATTATCTGAACCACACTTACAGAAAGCAATGCATTTTTGGTTTGGGATTTTATTTTTGTTTTCTCATTAAATAGCAGTTTTACTGCTTAACCTGAAATAGGCTAAAAGTCTTCCTGTCTTTGAAAGCATATACAACTCAAAAACAGCTTTTGTGGCTTAAAAGGTTATATAGATATTAAACAAAACATTCAGAAGAAACTAAATGCCCTAGGAAAATTTAGAAAGTTTGTATTGTTTTAGAAGATATAACTAAGGAAGAAGACCTGACAGCCTATATTTCTAGATAATGAAGCTTTCATAGGATTTTAAAATTGGGAAGGGTCTTAACGATTATCTAATTTAACCTTCGACTCAGCATAGGCATACCTCTCAACATTCCTGCCATTTGGTCAACCATCCTCTGCTTTCAAGTGTCCTGTGACAGAGAGCTTACCACCTCATACTCTAGATCATTCCACTGAAAGACAGCCTTACTCATTGACAAATTCTTCTGTAAACACCCCTTGAGCTAGGTTTGATGGAAGCCACTCTTAGCCACAAATTGTAGCATATACTTATTCTATGTTGGAGGCCTGCCCCTCATATTTGTCGGGTCTGGGGCAAGAGTACAAATGGAGGACCACATGCCATATGACTAAATGTATAAAAGTTATAAATCAAGCTAGCAAACTGTTGGGTAAAGCTTATTCTATATATCTACCTTGACAAAAACACCTTCCTAACACCTGTTATAGACTGAATTGTGTCATCTCCCCTCAAATTCATGCATTGAAGCCCTAATTCCCCCCCCCGCCCATATTTGGAGATAGGGCCTTTAAGGAGGTAATGAAAGTTAAATTAGGTCAAAAGGGTGGGGCCCTAATCTGATAGCACTGGTATCCTTATATGAGGAAGAGACACCAGAGATCTCTCTCTTTCTGCAGGTGCATAGAGGAAGGGCCATGTGAGGACATAGGGAGAAGGTAGATGTATGCAAGTCAGGAAGAGAGGACTCATCAGAAAACAACCTTGTGGCACCTGGATCTTGGATGTCTGGCCTCCAGAACTGTGAGAAAATAAATATCTGTTGTTTGAGCCACCCAATCTGTGGCATCTTGTTATGGCAGCCCCAGCTGACTAATACAACACCCAAGCTGAAAAATCGGTGAAAGTTGTGGTTTTTTACGAGAGCAAAATATGAAAGACAACAGAATTTCCTTATTATTTCATATGTCTGAGCGTTCTGTTGATGAGCTGTATTGGATGAATAATAAAATAAAGACATACATAATTCATAAATGCTATATAATTACTTTCATTTTAGTAAAATCACTTGGTATGTGGTTATAATCAAGATTTTCGCATAATTTATGTTCTATTTCACCTGAATTGTGTTAGTCGCTGAAGCAGATATTTAGGGCTGTAGGCTATACCATGTCAGGGCTGAGCACCAGATCCTAATTCAGAGGTACCCATGTGTTCTATAGTACAGTGTGTGCGTGCGCGCGCGTGTGTGTGAATTTACAGGGCCCTCTGAAGCCCAGCATCCAGGGCAGAAAGCCTCTCTTGCATGGGACTAAGGGTGAGATGCCATTTTATTTAAACCTAAACCTGTAAACATCACATAACTCATCTTTTGGCCACCTCTATATTTGGATGAGTATCTTTGAGGCGTAGAGTTGTCTTAGGATATGTGTACCATGTAGAGTTTCAGAATCTTTTCCTATACTTGAGGGCATTTTATTCAAATGCAAAACACACTTTATACACAAAAGTAAAGAAGAATAAAGAAATGAATAAATCTTACTCCGTGCAATCAGAACTAAATCCTGTGATTACATCATACTACACATGCAGGTCTTTATCTCACCCCACATCCATCTATCTCTGAGCCGCATTTGCCAAAAAGCTGGAAGTTAGATTCCAACAGCAGAACAAAGACAACTTAGGGTCTCCCCTAAGTGAAACCATCTTGTCCTGGGCTTTTGTTAGGAAGTTTTGGATTACTGATTCAATGTCCACACTGGTTATAAGTCTGTTCAGACTGTCTTCTTCTTCATGATGTAGTTTGATAGGCTGTATGTTTCTACAAATTTATCCATGTCCTCTAGGTTATCCAGTTTGTTGGTTTATAACTGTTCACAGTAGTCTCTTATGACCCTTTTAATTTCTATGGTATCAGTTGTAATGTCTTTTCTTTCATTTCTGATTTTATGTGAGGCTTCCCTTTTTTCTTTGGTCTAATTCATCCATTTTGTTTATCTTTTCAAAAAACCAACTCTTAGTTTTATTCATTTTTGTATCTTTTTCTGTTTTCTATTTTCTTTCTGCTCAAATCTTTGATATTTCCTTCTTTATGCTAACTTTGGGCTTAGTGCTTCTTTTCCTAGCTCCCTGAAGTATAAGGTTAGATTGTTTATTTGATATCTTTCTTCTTTTTTGATGTTTATCACTATGAATGTCCCTGCTTTTGCTGCATTCTGTAAGTTTTGGTATGATGTGTTTTCATTTTTGTTTGTCCTGAGGTACTTCTCATTTCCTTTTTGATTTCTCCTTTGGCCCAGTAGTTGTTGAAGAATGTGTTGTTTAATTTGCACATATCTGTGCATTTTCTTCCAGTTTTCCTTCTGCCATTGACTTCTAGTTTCATTCCACTGTAGTCAGAAAAGATTCTTGATATGATCTCAATCTTCTTAAATTTCCTAAGACTTGTTTTGTGACCTAATGTGTGATCTATCCTGAAGAAAGATCTGTATGCACTTGAGAAGGTATATGCTTTGGATGGAATGTTCTGTATAACGTTTATGAGGTCCATTTGGTCAACAGTGTTGTTCAAGTGCTCTGTTTCCTTATTGATTTTCTATCTGGATGTTCTATCCATTATTGAAAGTAGGATATTGACATCTCCTGTTATTACTGTATCTCTATATATTTCTCCCCTCATTTCTATCAATGTTTGTTTTATATAGTTAAGTGCTAGGATGTTGTATGCATATATAATTGTTATACCTTCCTGGTGGATTGACCCTTCAATCATTATATCATGTGCTTTGTCTCGGGACATTTTTTGACTTAAAATCTATTTTTTCTAATACATGTACAACCACCTCTGTACTCTTCTGGTTACCATTTACATGGAGTATCTTTTTCTTCCTTTTACTTTTAGCCTATGTGTGTCCTTAAATCTAAAGTGAGTTTCTTGTAGACGGTATATTGTTGGGTCTTATTTTTTTTTTTTATCCATTCAGCCACTCTATGCCTTTTGATAGGGAATTCAATCCATTTACGTATAATTATTGATAGGGAAGAATTTACTATTGCCATTGTGTTTGTTGTTTTCTATTAGTCTTGTACTCCTCTTGTCTGTTTTTACCTCTTGTTTTCCTATGTATATATGGATATATAGTCTCTATATGTCTCTCTCTATATCTATATATATATATGTGTGTGTGTGTGTCTATATATATGTCTATCTAAATATATTGCATTGGTATGTTTTAATTCCCTTTTTTTTCTTTTGTGTAACTACTATAGGAATTTTGTGTGCATGTATGAGGATTACCTTGGAGCTTACATAAAATATTTTATAGTTACAACAGTCTATTTTTTTAAAAAGAGATTTTATTTTTAAGTTACCTCTATACCTAACATGGGGCTCGAACTTGTGACCTCGAGATCAAGAGTTGCATGCTCTTCCAACTAAGCCAGCCAGGTGCCCCTGTAACAGTCTATTTTAAGAGCTTAAGTTCAATTGCATATAAAAACTCTACACTTCAACTTCTCCCCCAATACTTTATGTTACTGTTGTCACAATTTACATGCATTTATATTGTGCATCTCTTAACATATTTTTAGGTGTATTTACTTTTAATACTTTTGTCTTTTAACTTCTATACTAGAATTAAAATTGATTTACCCACTACTATTACAGTAATATGATGTTCTGTATTTGTCCATATATTTACCTTTACCAAAGTTTCATACTACCTTATGCTATTATGTTGTTATTTAGCATCCTTTTAACTTGAAGAATTCTCTTTAGCATTTCTCCTAAGGCAGGGCTAGTGGTGATGAACTCCCTGAACTTTTGTCTGGGAAAGCCTATTTCTCCTTCCTTTATGATGGACAATTTTGCTGAGTACAGTATTCTTGGTTGGCATTTTTTTTTCTTTTAACACCTTAAATATATCATTCTACCCCCTTCTGGTCTGCAAGGTTTCTGCTGAAAAATCCACTGATAGTCCTATGAGGGGTCTCTTGTACACGCCAAGTTGCTTTTCTCTTGTTGCTTTCAAAATTCTCTTTGTCTTTGCTTTTGACAATTTGATCGTGTGTCTCAGTGTGGATTTCTTTGCATTCATCTTAACTAGTGTTTTGGGGGCTTCTTGGATCTGGATGTCCATTTCCTTCCAAAGGTTTGTTCAGACATTATTTCTTTGCATAAGCTTTCTGATCCTTTCTCTCTCCCTCTCTTCTCTGGGACTTTCATAATGCATATATTACTCTGTTTGATGATGTCCCTTAAGTTTTCTTCACTCTCTTTCATTCTTTTTCTTTTTGCTCCTCTGACTGAATTATTTCCAATGGCTTGTTTTCAAGTTCACAGACTCCTTCTTCAGTTTGATCTAGTCTGCTATTAAACCCCTCTAGTGAATTTTTCAGTTCAGTTATTGTGTTCTTCAGCTCCATGATTTCTGTTTGGTACTTTTTAATACTGCCTATATTTTTGTTGAAATTCCCACTTTGTTCATGCATTTTTCTCTTGACCTCAAAAAGCATCTTTATGATAGTTATTTTGAATTCTGTCAGGTAAATCCTGTAACTCCATTTCATTAGGGTGTCTAGAAATTTATTTTCCTTCTTTGTTTGGAACACCTTTGCCTGATTCTTCATTTTCTTTGTCTGTGTTGGTGTCTGTACACTGAACAAAGCAGGCACCTGCACCAGTCTTCATGGACTGACCTTGTATAAGAGAAGACTCCCACCTATCAACCCTGCCCAGGATTTGGGGGGCCTCTATCAACTCTTTCCCTCCACAGGGAGAAGCAGGAAGCTGTGGTTTTTGTCTGCTTGCTCTATGCTAAGTCAGGGGTGGGGAAGCTATTGTATCTATCAGTCCAAACCACAGTCCCCATTCTCCCCGAGGTGCTGGTTAGCACCAGACTCATCAGAGCTCCAAGACTGACATCTGTTCTCTTTCTGCTTAGCAGGAAGGAAGATCTATGACATCTACCAACCAAAGCTGCTGTTTCCATTCTCCCTCAGGTGGCTAGATTATGCTGGACCCATCAGAGTTCTAAGACTTACAAGACAGAACCAGTCCTCGGGGCGCCTGGGTGGCTCAGTTGGTTAAGCGACTGCCTTCGGCTCAGGTCATGATCCTGGAGTCCCGGGATCGAGTCCCGCATCGGGCTCCCTGCTCGGCAGGGAGTCGGCCTCTCCCTCTGACCCTCTTCCCTCTTGTGCTCTCTGTCTCTCATTCTCTCCCTCTCAAATAAATAAATAAAATCTTTAAAAGAAAAAAAAAAAAAGACAGAACCAGTCCTCTGGGAGCTCCCTGGGAAATTCCAGGGTGCTGGATGCATAAACCAAACTCTCCTTCCCTAGGAGAAGCTGGGAGTTAGGGGTTCTCCTCCTGATTGTATGGCATTGTGCTGGGAGCAGGGACTCTGGTGAAAAGGGGTCCTGAATCTCCCTACTGGCTTTGGTGAGTCTGGTTTCATATTCACCTAGGATGTAAGAGCCTTTCAATTAGTCTCTAGATTTTACATAAAATGAATTTGTTCATGAATTGTTGCTAAACTGGTGTGTTTGTGAGGGAAGCAGGATCCAGGGCTTCCTACTTTGCCATCTTGCCAATATCACTTCTGAAAATTCTTTTTGTACAGATTTTTCTAAAGTCAAAATAATTTGCCTAAATTTAGAAAATTTTTTTTACGAAAAAATATCCTCTTCAACATCTGTGATATTTTCTCACTTACAAAACTGATTTCTAAATTTATGACAGTTTTGTTTATAAAAATACATCATTCAGTATTTCAGAGATCATTGCTTATAAATCATATCAAGTCTGATAAAAACATTTTTCTATTTTTAAAAAGAGCCAAAAATTAACAAGAGTCATAAAAAATAAAAGAACTGGTTAGATATATTTTTGCAGCAATGACAAATGTTGATTTAACAGAGAAGAAATATCGTTTCGCTGAATTTTTATTTAATATATGGAAATTTACTTCGGGTCAGAATAAAAATGTCACCATGGACTCTCTTAGGCTACCACCGCATTTTCTAGTCCTCAGTTTCAAGCATTTCTAGACTCTATTAAAGACAGCAGAAATGCTACCATAGTAATAACTGAGTTATAAGTGGCAGGGAGGCAGTTTATTATTTTGAAGTATAATCCTATTAAAAAGCTTCCTGGAAAAGAGCAGGTAATAGTACTATACAAACAGAAGTCTATTTTTAAAGTTTCAAATTTTAGGGTGTCAGAAAAATTTAATTATTTATGTGTAAATAAACATATTCTGCTAGACACAAAAGAGATTAATAGCAAAAACTTATCTTTCTAAAGGTTGGTTCAAAAGCTATTTAAAAAATACACTTCTAAGGTTTATTCAAGAACCAGTGAACTATAGGTTAAATAAAGGTAAACACTCAAGGAGTTATAAAAGTTATGTTTGATTTTCCATTAAGAATTATCATTATAATAATATAAGATAGAATATAATAAGAATTATTAAAAATAATTCTTAATGGAAAATCAGATGAAAGCAAAAGGGGCTGAATTTTTCAAAACTGACAACCGTACAGGTGGTGCCGTAAATTCTCATCAATGGTTAGGGGGGTGATATGTGATAGGTAACTGAAAATTCTAGTTAGTTGTCCAAACTACAGCTCCTAAGTAAATGCAATCTTAATTATTAATATAAGTCTGGTTATAGGAAATAAATGCTTATGAAAGATTGCTTGATGGACATGATATCCTGAATGTTACCTGGTGAAGGAACAGGGCAATCAGAAAGTTTTCTATCTAGATTGTATTGAGAGTTAGATTAATGGGGAAGCCAGAAAATCTATCTAAAGGTACTAAAACATTAGTGGAAATGTAATGCATTAGAGAAAACTGCGTTTATCAAAATTTCTCTCAGAAACTGAGATAGGACAGCATACACTGATGAGCCATTTGGGGTGGGGCATGAGACCCCCAAATGAACATCCTCCAACATCCAGACAGTTGCTAAACTGCCTATTACTGAGGACAAGTGCAGTTAAGAGAACTGGTTTTGCTTTAAGGGGGCTAGTTCTGGGAAAGAGCTAAATTGTTCAGGGTAACAGACTAACCTACCAACCTCCTTCTAGCCTCCCGTGAAGTTTAATGGGACGTCAATTAATAATATCCTGACCAGCTATTCACATGCTCTTGATTCATCTTGGAGAGTACTCCTGAGTCCTTACAGAATTGTCTTTACTTAATAATGCTTTGGGGCCATAAGGTACACTCTAAGAAAGTCACATCAAACACAATATTCTATTGTGGGGATAAAATTAAGAGCGAAGGATCCTTTTCATAAAATCTACAGTAAGTCTTTTGGGAAACAACCACTTTATTTTTATCTTAAGGAATTACAGAACTTGCAAGTGAGCTTACTTTCCCTTTTGCTTTGGATGCTAGGAGACTTAAGGGCCAGATTTGCCATCTCATTCTTGAAACAGGTTCAGAGTGTGTGTTTCTCTTCCTCTTATTTCTTAGCTTCTATTTTCTTAACTAATTTTTCCTTTCACCTGTACTCCTTCAATTTTTATTTTAATCTTCTGTGTTAGTAATATTTTTGAAAGTTACCTGTATTCCACTGCAACACTAGTTGGAGCCCCTGGTTCCAGGATCTGACGCCTTCCTCTTGGTTTATTCTCTCATTTTGACAGAGCACCCCCTCTAGCAGCTTCCTGAGACAAGGGTAAATGAGAAATAATTTTTTTTCGAGATCTCACTTATTTGAAATTGTCTTTATTCTACCCTCATCCTGGAGAGTTTGGCTGGCCATAGAAAAGTCTTTTTTTTCTGGGCTTATTGGGCATTTAAAAAGTAGCATTCTTTGTTTCATTATGTTTATAATTTAGCTATTCTAATGCCATTGTACTGATCAAATTATTTAACACCTTTAGGAAATCAGAGCAGGCAAATAACTGAACCAGTTTTCTGAACCTTAATACTATATAATATATACAAAGTAACACTGTATAAAGGGAATCTTTGTGGAGTTCTCACTGTATATTTTTCAAAATATTTAGATACCTATTTTTTTTCCATGTAGTTTATATAACTTCCTTACTCCTTTCCTTTTGTATTATAGATACCATACGCCAAGCTGGCTTATATGGGATAATATTACTAACCCTTTTTGGTGCCTTGCTCTGTTTGCTCATTCATTCATCATTCATTCAGTCAGTATCTCTCCCTTTCTCAATTTCCCCATCTGGTTTCCTTTCTCTTCACCATTGCCACTCTTCTTTCTTTCCTCCAAGAAAATCCCATAAATGAAAATCCGTAATTAATCAAAACACAAATTGGGAGAGTAATTAACTGCTCACAGGTCAGATCCAGCCACCTCCATCTGCATTCTAAAAGCTAATTCTCTCCTCCACTATAGGCAGCTGTGGTATCTGAGTTAAAATACCTTAAGATTTCAAGCTGAAAGAATTGGGCTATGAGCAAGACTCTCTGCCAGGTGCTTTAATCTCAAATTCCTCCTCATAGCAGTTCTAATGAATTTTGGTTTTTTATTGTGATTTTATAGATAGGAAAACTGATGCTCATAGAAATGAATTTGCCTGAAGTTTTATAGCTAAATAAATGATAAAGTCAGTATTCAAATGTAGGTCCACATGAGACGATGCTCAGCATCACTAATCATCAGGGAAATGCAAATCAAAACCACAATGAAATATCACCTTACGCCTGTCAGAATGGCTAGCATCCAAAGGACAAGAAATAACAAGTGTTGGTGAAGGTGTGGAAAAAGGGAACCCTCGTGCGCTGCTGGTGGGAATGTAAACTGGTACATCCACTATGGAAAACAGTATGGAGAGTCCTCAGAAAATTAAAAATAGAAATACTACATGAACCAGTTATTCCACTGGATATTTACCCAAAGAAAACAAAATCACGAATTTGAAAAGATATATGCACCCCTATGTTTATTGCAGCATTATTTATAATAGCCAAGTTATCGACGCAACCTAAATGTTCACTGATAGATGAATGGATAAAGATGTGGTGTACATATGTATACACACACACACACACACACACACACACACACACACACACTGGAATATCACTCAGGTATAAAAAAGAATGAGATCTTGACATTTACAACATTGATAGAACTAGAGGGTATTATGCTAAGTGAAATAAGTAAGACAGAAAGACAAATACCCTATGATCTCACTTACACGTGGAATCTAAAAAACAAATGAACAAGTAAGCAATCAAACAAACAAACAAACAAAAACCAGACACAGACTCATAAATACAGAGAACATTACTGGTGGTTGCCAGAGCCAAGGGGGTTGGGGGGGGTGGGCAAAATAGGTGAAGGGGATTAAGAGATACAAATTTCCAGTCACAAATAAGTCAAGGAGATAAAAAGTACAGCCTAGGGAATATAGTTAATAACACTGTAATTAACGTTGTGTGGTGACAGATGGCAATTACACTTATGGTGGTAAGCCCAGGAGTGTATAGAAGTGTCAAATCACTAGTGAGTTACAGAGCTGAAACTAATACAACATTGTACGTCAACTATACTTCAATTTAAAAAAAGGATGAAAGAAATTTAGATCTAACTCTAAAATCTAGGTGTTTAACTGAGCTTTAAGTTTTAACCTAGCACTACCAACATTCTCAATGTTTACTGGAGAAAATCCTAGTCATTCTCAAACCCCTTTCTGCTCAGCTTGGAACAAAGAAAATTTCATCATTTAATAACTATTAGGCTTGTTTTTGTATGGAAGAGATGGTAATAAACAATGAAGATGACATTGTTCTTGCTCTTAACTTGCTTATTTCAGAAGGGCAGAGATAGTATTCCACTTTTAATATTCACTGAAAAGACTAAAATACAAGCTGGCAAAAGAAAATGCCTTAAGGATTTAGTTACATCAAGATATTCGAGACGGAGGGGCACCTGGGTGGCTCAGTGGGTTAAGCATCTGCCTTCGGCTCAGATCATGATCCCAGGGTCCTAGGATCGAGTCCCACATTGGGCTCCTTGCTCAGCAGGGAGCCTGCTTCTCTCTCCACCTGCCGCTGCCCCTGCTGTGCTCTCTCACTCGCTCGCTCTCTCTGACAAATAAACAAAATCTTTAAAAAAAAAAATGTTTGAGATGGATGTAGGGTGAAGAAAGGTAAACATAGATCAAGGAGATGGAATAAAACAATAAAATCAATCTTTCACTTTGTTTTGAACACGTCTATCCAATCATTTTAGAGTAATATATTCAAAACTTAGGTTTGTTTCAGTTACATTTGCCTTCCCACTAAAGTTATAATCTGGTTTACAACAATAATGGCCCAAGGCCAGTGTACCAGGCATGTTTTTAAAAGTCTTACTTTATTTAAAATTTTATTTTCAGGATAATAAATTAACTAAAAGGGGCACAAATGAACTTTCTGCGGTGGTAGAAATGGTCTCTCTTGACTGTGGTAATGCTTATATGGCTGTGTTTGTCAGAATTCACAGAACTTCACACCTAAAAGAATACATGCTAAAGCATGTAAGTCACCTCAGTAAACGTGACTTAAAAAAAAAAAAAGCCTGAAATCTTAACTACCCAGCTAAAAATAAAATAACATTTAAAATACAGTTTACAATTTCGGTGTAAAACAAATCTTATAATTTTTGTAATTATATGTATAAATCTTGTAATTTTTTTCTATTTATTTATAACACTAATAATCCAATTGGATTTTATATAATTCAATATAATAATATCAACATTTTAAAATAGGATATAAAAAATGTTTTGAGGTTTTTTTTTTTTTAAAGTAAGGATTTGGATTGCAAAATCTTTATTATAACCATAATGTTGCTAAGGCAATGTTCTCTATAATATTTTTTTAAGATTTTATTTATTTGACAGAGAGATAGAGAGCACAAACAAGGGGAGTGGCAGGCAGAGGGAGAGGGAGAAGCAGACTCCCCGCTGAGCAGGGAGCCAGATGAGGGGCTCGATCCCAGGACCCTGGGATCATGACCTGAGCCGAAGGCAGATGCTTAACTGACAGAGCCACCCAAATGCCCCTATAATATTTTTTAAAATCTCAAACAAAATAATCTAAATCTGTTAAAAATTTCAATGATTTAAATTTCCAGAATATCACCATAAATGCTGCTTACATAATATGCTGAAAATTCTACATTTAATAGTTAAAGACAAAGAATTATCTGTTAGCTCTATTAATTGATAGATTCCATTGTGTCCTAAAACATAATTGTAGCTCTGCTTCTAAAAAAGGCAAAGGAAAAGACATGACTGTTTTCAACAAACCTGGATTTAAAAAGATAACAATAACACTATTAAGAACACAGGAAGGGGTAATTAAGTGATGTCTCCTCTTTATTAAGTTTTCAATAGATGAAAAAGCATCCGAGAAACCATTTACAAAGGGCCCAGCCTCATAATTGTTTTAGAGACCAAAGTCACTGGAATCCGGCTGGTAAAACAGTACTAAATTACACATCAAACTTAACAACTTAGATTTTTAGGATCTCGACTTGAACACCCTCTGTTCTTATTCTCTCAGACATACCAAGGCCAACCAAGTCAGTTTAAATTAAGAGGGCTAATATAATTCCAAGCCCCGGAAACTCTGGAACAAAGGTACTTGTGTAACAGAAACAACTTTTTCATTTTGATTAAATGAATATAATTGTGGCAGATGTCATTTATCAAAAAATACACACCTGACTTTTTTTCTAATATGGAAGCAAAGTGTATTTGTATTTGTGACTGTAATAAAAATGCCCTTGAAGTGAGTTGTGTTTGGTAAATTAACTTTTAGAAGAATGAAAAATACCTTAAGTGCTAATATCTATAACATCTGTAACAACTGCCCTCTCCCAATACCCACCTTAACATTCTCAGTTGTTTTTGTTCTTGTTTTAGGGAGGGAGGGGGTCGGGGGAGGGGCATAAGGAGAGAGAATCTTAAGCAGGCTCCACATCCAGGGTGGAGCCCAATGACCCTGAGATCATGACCTGGGCAGAAATCAAGAGTTGGTCACTCAACCGACTGAGCCACCCAGATGCCCCAACATTTTCAGTTTTAAAAGCTAGACAGGCTCCACCATATCTTTTGAATACCAATAAAATCTGATTTTGTTCATGTGTTTAAGTGTTCTCTAATGTTTTTAACTTTACTAATATACAACAATGAAAAACCACATAAAAATCTGAGAAAGTATTCAAAGCATTACTTCGCTGGGAATGACTATGTTCTAGATATTAAAGGACAACTAACTTGCTAAGAACAAATGCTCTGAGGCTGTTTGTGAAAAAAATGCTGGTGTCAGGACATCCATGATACCTACATAAGGTGTCCTAGCATGTAACAGAATAGTGCCAACTAAGTAAAAAAATATTACTCTAAGAATTCTTATTCTTTCCAAAATTGTAATCAAGTAAATAAATTGAGTAAACAGCATTTATTAAAAGTACATAGACCATGGAAGTATTTTTATATCAGCTATCTCTGGGAGGTAGGTTCACCAGTCTGAAACTCAACCAAGTGAAGTCCTTGCAGTGACAGTTGCTTGTGTTGAGAGGGTGGAGAGGTCAGAGCTCTAAAATGACAATGACAATTAAGGTAGGAGTGAGTCAAGAGTAAGCAATAGCAAAGGTTGGTCCTAAGGAGGCAGCTGAGAGAAGGGAAGATCGTGGGCTCACTGGCTTGGTGCCCTTCAAAGAGGACATGAAGGGGGCTGAACAAGGAGGCAGGTAAGATTTGCTAGTGTGGAGGGCATTAAAGGGTTATGTGAATTCGAAAGCCAGAGAGTTATCCTAAGGAAGGAAGTGGCTATGTTGTATGTGCTACTGGGGGAGGGGATTCTGAGTTAGTTACTGGTAAACACCTGCCCTAATTAGGTGTGTTCATCGGGTGTGAGTGCGATGAACTTTCACAGACATTCCAGATAACGGGGGGGAAAGGCCCAGGATTAAAGTTACTTTGTGAATCCTAGAGTGAGGAGACATTGTGGCATAACATTATGGGATGTGGGTTCACATCCCTTGAGCTTTGGAAATCAAATAGGTCTGTGATGGTTAACAAATTAACTCGACTAGGCCATAGGGTGGTCAGATGTTTGGTCAAACATTATTCTGGGTGTTTCTGTGAGGATGTTTTTGGACGAGATTAATATTTACATTGGCAGATTAAGTAGTTGCCCTCCATAACATTGGTGGGCCTCATCCAGTCAGTTGAAGGCCTGTAAAAATGAAAAGACGGACCCTCCCCCAGTGAGAGTGAATTCTTCCTGCCTTTGGACTTGGAACGGAATCATACCATTGGCTCTCCTGGGTCTCCAGCTTGCCAACTCACGCTGCAGATCTTAGGAGGTACCAACCTCCATACACAGGTGAGCCAATTCTTTATAATAAATCTCTTATATACACATATATATTAACTGAAATAATTTCATAAAGCATTGAGCACAGGGCCTGGCACATAGTGCTCAACAAACGGATGTTATTTTTATATTATTATAGAAGACTCTATTTTGAGAAAAAAATCCAGGTGAAATAGTGCCTAAAAATGGTGAGGAGGGTGGTATGAAAGTGAGTAGGAATTGTCAAAGCTGAACCTACCCAATAGCAAAGTGTCCCTTGGTTCTTTCCTTCCAGCTTTCTTTCTTCTGCTTTCATGAAAGTTACTTTCTGTGTTTCATCACACCCATGGAACTCTTTGTGTGGGAAAATGTAGCTGAACCACTTTCTAAAACCCTAATTAAAATCTCGTTAAAAATCTTCCAAATACTTTCTTGACTTAATTAAACACAGTGGATATTAAAATGTGGACCTTCTGATGGGATTTTGCAGAGGTACTAATTATTGCTGAAAAAATATCAGTAACCACTGTAACATACTATGTATGTATTTTCAAAATTAGATCTCTGATAGCAACTAATTTTTTCATCAACCCTTTGTAAAATTGAGTGTGGCATCAATTCCAGCTTGCTGAGTTCTGGCTAATAAAGTTTGACGGTAAAAATCCCCCTCTCTTTGACCGTGGTAACTTTTAAGGGAGAGAGTAAGTTAAATCTCTTCATTTTATATCCTTAAATCTTAGGGTAGGTGTGAAGTATTGTGCAGAAACCAGATCTATTTCAGTGTAAACATTCCATTTAGCAACCAGTCTTAACTATCCACAAAAGACGCAGAGTTTCTGAAATTCCTAATTGGGGGCGGGGGGCGGGGGACAGAGGGAGAGGGAGAGAGAGAATCCCAAGCAGGTTCCAAGTCCGGTGGAGAGACCGACACGGGGCTCAATCCCACAACCCTGAGATAATGACCTGAGCCAAAATCGTGAGTCGGACGCTTAACCGACCAAGCCATCCAGACACCCCTATTTAAAAAATAATAATGACTAACTTCCCTGTGATGAGGACCTAACTAACCCAGTGTGTGGATTACTGTTATGGCCTGGAGAACAGGACAAAGTTCTACCATCTCAAATCTAAAGGTACACCACACTACTTAGATCCCAAAATAATTTAGGCTTTGACTTTTATTTTGTCTTTCTCATGGGTGGTGGTGGTGGTGGTGGTGGTGGTGGCGGGAGTGGGGAAGGGTGGGCTTGGAAAAGAAGGAAACTATGTCCCCTACTACAATATTGGCTTGAAGCTCAATCCCCTTAACTATAAAAAACTCTCCCTTCTCAACATTTGCAATCTGCTTTGGGAAACACCACATTTCTTCAATGAAACAAAACACTATGAAAAATACAGCTCTTATTACATGCTAACACTGTTCTAGATGCCAAAATACAAAGACAGACACCAGTCCATAGTCCCAAGAGCTTAGTCCCACTTTCTTAGTGGGAGAAACAAACATGTAAGCAAACGATCACAACATAGTGAACAATTAGTGAGTATCAGATATAGCTCTAAGAGAACAGGTACAACTTGGGGGGCAAGGAGGACTTTACAGAAATGCTAACAGGCTTCCTACAGGATGCAGGTGGTCCGTTCCAAGGGTATTTTTAAAAGCAAAAACTCAATTTCCGGACTAAAAAAACTTAATTTCTGAACGTGAGAACGTTTATGTTAAGGTTCTTATACATTACATACACACAGAACAATAACCTACACAAAGGGAAATTAGCTCAGTTTGAGAACATGATTCATCATCATTCACACCTGCTCCATTTAAGTCCCTCCCAAAATAGGCATTACATTGAGGAAAATGTGGTAGCAACTGTACGGTATTAGGACAAAGAGACTTCTGTTGCTATACGAACAATATAAAACAGTATGCCTACTTCTGGACGTATTTGTTAGATCCTAAACTGTCCCTCCTTTTAACTGTGTTAAGATGGACACTGAATGAGAAATAAAGCCCTAAACACTTGCAGTTTCCATATTTATATCGGAAAATCTCCAATTTACAAAGGCTAATGTGGTTATTTTTGGAAAACAAATGAAAATTACACATTTGGATTTAGGGGTTTCTGTCATTCATTCAGGTCATGATCTGCAAAGCTATCTTTATTCCACAACTAACTTTCCACCACTTCTAAGAAAAGAACACATGAAAAACTCAAGGTTACAGCCTTCGAAAACTTGAAATGTAAAATTTTAACGGCCCAACAGTTAACGTTCCCTTATTACCATTTGACACTTCCCACTTTATCATATTTTACTCTTCTGTAATATCCAACACCCTTCATCTAGCAAGGCCAAAAGCTTCATGAACATTGTTTTATAAGCTGCCTACGGAGACAAACCCTGTGAAAACCCGAGGATGCCACACCAACAACAGAATACAGGTCACCGTAACATGGCCGACCACTCCGTAAAGTCAAAATCTCAGTTCACTTTACGCTGACAGCGCTTCTTTCCAGAACTTTTCCCTCCCCCAACAAAAGAACGGGGGAGTGTCTATTTCACAAGGTGCCTGGCGCTACTTTCTTTTTTGTTTCCTAGAAGGTCACCTTGGTAAGGGGGGGTGGGCTCGGGATGGAGAGCCTGGGGTTTTGTGGCATCGGCTCATCAGGTGACCTTCAGACCCCTAAGCCTGGGCTGAGCCTAGAACGACCACCGCCCCTCCCGTCACGTAGGGAACAGTCCCTCTCACTGCCACGCCCAATTCGGAAGTGGGGGGTCCCGGGAGGCCCCCCAACAAGCGCTGATGGTGACACCGGCCACACCCGGGCCCCCCCCCCGCCACGAATTCGGAAACGCTGAGTGACGACCCCACGTGGACACCGAGGGCTGGGCCCCGACGGCCTCGGGCCCCGCGCCTGTTCGGACTTCAGCCCACACCAGACCCCATCCACCGGGGAACTTTCCAGAACCCTGGACTCTCCGGGAAGTCCCGAGTCGCTGAGCAGAAGGGAACTTTGGCTCGTTTACTGAGCGCCTACTCGGGGGCAGGGCGAACACGGGGCCGGGCTTGCACGCGACCTTTGAGGCGCTGCGTCGGGAGGCGCCCGCGCTCCACCCTCCGGCCGGGCCCTCGTCCTCCAGGAGGGCCGCCAACGGTCGGCGAGCAGGGACGGGGACAGCCGCACCCCCAGCCCGCCTGGTCCCCTCGGCCGCCTTTACCTCGCCCGACCCCACCGAAGCCGCAGAGCTAAACTTAGAAAGTAGCGCGGCGCGCGCTCACGTGCGCTCAACCGCGGGCGGGGGGCGCGGTTCGGGTGAGTCACGGCCCCGCCCCCATTCGCCGAGGACGCGCTGACGTCAGCCGTTTCCCCGAAGGGTGACGTCAGCGCGCCTCGCGAAGGCCGCGAGGCCACCCGTAGAACGTTCACTGAGTTTCGATGCCTTAAAGGGACCAGGCGTCGGATCGTGAAAGGTCTGGAGAGGTGACTGCAGTCAGCCAACCGTGGGGTCAGAGCCCATCTTCAATCCTTTGTCCTGAGATGTGTTGACCGTTGAGATGGTGATGAAAGAAAGGAGAGCAATTGAGCCTCATTGGAGGCTGCTGAATGCCCCAGAACCTCCTCCTGGAAGCCCTCCTTGATTAACCAGAATCCGATCTTGACCCAAAAGTCAGAGAGTTTTCCTGGCCCTTGACTCCCTACCCCTTCACTTATAAGCCCTCCTCATATGTTTATACGTCTGTTGGTAGGGAAAAGCTGTGGTTTGAATGTTCATGTAATCCATCAATTTGGGCCAGCTTGTCCCATTTATCACTGTTTTTGACTGTGTCCAAACTGTTATTAGTCATGCAGGCTGTAACAAGTTACTGAACTCTGGGTGTGACATTGGTGAACTGGTCTCCAAACCGTCCTCGGATGCTAATGTTGCCTGTGGAAGCTTTCAGGACAAGAGCCCTGTCCGACACTTGGTCATGGAACGCTATCGCAGCCTCACAGGGAGGTTTGCCTCGCTGAGGTTTACCATGAGGCATGTATTTTCATTACCCTCCTTGTCCCCCTCCTTTAATCCTCATACCTCCTCTCTGAGGTAGGTGTTATTGTCCCTATTTTAATACTGATGAGGAAGGACACTGAGGCACAGCAAGATTACGTATGTTTCCCTAGGTGACACAGCTAAAGAATGGCAAGCTGGAAACCATTCCCAGGTCAGTTGGACGCCCAAGTCCATGTTTTTGGGGACTGTGGTGGGCTGTGAAATATGCCTTATTTTGTATGTTGAGTCCCCTAGAACCAGTTTTCCCCTTATAACACAAGCCGAGTGCCTCTGAACAAGTAACCACTGCATGCTAGAAGATGCCCAGAGGAGGCCAGGCCCTGGGGCCTGCACAAGGCTAAGGCAAGTGAGGAGGTGCCCATCCTGCACTTGCAGGACCCTGAGAGCGAGTGCCTCTTTGAGGTTTGCACCCAAGGCGCCTCACCCTCCTCACTCTAGTCCCAGCCCTACCAGGCCTGCCCTGGACTCTGTGATTCCTCTCCTGAGACTAGAGAGACCATCCTGCTTACAGTGTCCTCACTGAGCACCAGCGGGCAGCCCCACGCAAGTGCAGAAGAAATACCTTGTTTCTCCTCCCATAATCCCCTCCCCATAAAGCAACAGAAAATTTCCCGTTGGAACAGCATGTTTGTGCCAAAAACAAATTAGAGTCATCAACAGCTTCTCAAAGCTTTGAGCAAAATGCGGGTGCCTCTGTAGGTGAGCTGTTGTCACTCTTCTCTTCTGACAGTCATTACTGGTCCTTGGCTGAGTGTCACTCCCACCTCCTCAGAGTACATGGGCCAGGTCTAGCGGAAGCACCTTCTTCCCTGCAGCTCACCCCTCAGAGATGTTGAAAATTGACCCCTCTTCCCCTGGACCCAGTCTCCAGCCACCACAGAGCTCTCCTCTGTGTGTCCCCTGCTCCTGTCCTCTGTGTCATACTGACGGATCAATCCCTGTCCACTGCTCTTTCTACTCTGCCAGGTGTTCTGGAGCCTGTGACCGAATGTGTCCTGTGTGCTTCCAGCAAAGCCTCAGGAGGAGATGGGGAAAACCATGGGCAGCCTCAGCCAGTTGGGGGTGGGGGATTATGGGGGCAGCAGCTTTCTCTGTGGGGCTGGACCCACAGACATGGCAGTTTAGAGCAGTAGGGTACCTTCAGGCCAACCAGTCTAGCCCTGTTCTCTAAGGGAACTAAGGTCCAGGTTGGGTGACCTACTTGGACTCACATGGCCTGTTAGGTAGAGAATCCAAGTCAACTGACCTTGTACCCACTGCTCTTTCTACGGATCACAGCTCTGTGACAAGACCTTGGTGGGACAATGGGCGTTAAATGTGCATGATAAACTGTGACATGTCACATACGTGCTGAAACGGAAAACAAACGGTGACATGAAGTAAATATAGAGATGAAATCATAGGGGCGAATCCAAGAACACAGTTGCAGAGACCCCTGGCCATTCCCTTCTCCCCTTTCCTTCTCTCTCCCATGCAACCTCGAGTCGGGTAAGGGGGTGATTCCTCCTCAGCCCTAGGAACCATTTCCCAATGGAAGGACATGCTGAGTTGGATTGTCAGTTTTAAACCTTCAGTAATCAGGATCTGGTGTGTCATTTCAGATTTTGATTTTTTTTATCTCCCAGCCTTCACTTCCCATTATTTTCCTATCCCATAAGCCCCATTAAATGTTATTAAGAACCATAAATGTAACTGGCTGCTCATGTGGGAGGATTGTCATCTCCAGAAAACAGCCCCAGCAAAGAAAGGAGCAGGAATCCTGGGTCTGTTCCCACCCGTGCTGGTGACTCACTGGATGACACAGAGCAAAGCGTTGCTTTTGTTGGGAGAGAGATGTGAGACATTACATATGGCTGCTCCCCTAGCAGAGTAGAAGGACTGGGGAGAAGCCATTCAGCCCGCTCCCAGCATAGTGGAAGCTCAGAGGTCCCTGGGTGAATCCAGGTCCATAGTAACTGCTTAGCAATGGCCCGTGGGGTCAGCCCGGAACTCTTTCCCACTTGAGCACCTGCCCCTGATGGGGCCACTAGAATGGCTTGGACTGGATTATGGCACTTACCCTTCATGACCTCATTCTCACTGGTTAGGAATGCACCCTAGTTATTCCTAACTCCACTTTAATAACTTGTTATATATCTGCCCCCCAGGAATTTATTTGAAATTTTCTTTAATCTATTTCTATTTCAGCCTGTACACCCTTTTCAGGCAACGAGTAGGGTTACCATTTATGTAAAAGCACTTAAGTCCTAAAAACCAGAAAGTGCTGTATCAGAGCTTTTTTTAAAAATAGCAACAATAATAATAATTTAATAATTAACATACAATTTTATATATGATATAATTATATTATAATTTGATGATGATAATTCATTCAGATGGTCTCACAGGCCTATTTTCAGTCCTATTTATTTCCATACACACACCCCCATCAAATAGTATTTCTCAATGGAGTGGGGCCCTGTGGTGCGTGTAACTCCTCTTTCTTGCAAACTAAGGTAAGTACATTCAATGTCCTCTGTGGACTTGCCATCTAGGACCAACATTTAGTAGGTGCTCAATAAATACTTGTTGGGCGGATGGATGAACAGATGGAATAAGAAAAGAGAAACCCATGTGGTAGGTGGTGGGACATACTAGGAATGACCATATTGGGGGCTGGAGAGCAAACATGAGTATACTTGGCATGGAGGGGAAAGGGAACGTTCTGATTTTATGGTACGTGTGCATGTGAGAGCTCTCCTCAGATCGGCCCCAGAGCTCGTCCTGGAGGAATAGCTGGGTTCCCAGGCTGCTGAAATGGTTCATAGCCAAGCGATGCCAAAGGTCCACCCCCCACACACCCCAATCCCGGCAGGGGCTGTGTGGGTAGCAAGAGAGAGGAGGTGGGGATGGGGTACAAGAGAGGAAGACTGGTGAACCACACTGGAATAAAGTTTTCAAAGCCAGGGGTTCAGTAGGTGAATGGACAAATAAACTGTGGTACACAGAGACAGCAGAATATTATTCAGTGCTAAAAAGAATTGAGCCATCGAGCTACAAAAAGACATGGAGGAAACTTAAATGCATGTTACTAAGTGAAGCAAACCAACCAGAAAAGGCCACATACTGTATGATTCCAACTATGTGACATTCTGGAAAAGGCAAAACTATGGAGACAATAAAAAGATCAATGGTTATCGGGGTTTGGGGGGGGAGGGATGAATAGGCAGAACACAGAGGAATTTTAGGGCAGTGAAAATAGTCTGCATGATATTGTAATGATGGATCCATGTCATTATGCATTAATCCATACCCATAGGATGCTCAATACCAAGAGTGAACCATATTGTAAACTATGGACTTTGGGTGATGATGATGTGTCAATGTAGGTTTATTAGTTATAACAGATGCACCACCCTGGTGGGCAATGTTGATAGTGGGAGCACGGGGTCTATGGGAAATCTCTATAGTTTCTGCTCAATTTTTCTGTGAACCTATAACTGCTTTACAAAATGAAGTCTATTTAAAAAAAAAAATCCAGGTGCAGTGGTTACACCTTTCTGTATGTAGGAATTTGGTCCACTGTGGAGTCAGAGACTTGGACTGGAATCTGAACCCCACCACGACCAGCTCTGTAACTTTGGGCAAGTTACTTAACCATCCTGATCTCAGTTTCTATAACTCCACAGGACTGTAATGCCGTCCTCAGAGCATTTTGAGTATTGCATTAAAAACTTTATGTAAGGTATCTAACCCAGTACCTTGGATATACACCAGGGTAAATATATACAGCACCCCCAACTCTTCTCTACTATCTGTGATTATTAAACATACCAATTTCAAAGTCAGGCCATTGGAAGAAAGCTGTCTGTATGAAAGTGACCTTCTACTAGGAAGGGAATCTGTGTGTGGGGGTGGGCATGTGTGTTCTCACATGCTCAATCAGAAATGCTGGCCACAGAAGGTCAGCCATGAACTTGAGCCCTGGGAGGCAGCATCAAGCCCCTCACTCAGCTTTCTCCCGTGAAAAGGTCAGGGTGATGGAAGGCTGTCATATTTAGATGATGGCTCGCAGGGAAGCCTCAGTGAGTTAGTCACCTATGATATGACATCATATTGCCACTCAATATAGTAACAGCTGTTGATTGCTTTGGGGGGCAGGGGCGGGGTCAGCTTTTTCGACCAACCGTACCTCCAGGATAAATTAGACAGAACCAGCTGGAAAGACATAACAAGAGGAGAAATCCTCCTCTAAATAGGATGCTCCACAGTTTCCTCAGAATTTTCGGCATCTCACCCCAAAAATGTGAGTTTTGACTTTTCTTTGTCTTTGGGGCCAAGCAGGGAAAATGTCATAGGAGAAAAGTGTGTGGTGAGGAAGTCTTCAGCTGGGGGAATAGCCACCATGGCTAGGATCGGCGCCGCCTTCTGTGCACCAGGTACATGAGGGCTATGTGGCACCCAAGGTAGATGTCCCAGGGAGGGGGGGTTGAAAAGGCCTGGGGAGTTAGGGTGCTGCAGAGTCTCTAGGTTGGATTAGGCATTTTTCCTCTCGCAGGTTACATAACAACAACAACGGTGGGGCCAAGCTAGCACCCCGTTGAGCAATGATGTCCTCCCAGCCTTTGAAACGAGCCTGGATGAAGCCATAGTTTGAAGATATCACCGATCAGTGCTGTAGTTAATCTGGGATATTGATTAGTCATAGCATAATGGAAAGTTGCAGGACGTGGTTAACCCCTTCCTTGCCGTGTATTCTCCTCCTGGACATCTCTGGCTCTTGTGGGGTCTTGTGCTTTGGGAATAGAATGCTTTGTGCCCACTGTGTAAGAGGCATGTTAACTGGGGCGAGCAGACTGTCCCTATGCCTAAATTGGAGTAAGTCCAGAGTGAGGAAGTAAGGAGATTAGAGAGAAAAAGCCCTTGGACCAAAGGTTAGGAGACCTTGTTTGGCAGCTGGTTCTGCCACTCTTTGAGCTGTGTGACCTTGGACAAATCACTGCCTCTCTTTAGATTTTGGTTACTTGTCTTATCTGCAAAAAAAATGTGTTCTTGGGATCCTTCCAACCCTGACACACTTTCATCTTCTAAGTGTGGATTCACTGTTCTGTTGTTGGCAGAGTAGAAAGGGCCTAGGGTCCGAGTGTCTGGCTCTGCCACTCAATGTGCGACCTTGCGTAAGGACACGCCTTCTCTGAACCTCAGTTTCCCCACCTATAAAACATGGGTTATTATGAGACACAGGAAGCCTTTTCAGATGATGCCTTGAATTCAGAAGGGCAAATGGGGTGTAAGGCTAGCTGAGAAGGGCACAGTCAGATTACTGGCAGGTTGGACCAGGGCTAGGAGCATGAGGAGGTAGGGGTTGTGGTCAGCCATAGAAACTTCCAACTCTGTGCTGCTCGGTTCCTCTTCATTTCCCGGCAGCTAGGGGAGGGGAAACAATGGAGAGCTTGTAAATGATGCTGAAAACAGCCCAAGAAAGTGGCTACAAATTCTTGTCTAAAGAGCCGTGCTGTCCAAGTGGGCACAGTGCCAAAGCCTAGGGTCGCGGGGAGCCCAGCAAGGGTCTGGCCTCCCCTTTCCTACGGATGTGCAAGGGTAATAGTCCAGCACCTCCCGACTCAGCATCACCTCCAAGGGTGTGAAAACACCTCCTAGGGGAGCCCTGGAAATCACAAATCACGACTGTATATTGATCAGAGTGACCTGTCTCAACTTATCTCGTCGGGAAAATCACAGATCTTGTAGAGAAACTCTCCAAATTCCTGTTTATTCTTTACGTAAACGGATTAACCTAGGGTGAGCGATTGGACTTCGACTTTCCGTTTCACATTGCAGCGAACATGAAATTGACCACTCCTTGGAAGCCCTGTCTTAAGCCATAAGTATAAGCTTCTTTCCTCCCACCAAAAGAGGGTTTCTCTCTCTCTCTTTTTTTTTTTTTTTTGAACCCCCAGGTGCTGTGGTTGAGAGGCTGGCAGGAGGTGCAGCATGCCGTCCTCCTGCTGACTCATCTGACATTAACATAATTATGTTTCAGGAGTCAAAGTGATTTTCAAACTATGAGTAATGCACGGTATTAGAGAGTATGTTTACAAGGCAGCAGGGTGTAGGCACACTGAAGAAACCAGCTGCTGCGAACAGCTGAAATGAGCGAAGGAATAAGAAAATGCTCTCAGGAAAAACCACCTTTCCCTCCGGAAGCTTCTGTCTTTAGGAGGGATTCCGATATGAAAAGCAGGTGAACTCAGAAGTCCCCAAGGAGGGATCCAGATCTAGCATCGCTATCTGAACAGCCAGAGATCTGATCATTTTATGTGAAAAAAAAATGTTTTTATAGTCTTAATTTTTATATCCCCAACTCTAGGGAAAGATAGATTTAAAGACTTGAGCAGATTATTTCTTAAAGCCAGTGCATTGCCAGTATTAAAATAATAGTCTAAAGTTGTGTGAAGTAATGTACTGCTTCTAATACAGGAGCAGGGACACAAATCATTTCCCCAGTTTTAAAGACGGGGAGTGGAAGCCCATGGGGTCCAGGGTTGGAGTCAGCGAATGCCTTCTTTTGTCAAACTCATAAAAGTTTGAGAGCCATTGAGTACAATTAGCCAAGTGTTTAGACCTCAGGAGAGAAGAGCTAGGTTCCAGTCCTATTCCAGGGCTGTGTCTGTCCCTTGCCTCTGTTTCCCCAACTCTTTTTTTGAGCCACCCAGGCGCCCCTCCCTGACTCTTAATGGGAATATTAATAACACTTGTTCTGCACACCTCGGAGAAAGACTCTCGGGCTCTGGGAAGGCAAGGATAGCGTCTCTCCATCACTGTAGCCCCACTGTCCAACTTGGACCCTGCACATAGTACGTGCTTGTAAATACTGGCAGAATTAATGAATGAGATAAAAGCTTTGAACACCTGAACTCTGCTCTTCTGTTAGTTGGTCTTCTTGCCTTTAATTCTCCCTGCCCAAAGCCGGGGAGCGGAGGGTAGTGGGGGGGGGTTGCTCAGTAAGTGGGGCCATACTTGGAGACAAGTCTGCTGAAGGCGCTAGCACTAATAAGGAAAAATAACTGTTCATTTCCTTGGGGACTCACTGCTAAAATCAGATGAAAGTAGAACACTCAACTCAGAAACTCTTTTAGAGAAGGCTCATTTAAAAGCATGACAGTAATTTAATTTGCTTATATGTTGGAGGTAAATCGGCAGACCATTGGGCTTAATTTCACCTGCTGATTCTTGAACTGCAATCATCAGCGCAGGTGCAATAACCATAAAGTGGACTCAGTGTCTGGGCATTCTGATAGCAGATGAAAGATAAGTATTCAGGCTGGAAAAGCCCTTAAAAAGAACAGTTCCACACTCGGACAGGTTTTTAAAAGTATAAAAGAAAAGGAGAAATTATGAAAAATTTACCTGCCATTTTTTTTTCCCATGGGAAAAACACCCACTTGATTTTATATGTGGGGACAGATTTCTAAATTTTGATATGGGCTTACAAGTGTGGCTATAGCTTTTTATGACATCTGCATCAGATGACTCTGTTCTCTTGTTCTTTCCATTCCTGCTTTGGCTTCTCTGCCTCTCTCCTTCTTTTTCCTCTCCCTTCTGTCCCTCAGTTAACTCCTTCCTCCCCTTCTTGTTCCCATTTTGCTTTCCTCCCCAGCATTCCTTCTCATTTGTGTAAACTTTCTTAAAGCTTCTCACAAGGAGTCACTCACATGGGTGAGTGGTCAATAGCGTTAAAAAATATACATATAAAAAGAAAAAGCCCTGAACTAATCATAAGGTCACTTATAAATAAACTGTTCATAAATAAATTGTTTATTTTTAAGCTACCAAGCTTAATCACACCCCAAAATATTCCTGTTCACTTAGGAATGTCTTTGATGAAACAATAAAAAGTAATTAAATATTGTCCCTTGAGTATACATCCTTTTGAATGTTCTACATTTGCACTGCAGGAAAAAAGGGGGGCGCCCCAAAGAAAGACACCCACAGAGAACCTTGAGCCTGCTCTTAACTGAGAGGCCCAGGTGTGTTTTAGTAGACTACTGGATCGACCGATCTGTCCTCTCTCCACTCGTTAATATAATATCGTCAGGCTTACTTCAAGTAGTAAACGTAAACCAGTCTACTCATGGCTAATCCGTACAAAGTGGTTGTTAAAAAGAATTGGGCTCTGTGGTTTCATCCCAAACATCTGAGGACCATGTCAGGAGAGAAAATGTGTGCGCTCCCAGCGGCCACCATTCAGTGCTCCTACCCTAGACTCCCTCTCCCGTGGGGTAAGTCCGGGCTGGGGGCATCCCTAAGGTTCTGAACCTCTGCTGCTCTCTACATATCAGAGCCGCATGTCCAGGGCGATCCTGATTTCACAGCCCCTACTCCCTCATCCCCATGGGTACATTGATGCTTGTCAGGCTGGGAACCCTAATTTGGGTTTGAATGACATGATCACCGTTCCCTAAGACATCTCAAGCAAAAAAGCTCCTCACTCTTTATCTGGATTTACTTATTTTATAAATATTTGTAAATAGTTACTATTCATTTAACAGTATTATTTAGTGACAGGTTGCTGAACATTTGAGATACAAATGTTTAACATATATTCTAAAAAAATGTTGGCTCTTTAAACTCCTATAGAAAAAGCTTATTCTGATTTTCCCGCATATTGTCCCTTTCTTGATTTCTTCCCCTCTTCCTTCTTTCCCTGTATCCTTCTCTCTCCCCCCATCTTCCTTCCTCCCTTCCTTCTTTCCTCTTTCTTTGTTTTCTTGTGTTTTGTTTGTTTGGTGCTATGGTAGGTGTCTTTCTGAAAAATATACCTAGGGGTTAAGGAAAACTGATCAAGGCACCTGGGACCGATAGAGACTTTGCATCATATGCATGTCTTTTACTGTTCCAACTTTTTTTTAAAGATTTTATTTATTTATTTGAGAGAGAGAGAATGAGAGATAGCACGAGAGGGAAGAGGGTCAGAGGGAGAAGCAGACTCCCCGCTGAGCAGGGAGCCTGATGTGGGACTCGATCCCGGGACTCTGGGATCATGACCCGAGCCGAAGGCAGTCGCTTAGCCAACGGAGCCACCCAGGCACCCACTGTTCCGATTTTTAATCATGCACACCTATGCCTTTTCCCAATTAAAAAAATAGTGAGTGAAGCAGTATTTCATACCTTCCTGTTTTTAAGTGTTTTCTTCCCCAATGTTAATGCCAGTCTATTTCCTCCTTACCAGAAGTGAAAGACAGAAACAGCTTCCAAAGGGAAATGGGGAAGAAGGGAAGGGGGAAAGCTAACAGAAGCTAAATGTCTCTGTGTCCACAGCAAGGTTATAGGGGAATGGGTTAGCCCAATAGGATCAAGGAAGTTTGATTTTTTTTTTCTTTTTTATAACTCAAGATGTAAACATCTTCCCACATCATTAAGTATTTTCCTACAACATCATTTTTAATGGTTATACAAGAGTCCTAAGTTAATTTATTATCTTTGTACTGTATTTAATTAATACTCTATGTTAAACATTTGGGTAATATCTGATTTGTCATTATAACAACTAGTGCTACAGTAAACATTCTTGTACTTAAATCTCTGTGCATAACTATTCCTTTTTACTTTAAATATGTCTTCTCACAGAGAATAAATATATTTCTCGAAGGAAAATACATCAGGGTATACAAATCCTAGAGCCTTTGATATATGTCACTCCTGAAGAAATTTCCCCCATGTTTGTTAATAAGTTTTATTTCCTATTTATGAATTTCCTGTTCAGAACTTTTGCCCACATATTGGTTGGTATCTTAATACTTGCAATGACTTAGGATGTTTCCACATATATCAAATATACAAAGACTCCCTTGTCTAATATTTTTAAATAATAATTATACTCTGGCTTGATATTTGCACTTTAATGTTGATTATATTTATATATTTTTACATACAAAGGCATTTAGATTTAAAGTGATCAAATCTATCAGTACTGGGGCGCCTGCCTGGGTGGCTCAGTCGTTAAGCGTCTGCCTTCGGCTCAGGTCATGATCCCAGGGTCCTGGGATCGAGCCCCGCATCGGACTCCCTGCTCACTCCCTGCTCGGCGGGAGGCCTGCTTCTCCCTCTCCGACTCCCCCTGCTTGTGTTCCTGCTCTCGCTGTGTCTCTCTCTCTGTCAAATAAACAAATAAAATCTTAAAAAAAAAAAAATCTATCAGTATTTTCGTTTCTGAAGAAACAGCTTTTCCATATAGAAGTTTGAAAATTATTTCCTATTTTTTCTAATAAAAAGGGTTTAAAAATTGTTTTTAATTTTAATTCCAGTGTAGTTAACATACAGTGCTTCAGGTGTGAAATATAGTGATTCAGTAGTCCCATACATTACTCAGAGCCCCTTCACCTATTTCACCCATCCCCACCCCCAACCTTCCCTCTGGCAACCATAAAGTTTATATATTTTATATATTTACAGTGAAATGCACAAATCTTAAGTGGACCATTCATTGAATCTCAACAAATGACAAATGCATAAACCTATAAAGATTTAGAAGTTCAAATGGTATGGGTTGTGTTTTTTTTTAAGCTGATGGTTGCACAGACATATGAATATATTAGAAACCACTGGGTTGTACACTTTAAATGGGTGAACTATATGGTATATGAATTATATCTAAATAAAGCTGTTAAAATATAGAGAGAGAGTAATTAACATCATCCCAGACATTCCATAGCATCCCTTTCCAGTAGTCCTTCACTCGCAACTCTACCTCAGAGACAGCCACAGGTTTTAATTTTTTCATCATGGATTATATCTGCCTGTTTTAGAACTTCATATAAACGGAAACATACAGGATGAACTCTTTTGGGTAAAGTTTCTCTCACTCAACATGTTTTAAAAATTCATCTGTGTTGGTGTGTATCAGGAGTTTTATGTTGTTGTTGCTAAGAGTAATATTTCATTATGTGTCTATGTTACAACTTGATTATCCATTTCTCTATCGATGGGCACCTGGGCTGTGTCCAGTTTGGGGCCATTATGAACATTCTTGCATCTGTCCTCTAGTGGACATATGCTTTTACTTCTCTTGGGGAAATACCTTCAGGTGGAATTGCTGGGTCATGGAATAGATAGATGTACGTTGAGATTTATAAGAAACTGCCAGACTTTTTCCCAAAGTGATTATACCATTTGACATTCCCAGCAACAGCGCAGGAGAGTTTCAGCTGCTCCTTATCCTTGCCAACATCTGAGACTGTCAGTCTTTTCCAATTTTAGCCATTTTTTGAGGCGTGCAGTGGTGGCTTATTGTAGTTTTAGTTTGCATCTCCTTGATGACTTAAGTTTTTGAACATTTTTTTATGTGATTCTACTTTTAGTTTTATTTTAATAGTTCTGTATTTTATATCTAATTACATCTGTTTATCCATCTAAAGTTATTTCAATTATGATCTGGAGTAAATCTCTAAGTTTATTTTTTTCTAAATAATCCATGAGCCCAGCATAGTTTATTAAATAATAATTTTATTCCTACTGACTTATCATGCTTTCTTCATCATAGATGAAGTTGTTATGTATAATAACGTGGTCTCAAAATATCTACTCTGTTAGAAAATATAATGGAAAATTGATTTGTACATTTGTATGTTTGTCCTTTTGTCAGTTGCACACTATTTTATTGATACTTCCTTTTTAAAATGGTTTAATATCTGGCAGGGCCTCTTTGTTATCATTCCTTTTCGTGCTCAATATTTTCTTTGCCATTCATACCTAATTATTCTTTCAGTAAGCATTTGAATGATAATGTCAAATTCTAAAGTGAATCTTATTGAGATTTTTATTGAAAGTATATTGAGCACACAAATGAATTTGAAAAACCCTGCATTGTAGCCACGAATTTAATATTTAAATTTTCTCTACATTTCTCAGTAACATTTTGGAGTTTTTATTAAATGAATCTTTCACTTTCTTATGAAAGCTATCCCAGGGCATTTAATAGAGATTTTCAGTGTCATCATTGTTGCTTTTTGCTATTATAATTTGATTATTTTTCATTGTATTTTCTGAGTAATATTTCTATATAGAAAGGCTATGTAGAAAATTTCTGTGTAGAAAAGCTACTGGCTTTTGTGTCTCTTTATTTAGCAGTTTTCTTGAACTCTCATACTACTTCTAAAGATTTTTAGTTGAATTATTTTTTTGAGCTTCCAGGAGTGTAATTATATCATCTACAAAAAATTATAAAACTGTTTTCTCCCTTGTAACACTTACGCATCTTATTTTTATATATGTACAATTTAGTTGGTCAGAACTAATTTTTATTTTATGCATCTTATTTTTATATATGCATATTATTTTTATATATGTGCTATTTAGTTGGTCAGAACATTCAGATCAAAATTAAATAAAAATGACAATAGATTATATCCCTATTTTGTTCCTGATTTTATTAATATTGCCTTAGTATTTCATTCTTAAGAATAGTATTGGGTGTTTAAAATAAATACTATTTAGTATGTTAAAAAGTTCTTAAGTTTGTAATTGTTTTTTAATAAAGACCAGCTGTTAGATTTTAATTTTTTTTTTTTTGCATCGATTGAGAATCTCATCTGGATTTTCTTTTTTAACTGGTGGATGTAGTATATTATTCTGTTGGATTTTTCAAATATTGAACATAAAACCTTTCATTCTATGTTATTCTAAGAATAACTGGGGTTATTCTTTTGATACTCTGTTATCTGTGTTTAGATTTTCTTCTCTATGTTCATAATTTAGATTCTTTCTTTCTTTCTTTCTTTCTTTCTTCTTTCTTTCTTTTTTTCTTTCTTTCTTCTCTCTTTCTTTCTGTCTTTCTTTCATTCTTTCTCTCTTTCTTTCTGTCTTTCATCTTTTCCGGGTTTTGACATCTGGGTTATCTCTGTAAATTAGGTACACTTTTTCTATTTTTCAATGTTTGGAAGTAATTATTGAAGCATAGTAATTACCCATTCCTTAAGAGTTGAAAGATTATTCCCTCTAAAGTTTCTAGGCCTAGACAATTTTTTTTTTCTGGAGAGAGTTCTTTCCTTCTTTTCTCTTCTAGTTTCTCTAGCTATGATTAGTATATTTAGATTTTATATTCCTAATTTTGGTAATGTATATATTTCCCAAAGAAAGAGTTTTCAAATTTAACTTAAAATTTTACAAAGTATTATCTTATGTATAAAGTATCTCCTTTTCTGATGTTGGATCCCTCTTTTTACTTCTAATTTTTTTATCCACAGGGGTTATTTCCCTTCTTTACTTTCTGTAAAGGTTTGTCTATTTTATTTTAAGAAGCTCTTAAATTAAGTCTATAAATTTTCCTATATCCTAATTCATGTAGTTTTGGTTTTGCCTTTATTATTCTTTCTCGGAATTTTATTGTCATCATTTTTACAAATCCTTAGGTTGAATACTTTCATTTTTCCCTTCCTTGAAAATAATGAAAACATAAAGATTGTAATTTCATCTTTCAATATACTTTGATAACATTTCATAACTTTGGATATGATGTGTTCTTATTTTAATTATCTTCTAAGTGCCATGCTCCTATACTTCGATTGTTGTTTTAATTTTTATTCTGTCCTTATACTTTGTTATTTTAATTTTAATTGCTAGTATTAATAGCTTGTTTTATTGTCCTGAAATCAAAGAATTAAGCTTGTATAATTTCTCCTCCTTAAAATATTTCCCCTTTTTGGTCCTATGCGTTGTAAATACTTTCTGCCATTCTATAATTTCTTTCCATTTTGTTTACCATGTCTTTTTTTTGTCTTAATGTAATCAAATATATCCCTCTGATTTTATTGTTTGTATGTTTGTGTCTTATAGGAAAAATCTTCCCCTACTTGGTGATAGTAAAATCTATTTTCCTATGGTTTCTTCTAAAAGTTCCAAACATTTGCTTTTCACATTTAGGTCTTTAATCTTTGTGGTTGGTGTGAGTAGGACTCTAGTTTCTCTTTTCTCCCTCGTTGTGTTGTGATTGCCACCTTAGCCTTAGGTATAGAGTTCCCTCATGTGTGTAGGTTATTTCTGGGCTTTTATTCTGATCCACTCATCTGTATGTCTGTCTCCTGTGCCGATGCCACCACAGTCTTATTGCCCTCTTCTTCTTCAAACTTGTCTTGATTCTTCTTGTCCCTTTCACATGCATTTTAGAATTAGCTTGTTAAGAATCACACACACAGGGCGCCTGGGTGGCTCAGTCGTTAAGTGTCTGCCTTCGGCTCAGGTCATGATCCCAGGGTCCTGGGATCGAGCCCGGCATGGGGCTTCCTGCTCAGTAAGGAGCCTGCTTCTCCCTCCCCCTCTGCCTGCCGTTCCCCCTGCTTGTGCTCTCTCTCTCTCTCTGTGTCAAATAAATAAATAAAATCTTTTTAAAAAAAAAAAGAATCACATACACATTTTGGAGATTTTTAAAATTAAAATCGCATCAAGTCTATTGGTCAATATGGAGAAAATTGACATATTTACATTATTGAATAATCAATGAACATGGTATTTCTCTCCATGTATTTAGGTCTTTATATTGTTCAATAATAACTTTCCTAGTTTTCTCCATAAAGTCTCGCACATCTTTTAACAAATTTATCCTGAGGTGCCACATAATTTCCCCTACTACCGTGAATGGGATTCTTTTTTTTCTGTTAAATTTTCTAATTAGTTATTAAGGTGTAGGAATGCTGTTGATTTTTGTGTGACTATTATATCTAGCATCCTTGCTGAAAATTTTTTAGCTCTAGGAGTTTCTCTGTGAATTTTCTGTAACTCTTTATGCAGGCAATCAATCACCTTTTCTGCAAACAAGAACAGTTTTCTTTCTTTTTCTAATCCCTCTCTGTCCCTCCCTTTCCCTCTCTGCCTCTCTCCTTTCTGTTGCATCAGTGAAGACCCTCAATACAATGCTGAAAAAAAGACTTATAACTGGTATCCTTATGTTATTCCTGACTTTTTGGAGCTTTCTCTAACATATCACGAGTTAGTGTAGTATTTGCTATAGAATTTAGATATGTGGCCTTAGGTAAAGAAAATTGCTCTCTATACCTAGTTTGCAAAGACTTTTTTTAAAACTGTGAATAAATACTACGTTCTATGAAATATCTTTTCTACATTTATCAAGATGATACTAAAAGATTTTTAAAAAACTTTTCTCTTTTAGTCTGTTAACTTTAATAGGTTTCCTAGTCTTGAATTATGCTTTCAATTTGAGATTAAATCCTGTCTGGCCGTAGTATGTTTTTAAAGATTTTTTATCTACATGAAAGGTGAGATTAAGTTATACTTTACTTGTACTTGTCTGGCTTTAGTATCTTAAAAAATAAATTATGTAGTCTTTTTCCCTTTTACCCCCATTCTTACAAACAGATTTTAAAAATGACATTTATCTTTTTTTTTTTTTTTTGAAGATCTGATGAAACCATTAGGGCCTGGTGTCCTCAGATGTGGGAGAACTTTTGGTTACCAATTTAATTTCTTTAATGGCTAAGGCTTTATTCGGGTTTCATCTGAATACATTACTAAAATTTTGTTTTTCCTTAAAAAATATCTTTTTCTTCTAAGTTTCCATATTTATCACCATGAAATTGTGTAGAAATACATCTCCATTCTATTTCTAACCCCTTTTTATTCCTATTTTCTGTTTGTAAGGGTTTTTTTTTTTCCCTTTTTCTTGATCACTTTACTCAAGTTTTGTCTATTTCTGTAAGTTGTTTCCAAAAAACCAGCTTTGGGTTTTATTCGTCTTCCCGAAATACTATTTCTCTCTTTTTTTTTTTATGTTAGTCACCATACATTCCATGATGCATTGTTTGTGTATAACACCCAGTGCTCCATGTAATACGTGCCCTCCTTAATACCCATCACTGGGCTAACACATCCCCCCACCTCCCTCCCCTCTAAAACCCTCAGTTTGTTTCTCAGAGTCCGTAGTCTCTCATGGTTTGTCTCCCCCTCCCATTTCCCCCCTTCATTTTTCCCTTCCTACTATCTTTTTTTTTTTAACATATGATGTATTATTTGTTTCAGAGGTACAGGTCGGTGATTCATCAGTCTTACACAATTCACAGAGCTCACCATAGCACATACCCTCCCCAATGTCTATCACCCAGCCACCCCATCCCTCCCAACCCCCACCATTCCAGCAACCCTCAGTTTCTTTCCTGAGATTAAGAATTCCTCATATCAGTGAGGTCATATGATACATGTCTTTCTCTGATTGACTTATTTCGCTCAGCATAACACCTTCCAGTTCCATCCACATCTTTGCAAATGGCAAGATTTCATTTTTGATGGCTGCATAATATTCCATTGTATATATATACCACATCCGAGCAACATGTTTCTAACCAAAAAAGAGACTGAGTGATTTCAGTCAGGTGTTCATTCAGGCATAGCCATGGGACTTAGAAACATAGGAGAACCAGGAGGAAACACCAATGTTACTGAGCTCGTGATACAAATACCTTGATTTCTTTACTCCTCCTTCCCCCCTGCTGTAGCATGTCCCCACTTTACAACCAGGTGACAAAGGCTCAGAGAAGTCAAGCCATTTGCTCAGAGACACATAACTAGTGGCAGAGCCTGGATTCAAATTCGGGTGTCTGGGGCTACAGAAGGCCAAGCCCAATTTCCATGCTACCAATCTTTCTCTCTAAGAGGAGGGAGATGCTAAGGAATACTAGGGTTGGGGCGCCTGGGTAGCTCAGTCTGTTGAGAGGCTGCCTTTGGCTCAGGTCATGATCGCAGTGTCCTGGGATCGAGCCCCACATCAGGCCCCCTGCTCAGCGGGAGTCTCCTTCTCCCTCCTACTCTCTCTCTCTTCTCTCTCTCAAATAAATAAATAAAAATATTATTTAAAAAAAGAATGCTAGGGTTGTAGAATGTTCTAGAAGAAATTATAGGATGTTCATGGGGTAGGTTCATTCCTAACCAATTTGTGAGGGAAGAGTGGAGGTCATGATGTATAACAAAATGAAAATGGGCTTCAGAGCTAGACATACCTGGGTATGAATGCTGCCTTTACCACCTTTTTAGCTGCATGATTTTGTTACCTAATTTCTCTTTATTAGTCAGGATCCCAGCAGGAAAATGATGGCACACACTCATGATTTAACTGAGGAGAGTTTAATAAAGGGACTATTAACTGAGACTTTGGCTGCATTAAGGGATTTGGCAACAAGGGATGGTGAAGTACCGAGAAACTGATGAGAGCAGGAAGCCATTACCACACTGGGCCTGAAGGGCATGGGGGGGAAGGGAATATTTTATTGGATCCTGTTGAGAGGTGGGGCCATGAAAGGGGGGCCACCTGACAGGAGCCATGGCCCTGGAGGAACACAGCCACTGTCTCAGCACCACACTTGGAACAGTGGTCCTAACTTTGACCTCTCTTTCCCTGGCCAGGACTCCACTGTATGCGTGTCTGTAGAGAGAGGTCAGTCTCCCAGGGCCCAGAGCAGGGCAGACACAGAAGAAGGGGGTGAGGCATTGTAATCAGAGAATAACAGTGTTCAAACTGAGCTCTGGTTTGCTTTTTTTTTAAATGGGAATCACAGTACCTACCATGTGGTGCTGTGATGAAGATTAGCCATGGATCAACTGACTCCTTCAACAAGTGTTTACCAAGAACCTACTGTGTGCCAGGCTCTCTCTCATGGATATGGTGTGACCAAAACAGAGAGTATCTCTGCCCTCATGGAGATTATACTTACAAGAAAGCCAGTTTACAAGGGGGAGGACATAAAATATCACCAAGAGCACTCGTAAATAGTAGCTATAATTATTTTTTAAAGTCTCCCAAAGAGGCCCAAGTCACATAGCCCTTTTTCATTTCATATACCAATGTTTGCGAACAACTTCTGCCATCAGGACAGGCTTCCCCACCATACTATAAAGTTCTGAGCATGCTGAAAAGGAAAAAGCAGTTACTACTATTTATATTAGTCAGGGTTCTCCAGAGACACAGAAACAATAGGAGATTAAATGGATGGACGGATAGATAGATAGAAAAAATAGATAGATAATAAGAATTGGCTCACATGATTATGGAGGCTGGTAAGTCCTAAGATCTGCAGTTAGCAAGCCAGAGACCCAGGAGAGTTGGCCATGTAGTTCCAGACAAAAGACTGGCAGGCCTGAGACCCAGGAAGAGTCAATGTTTCAGTTCAAATCCTAAGGCAGGAAGAAAATGATGTCCCAGCTCAAAAACAGTCAGGCAGGAGGAGTTCCCTCTTACTGGAAAGAGGGGCAGCCCTTTTGTTCTCTTCAAGCCTTCAACTGATTAGATAAGGCCCATTTTATGGAGGGTAATCTGCTTTACTCAGTCTACTGATTTTAAAGCTGACCTCATCTACAAACACCCAGAATAATGTTTGATCCAATATCTGGTCACCCCATGAGCCAGTTAACTTGACAGATAAAATTAACTGTCACACTTACTCTGGAGTCAAAATTCTTCATTCAGTTGCCCCACTCTTTTTCCTTCCTGCCTAAATATGGCCTCCCCTCTTTCACCTGGAGTTTCCCAGAGTGTGACTCCCAGGCCACCTGCATCAGAATCCTGTGGGAGCTTGTTAACCATGCAGAGTGCAGGCCCCACCCAGGCCTACTTCGTGAGAGTGCCCGCAGGGAAACCTAAAAATCTACTCATTTTTAAGCCCTTAATCACCTAATATGCCCCCTCCCAACCTGCCACATACCAAGAGGAGGAGGTGAGGAGGAACCCTACAAGGGAAGGTCTGTTGGTCTTTGATATCCATCCACCTGGCTGCCTCCTAAATGACCCAGGTCCTGTTGTGGCCTCTGAAGCCCTCTGCATCCTCCCTTTCCCAAACTTGATGGGGCCTCTGGCCTCCCTCACCTCTCCTGGGTCCTGCCTGTGAGCAGGCGAGGTCTTGGCTACTCTTTTGGCTGCACATGCTGTGAGGCTGCCCCGGGCCATGCACCCAGATGCCTGCCTCACCCACACCTCTTCTACTCTCCCACACAGGCTCCTCTGGGAACTTACCTGTGGAAGTGGGGTACAAGTCTCCTCTGCCTTGAGATTCTCCAATTTTCCATGGAATTTCTTTTATCTTCTGACTCCAGAGCTATCTGGCAGCAGATAGAAGGAGACCCACAGAGCCAGCTCCCCTATTTCTACCTCTCCTGCTTCTCCCTTCGCTACCCGCTGGTAGAACTTTATTTGGGGCAAGGGGAAGGTCAGCGGGAGGGAACACTCTTCTTGGGCCATGGTGCTTTCTTCCTCTCTGCTGCTCACAGTGCAGGGTTGATGGTGTAAAGGTAGCTTCAGGAAGGTACTCTCAGCCCTAAGCATGGTGTTTGGCACATAGCCTCTGGTGAGATTTGATGAATAAAAGAATGAATGAACAAATGATTGTTATCAGTAAATGTCTGCCATCTTGGATGAGACTCTTGCCCAGAATAACCTTGGAGAAAGTGCCAAGGAACTTAATTTGGTAAGAGTTTCAAATGTCCACTGCAAGGTAGTTGTCCCCTCTCCTCATGAGTGAGAACATTGCTCTCTGTGAGCCAGAAGCAGCCCAGCGTACAAGAAAATAAACACATGAAGTGCTGCACTGGGAAGGCAAAAAATAGCCAATGGTTATGAGTGTTAAGCCTTAAAAAAGCACCTTTTTGTTTGTGTCAATGCTGCAGCCTTAGGAATCCCAAAGATACTGATATCGAGCTAATTCCCAATTTGACCCAAGTCACCACAGTGTGCTGAAGAACACGCTGAGTGACTTCTTAGGCTGGCCCTTCACTGGGCAGAGGAGCCTTCTGGGCACTTCTCCCTTCCAGCATCATCGAGAACTTTCTGTCTCTGATAAATGAACATTTTCACTGACTCTGACATAAGTTTTGCTTTTCTCTCTAAGGTGGAGCTGGTGAGTTGGGGGAAGGAGAAAAAAAGGGGGTTATGTTTGGAAAAGAAATGACCATTTGGAAGTTAGAAACAATAGAAGCTAAAAATTGAGCAAAGTGATGTATTTAAGAAACTGTGTTTGATAAAATCATATGATAATAATATAATGCTCAAATTACACATAATTGGTATTCAATAAATTTGAGGGATGAGTATATTAATAAATAAAGAATATTCGTATCTATGAGCTATAAATAGACTCTCAAAAGCTGGCCTAGGAACTAAAATAGTCCTTTCTTATATTTGTTCCCATAGGAAAATGTTTTGCATTCCAAACAACTGACTTGCATTGAGACTTTTGCAGAACCTGGGGCTGCTGCCATGGGGGTGGGTTACATGACAGATACTATAGCCACTAGCCACTGGGCCTCCTGTGACCAACCCACACGTTTAGAAGCCCACAGGCTGGGCTCAGGGAAGCCGTCATTGGCCAAAGTGACAAAGTCTTGCTAAGAGGGAAATACCTCAAAATATGAACCTACAACAGAGGACAGGAAATGGTAAATAAAATCCAGCCTTTCTGTTTTCAAGTCAGTTGCAACTCCAGTTAAAAGGGAGAATTAACCATTCATTCATTCATTCACTCACTCACTCACTCATTAAAAATACATGTATATTTCCATTCTCTCTCCCCATAAGCTTCCTGAAAATAACACCAAAGGGATAAAGAATGTAGTCACTTATAAGGACAGAAAGGACAGGGGGTTAGAGATCAGCAGATAAGAGATGCCAACAGAATTGCAGAAGATGGAAAGTAGGGGTGGGGTGGGTCACCTGTGATTAATTTAGGAAAGCAGAAGAGTCCAAATGAGGTGCCTGCCAGAGGGGATGGGAGTCTCTCTACAGAACCCTGCCAGGCTCAGCATCTGGGGGCAGCAGTAACTGAGGGCGGGGAGGGTGAGGGACAAGGCTGAAACCAGGGAGACTTACACATCTGAATCAAGAGGGTGACCTGTAAGTGGCTGCCCTTACCCCCTGTAGCCAGGTAACTACTCCTCCCACCTTGAGAAGCTTCTTCTAAGAAGAAATTAAAACTGGAGAGGCTCAGGATATGAAGACGGCGGGCAGGGTATGGACTTGGACGCTACTGAGGGGATTACATGAGGCTACACATTATGAATTTTGGGGTGCTCAGCACACTTGCCAACCGGCTCACAGACAGTCCCCAGCCATGCATGTTACAGCCAGCCCCCACCAGAGGGAAGCCAGAAAAAGGACTTGGGCTTGCTACCCTCAAGGTCCGCAACACCACGCGCAAACTCGCCTCACACGAAGAGTCCCAGTCTCTCTCTTTTTGGTGCCTTGCTTTCAGCTATTCGACTGGATGGGCAGGGATCGTTTGAGGAATGGGATGAGAGGGACAGTTACTCTCTTTTTAAACTTAATTTCAATTTAACAAATTAACAAAGCAACACATAGACCAAGTTAGAAATTCCAACTATTCTGCAGGGCTCTGTTAAAAACACACCGTCTCCCGGCCCAGGCAACCCCACCCTTGATTTCCATTTTCCAAAGGCAACGGTTTTTCATTCCTTTAGCTGTTTTTTCCTCCATATTTATTAATAACGTGCTTATTATTTATAACTGCTAATTTCCTGATTTTTCCATTTTGGATATTATCTATTATTGACTTCTCACTTTGGACATTTTGGATTTAGCTTTCTTCCTCACCATCTTCATAATCCCTCCCTCAACTGCTCAAAATAATGCCACAATTTAGTTGTTCTCATATTTGGTCTAGAATTTCCTTCTCAAAAATATAAGTCATACAGGTACGATTTTTTTTTCTGTGACTATGTAGACATATTTTGAAAAAGAAAACTATTGCCCCAATTGAAAGCCAACTAAAACATAGCATCACTTGGAGCGTAAGAGAGAATGCATGGGACTGGCTTTACTTTGAGCATGTTCTCCTGTAAGTGGCAAGAAAGGCGGTGACTTTGACCAGGCAGAGAGGGAAATACGGTCCTCGCATGCTCCTGGGCATCACAGTAATCCAAATTTACATGGTCATAATCATACAGACCCTGTCTATTCGCTTTCCACTCTTGAAATCAAACCGTCCGGGGTGCCTGGGTGGCTCAGTCGTTAAGCATCTGCCTTCGGCTCAGGTCATGATCCCGGGCTCCTGGGATCGAGCCCCGCATCCGGGCTCCTTGCTCAGCGGGAAGCCTGCTTCTCCCTCTCCCGCTCCCCCTGCTTGTGTTCCCTCTCTCGCTGTCTCTGTCTCTGTCAAATGAATAAATAAAATCTTAAAAAAAAAGAAATCAAACCGTCCACAAAGCAAGGAAGACTTAAGTATGGTGACAGAGTTGATTGTAGAGATTTCATTCTTGATATAAAAGAGTGCAAATAGCAGATGATGAGAATAGAGGAAGTAACATTGTAGGGAGTCGAGACGTGCTGCCTCAATAGAAGAAAAGGAGGATTAAGTATGTCATATACGTATACAGAGGGGGCCAATAGGAGAACTAAATTATAAATCAGAGAGCTGGGAGCAAGGAAGTAGGAAGCTAAATCCTCATATTTACTAGAGGTGAGTCAGGAGACGGTGTCTTAAACTGACCAAGAAATTGTTTTAAAAAACAATCTGAATATTTTTTTAAATAATTTTTTAAAGAGGTGGGCGCAAGCCGTGGTCTCTGGAAAGCAGCGTGCATGTAGGGCAAGCACTGTGGGCTTTCTCCCAAATGACTGGATTTTGAAAAGTTTTGGGCACGTATTACCTTAATTTTTCAAATGGAAAAGAGGGAAATGCACACATTTTTAAAAGTCGATTCCAACGTGAATACAGAGCCATAGTACAAGTGTTCATTTTGCAGTAGCAATCTGTATTATCATTCCTTCAAAAATGGCACATTTTCCAGGCACTTCTTTAAATGGTAACATAAGCTTGATGGGCCTCTTGTTGAGAGGCTTACGAAGTTAGCATTGGATACGGGCAACATGAGCGGAGTAGATAATGTATTTTCATAGCTCTTAGTGTTGGCTACAAGGTAAGTGAGCCAACCACTCAGATAATGAGGACAGTCTGCACAGAAGTGGGAAATAGCTTCTCTGTGATGGACCTGGTTTCTTGTACTAAGCCCAATTTATCATCTGGAATCTTCTTTTATTACCTAAGCAGGTCTCTCTTATTTGCTTTAGTCCCACCCATTTCTGCAAAGCTGGGTTTAAAGGACCATTCAATTCAAATAACTTTGGGCCCCCGTAGCTAGGTGTCCCACATTGTGCGTAAAGAATACATTTCCCTTCATCATCTCTCATCTTGGTCAGACTTTTTAGTCAGGAGGGAAAGGAGCAGTGTCCATCTTTGCAAAGAATGTGCCCCTTAGTAGGCTCTCAATTTGTTAAAAGAATGAAATTCCTAGCAAGATATAAAAGCATCCACGATTTGACCCCAGCTAGCTTTTCCAGCCTCTTCTTCCCTTCCATGTCCCTGCACCAGGAGACGCTCCTTTGTGATCCCATGCCTTTGCATGTCCTGATTCCTCTACCTGGAACGCTTTTTTCCAGGCATTCCATTAAGGCAATGTCTTCTGGACCCACTGTCTTTGAAGGAGCCTCCCCCACTGCAGCCTCCTCAAGCTCCTTAGCAGACAGGACCCCTTCTCAGTGTTTCCAGCAGAGTGGAACTCAATAGAGATCCGTCCTGTCGCTTAACAGATGTTCCTTAACTCTACTCAACCATTGTGTCTAGGACCCTATTGTGAGGAAAATCTAAAGTGATATCTCGGTTTATACCTGCAGGAAAAATATAATCCAGAAGCTCATCAAACTGGTTGAGAAAGACGTTAGGTGTTGCAGCAAGGGCAGAGGTCAGGAAAATGTTGTAACTGAGTTGTGAAGAAGCAAGCAGGCTTTACACTCGGATGGTGTGTGGATCAGTCAGGGGGCATGCAGTAGAAGAGGCTCTTCACAGCCCCGCACCCGGTCCATGGCATGTGCCCTCCCAATCGGCTGGACTCGGGTATGTTTGCCAACAGATTTCCCCTGAATTCATTTACCCTTGAGAGTCAGGCATTTTGCTGTGATTTAAAATCTTTTGATTGTGGAAATTTTCAAACATGCACGTATCAATTCTCATATACCCAAAACCCAGTTTCAACAGTGATGGATATTTTGCCAATCTTATTTTATCTTTCCTTCCCCACTCCTTTTTTAATGGAGAAGGAGGTAGGAGTATTTTAAAACAAAGCCCAGGCATCTCAGGATATATCTCCAACAGAGAAGTACTTTTAAAAAATTGTGGTAAAGTATACATAACCTAAAATTTACCATTTTTCCATTTTAAGCATATAATTCAGTGGCATGAAGTACATTCACATTGCTGTGCAACCATCACCGACAGCCATCTTCAGAACATTATCATCATCCTAAACTGAAACTCTATACCCATTAAACACTAAATCCCCATTCTCCCTTCACCATGGACCCTGGTAATTTCTACTCTACTGTTTGTCCCTATGAATTTACCTATTCTAGATTCCTCATACAAGCAGAATCGTATAACACTTGTCCTTTTGTGTCTGGCTTATTTCACTTGGCATAATGTCTTCAAGGTTCATCCATGTTGTAACATGTATCAGAATTTCATTCCTTTTTAAGACTCATAAGGATTTCGAAGTAATAATCACAGCAATAATCCTATTACACCTCAGCAAGAGAGGTCCCTGGTGTCTGGTGGTCCCACATCTAAGGATATTAAGGTGGATCAATGGGTTCAAGGGCTGTCAGCCTGATCCACCTGCTGATAATTTGGCATTTTAAAATAAGTGTTCTTAAGTCCTTGTAAGTGATCTTCAGCATACATATGTGTCTGTGTCTCTCTGTGTATGTATTTATATCAGCCGCCATGCTCAGCCCCACAACTGTCTTCTATTTGTTCTGTAGATCCTCAAAACTCCCCACTGTTCCTGCTCAACCTCTGATGCTGCAGAGCCACTCCTAGGATTCTTGAGCTCTCAGGATTCATCCAAGACAGCTCCCTATTTCCAGTTAGTCCTTGAGTTGCCTACAAATGGGAACCCACCCCGAGCCACACAGATCTACCTAAAAAGAACCCTCTCCCACCTGCCGTGAATGCTTGTTCTAATGGCTAAGTTTCACAGAGAGTAAGCCTGCCTTCTGCCCGGTCTAGAAGCTGAATTCTGTTTCCTCTGTTTGTGGCTTGGTGGGGCTGAAGACTCCCTTGCAGACGGGGTCTGGGGACATGATGCACGAGGCTAAGACACATCTTAGATAGCCTACATGCTTCATGAACTTAACAAAAGATTGGCAAGGACTAGAATATGTTTTATTGTAACTTCCCAGGTTGGGTTTATTTTTCTTTTAAAATTAAATATAGATAAGCTGTTTTTTAAAAAGTAAATATTCAGAGAATATGAACTACAAAGGTCCTGACCATTTTCCAAAGTTCAGAATTGATATTGTGCTTATTTTGTGTCGTTATAAATTAGCAGAGGCCAACAGGTGCCAGTCTTAAAAAGTCAGTCTACCTCTTCCACATTCTGCCTTATTAGGGAGGAAGGATGGAGCAACAGGAGGGAGAAGACAGAGCAGAGACAGTGGGAAGGGAGAGCCTGAGATGAGGGTAGCAGGAGGGAAGTGGAGAGCTTGAGTCTATAGATAGAAACAGAGCACGAGCCAGGATGCTGGATGCTAGATCAACTATCCAATAGAAATAAAATACGAGCCACAAATGTGAGCCATGCATACAATTTTCAATTTTCTAGTAGCCATATTAATAAAAGTAAAATTAAGGAAGTGACATTCATTTTAATAATATTATTTTATGTAATCCAATGTATTCAAAATAGCATTTTAACATGTAATTAATATAGAAATTATTGATGTGCTATTTTACTTTCTTTTTGGTGTATTAAGTCTTAGATCCAATCAGTATGTTATACTCACAACATATCTTAACTCAGATTAGCCACATTCGAGGCTCAATGGCTACCTGTGGTGGGTAGCTCTCATACTGGATAAAATTGCCCTAGATCTTGAACAAACTGCTCAGACTCTTCTCTTAACTTCTATTCTGTAAAATGGGGATAACTCTCCCTGTCCTGATCCCTTTTTAGGGTTGTGTGAGATGCATGGAGCTAATAGGTGTGAATGTGCTTTGTAGGCTAAAGCTATTGGGCCCCTCACAGGCCCCTACCTCAGGAGAAAGAAGAGAGAGTGTTGCCAAAAGTAACCTATTAATCTATTGCCTGGTCACCGGGACTTAGCATGAATGCAACCAAACAGAAGTGTGGCAGGGGCTCACAGACAACTCCATTTTACAGACCAGTTAAATTTCACAACAAAAATCCGGATCACGCAGATGAAGTTGACAAGTGTTGTTTTACCATCTACTGTCACAAACATTCTGTTTATTTAAAAAAATGAGGGGCGCCTGGGTGGCTCAGTCGTTAAGTGTCTGCCTTCGGCTCAGGTCATGGTCCCAGGGTCCTGGGATCGAGCCCCGCATCGGGCTCCGTGCTCCGCGGGAAGCCCGCTTCTCCCTCTCCCACTCCCCCTGCTTGTGTTTCTTCTCGCTGTGTCTCTCTCTGTCAAATAAATAAATAAAATCTTTAAAAAAATAAATAAAAATAAATTCAAAAAATTAAAAAATGAAAGGATATGTTAATACTATCCCAAGCACCAGGGATGGTAAGATGAGAAGAAGCTGCTTGCTGCTGATGAGGTCACGGAATAGCAGGGGGAACACATAGGCAAAAATGTGTATAGAATGTATCTCCAAAGGCTCTTGTTTGCAAGTATCAAAAAACCCAGTTCAAAACAGCATAAGCTAAAAGGGGGGATTTACTGGCTCAGGTAACTGAAGACTGCACGGTAAATGTGGCTGCAGGCCCACCTTGACGCCTCTCGCCTCCTGGCTCTGTCCTTTATCTCTGGCTCCATGTGGCAACACCAGCAGCCCCTGGCTCACAGTCCCTACCTTCAAGTCCAGCAGGAAAACCAGGGAGCCTGTCTCCAGCAGCCCCAACCGAAAGAGCTCCCGGCAGCTCCTTGGCTCAAACTGAGTCCTCAGCCCATTCTTGGATCAATCAGGGTGGCTCCTGGCAGAGTTTGCTCTGCCTGGTCACCTGATGCGCATGGACCAGGAATGCCAGGGGCATGGCTTTCGCAAAGGAACACTGGTAAACTGTTACTTGAATTGGGGTGAAGAGATGCTGAAGGGCTAAGAAACAACAAAGTTGACTGGAAATTACGGGAATGCAGAAAAGGTGTGACCAGGGCTGGCTTCCTGAGCCTTTGGTCTGTTCAGTCCCGCTTTTAAAAGGTCCCACACTTGGTTTAATGCTCTGCTGTCGCAAGCTTGAAATTTTTAAGAATTCGGGAACAAGGGGATCCACATTTTCATTTAAATTACAAATCACCTACTCATCCTGGATGTGGCTAACTCACGTTACATTACATACACGAAGAAGTGACTTTGGAACTGAGTTTGCAGAGATGAAATAGCAATTTTCCAAGCGGGAGGGGCTAAGAGGTAGGAAGGAGCGGGAGGAAGTTCCTGGCGAGGGATTAGCGGAGGCAGCAATGCTGTGACGGGGAAGTTTCCATGAGGGACTGAAACCACCAGCGTCTAGAGTGCTTGGGGCCTAACGTGCCGGTGGGGAGGGGCCCCAGCTGAGCTGGAAGGACAGGGGCAGAGGGGCGCCTGGGTGGCTCAGTCGTTAAACGTCTGCCTTCGGCTCAGGTCATGATCCCAGGGTCCTCGGATCGAGCCCCGCGTCGGGCTCCACGCTCCGCAGGAATTCTGCTTCTCCCTCTCTCACTCCCACTGCTTGTGTTCCCTCTCTCACTGTGTCTCTCTCTGTGTCAAATAAATAAATAAAATCTAAAAAAAAAAAAAAAAAAAAAGACAGGGGCAGAGAAGGACCTGGTGTGCCAAGCCAGAAGGCTGGCACTCAATAACAATTTCTCGAATGAATTAATAAATACAAGTCAAGTGAATTACACTAGAAAAAGTATTCCTTTTTTCAACCTACATTATTCCGAATGACCCTTATAAAGTAAGTAACTGCCCCCATTTTCCTCCCTGCTTTTCCACCGCAGAGGAAGGCTAACTTAGCACCATGTAATATTAGTGTCTCCCTGATCTTTATCAGCAGCATGTTAACGAGGTTTGCATTCCACCTCCATGACTTCACCACCCAAATATTTATGAATCAGAGAGATGTTTCTAAGAACGCGTTTTCCGACTGTTTATAACACTCACAGGGTGCTGTAATTACAAAGATGACGTTTTAAAACCTAAATAGAACAAGCCTCAATTGTGTGGGAGTTCATTGCTTTGGTGATAAAAGAAACACAGACGGTGACTCAGGTGGAACCCTGTTTCATTTTCATTTTGGTTTCCTTTGGTTCTACATGTCAGGACACGTTCCAGAATGCATGTAGAAATGTGCTGTGGGGAATACGAAAGTTAAAACTAAGGCTTTACATGTGAGAAGGGAAGAACAGTGTCCCCTTTTCAAGGCCAACATGAAAGGGAGGGATGACTTCCCTCCGGCCCATGGCTGGTAGTGGCCAATATTTTGCTCCCAAATTATTTGAAAGAATAAAAAAAAGCTAAAGAGGCAACACTGGTTCTTCTGAGTTGAGAATCTTTTTGAGTTTCCCCAATTTCAATGAAACATAAGAGGAGAAAGTAATGTTCAGGTATTTGCTAAATGCTGAGTGTGGAGCCTGTCCATTCTTACATTCCTATCTCGATGAATAGGCGACAAATAAGTGAATAAATTTATTCCTCACAGGAATCCTAGGTGGCTATGACAACTTTCCAGATCAGAACCCAGAGACTGAGACTATGTGCTGAAAATTGAGGGAAGGGGATGGTGTGTCCAGGCAGGTATGTGCAAGGCAAACAGAGACAATGTGAGGCTTCCTTGGTGACTCGCTTCTTTGTGACCGAGTGTGTTTCTCTTCTGTAGAACCCCTGGTCAATAGAGAATGACACCAGGAGCAAAGGGGCTCTTCAGGTGAAACATCTCCATCATGATCTTCATCTTCATCATTGTTATTGACTATAGGCCCAGAGCTTAAAATTATACGATTGGAGAACTGTAAGGAATTTTAGAGTTTATCATATTAGAAGCTCCCATTTATGGATATAGATAGATATGACCACTACCATCCCCTTATCAGCCCTTCAGGGTAAGTCTTACTATCTCCATTTTCAATGTCCCAGCTCAACAAGTATCCAAGCTGGGACTCTTGTGCCTCCCACAGCCATCCTGTTAGCACAGATTCCTTGATTAACACAGAAGGAATCTGACCCTCAGAAGAGGCCTCAAGGTTATTCGGTTAGTACAGAACCAGGACCTGAACCCAAAATCTATGCCATTTCCACTTACCCAATTTCTCAATTCAAGATGAATACCCTTTGGATTTCTTTCTGTTTTGTTGATGTCAGTCAATGCCAGGGTTAGCAGGACAAAAACAATTTGAGTTTATTGAGAAGTGATAAGTCATTCCATTCCCCACCTTAGAACTACTTAATTTTTTCCTGTATCCCATCTCAGTCCCTGGAACACGGTAGACGTTCAGCAAGTGCTTGATACACTTAATTAAGCCAGGATTTGATGTGGATGGAATCTCAGTCCTTAGTATCTTTCAGTGGCAGGACTGGATAAAGGTAGGAAGCTATACCCTTTGAAAGACACGGGATGATACTAGTTTTTATCTTCATTGTAATATAAAATGTATGCTTTTATCTTTTAAGAATTAACATGCTCCATTGTAAGAAAGTTAAATAATTCAGATATATATATAAAGAGAAGGGGAAAAAATTACCCACCTGTATTTCCACCAACCTGAACGAAGCACTTTCAATATTTTATGGCAATTTATTCTTTTTTCCTCTATTCATGTATTTTATTATTTATAGTTTTTATTGAGTTGACTGTTCTGTATTTACAATTTATGTGTCTTGCCTTTTTAAACTTACATTATCCTTATAGCATTCCCTAAGTTATAAGCTCTTTTTAAGTATCTTTTTAAACAGGGGCATGGCATTGAAAAAAATGAGTATCTACTTTATCAATTCTCAATTATGACTGGCTAGGGATCACTGACTTCTCCTGGTTCTTTGATGGTCACTCCATTGCTAATTAGCCACTTTATCAGAAAGCTAGCTGGGGTCAACATTATTATTTTTGTATTAAGACTTAATTTTTTTAGAGCAATTTTAGGTTCACAACAGAGGAAGGAAGGTACACAGATTTCCCATATACCCCTTGGCCCCACACATGCACAGCCTCCCCCATTGTCAACATTCCCCCATCAGAGTGATACATTTGTTATAATTGAGGAATTCACTCTGACACATCATAATCACCCAATATCTGTAATTTACATCAGGGTTCACTCTTGGTGTCGTACATTCTGTGGATTTGGACAAATGTATAATGACATCAATCCTTCATCACAGTATCATATACAGTATTTCACTGTCCTAAAAATCCTCTGCCTATCCATTCCCCTGACTTCCTACACACACACACCCCCAACCCCTAGCCACTACTGATCTTTTTACTGCCTCCATAGTTTTGCCTTTTCCAGAATGTCATATAGTTAGAATCATACAGTATGTAGTTTTTTTCAGATTGGCTTCTTTCTCTTAGTAATAGTATTTAAGGTCATCCGTGGCTTTCCATGGCTTGATAGTTCATTTCTTTTTTTTTTTTTTAAGATTTTATTTATTTATTTGACACAGCGAGAGAGGGAACACAAACAAGGGGAGTGGCAGAGGGAGGGGGAGAAGGGAGCAGGAGCAGGGAGCCTGATGCAGCGCTCCATCCCAGGACCCTGGGATCATGACCTGAGCCGAAGGCAGACACTTAACCATCTGAGCCACCCAGGCGCCCCAGCTCATTTCTTTTTGGTGCTGAATAATATTCCGTTGTTGGATGTATCACAGTGTATCACAGTTTTTATCCATTCACCTACTGAAGGACAGCTTGGTCGGTTCCAAGTTTTGGCAACTATGAATACGCTATAAACATGGGGGGCGGGGAATAAAACTATCCACGGGCAGGTTTTTGTGTGGACAGGTTTTCAACTTATTTGGGTAAATACCAAGGAGTGGGATTGCTAGACTGTATGGTGAGAGCATGTTTGGTTTTTTTTTAGAAACCACCAAACTATCTTCCAAAGTGGCTGTAACATTTTGCTTTCCCACCAGCAATGAGTGAGAAATCCTGTTGACCCACATCTTCACCAGCATTTGGTGTTGTCAGGATTCTGGGTTTTGGCTATTCTAATAGCTGTGTAACTGTACTTAATTAATGATCTAATTTGCATTTCCCTGACGATATATGACATGGGACATCTTTTCATATACTTACTTGCCATCTGAATAGCTGCTTTGGTGAGGTGGCTGCTAAGGTCTTTCTCCCATTTTTTTAAAATTGTGTTGTTTGTTTTCTTATTGTTGAGCTGGTGTCTATATCATTGGCAAAAGCCTGAGGGAAAACAGAGGGAAGCTGTGGAACCAGTGGGGGCAGATTTGCATGGTACTTGGTAATTAATAGTAAGTTGCCAATAATCCAGAACAGGCTACATTAACCCCAACATTGAGCCCTAGGGCCCAGTTTGGCTACCCTTCCTCCTTCTCTCCCCTAAGTCTTTCTGTCATTTTGATGTTCCCAACATGCCTATGCCGGGGCCCTCCCTTCTTAGACATCCTACTGCTAAAAACAGTCCCCAAATGACCCCACTAGCCTCTTCTCTGCCCTTAGGACCTACAGTACCAATCAGCCCCCTCCTCACCCCCTTGCAACTCTCTGCCCCTCTCTGTCTGTCCTGACACCAAGCTGCTGCCAAAATCCAAAGGCAGCTGCCTGGAGGTTTCCCCAGATCATCCTCTCCTGTTCCCTCACTGACCCCACCTCAGTTCAGGCATCATGGTTTCATGCCCAAAGCTTACCAGGTACCTGCTGAGGACACTAGTAAAGTTGGGGGGGCGCAGCTCCCAAAATGTGATAAGCTCAGCTTTAGTGAAAGAATCTTGCATTTTGCAATGAAAAGGTCTATTTTACTTTCGGCATTATGTTTTGTGAATAACTGTTATTGTGAATGAATAACATGTTGAGAGGGAGGACACCATCAGCTTCTCAGTTCATGTGGCCTTCGATGGTGTCACCTGACCAGTGTTGCAACTTCCCGGCACCCCCTCCTCCGCCCCGCCGCCTCCATCACCCAATCCGCCCTCAGCCCTGCACCGGTGCTCTTCCTAAACACATGCTCGTGTCCATCCACTGCCGAGGGACCCTGTGACCCACCCCTGCCCTTTGTCCCTAGGACACCATCCAAAGTGATTATTATTACCTTCAACACCTATTATAGTGTGTTTTCCCCTGCTTCCTCCCCAACTCCCCCTCTCCTCCCACACACCTCTGCTCAGCAGCTGCCTTGCCCTTCTCCAAACATGCTGCAAGGTTTCACAATTTTATATTTTCACTCATTGCATGCACATTTTTGGTGGGGCCAGCATGTGCCGGGACCGGTGCAGCGCGGGGGGGTGGGGTGGGGAGGAGGCGGCTGGGAATGAGCATAGAGATGAGCAGGGCACAGCCCCCACCTTTCTGGCACCCAGAGCATCTGCATATGCTTCTCTTTATGCCTGGAATGCCTTCCCTCCTCTTCTGCCCAGAAAATGCTCAGCCTTCAACATCCAGCTCAAAAGTCTCTTCATCAATCAGCCTTTGCCAGCTCTCCTGGGCAGAGCCATCCTGCCCCACTTTTGCCCTTACTATATCAGCCTGTAACTACCTGTTGTCAAAGTCTGTCTCCCCCTGAGCTGTGAGCACTTGCAGGGCAGGGAAGATTCACTGTGTATCTGTAGCTCCCGACACAGTACTTAGCACACACTAGGTGCTCATTAAATGCTTGCAGAATAATATATATATTCATATAACATATACAGACACCTGCTATTGCGGATACAGTTTCAAGCATGTTAATTGGCCACCTAGACACGATTTAAAACTCCTCAAGGACAAGGAATGCTCTTCTATTGCCCTTGTAACCCCAAAGTGTCTACACATAGTGCTGAGAGCAGGATCTGGCAATAAGACATATTTGAAGAATTGACAGATAGGTATAAACTCACCGGAGTGACTCACTCTGCCCTCAGCCACTCCAGTTTCAAGTACAAGTTCATCATCGGCTGATTTCAGTTCATCATATTTTGGGAAACAGAATAAAAGTCCAAAAAGCCCTACTCAGTTTACTCAGTCAATAGCAGGGCTTATGTTTGTGGTTAAAGCAAATTATGGAATAATTGCAAATTTGGCAGACAGGATAGTATCACAGTGGGCACAGGGATGTGGAATTTGTCAAGTGAGAATCTTCTGGGGCTTTGGGTATGGTCAACTCTAGAAGGTTCCATGCATTTAACAAGACTTTGGTAAAGGAATGGTGCCCATTTTCAACAAGGGAAGCAAGGCTAGAGAAGACTGTGTAGGTGTAAAGCTCTCTAAGATCTGGAGGATGGTACAGCTTAATAGACGTTTTCAAAGAAGCCAGTGTTTGAATCAAGTGCCTACGAGCAATTTTCTTAAGGTTTCTGAGCTTTGGTTTCCTCATCTGCAAAACTGAAATCATGATACCTACCTCACAGCGTTATTATAAGGATGAAATAAGATATTAGGTATTTTTAAAAGTGCTTACCATTGTGTCTGGCATGTAGTATGTGCTCAGTAAATAGTAATTACTAAATATGACCTGGCCTCACACTGATTTTTTTTAAACCTGTTTTAAAATCAGTCAGTCAGCCTGAGAGCTAGAGCTTTCCTTTGGAGTCTAGACATTTCTTTTTCTTTTTTTTTTTTTTAAAGATTTTATTTATTTGCCAGAGAAAGACACAGTGAGAGAGGGAACACGAGCAGGGGGAGTGGGAGAGGGAGAAGCAGGCTTCCCGCGGAGCAGGGGGCCCGATGCGGGGCTCGATCCAAAGACCCCATAGTTCTTTGTGACTTGTTAGCTTCCGAGGTAAGGTGGGAGAAAGGAAAAAAGTAACATTTATTGAATCCCTCTTACATGGAAGACTTGAGGGCGTGTTGTTCTTTAATCCTTGGGTATCATTTTGTACAACTGATATTGTCCTCATTTTACAGGAGAAACTGAGGTTTCAGGACCCACCCAAAGCCAAATAGGAGGTGGCAGTGGAGAGATTTGAACCCAGTTCTGAGTGCCTGTCCAAGGTTCTTTTCTGCCATTTCTGGCTCCTACCCCTGCTGCTCACATTTTCAGCTCGAGGGATGCTGCTCACGGCCACTCCCTAGCACAGGATGCCCCTGAAATGTTCTCTGTGGCTCTCACAATCAGCTTTCTTTACCTTGGCCCCAATCTTGGCAAGGAGAGCATCTCCCAGGACAGCGGGCAGAAAGGGGGCTCAGAAGCCTGACTGCTAAGGTTCCTTTCAGTGTAAGAATTGATGATCCTGAGACCACGGAGAGACACTCTTCCTCTCTTAGCTCCATTTCCCCAAAATCAAATGAGGACACCGAACCACATCAGAGCTTCCCAAGATTTCCCATGAACATTTGCTGAGAGGCGGGAGGTGTTATGGGTAAGCACCAAGATGGAAGCAATTACTTACCCTCTCTGTGCCTCAGTGCCCTCATCCATAAAATGGAGATGTTCACAGTACTTACATCATAGGGTTGTTCTGAGGATTAATAGGAGTAAGTATATGTAAAGGGCTTAGCTCAGTCCAGAACACAGTGAGTGCTACATAACAGCATTTGCTGCACTTAAAGGCAGAAGAGAGGGTACTAATCCCACCCCCCACTGCTGGGTCCTAGGAATGTAACTTTCCATGGCTCATCCCACGCCCAAAATGTATTTGATATCTTCTCCCTTTCCTTAAAAATTCTTGTGTGACTTATATTTAAGCTCAACATATCCATATTTGTTTAATATAAAATAATAAAGCACTTCTTTTTTTAAGATTTATTTATTTTTATTTTAGAGAGAGAGAGTGGGGGCAGGACAGAGGGAGAGGGAGAGAATCTCAAGCAGACTCCCTGCTGATTCTGGAGCCTGACATGGGGCTCGATCTCATGACTCTGAGATCACGACCTGAGCTGAAACTGCTGCTTAACTGATGGAGCCACTTAGGCGCCCCAAAATAATGAAGCACTTATTAACACAGACACTCCAGCAAGACCTCTTCTGCTTACCCCCGGCTCTGGTGCACAGGGGTGTACCCATGTGCAGGCTCATGCCCAGTTTGATGGAAGTAGATGACTTCCGGGGTCCCTTTGCCTCTGGGGTCTTCTATTTTGGATAATCAGCACCACCGGACTCCAGGAACATGCGCTGGTGGCCACCGACCTGGTATCACCCAGGTCATCCTTGCTGCTAAGCTAGCACGGAGATTCCAGAGGTTAAGCCCCAGTGGACAAATGGCCCAGAAGACACAGGCTGAAGCACTGCTCCGGCTGGTCCCCCTCCATACCACTCACCCACCCATGCCGCAGACTGGATTTTCTGTTCGAAGGTGGACAAAAAGAAACTAAAGGAGAATGGGTAGGTAGCGAGCAGAAGGATTAAAGCAGACACTCCACAGGGAAAAGTACCTGCAGAACTCATTCGTTTGTTTGGATGTTAAGAAGCAAGGAAAATAAACAGATAGCCACAATTACTGGGGGTCCTTCCAGCTTCCACTATGCCCTGTGTGGCCCTTGAAGATAGAAATCAAGACCCCTTTCTGAACTCCATTTAAGCAACAGGAGCAATGATGGAATTTGATACCCCTTTCCCCATAATAAAGATTTAAATTTGTAATATCATTCTAGCAAAATATTGGGAACACCTTAAATACTAAATGTGGGGGAACTAAGTAAATCATACTACATCCACGGCCATGAAAAATTACATAATAAAAGCGAGGCTAGTCATTACCTCTGGGAGGTAGAGAGAGGTAGGTATGATCGGGAATAATCACATGGGGGCTTCTCAGTACTTGTGTGGTAGGTTCTTGATGTTCGTTTTATTATTAAAATGGGTGTATATGTTCTATATAATCACCTGTACGCATGCTACATTCACAACAAAATGAACAATTTATTTTTGAGAAGAAAAAATTATGGTAATAAAGACCACATACAATTTGCAGTGATAAGCAAAAGAGCAAATTTCAAATTTGCATGCAATCTCAATCCTAACTATGCTCTTAAAAATCACAGGCATGAAGAAAAATTGGAGGAAAACACACCAAAATGCTAACAGTGTTTAGACTATAGGACTTTTTTTCTCTTGTCCATTTCCCAAATGTTATAATGGTTATAAATATACATATAATGATTTATAATGGTGATAGATAGATAAGAAAGAAAGAAAAAAGAAAGAGAACGAAAGAAAGAAAGAAAAAGAAAAAGAAAGAAAAAGAAAGAAAGGAAGGAAGGAAGAAAGAAAGAAAGAAAGAAAGAAAGAAAGAAAGAAAGAAAGAAAGAAAGAAAGAAAGAAAGAAAGAAAGAAAGACTTGCCCATTTAATTATTTTCAGTTCACTCCCACATCTGTTACCTCATTGATTCTTACACACCTCTTTGGGGGAGTCAATGTTAAATAGTTCTGTTTTATAGACTGGAACACAGGTGAAGTGTTTATGACCTGCACTAAGTCACTCAGTTGGCTGGAAGGAAACCTCTGAGTGGATCCAAGGTCTCCTGAGTCTTGCTATCACCCGGTGGCTGAGACTTCATCTTGGACACCCAGGACTCAAGGGTCCCCACTCTTCAATGGGAATAGCTATTACCTGGACTTTGGTCACATGGTCCAAGGTGGGTGTCTATGGCAGTAGAAGATGGACTACGTACAAAGGTGTCCCCAAAGATGCAATCCCCACCTGAAGCGTTCTCACACCCGCTCCTTTCTAGCAAGGCACCAAGCCCATTGGTAAAATTCCCTGGAAATGTGGAGAAAGAGAGAGAGAAAGATCAGTTGTCAGGACCACAGGCTGTGTTTGAGAATCAGGTTGGACAACATTTCTCAACTCTAGTTTTTGGAGAGGAAAAGTGTTTACCGAAATGGATCTGTCCTTGTGCTATTCAATGTCTTCCTCTTGCCACTTCTTTCCCTCCAGCTCTCTGAGGAGAGGTTGCCAGATGCTTGCTGTGGATGGCTTCAGCTGGTGTCCATTCAAGACCCTCAGAGCTCAGCCAGGGGCCCCTCACTTCAGAAAAGGTGGGGCCTTAGAGAGAGGGAGTAGCTTGCTCAAGAATACCAAAGGCAGAAACAGACCAGACACCAAACCCCCTGGTCTCATCCCAACGCACTTTGCACAGGACCAGTGGGAGCTTGAAGCACCACCCTGCGCTGAGGAGAGTGGCAGGTGCATACCCAGAGTTATGTGGGTGGAGAACCAGGATCCGCTCTCATTGTTTTCTGTATGGAGTCTTATCCTTGCTCCTTTGAAAATGATCATTTCTGGATATAGCTCCACGTCATCCACCACTGTTGCTACTGACTAAAGGGACAGAATGGACTCTAGGAGAGATTCAGGGATTTCCCCTAGAAAGCCCCTCTTGATTCATAATTAATGATACCACCACTGAGGACTGGCTGTGTGCCCCATCCTCAGGGAATCCTCCCAACAAGTTTATGTGTTAGGTGCTGTTATGGTGCCATTTTCCAGCTCAGCCAAGAGAGGGAGAAATTACTCCTCCAAGGTAACACAGCTGCTAAGTGCTGAATCCAGCATCCATGGGCCACCTTCCATGCTTGAGTCCAGTATGGGATGCTTCCCTGGTTTTCCGGAGAGGCCCATTTTGGAGAATCTTAAATGAGTAACCCCCACATTCTAACTGACTTTATAGAAAGTGTGGGCTTTGGAAGGCAGAGTAAAGAAGAAAAATCCTCTCCACTCCCTTTGTGCGGTGAAGAAGTGGGTGGAGCCAGTACGGGGTTACTGGTCCCTGGCTGTTTCCCAGATTTTGTGTTGCACTTACCTGTCCAGAGCTCTGTAAGCAAATACAATCTTGGGGTTTGAAGAATAATGTCATGGGGGGCAGAGTGGGAAGGGACTGTTCCCTGGACTAAGAAACTGCCAAAACCTTTAAATATCCCTTGAACTTTTTTTTTTTTTGGCTCCCTGCAGTGTTTTGGTGTTTAGATTCCGTTGCCACGAGTGGGCTGTTTTTAGCTGCCTGGTTCCGTCCCCTCTGCTTTTAACTTTTTTCCCCTTCCTTTCGCACATGCCCCGGCATGAAGTTTCCAATTCTTATCTCAACATACTAAGGCTGGTCTGAATGTGGATTCCCGCGGCGGTTCTCCAGCGTGGCACCTCAGCAATATTCAAATTTCTGCTTAACTCTCTTCCACTGAGGATTAACCCCCTCCCCGCCCCCCCAAATAACCCCAGCCCCGCGCTTCCTTCTCAAAGGGGGAGGCGTGCTTTGCCCTTGTGTAGAGAAGCATTTTGGTCTGTGGAGCTCTTCTTGCCCCACTTCTAGATGTACAGAGTATGCACGCTAGACATTGGTGGCTTTAAAGTCAGGGTGAAATGAGGACACACAGGACTGAGATATCGATCACTCCCGCAGCAGCGCACACCTTGGGGCTCTTCCCCAGCGCGAATCTTTCCCTGTCTCTCTCCAGCTGGGCAGGCATTTCGCAGTCCTCCTGGGGGCTGGGGGCAGGGAGTCAAGCAGCCCTAGTTTTTGTTTTCCTTGGATAAGAGTTTCATTCACAAGGGGTGGACTTACTTCTCTGTCAAGATTCTTATCACTTTTAGAGTTTCAGCGGGCCAGGCAGGCAGACAATGCGAGGCTCACACTTCTGTGACCAGCTGACAGCATTTTCTACCCAGGGGTCACTTGGAGATTCCAAAAGCAAGACTTATTTGAATGAAACAAGACCAAGAAAAGGAACGGGAGGCACGATGGATAATAAAAAATAAATGACTAGGGGTTGTGGACTTCTCTACCGTAATTACCCTTCTCTTGCATTGTTTTGTGGAGGCTGGTCTGGCTGTTTGTTTACCCTACGCCCTAAATTGAATTTCCCCGCAAGGACAGGACTAAACCACAAATCTGGCTTGGGTGTATTAAAATGTAAACTGGTTCAAGATTACTGTAGGCATTTCACGGAGAGAAAAAAAAGGGGGGGTTCACATGTTCTCCATCTCTTTATTTCAATTTATGATGGTGCAATTTATTCCAGAGCAATAGATAAGTAGATATAATAGATGCATAGAAAATCCCAAATAATTTTCATTTAAATGTACAAACGTTTTTCCTTCTGCTCTTGCACTGTTCTAGGGGTTGTGCCGACACGCCCGGGGTTTACCTGCCCGTGCGTCTGCAGGAGGGTGGGGTGAGGGGGTGTGGGGCTGGGTGCGAGGGGGTGTGGCCGTGGGGGTGGAGGGTGGGGCCGGGAGAGCCGTTACCTGGGCGAAAAGTAAAGCAAAAACAACCGCCCCACGCTTCCCGCGCGACGCAGCTGGAAAGCCGCTCAGGTGCAGAACTACATCCTCGAGGATCCTGTGTGGAACCCTCCGCTCCCAGACGGGTTGGGGGCGGGGACGGGGGGCTTCCGAGGCTGCCCTCCGAGTTGTCCCGGGCCGGAAGCTTGGTGAGGGGGTGTTCTGGATGAAGTTCGGGCTTGGGGGACAGGAACATGGGTGTGGGGGACCTGCAGTTTCACCTGCAGTTCTGAGGGTCTATGCCCCAGGCGGCTTGGCAATCGGAGGGGCTGGAGAAATGGACAGATATTCCTCGGGTGTGCAGGACTCTGTGTGTGTGTGTGTAAGCGGGGGTGGGGGAGTGGGGGAGGTGGGGACAACCCCTCCATCACTGTCGACTGTAACAGGTTAGGGGTGCGGGTGCGAGCTGTGGGGCTGCCGGGGAGGCCCGGGCTCCAGGACCGTTCTAGTTCTTACCTCAAATTACCAAACTATGACCTTCGATCGCCTGTCCCAAGAGGCAGGTGGAAGCAGGGGTTTCTGCCCCTAACCGTGCCCCCTGCACCCCACCGGCGCGCGCGGGACCCCTCCCCTCCCGGGCAGGTTCGAAACTTCGCGAGCCACACTCGCGTCCACGTATATTCGTCCTTGGGCAGTTGAGAAGGTCCCTGGTTCTGCCACTCTCGAAGCCCAGACAGCTGGGGTCGAGGAATCGGAACCCGAAAATCGTTTTTAAGTTTCAAATCCAGTTCTGCTGAAGCTCCAGCTAGTATCTGCGGCCCTAGGACCCAACCTTTCCCGACAGCCGGGCTTTGAGGGGCGAAGGGATTTCTGCTACGGGGACTCATTTCGGCCGAGGTCAGTGCGCTCCCACTCACGGCCGTCCTGTCCCTACCAATTCCGCTCTGGGGGCAGAAAAACACGTGAAAGGCGAAGATGGGTTTTCCCTAAACGTAGCCTAAGAGGGTGGCGACCTCCCTCCGCCTGGGCCGCGGGGATCAAAGCACCTTCTCTTTCCTCCTCGCCCTGGCCGCTTGGTTTCAGCCCCACTCTTAGCGCCCAAGTTGCCTCTGATTTTACAGCTCCTCTCAACTTTCCAGGTTGTGTTCGTTTCACTGAGAAACTGCCCGTCAATTTCAAACGCTTTGTGGCTGTTAAGAAATCCTAATCCGCACGGTCCTAGCACCTGCCCTGGCCTCGGAGACGCGCTCCCCGCCGGCCGGGAGACGGTTCCGCTTGTGCGCTCGTGCGGGGTGTGCCCGGGCTGCGGGCTAGGACGCACCGTGCCCGCCGAGCGCTGCCCTCCGCGATTGGGTTAACGCGCGGACTTCTCGCGGGCCAAGCCGCGGAGGTCACCCCCCGGCGGGTAACTGTGTGGGTTCACGCAGGGGTCCTTTCGGCACCTCTCCCACAGCGGGGACTACCGCTTCTGACCTCATCCTGCCCCCAACTAGAGAAGGCGGCGTTTGGCGGCGGAAGGGGCTCCAGAAAATGACCACGCATTTTAGATAAAGGTCGTGCCCGCTTCCCAGCCTCACCTAGTTTGGACTGCAGCCAGGCCCCGCCCCTCCATCTCCCCCCTTCCCCCAATCTAGCGGAGGGAGAGATGCCAGCGCAGTGGAGTCATACCGCTGGCTTGGGCACCATTGGCTCATGCCTGGAACACGCAGCGGCGAGTACGCACATCTGGCGGCCCGCCCGGACGGCTCCGGTCCTGATATGGAGAGAGAGGGCGGGCGGGTGTGTGTCCGAGAGCGAGAGGCCGGGGGAGCGCCGCTCGACCGGCTCCTCCCCGAGCTTGCATCACCAGTCCGTCCCCCCCCCACCCTTCGCTTCCCCTTTTGGCCCCTCCTCCATCCCTCCTGCCTGCCCAGCCTAGTTCGGCTGGTTCTCCGGGGAAGCTATTAATAGCATTACGTCAGCCTGGGACTCGTAACCCGGAGTAAACTGGCTCGCCGCCAGCCAGAGGGCTATAAAAGGGGTGATGCAACGCGCTCTGAGCCACAGTCGCACGCAGCGAGGCGCGCAGTACCCAGCGCTGTCCCGGCGCCTCCGCCCGAACCCGAGCCGACTCGCCCGCCACCCCGCGCGCCGGCCGTGCGTCCTCGGGGCTCGCCCATCCGCCCCCCAGACAGACAGCCCGACCCCGCCCCGACCCCGCCCGCCCTCTGGACCCTGGCCGCCCCGAGTGGAGACCGGAGGTGAGCGCTGGAACCGAGTGAGTGAGCGCGGCGAGGGTGGCCCGCTTTCATACCCTTTGCGCCCCTCTAATAACCAGTCCCGCGACCCCTGCGCGGGTCACCGATCCGCGCGCCCAGCCTCCGGCTGCGAAAGAACTCTGGCCGAACTTCTCCCAGCCGAAGCTGCTCCTCAGCGCTTCGGAAAGTTTCTCGCAAAGAACTTTCTCTTTTGACTTGGGGCGCGAAAGGGTCCCGGTGACCGAGAGGACGGACCACGGCTCCTCCGCCGGCTTCGGAGCCCTGCTCCTCTCCGCCCTGGGCGCCTGCTTACCTCTCCCGGAGCGGGCGTGGGGAGCTGGGTGCGCGGGGGTGGCCGAGGCTCTCCGGCTAGCTATCCCGCTCATCCTTCGCTTCGTGCCGGGCACCGCCGTTCCCGGGGCCAGCCTTCCCGGGCCCAGCGGAGAGGCCCACCGAGGCCGGGTGCCGGCGGGAGGGCTGCCCCAGGAGCCGGACCGAATGAATGGGAAAGGGACGGGCGAGCGGGGGTCGCGGCCGCGGCCGCGGCCGCTGGGGGTCGCCCTGCGCACCCTGGAGCGCTGCGCCGCGGGACCGCGCGGGAGCCTGGAGCGAAAGTTAGTTGGGATAAGTTTCGAGGTGGCAAGCACTCGTGTTGCTGTCCTGGGGCGGACGGCGTAGAGGGCTCCCGGCACAGGCTGGTGTCCAACCCCTGGGCGGGAGACTTCTTGTCCCAAGGCTCTCACACGGTTTTCTCGCGTACCTGTGACTCTTCCTCCGGCGGGGTCCGCGGGTTTCTCTGCCGTTCGTCTACGGAGACCCACCTTGGAGGAAGCAAGGGTGCGAGACCGGTGCAGATAATTGAGAGAATGCCTTTGTGGTCTAGTGGCCGGGACCCTGAGAGCTTATACTGAGCTTCGTGTCTTCGAGCCTCAGTTTCCCCAAGTGAGAGAACTAGGGCGCACAGGGCCCGTGCTGGCTGCCTCTGCCTGTTTGGAAGCACCAAGTGGTAGTTGGACCCGATAACCATTAAGGTCCTCTCTGAAAGAAGTTTTTCAGGTTCCAGGGCGATGTAACTGAAAGAAAGGGAGCCGGTGAGGAGACGTGAATGACTTGAGTGAGGGGGTCTCTGTCTAATGTCACTGACCAGCTTCGGAGGCAATGAAGGGGAGGGGACTTATGGGGCATGTCTTCCCTTCCTAACGTTCTTTCCATTGCATGGTTCTCCTGTGCTCCCCCACACCCCATTTTCATTTCATCTACTTACTTTCTTTCCTCCTTACCATTTTCTTTTCCCTAATTTTATTACCGAGATCACATATACATCCTTACAAATAGAGGTGTTGCTAAACCCTTGATGGAGCCAGGGGGGAGGAAATGCGGGGTAGAACATTCGGGTGGTCTCCCCCCAATGCACCTAGTTCAGTGTGGGTGACAGTCCCACCTGCTGGGGGGGAGCTCCCCATCTTTAAATGAAGGAGAAATTGTTATTACTGCCCTTCTTGTTTTGTATTTAGTATTTGGTATAGAATAATTCTACAACATATAAACTCTTGCTTTGAAGATATCCTGGACAAAGACGAGGGTGGCAGAGGGGTTTGTGGTTGTTATCATCTGGATGGTTTCAGAGACGTGATGGGTAACATTCCAGGCTGGCAGTGTGGATAGGATACAGCACCCAGCACCTGTGGCAGCTGTTGGAACCTTCCTATCCTTTCTGTCTTAACCCCCTCACCCCCCATCTCCCTCTTGGCCCTTTCTCTCCATTGTTCTCTTTCTTCTGTACGCCCTCCCTGTCTCAGTCCTGTCAAAGCCTCCTCTGTGGTGGATACCAGGTTACTAAGACTGCTAACCCCTCATCTCCCTGGCCAGTGGCTCTATTCTTCCTGTGCCTTATTGGTTCGTCCTATCAGTGTTGGATCTTTGTTGATGATGAAGCAAAATGAGCAGTGGGTGAGTGGTCGACAGCTTGGCTAGGGCTGGGCCACTGACCCGCTTTATGGCCTCGGGCAAGTCACTACCTTCCTAGATCTCATGTTAATTGCAAAATGAAGATCTGACCTACGTGCCTCTAATATCGGGCGTTCTATCCCTTTATGTAGAGCCCATGATTTCTTCTCTTTTCATTTGGCTGGGCACAGAACAGCGTCAATGGTTCCAAGTGTTACCCAGCCTAGGAAGGAGGAAGTACATAGTCAGGACACCAGAGAAACTAGAAATGGTTTCATGTGTGAGAACTGATTATTTCTCAGCTACGTAAGAGCAGTGGAAACAAGCTTTTGCCAGCAAATATATAGTGGGGTAGAATTGACCTGGTGTGTTGGGAGCCCAGGGTCAACCAAAGTGCAAAAGAAGCTGTGAATGACCCGAATTTCATTAGGGTTCCAGTTGATTCCTGATTAATGGGGCTAACTTGCATTGACAACAACATTCTGAGTTCCCCCTGAAATGGGGAAAGTGGAATCACAGTAATAATGGGTATCCAGCCCGTGTATAAATCCACCTTTGTGACTCTTGTATGATCTTGACCACCCTGTGAGGGAATGGGGGCGGGCAATATTGGTCTCATTTTACAGATAGACTGAGGCCCAGAAAGCGTGAGAAGGTTGTCAATGGGGGCTCAGCTTGTGAGTGGTAGTGATGAGCCTGTTTCTGAAGCCCCAGCATTACACCAACGGTTTTTAGATAGGCCTGGAAAAAGACCAATATAGGAAGTTAGTGAAAGACCAGTATCGGCTTCGTATACTGTGAGATGTTTTACGAGCAGCACTTAGGTGAAGAGATGAAAATTAAAAGTGAAAATTCAACTTAGTTGTAGCTACTAGGAAATAAAATCTGGGAGTTGAATTTCCAGTTAAAGAAATACACGAGTGAAGTTTCACTTTCTTGAAAATGATGAAACTGCCAAAGATATGACATGGTTTCTGATTGGAGATGATGAAGCAAAAGCAAAATGCAGGTTCTTTGTAGCAAGTCTGGACAATTTTAAGATCAGTGTAGAAAGCCAACTCAGAAAATCCCCAAACAGATTTTTTTTATTCAACAAGGGGGAATGTTGGCGGGTCTCAACTTTCAGAAAAGTTGTCTGAAGATTTAACTTCATTTTCCTTGTAGGGACACAGCCTGAGTCTGGGCTGAATCAGACCTTAAGAGAATGAGTCAAGAAGTAACTAGAAAGTTATCTCAAGAAATTAAGCTGTAGCAGAATGCAGAGAAAACTCCAAATCTCTACAGATGCAACTGCTTTCCTTTGTGAAAGGCTTTTTAGCATTTTTACAACCCATTTCCATCCCCAAGTAAGCCCACCCAATGCTTGTCATAAAAACATTCCATACCACTGACATTGGAACAGCTGACTTTAAAGTAAGAAGGAATAAAACCAGTCCCAGGGCGCCTGGGTGGCTCAGTCGTTAAGCGTCTGCCTTCAGCTCAGGTCATGATCCCGGGGTCCTGGGATCGAGCCCCACATGGGGCTCCCTGCTCCGCAGGAAGCCTGCTTCTCCCTCTCCCACTCCTCCTGCTTGTGTTCCCTCTCTCGCTATCTCTCTCTCTGCCAAATAAATAAATAAAATCTTTAAAAAAATAAAATAAAACTTCCCAATTATTAAAAAAAAACAAAACCAGTCCCAAACAGCAGACCCCAAGCCCCGAGAGCTTATTAATAAACTTAGCTGGGGGGTAAAACAGACTACACTCAACACTGGTGGAATTCAAACTACCCAGGTAAAGGAGAGCCATCCAGTCATCCAAACAAAGGCCAGCCCAGTGGTAGCTCTGAATTCCATCTCTGAACTACTGGGTTTTTAATCAAGTTGGTTAAGGGAGGGAAAACATGAATGCATGGGAGAATCATAAGCCTCGGGCTTCAGAAGGCTGGTTTCTCAAGAGTTTATCACCTGCCAGAGAAGTATCCTCCCTACATCTGAAAACGATGGGATTAAATTGATACAGGAGCCTCGGTTCTGGCTCACGACACAGGGCTTTGGGAAGACAATTACAGACGTTTCCCAGATTTCTTTGAACACCCAGTGGTGGCGTTGGTCGGCCTGGCATTCTTGCCTCCATTAGTGTATTTCAGACCTTAAGGGGAAGTCAGTTAAGAGGTCAGGGTGATCTATTCCAAAGTGTTTGAGATCACAGAGAGTGACCAGCCACCCTGCCACCGGGACCCCACAGAGCATCTGTCACAGAGCCAGCCGGGCTGGAGGGATCCCAGGGAGGCCTCGCAGTTGCTTTATATTTTCCGGGGCATGTTCATGTATTACTTTCTCAATTCCTTCCACAAGTCTGGAAAAATGGGGTGATTGTCTTTAGCCTTCTTTTACAGAGGAGGAAACAGGCACTGGGAGGTATGATGATGATACGTGAGTAAGTGGGCCTCAAATCTTGATCATCTGACCCCAGTCTAAGAATTTTTGTGGATAAAAGACCCACTTATGACTCCTGAAATGCAGGCAGCAGCTGGAGTGTGCACGCTGAACAGAAAGATCAGCGGTTCATTGCACAGAGTTCATGACTCCCCCCTGGCTCTTTGCTTAGTCTCCTCTCCACCGCTTCTGTTCCAGGACCCCCACCCAGCCCCAGCCAACCCCCACCCAAACCCCGCAAGAAAGGTTTGCTCTGGCATTTTTGTTTTTGCAGTGTAAATAATATTTTCTATTCTATAAGTTCAGGGCATGAGTTCTGGAGTCAAACTTAATCCAAGTCCTGAGGCTGCTTCATACTAACTCTGTGACTTTGGACAAGGTGTTTAACTAGTCTAAACCTCAGTTACCTCATCTGTGAAAGGGGGCTAGAACCTAATTCACTGGGTTCTCTTGAGGGTTAAATGAGATAATGCACGTAAGGTTTCTAGCCTGAAGGAGGCACTCTGTTAAATGTTAGTCGCTTGCCAGAGGGCTTCCCGTCGACTAGACTGGGCTAATGACTGCTCGCAGCCAGATTGCAAAGGACGCTCCAGGGCACAGTGTGCCTAGACCGTCCCCACACTCCTCATACCTGGACAACTGACTGCAAGGATGAGGGGACACGGCTGCTGCTGGAGGGAGTGTGTGGCAGGCAGAGATTTACGGGGGGCTCTTCCAAATTGGAACCGTGGAACTATTATGATTTCTACCCTTCACTTTCCTTTACATTGTCCCTTTGGGCTCCCTGGGCTATAGAACGAGAGAGGTAGGTGAGACTTCAGAGACCATTTGATTTGACCCCCTCCTTCCCCCTTTGATGTACTCAGTGGGGCGGTCTGCGGGGGTCAGCAGGCCTTGGGAGCAGCTGGTGCCAGGCGCTGGGCCAGCTCTGGGTACAGGAACAGTGAAGACACTCAGTCCCCATGCCACAGGACCTCTCAGCCATTGGCCAGATGAAGACTGAGACTCAGCCTAGGTCACACTGTTCCTCAGTGCTGGAGCCAGTCCCGGCTTCCCCTCGGTCCCCAGCCCCAGCCTTTCCAGACACCGCGGGGCTGAACACCACCCCCAGGAGAGGTCCAAATTCTTAGTTCCTTGCTTTTCTTTTCTCAGGTATTTTGCTTCAGCCGGCTTAATCTTTTAAGAAGGGGCTACTGGTCCCTTGTGATGTAAATCCCCCGCCCCACCCCTCAGCCCTAGCTCCTGCCAAGCTGGGCTGAAGAAACACACCTGCTAGCTACAGTTACTATCCTCCTTCTCATTGACTTGGATCCAACTTCCTGAGGGAGAAGTTTCAGAGATTTATTTGCTAAATCCAAGGGTCCCTGAGTCTTCGCTTTTATTCCATTCACTGATAGATACATTCAACTTGATTTCAGATACCTGCCAAGTTTCTTTTCAAAACAGAGACTGAAAATGGGGTTACATAAGAGTCTCACTGATTTTTTTTTTTTTTCTTTAAATGCTCTTCCTCTTTCAGGACTGTTTGAGGCTACATTTGCATATATGCACACCAGCCAAAACTAATAGCTTCTTGAACTCTAGCCTGAAATGCCACCCTTTATAAATTTCAAGTAGGCATTTTATCCACATCACTGAGCTATGTATTTTAAGAACGTGTTTTACTCAAGAGGAGGATGGTGTAAACCGAGAACAACACAGAAGCCTGAGGGGGATACGGCTGTGGTGTTGGGGGCCGCTGACGTGGGGAGACTTGATCCCATGCCCCTAAGTCCCTGAAGTAGTTTGGGTCTCGATATTTCTTTCAGCAAAATGATGCTTCAACACCCAGGCCAGGTCTCTGCCTCGGAAGTCAGTGCGTCTGCCATCGTCCCCTGCCTGTCCCCTCCTGGGTCACTGGTGTTTGAGGATTTTGCTAACCTGACACCCTTTGTCAAGGAAGAACTGAGGTTTGCCATCCAGAACAAGCACCTCTGTCACCGGATGTCCTCTGCACTGGAGTCGGTCACTGTCAGCAGCAGCCCCCTGGAGATGGCAGTCACAAAAACCGAGGTAGGTGCTCCTCGCAGTGCCCGTTCTTTACGTGCGTCTTCATTGTACACCCGCCAGGCCAGGCGTGCTCCAGGCAGGGCGCTGCTCAGAGTGTGGGGACGGTGTTCGTCACAACGAGGACCCGGGCGGCCAGTGTGGGTAGCGAGGGCCAGCCAGCCCCGCTCACGGCCCTGGCAACAGCTTCTGCTCTGAGTTCCCTTGTCTCCAACACTTGCCTTCCTCCCCATCAAGCAACCTTTTATAAGACACCTGGAGTAACAGACATGGCGAGAGGTCTGAGAGCTGGGTGCTGGCCATGCGGTGGTGGCTCGAGGACCTCAGAGTGGAGGTCTTGGCTACTTTCTGGGCCTTTCCCTTATGGATAAAAGATGGGAGTGTATCAAGCTTACTTAACTGCTGTGATCACTGTCTTTGGTCAAGGGGCAGCAGAACTATGATGCTGTGTGCACAAGGCCTCATTAGAGGTACCACCTGTGCTGCATTAACGCGAGAGGTCATCATTGCCTTGTCCAGTACTGGACAGTGCAAGGGGAGCCATGGGACACGCGAGGAAGTGTCTAAAAATTCTCTGTAAATACCTTGAGATAACAGGATGTAATGGGAAGTAGTAGGATCCCCATAGAAGAAAGAAAAGCATTTTGTGAGGGTATATGGAGGGTTCCTCAGAGGAAGAAGCAGATGTCCAGTGTAGAGGATATCTGGTGATAGAATATTTCCTGATCTGTGGAAATATTCCTTAGAGCCACCAGACTCATCCACTGATTGTGTGTTTACTAAGTGACCTTCTGATCTTACGTCAGTTTAACAGGTGGGTTCTCCTCCTGGGAAGAGAATGCACCAACTAATCTCGTTGAATATTCAGGTTCCCTTGGTTGCTGTAATTCTTATCTTAAAATAGGATGCCGAGCCTATGAAACCCATGGGCATCCTGTGTGCTTGGGCAGCAAGACCCTGTTCTGCCAGGTCCCAGTCACCTCTGGGAAGGCAACAAGGCAGAATGAGGCAGTGTGTCCCAGAGAGGGGATAGGATGAGGAGCCAGAGGCCTGGGTTTACACCCAGGCTTTGTAGCCTACGGGTCTGGTGACCATGAGCTGGTGATGCCTGGGCCTCCCTGGAAGTGCTGCTGCTGGCCCCTCCGCACCTCATTTCCACAGCAGTAAGGTCAGGGGGTTGAACTGAATGGTTCTTGAAGGCCTTTTCCATCTCTGACAGTGTACGATTCTGAGATTTGCTCTACTTTCAAGTATTTCCTCGTGTGAGAAAACCCCGAATCCTCTCCGCCCATCCAAAAATATCTGTAGGGTTGTATAGGAAGTACCACAGTTGCTGGGTTCTTGATGAAGAATGGTGAGGTTAATAATGACAGTAACTAAGGCTGACTATATGCTAAACACTGTGCAAAGCATTTTAATTATATATATAAATATATATATGTATATATCTAACTTAACTAATTTGACCCTCCTCCCAACCCTATTGGATAGATAAGATTATTGATCCCATTTTACAAGTGAGGGAAACTGAGGTTCAGAAGAGTATGGTAACTTGCCCAAGGTCTCACAGCTAATAGGTAGTGAAGCTGGGATTCAGAGCCAGTGTAGTTTAAACTCAGATGTCTGCCTGATGTAAAAGGTAGAACTGCCTCTCGCCCTGCTTTCCCCTCGGACTTTGTTTCTCTAAATTGTGAGGCCTTCTGTCTCGGTGCACGCTAAGTCAGTGTCGTCGAATCCAAAGGACAAGCAATAAGACAGATCTGAAGGGACTGTTGTGTCCCAGGATTTCTTTGGTTTGAAGTGTGGATCCCTGCCCTTTCTTGCTGTCCGGAGCAGTGACGACAGGTGACACGACAAGGTCTGACGTTAGCAGCCTAGACCGTCACCCACTCAAGCCCACCCGTGAGTGCCTCATCCCAGCTGGCCTCGAGCCTCTGAGCCAAGCCCAGTGGCTGAATTTCGCAGGTGCCCCATCAGTCCTGAGACAAAGGGTGAGAGCCAACTTCCAGAGAGGACCAGAACCTAAAGCAGGACAGGGTTTCGTTCTCTGAGGACCCCCACAGCTGACTCAGGGTGGGGCAAAGAAAGGCAGTGTATTTAAGGCGGGTTGCCTTTTTTGCCTCCCATGAAGCATGCGGTCTCTTGAATTTTATAGGTAGCCCCTGAAGAAGATGAAAGGAAAAAGAGGCGGCGGGAAAGAAATAAGATTGCAGCTGCCAAGTGCCGCAACAAAAAGAAGGAGAAGACAGAGTGCCTGCAGAAAGTGAGTCGTCCCTGGGGCACCTGGGTGGTGTAGGTGGTTCCGCGTCCAACTCTTGGTTTTAGTTCAGGTCATGATCTCATGGGTCGTGCAATCAAGCGTCGAGGAGGGCTGAGCGGGGAGTGGACTTGAGGATTCTCGCCCTCTGCCCCCCCCCCCACTCACTCTCTCTGTCTCTCTAAAATAAACAAGTAAATCTTTAGAAAGAAAGAAAGAGAGTCCTCCCCGCCTCACCCCCTCCTCCTGCTCATGCCTGTCCACGACCAACCTCATGTTGCCAGCACGAGGGGAGTCAGAAAGCCCCCTGCCCAGAAGTCTTTTCCCAAGAAGGACCTGTAGCTGGTAGCAGAAGGCTGGTGGCTGCAGGAGGGGGGAACCGAGCTGTTAGCACATCAAAGGGGACTCTGGATGTAGAAGAAGCAGGTGTGTGAATTAAAAACCACAGATTGTCTGCTGCCCAGATTCCCAGCAGTCTTAGCCCGTCCATACACGTCTGGCAGCTTCCAGGCTGCGGGATATGTCAGCCCAGTTAAAGAAGGTTCACTCACCCGTTTTACCGAGAGAAGGAAGCTGCCGGCTCTCAATTGGCTCAATATGAAAAGCCTTTAATTAATCTCTTCAAACAAGTTATTTCCTTAATCTGCAAGCAGTGGTTACACTTTTTTTTTTTTTTGCGTTCTGGTGTATTCTTAACTCTGTTGCCCTTCTCCTCAGCTCATCCCATAGCCCGAGCTCCCCGCTGTGTTCCGCCAGCTCCCCTTCTGCAGGAAGAAGTGCAGGTGGGAAGAGCATCCCTGGGCAGGTAGGACGCGCCCAGGTGCAGTCCTTCCGTGCCTGTGTCCCCTCCCCCAAGTGTGGACAGGCCAGCGCAGAGTCTCCGCCCAGGCTCCGCAGGTCCGCAAGGATTCTGTTGATTGCTTCAGGGAGGCAGTGAAAATGGAGACGTTTTGTGTGTTGCCATGTACATTTTTTCTGGGGAGACGAACTTCTCACTGAAATCAGTGACTCACAACAGACAGAGCACCATGAGTCTGCATTTTTTCCCAGCAGGGCTGCTCATGGGCTGTTGGACTCATGCAAAGGATGTCTCTGAGCCGTTGGTTGTACTGCATTTTCATTGCCATGACAGTCACAACCCACCCTCAACCTTGAGTGGAAACTCAAGGGCATCTCTGAAGAAGCCTCCAAGTTCAAAGGCTTCTCCAGGGTCTGGATTCTCCCAGACCTAATGCCGCTGTCCCTGCTTTGTGGGGACGCCGTCCCAGGGAGCCCAAGCACTCCCTCTCTGCAGGCCGTTCCCAGCCTCATGAACCACAACGACGTGTGACCACTGCCACCCCGAGGCCAGCCTCTCTGCACTGGAACCTTGGCTCCATTCCTAATAATTCTGTTGCTTGTTCCCCAGGAGTCGGAGAAGCTGGAGAGCGTGAACGCTGAACTGAAGGCCCAAATCGAGGAGCTCAAGAACGAGAAGCAACATTTGATATACATGCTCAACCTTCATCGGCCCACGTGTATTGTCCGGGCTCAGAATGGGCGGACTCCAGAAGATGAGAGAAACCTTTTTATCCAACAGATAAAAGAAGGAACATTGCAAAGCTAAGCAGTCGTGGTATGGGGGCAACTGGGGAGTCCTCATCGAAACCTTCTACATCCCAAACCCTGAAGCCATTGGAGATCTGACTTCCTGTGCACCTCTCACATCCCAGCCGTGAAGAACCATCGAGGCGGAAGAGCCCTTGGTGACTCAGCTGGGCCTTTCCTCTCTGCACCAGAGTGGACTTTGGACCAGGACAAGGGCATCTTTTTGTCTCAATGCCAGGATTTAGACCTTAACATTACTGGCTCTTCTTGGATGCTGCAGATGGCCCCTGTTGAGGGTCCTGCACATCTTCTGCCTGGATTCTACCAAAACCAGGATTCTCACCATTAGGACTCATGCTGAAGAAGTGTCTGTACCTTGGGTGGGTGGAGTGGGGCCACGTCCTGCGCTGCCACGGCCACTCACAGGGGACACAGAGTGAGAACGGCATTTAGCAACGTTGTACAATGGCCAGGGTTGTGTTTTCTAGCAAACATGCTATTATGTACCGGAATTAACTGTGTGCAACGCGTCTGTGTCAAAGCTAGGCATTGTGCTCTCCTGATGTTTGTTTTGCACAACACCGGTGTGATTTTCCTCAGATCTGGTTTCTGAGCGGGGGGGTGGGGGGGCGTTGGCGAGCACCATAGGCCGTGTCTTACAGAATGTTGAGGTGGCCAGAAGAGCTTGTCCACCCCGGGAGAACAGAATTCTGCTGGCGAGCAGGGCAGTTTTGTGTCAACAGAGAAAGCCGCCTTTCCCGTGGCAGCCAGGCATTAGCAAAAAACTCATGGGCATGACTGCAGGTCCTCTGTCTCAAACTCATTTATAATGTCACAGGAAGAAAGCAGGAAGTCCAACTTCCAAAGGGCTAGGACTCTCCACTCAGTGACTTAGGTCAGGAGTTATTTCTAGGCCAGAAAAGCCAAAGAATATTCCATTTTCCTTTTCTCACAGTTGAAAACCACATTCAGTGGAGACAAGTTTGAAGCCCGGTGATGCCTAGGCGTTAGCATTATTGGATGTCCATGGCATTGTTTGTCATATGGATGTTTGTAGAAATCTGGCCCAGAGCATTTATAACTGTGAGAGGTCATTCACACTGGCCACAGGACTCTGGCTACTGTCTGTTTAAATTCTGATGTTTCTGTGAAATCCTCAAGAGTGTTTAATCCTATTCAATAGTATCATTACAATTTTCTGTAAGAGAAAATATTACTTATTTATCCTAGTATTCCTAACTTGTTGATATAATAAATACTGGAACCAAGACATGGTGAACTTAAGTGTTGTGCTGGTTTCTCTTCCTTTTAAATGGGTTGGTTGTTGAACTCTAGCCATTCCCCACCCCCTCCCTCTCCGTCGAGGGGGAGGGGCGTTTTCGCTTAAAAATTCTCCCAAGGGTCATCCTTTGCTCTTTGGGGTGCCACTGGGCGGGATAGTTGACTTTCCATTCTGTTCCTCAGACTGTGGCATCTGTTGCCCAGTTTCTCATTGACAAGCCCCGAAACACAGCGCCAACCAAGTATATCCTTTAGACCAACTGTTTGGTGTTAACATAGAGTTTTGATATAAAATCTCAACTATGTTTCTTTGAATGTACAGATGCCTAAAACGTAGACCCATTGTTCAGCTTGACACTGTACCTTCTGCCTCAGAACATTTCTTAAAGTATTCACTCGATTACATCCGTTATGTCCAAATATGTGTCTGATTATTGCAAGTATGTATTTCAAATAGGAGGAAAGAATGGAGGGAGGAAGAGAGGGAGAGAATCATTTTGATAGGTGTGCTAATTCAAAGAAAGGCATTTCACCGAATGGGATTCCTTAGGTCTGGAACAGAACCAGGCTCCCTTGCTCTTTGCCTGTGCACACAGGTATTCCTCACAGGCTAGAAATAAAAACTGGCTATTCTGCTACTAATGTCTTCCTTCAGAGAGATATTAGCTTCATCCAATGTTAAGATTCGTGCACATGAATGGGGAGCCTGCTCCTCTGAACTCCTGTATGGTTCCTTTAAATTAGCACCTGTGACACCCGTGTCCTGATTTTGCTGCTTTATTTGCACATCAGGGATACTTGCCCATCTGTAAAGAGCCAATTGGTGGAAGCGCCCCTTGCCACTGCTTTCAGGAGATAATCTATTTTCTTTAAGGGGTGGTGGGGGGGGAAATCCTTGGCATTTACCCTGTGGTTGTAGGTGTAGGTGCCACCAATCAGCGGTTAGAAACTCCAGACAGTTTTTAAGCTGCCAAGGACAACAGTGAATTGGAGAGGAAGGAAGTGGGTGGTGGCAATGGCCAAAAAAATTGATCCGAAAAATACACTGTATATGGTTAGTGGAACTGAAAGCTCCTTTTACCAAGTGTATTAAAAACAGTTTTGTTTCCTGCGGCCAAGTTTATGTTTTGATACTTCAATAATAATAATAAAAAGGACAAATAATCTATTTACCATCAAGTTGTTCAGTTCCTTTTGTTTCATATTCAATGGAGAGGGAAGGTTGGGAGGATCTGAGAGAATAAAGTTGGATGGAGCCTCCACCAGAATCAGACACACCCAGTTTGCCAGTCTCTTTCCACGGGCCTCCTGCTGGGGTGGTGACATCACACTGGCGGGTCATGGAGAGCCCCCCCTCTCCTGACCTCATCCTTGCCCCTTGCCTTTCCCTAACATCTCGCCTGACACCTCTTGCAGAATCAAGAGTTTTAAAGGTTCTGGTCCAGAGGGATTCTGGAATTAAAACTTTAACTTTCTGCCAAGAGCTCAAAAGCTATTTTCCATCTTTATCCTACTTTCTCCCCATTGGCTTTGAATAAACCCTTAAAACCCAAACCCATACTGAGCCTTTCCTTTCTTCCCATCCCATACTCTGGTTGTATTCACCTTTCTCTGTGTTTTCATGGATCTGCCTGACGTAGAGCCTCAGAGGAGGCCAGTTTTGCCCATTGAGCATCCTTCTGTGTTCTCATAGTGACTCTAACCCCACAAGCTTCTCAATTTGTCCTCTCAAAAACTGCTCTCGGGAAGGAATTCACACGGAGGCTTAAAAGGCCAGTTGAGGATGAATGCTAATAAATGCTACTATTTATTGAGTTAGACGATATGCTCAACACTTCACATGCATTATTTCGTTGAATCCTCACAGCAACTGTTATCCCCATTTTACAGACGGGGAAATGGAAAGCTGAGTCACACCGTTGACCTTTCTAAAGGGTTCCAAGCAGGAGTGTATATGTGCTATATGTGCATGTGTGTGTGAGAGAGAAATTACACACAACATAAAATCTACCATTGTACCCATTCTAGAGAGTGTAAAACTCAGTACATTCACAATGCTGTGTGACCATCACCACTATCTAGTTCGAGAATTTTCATTCCCTACAAAGTAAATCCTGTACCTATTAAGCAGTCACTCCCTACACTCCCCTCCGTCCAGCCCCAGGCAACCGCTAATCTACTACCTGTCTGTGGATTTGCCTCTTCTGGATATTTCATCTAAATGGAATCATACAGTATGTGGCCATCTGTGTCTTGCTTCTTTCACTTGGCATCCTGTTTTCAGGATTCATCCCTGTTGTAGCAGGTATCAGTACTTCATTTTTTTTTTTTTTAATGGCTGAATAACATTCCACTGTATGGATAGACCACATTTTGTTTATCCATTCACCTGTTGATGAACAGGTGTGTGTATTGGAATAGAAAGATATCCTTTATTTTCAAGGAATGAATCCCTAATGTAGGATTTCAGGCGTAACATCAAACTGGGAGATTAGAGAGTTGGGAGCAGGTGTCTTAGAACTTCCAAGTAACAATTTAGAAATCACATATTCTGCGGCTAGCTCTGTGGGAGGGGTGATAAGGCAGGAGGCATAATGGTACATGCTCTCCATAGGTGTCGATGCTTCCAAACCACTCCTGTTGCCCCAGGAGGGTGCTTGGTAGGCTCCTGGAATTGAAGATGACACCTCTGCACCCCCCGCACTTCATTTCACTGGGGAAGAAGGGAAGAAAACCAGGGGTCTTAAGAGAGCATAACCAGGTTTCCACACACAGGCTGTTTGTAGAAGCATAAGGGAGAGGAGGAACGAAGATGACCCCCCTGTACAATTTAATTCCCATTTCAGCCCAGCCACCACCTGAAGTAGTTGTTTTGGATTCTGTCCATAACATATATACACATATAGAGTCATGCAACTTCCAATAGTGCATCAGAAAGGTCTTAAATCAGTCTGGTTTAAAACCTGTGGCTGGCCCAAGCTTTCTTTGTGAGGCAAAGTACTGTGGTGGTTCCAAACAAAGGCTTTAGAATCAGGTAGACCTGCATGCAAATACTGCCTCTTCTGCCATCAGTTCTGTGAAGTTAGGCCAATGATACCGTCTCACTTTCTTCACCCGTAAAACGGGGCAGTAGCAACAGTACCAAACTTGATGGATTCTTACGGTCATATGTGGAGAACATGGCATGGTGCGTAGGGGATGCAGTGTTTAAGGTTATCATTAATGGCTGCTAGCATCAATGTCTACTGCAGTGTTATGAAAGAGCAGGCCAAGAACCAAGACTGCCAATTCTGGGTTCTTGGACAAAATGAAACCATGAGCTCCAATGGTTCAAATGTATCCCATCATCTTACCTTCCTATAGCTTTGGTCCAGTTGCTGAAATCTTTTGAATTTGGGGGAGGGGAGAAAAAAGTCCCCACACAAAATTGTTCCATTTGAAGAAATTTTTATTTTGATACCCACCTGAGTCCCTGGCAGGGTAAACCTGTCCTCTGTGGGGGCAATGGGGCTTTTGGGGGGAGGATGGTGGCCCTGCCCTGAGGGGGTGTCTGGGGGACGAGAACAAAGGGGTATGTGACAGTGACAGGTCACAAAGGGCAGCAGAGGATAAATATGGCTGCGCAGGGGTTTAGGCTGAGAGAGTGGTCACTTCTCTCACCAGGACTGTAGTTTGCAGCCTCTCAGGAAAATTTTTAAAAAATCAGGGCAGAGGTGAGGTAGAGGAGGAGCCCACCGTCCATCTCTACACCCTTGCAGAGATTCAGTCTGGGGTCCAGGCACCCACCAGCATCCCCTCTGCCATCCTCAGAGCCCCCAACCCGGACCTCTGTCTCTGGGAGGTTCTGAGCCAAAGGAGGGGGGGGTCTGTGGCCTGTGGGGTGGGGTGGGGTTGAGACACCTGCCCCAGAGCCACCCGTGTGACACAGGAGCCCTCTGTCAACCCAACAAGGCCGAGGAAGGGAAGACCCAGGGCCACCCCCGCCGCCCCTTGCCAGCCAGCACTGCTCGTGACACAAGGTGCTCATGAACGCCGAGGCTCTGCTACCCTACCACACAGCCCACAGTGCTTCTGGGGTGGGCATGTTCAACACCACCATGGGGAAACTACAGAGACAACTGCACAAGGGAGAATATGACATATTCAAGTACGCACCTATTTTTGAAAGCGACTTTATCCAGATTACCAAAAGGGGAGAAGTCATTGATGTGCACAACCGAGTCAGAATGGTGACCGTGGGCGTCGCATCCACCAGCCCCATCCTCCCGCTCCCTGACGTCATGCTGCTGGCCCGCCCGGCCACCGGCTGTGAAGAGCATGCCGGGCGGGGCCAGGCCACCAAGGGAAAAGGCCGCAAGGCTTCAAAGACCTTAGAGCTCACCAGGCTCCTTCCCTTGAAGTTTGTGAGGATCTCCATTCACGACCGTGAGAAACAACAGCTGCGCCTCAAGTTCGCCACGGGCCGCTCGTGCTACCTGCAGCTGAGTCCCCCTCTGGACGCGCGGGAAGACCTCTTTGCCTACTGGGAAAAGCTCATCTACCTCCTCCGGCCGCCAGTGGACAGTCACAGCAGTACCTATGCCATTCCAGCCGAGGACATGCTGTGCATGCCTGTGTTTGAGGAAGAGGACCGGAGGAGCCCAGCGGGGGCAGATTTCCAAGGAAAAGGGGATCAGGACCAGGTCAGCATCAGGAGCCTCCACGTGGTCTCGGAGGTGGCCGGCGCCACCTCTGCAGCTTTTGCTGGCGGGGAGGGGACCCATCAGGACTCCCACAAACCCAACACCCTGCCCGACGTAGCCGCCCCAAACACAAAAGCGACAGGGCTCGACAAGGAGTCGGCAGCAGGGGCCACGACAGAGGCGGCGGCGGGGGAGGCCGCGGGGGCGGCGGCAGTGGTGGCCTCAGGGACAGCAACAGGGTTCGCAGCGGGGGTCGCAGCGGGCACCACAGCAGGCGCTTTGAGCGTGGCGATCACCAGGTCTGGGGCCCCTGAACAGCTAAGCATGGCCGTAGCCGGGGCAGCCACCCAGCGTCCAGGAGGCGGCAAAGCGAACCTCGCCATTGCGGGCGCTGCCAACATGTCCCCGAGGAGCGTGAACGTGGCCTTGGCAGGTACCGGAAAGACCCCAGGGTTTACTTCCGACTCGTCCAACGGTCTCCCAGAGGACAGCATGTCCCTGGCGTTCGCCGGGACAAGAGCTGCCGGCAAGGCTGCGGGAGAAGCCGCTCTGGACGTAGCCGAGGGAGCGCTCCTCTCCGACGCGCCGAGCGCGGGCGGCCCGGGCGGGCAGGCGGGAAGGCAGTCCCTGAAGGGCCGGAGGGAGCGGAGGGAGCACCGGGAAAAGGAGCTAGCCCTCCGGGGCTCCCGTCGCCGCAGGGCCGCCGAGAGCCGCCACAAGGCCCAGGGGGACAAGATCACCCGGAAAGCCTCCAGCCGGTCCATAGCGGTCCACAGAGCCGCGCGCGAGGACAAGAAGGAGAAGGGCCGTGGCAGCCCGGGGGGCGGCAGGCGCGCCCCCCACAAAGGCATCAGCCACGCCCCCATCGCCAAGGAGTCCAGAACCTCCCACAAACCGGGGCGGAGCTTATCCACCCCCAACTCGGGCTCCGCCACCAAGAGGCTCAGCAGGATCAGCTCTTTCCTGAGGAACGTCAAAGCCAACCTTATTACAAGAACCATGGCCTCCCCACGGGGCAGAGACGTGGACATGTTGCCGAAGACCGTGGACAGGAGCGGTATGGAGGCCATCATCGAGGCCGCAGAGAGCGGCCAGTGCTTGGAGAGCGCGGGGAGCGGGACATCTGACATCATGGAGACGGTGACCTTCGAAGCCCATTAGTAGGACCCAGAGCTTTCGGCAGCTGCAAAGGGGACCGGGCTCAGGGACGTATCCCCGGAGACTCCATTCCAGCTTTCCTCACTGCAGTTGAAATAAAAAAACATACAATCTGAGAATGGCATGCTGCATTCTGTCGGAATTTCTAGGTCCTGCAGCCCAGTAGTGACCTCACAGTGGATTCTGTGAGGTCAGCCGGGCTGCCATCCAAGACCCCAGGGTCCAGTCGAGGGCAGCCCCCACCTCACACCCATGCTCAGAGCCAAAGCTCATCCTGCCTCAAGGCCTGTCTGGCTTGTTCCTCAGGGCCACAGCTAAAAGTCAAACTATGGCCCCTAATGCTCCACCTCCACCATTTCTCTATTTTTATAAACGTTCCTAACTCCTGAAGGTCCATAGACAGAGTAAGAACAGGGACAAAGTAAGAACGGTCCTCCCCATCTCCTCGGGCTATTCAGTGGAGGGAAGAGGGGTACAGCAGCCTTTGTGGGCAATATTCTCGTCTAGACCTAGCAAGTTCTTTCCAGGGTATATATCCTGGAGAGACACCGGTTCTAAGATGGTGGGAATGTTTATAGCAAAAAATAGCGAAACATTGCAAGCAGCCCAAATTACCCTCAACACAATTCTCAACACAACCCTCCGTGCTCAAGACCGAGGTGATGGTGCAGAGAGGGGTGAGGCAACACCTTTCATGTAGGATATCATAGTGGGATATAAATACATGCAACAGTGAGCAGCTACATACCCTGGTGTGGGAAAAAAACCTATTCTGTGACTGTAACCTATTCCACTTATAGAACAGTTCAAAAACAAGGTCAAAAGTACATGTGTGACAAAAACAAGGGAACAGTACACACAAAAATTCAGGACAGTGGTTTTCTCCAGGATGGAAAGGTAAGACACAAGGTGAACACAGGGCTTTCAGAGCTTCTGGAAATGTTCTGTGAAGCAAGGCCGTGCGCACGCAGGTGTATTTTTCACATCACGATCTCTGCAATCAGAATGGTCCTAGAATTGCTTCCGACATACCTAAGTGCCTTTCCCTTATGTTTTCACTCTTGTGTATGCACAAAAGTGTTATGTCTTATGTCTGAAAGGTCTGGTCTCTTTCAATTGGGTTCTGGGTTCTTGTAATAATTTACCTACTTACAATAAATGTAATCACTATTTTACAGATAGGAACACTAAGGCTCAGAAAAGTTAACTTGTTCCTATCACACAGTAAAACCTTTGCAGAACAGTGATCCACTCCTTTATGCAAAGGATTCCCACCACTATGTTCCCAAACTCTGCACCAAATGTACTGGACTTCCCCTTAGGGAAGGAGGTTTGGGAGCTGGGGATCTCCCGATAATGAGCCACTGTGAGCTGGTTTTTGAATTTCAGGGAGCTCACAGCCCTCAGCTGGTCTTATCTCAAGAGTGTCCAGACCACCCTTGAGTTAGGTCTGGCTCCCAGTCTTCTATCCCCAGGCTCTGTGTGACCTGCACTGCAGCCAGCCATAAACGGACCTCCTGCCTGGTATTTCAGGGACCAGTCTGGAATCTCCCCTACAATCCATTCCTCCCACAGCCACTAATTAAACTTTGGTATGGAGAAACAATTTAAAAGTGTTTCTCCTTACCGAGTCTCTCCTTCTGGGGTTCGGAAAACAAATCCTTAAACTTCGCCTGAGAGAGATTGTTTGTTAGGTCACAGCATCCATGCACTAAAGAGTCAGGGAGGAGAGGAGTCGCTTCTGTTGGTGAAGGGAATGGCCATGGGGTGGGGCTCTGGTGAGGAAGGAAGGAGCCAGAGACCCACACACATCCACCGTTTCCTCAGGCAAAACAAGGTTCACAACCCCAGAATGGAGAGTTATTGGAGTGAGTCAAGTTATTCTTAAAGAATAGAACATGCCAAAGATTAGATACGGATTGGCCCTGTGAGGAAAACAACCTCAGAATCATTAACCCAGAGCTTCAGAGAAGACTCAGAGCTGTAGGGAGACACAATTAATAGTTTACTCTTAACCAGCGTTTCCCTGGACTCAAGGCAGGGAAGTTACAGAAAGATCACATCACATTCCTTTGATCCTCTGATTTCCACACAGGCAAGTGCAGGTAAACACTAGTCTGGAATAAAGACATCTGCATAGCATTTAGCTGTTTAATAGCACTCAGCCAGTTAAAGTTCTTTAATGTATGTGCCCCCTTCTGATTCTCCCAGGTCTCCATTTGGCAGATCAGCAAATGGGAGTTCAGAGCATTTCAAGGACTTGCTCAAGACGGAGGTGATGGTGCAGGGAGGGATGAGGCAACACCTTTCATGTAAACTTTACTGAGTGCTAGCGCTGTGTCCTGCCGGGAACTATGGAATCAATGGGAAAAACAGGACGGACTTGAGTGATTATCACAACTCTGAGTGACAGATACAAGGAGAGACGCATGTTCAGGGTACAGGATCCATTCAGAGGAGGTTCCGGGACATGGGAAGGAGTCTTGGGTCAGGGAAGTGTTCACAGAGGAAGGGGCAGTTATAAGAATGAATAGGACTCTGCCAGGTAGAGGAAGTATGGGGAGCAAGGATAAAGGGTGGAGGAGGTGCAAGTCACAGAAAAGAATGTGTGCAAAGTACAAAGACTTGAAATATCACGATGTGTTGAGCAATTATAGGTATTTCAGTATTGTTGGTCGGCGCACAAGAGGAGAAGAGGAACATGAGGCTGGAGAATCCGGCAGCTGGACCTTCCGGCACCTGGGGAGCCATTGAGAGCCAGCACCTGATGGGAGTAAGTTCTCTCTGGCTCCTGGGTGGACAGCTGATGGGCAGGGGGCTGTCTGAGACAGGGGATCCTCCAGGAAGCCAGGATTGCCTTAATCCTGGCCAGAGATGGGGAAATCTGATCCTGGGTGGCAGTGAGGAAAGAGAAGGGGGCAGAGTCAGGAGATGTTAAAAAGATGGAACAGGACAATTTTCCATCCCACATCCTGAAAGACGGGGAGCTCAGGGTGTGGGCTCAGCACTCATCTAAAGGAGGCAGAAGGGACGAAGGGGAAGTGTCCTCCCTCCATGGTGACTGTTGGTCAGTAAAGGGGATGGCAAGAGAGAGGCTCATGGGAAAGCCAGGAGGAATGTCTTAAGATATAAAACAGCTTCTAGGTGGCTAAGGGGTAAAACATCAGATAAGGCAGCCAAAGGGAACCGGAGAGGAGAGGAGAGCCTCCCTGAGCCGTTCCTTGTGCATCTGGGCGGGAGGTATTCCAACAGAACCCTCCTCCGCTGCACATAAGAGTCGCTCGGTAGAGCCCCTTGTGGCCACATCCTGGCACTGCAGGCTATCGCTTGAATGATGGGAGCCAGGACTGAGGCTGAGCGGCGGTCACCACTTCCCTTTGTCACACCACAATTAGCCTAATGCCAATGCCGGAGGTGTGAGCTGGGGGGGAGGGTTCTGAGTAATGTCTCTCATCCGGGCTGCTTGGCTCCAAGCCTCTGGCCAGGAGTGGCAGAATGTGGAGTGGCCACAAGACCGGTACCCTAGGAGGTTGGGGGGGTCCAACTCAAGGGGATAATGAGTGACCATCCAGAATAGGGGTAGGGTGGAGTTAGTGTCAAGGTCTCCCTGCAGCCTAGAAGTCATTGGAGAAACAATTGTTGAGCACCTACTATGGGCAAGATAGTTCACGTACACACACACACACACACACACACACACACACACACACACACACCAGTAACGCAAGTCAAAGTGTGGTGGTGGCCTTGGGCAGTGTATAAAAAGAGGCCTCGTAGAGAAGGAAAGGTCTGAGCAAAGAGATGATGGAGAAAGAGGAGGACTTGGGAGTTTGGGGGGCTTGGGAGATGTTTCTAGATGACAGACAAGTACAGTGTGCCCAAGATACCATGTGTTTAGGGGATAAGGTAGAGGAGGGTAGTGGGGAGCGGGTGAGGGTGTGTTGGGAAGCGAGGCTGGAAGGGGAGATGAGACCACGGCATAGAGGAGAGACCAGGAATGCCGAGTAAACCCCTGGACCCCATGATCTTCATTACTGCAAATGGGACCTGTAATCCAGAGGCGAAGGGTACAAAGGCTGGATTTTCCTGGAGCAGAAGAACAGGAGAACTTAAAATGTGTTATGGAGGTTCATGTCTTCCCCCACTGTGTAAGTGGGTGTTTTCCCACAAGTGTGCTGAGGTAGTGATACCGCTCATCCAGGGGACACCTGGAGGACCCAGCCAGTCAGCTTTGGCTGCCAGGAGCCCCATCTGATATCCCAGGATGCCATTCCAATGTTGCCATTTTCTACATGTTTCATGACCTGCAAAACTTTGGGAAAGATCTGTCTAGATATGCACATTGCATGCACACAATATACTTGTCAGCAAAGAGCCACAGAGAAGCACCTTCCTTGGAGGGCTGGCCTGTTTCCCCAGTTTCAGTTGCTGCTGACCATGTCACTCCTGTTTCCTTCTCCCACGGACATAGTCACAGCCGCAGCACCTTGCCGTAATGCAATTTACACTAGTTTAAGGAAGGAGAAATTGGAAAGTTTTTCATAAAACTTTGTATAAAGTTAAATTAGTTTTTTAAAGACCTATCTTTTGCTTTGAGAGCATGTCCTTCCTCCTGTTTTTAACATTTTAGTTTGAAGTATAACATACATCCCGAAAACCCCCACACAGCTAGCACCAGTGACGAATGAGAACATCACCGCACCCCGAGAAGCCCCCCTCAGGTTCTCTACCGCCCAGGGTAACCATTATCCTAACTTCTGACACCGTAGACTCCTTTTGCTTGTTTTCCAACTTTAGGTAAATGGAATCACGTTGTATGTACTCTTTGACTCCGGTTTCTTTCCCTCAACAGCATATTCATGAGATTTGTCCACAATTTTTCGGACAATAATTCACTCATTCTCACTGCTATATAGTATTTCATTGCATACATGTACTACAATTTATTTATTCATTCAGCCATTGGTGGGTGTTTGGGTTATTTCCAGTTTTTGGCTAATAAGAAGAGTGCTGTTATGAACACTTAGATGCAGATCTTTTGGTAAAAATATACATACATTTCTGTCAGGCGTATACTTAGAAATGGAATTGAATACATGCATATGTTCAGTTTTAGATGATAATTCCCCAGTGACTGTCATTACACACTCCCACCAGGAACATGCGAGAGCTCTTCTGGTTCCACATCCTTGCCAACGTTTGATGTTGCTCATCTCTCTCCTTCTAACCGATCTGGTGGGATGAAGTGCCTTTTCTCCCTTTCTCACAAAAATATACTTTTTTAAAAACATAATATGGTGACCTATAGAAAATGGTAATTTTGTTATAATGTCCTGAATAGGCAAAGTTAGAAGCTGGCTTCCAAACTTGTTTTGAAATCTCACACATCTCTGAGATCTTAAAAGTCTTGTGCGTACATGTTTAAGGGTTTCTCATTTTAAGGAAGCTTATATTTTTATAAGCCTCTCCTACCATCCTTTTGCTTTATAACAAACTACCCCAAAACTTTGTGACCTAAAAAATGATATCTTGTAGACGGGTGCCTGGGTGGCTCAGTTGGTTAAGCGGCTGCCTTCGGATCAGGTCATGATCCAGGGTCCTGGGATCGAGCCCCGCATCGGGCTCCCTGCTCAGCAGAAAGTCTGCTTCTCCCTCTCCCTCTGCCTGCCACTCTGCTTACTCGTGCTTTCTCTCTCTCAAATTAATTAATTAATTAATTAATTAATTAATTTTTAAAAAATGATATCTCGTAGATTCTCCTACATCAGGAATTTGGGCACGGCTCAATGGGGAGCAGATTCTTCTGCTCCTCATGGTATCAAGTGAGGCAGATCAGTAGTCTGGTCTGGAGAGTCAAAGAGATCATCATTCACATGTCTGGTGCCTTGAGGGAAATGGCCATAAGGTGGGACTCTCCACAGGAATGCTTCCATGTGGCCTTCTGCATGATGGTCACAGATAGTCAGATTGGCTTCCCTCAGAGCAAATATCTCAAGATAACCAAGTGGAAACTCCTGCTCACTGAGCCTTAGAAGGCACCCAGCGTAACTGCTACCACATTCTACTGGTTACAAGCGAGTCGTAAGGGCAGCCCACGTTTAAAGGGAGAGAAATTGAACTCTGCTTCTTCATAGAGAAATGACAAGACCACATTGCAAAAGGACGTAGGGGCGGCAATGGTATTGAGGCCTCTTTGGAAAATACAATTTGCCACCCCCCTCACTCCCCATTCTAACAAAGTCAACCTGGCCAGGATGTACCTGAGGAGCCCTGAGGTCACTGTGGTCACCTCCAGCTTTCCTACTTTCCCTCTCCTTAACTCCCTCTCTTATATTCTTCCCTCTTTTTACTTTATTTTCTTATTCCCTCTTGTCCTCCCCCTTTCGGTCAACTAAACTCATAAGAACCCCCACTGGACATTTCTTAGTCCCCTTCTCCCCATCCCTCCGCACATATCTTCAAGTTCTTTGACCCTCCCCCCGGGGGATAGAGTACTGAGACACCTAGAACCACACAGCCTGTCAGGCCCGGAAGGGTCTTGACTAATCCAAGATGCACTTACATCTGAGGAAGTTGAGGACTAGAGAGGAGAGGGGCTTTCCCAAGGTCCTACGTCAAGTCAGCAGCAGAGTTCTGGCTAGCACAAAACCTAGTCCACAGTGGGTCTCAAAGAATATTTACAACTTTTCCTTCCATTTCTGACTTCCTGGAACTAAAGCCACTTGTTTTCTGTTTCATATTCACTGCCTCGACATTATGATGTCATTTCGGCCTCTTGGTCAAGGAGGGAAACCAATGGTGGGCGGGCCTCTGTCCCCAGAGAGGCCTGCCCCGGCCCTGGCCCGGAACCCAGCCTTCAGAGATGGACAGGGGTCTTATGGATGGAGCAAGTCAGGATTAGGGCAACCAGTCCCCCTCTAACCAACTGACTGTACCCAGACACAATCGCTCCTTTCTGCTGCTGAAATCCAAGAATCCTCTAAACTTGACTAGCAACGAGCAACTAGCAACCAGTCTGGGACTTTTCTGGGCATCCAGGGACGGTGAATTTAATTTAAGCTGATGATGACGGAAGTCAGGCTAAGGCTAAATCTGACATGACCTAGGGCAAGAGAGACAGAAACACTGTTAGGTTACAGTCTGTTTCGTCTGCTAACTCCACTTGGGAGGAGGCGAGGGCCCCGAGAGCGGATCCCAGGCTGGGCCACCAGACAGCCCATAGCATCAGGGGCTGGATCGCTAGGGAGGAGCAAGGGCTGGAAAAAACCTGGGGGGTTGGCTCATTGCTCTGGGATCTCAGTGGTAAGGGCATGAAGCCTCTCAGCACTTTTTGTAACACGCCAGCTCAGCGCTTCCGGCCACTGGTAACAGCTGTGCAAATGGAGGATAAGCTGAGAGTGTGACATGGGTTTGCCAGAGGGAGAGTCCTGGAGGCTGGCTGTGTGTGTGAGGCGGGGAGAAATGGCATCTGTGGAGGGCTTTGTTGACAAGGAAGGGCCCACCAGTCACTCCTGCATCTGGGCACAGTGCGTCGCCAGCATTCCATCCTTCCCTATGGCCCTCCCTCCCCTCTTACCAGCAGCCCTGTGAGCCGACTGACAGGGGGCCCTGGACACAGAGAGACACCACTAATGATGCTCAGCCCTCCCTTACCCACAGAGGCCAGACCAGCAGACCCTTCACTGGGAGTGGTACAAACCAGTCAGGCAGGGGTCTGTGCCTTTCTTCTTGCCAGGGTCCCTCCCTCCAGCTCATGTGCGCCTTCTTGCCTAACTAATAAAGGAGCAATTTCTTTTCCTTCATACTCCCCTCCTGGAGAGAGAGGGAAAAAAGGAACCCACATCATCACCAGTATCATTTCCCAGCCTGTGGTTGGCCAGAGCCCGTGCCCGGCCCTCATCCGCCGAGCCTGCTGCCGGGGCTGCATCCGTTGGGGCCGAAAGTGCACGAGGAGCCGCCACACCGGGCACAGAGCCAAGAAACTGGGAGCCCGCCCCATGTTTCCCTCCAAGCTCCTCAGGCTTTTCCGTGCATTTTACTTGGGGCTGCCACGCGTGAGAGCGGTAGTATCTACTGAGTGCTTCCTGTCTTGGCAGCTACCGTTCTAAAAACTCCACAGGGGCTATTGGGTTTAGCTCTTTTTCCACAGCTCCACAAAGTCGGCATGATTTTCCCATTTTACAGATGAAGGAACCGAGGCACAGACAAGTTCAAATAATTGACCCAAGGCCGGCAGGGGTGGAGCCAGGATTAAATCCCAAGATGTCTCTACCCTCCTGACCCCCTCCTGGGCTGACTCTGTGGACTGCGTGGCCTTAGAAGGTATCCGACCCTGCACAGTGGTGAGCGGCCAGCCCACAGCCAGCGGTCAGTCAGTAAACTCCATGGCTGGGCGCCTGGCTGGCTCGGTTGGTTAAGCGACTGCCTTCGGCTCAGGTCATGGTCCTGCAGTCCCAGGGTCGAGTCTGCACCGGGCTCCTTGCTCAGCAGGGAGTCTTCTTCTCCCTCTGACCCTCCCCCCCTCATGTGCTCTCTCTCTATCTCATTCTCTCTCTCTCTCTCAAATAAATAAATAAAATCTTTTTTTAAAATTAAAAAAAAAATAAACTCCATGGCTTGGAACACTGGGTGCCATGTCAGGTGCCCCTGGGGGTCACTCCCTTTCCCTCCACTCCTCTGCTATGGACAGCGCCTTTCATTCAGGCGCAGGGTGTCTTGGCCACACACTGGAGGAATGAGCTGCATATGTGGGCAGAGTGTTTTGTTCCTTCTGGTTCCAACCTGCTGACCTCTGTCTTACCTGGAACCACTATAAAATCTGTCATTGGCACTTTCAGTCTGTGACACCTCAGACCATTCCTGGGCAGACCCAAGGGATGAAATTCTGGGCCAGCAAGAAAGCCCCGCCTAACAGAGAGGAAAGGAATGGCCCCCAGGGAATCTGCCCGGCCAGGCGCTTGCTAACTTTGACCATTCACCTCCTAGATAACAAATGTCCGCGATCCATTCTAACTAGCCACACACTGCTTGCCCTCCCAGTCTTGCTCCTTCTTACCCCTCCCCTCTCTCTTTTTCCTACCCGAGGGCTCCCTCCTGTAGGCTCTCTCAGTCTCCAGTAATGATCTCCATTCTCCTTCCTTCCATCTCCACCCCCAACTTTACTTAGATCTGAAGGTCCCTCCTCACGCAGCTCCTGTCCCGCCTCATCCCCCACGCCCGCGTCATGACTCGAATTTCCTCTCCTAGGTTCCACCACATTAAGGATGAAGCTTCAGGGTCCAGAAGACAGAGCCCCGCCCCCGACAGAGATCTCAGTGGGCCCAGCGTGAGGATCTGCCAATCAAGGGGATGACAAGACCTCTTGCCTAAAAGTCAGGGCTGCCACTCTGCTGTCTCTGAGGCTGAGGCTGCCTCGCTCTGCCACGTCAGTGGACACAAAAGCTGGATCCCATTTGCTTTAATTCTCTGGGCTGCTTTGCCTCAGAGTCAGGGACTCCAAAGCATGCTAATTTTATGCAAACTGAATGCAAATGAATATAGAAAACTATGCGACCCTGAATTTACTGGAAATCAGAGGCTCTCCTGACGGGAAGACTTACAGAAATTTTGGAATCTACTTCCCAAGAGAAATTTAAAAATAGAGTGGCCCCCAGTTGGGGGCTGGGGAGGGACATAGTTGGAAGTCATTCAGAGGAAGGAACACAGTCTGGGTTTCTGTGTCGTTTCTAAGTGACCCAGCAAAAGTCAGAGGAAGAGAAAAGCATCTGGCCACCAAGCCTTCCCTCTTTCTCCTCTCTTGGCGCTAAACTCTGGCTCAGCTCCATGCCCTGCCAAAACCACCCTGTAGTGTGCATCTTGGAGAGCAGAGCACCCAGGGCATTATGGCATCTTTGGAAATGGGCATTTTATTTAAATCCCACTTCCCATGACAACACTCCACTATTCTCTTCTCCCCTTGCGTGTCCTACATTGACCTTCTTCTACTTGTTCCTCATTGGGTGTGGCTGGTCAAGGGAACAGAATATTCTGGAACCTGGCCAGGAAGTTAGGTTAGGAAGTCTGGATGTTCATATAAAGAGGACCTCAGAGGATAGCTCTTGGATCCATCCACCCAGGCACGAAGCCTTAGGCATCTCAGTTCCAGGTGGAGGGAGAAAAGGACCACTCTGAGAAAGGACAAGCGAGAGGAAGGTGGCTCCAGAAGTAACAGCCCGTTCTTCTGACCATAAACTGAGATGTTCTGAATAACTTCAAAAGGGAGTAGCTGCCCTCTTCTTAAAGATTTCAAGAAAAGAAAAGATTTTTCCAAAATATTTCCACTAAATATGAGAGTTAAGATTGACCAGTAGTTTGGGCATGATAGAATCAGCACAATCTGATTCTTTTTTTAAAAAGACTTTATTTATTGGGGCGCCTGGGTGGCTCAGTCGTTAAGCGTCTGCCTTCGGCTCAGGTCATGATCCATTTATTTGGGAGAGAGAGAGAGAGAGAGAATGCGTGCACACAGGCAGGGGGAGCGGTAGAGGGAGAGGGAGAAGCAGACTCCCCGCGGAGCAGGGAGCCCGATGCTGGACTCGATCCCAGGACCCTGGGACCATGACCTGAGCTGAAGGCAGATGCTCAATCGACTGAGCCACCCAGGTACCCGGCACAATCTGATTCTTAAAAGAGAGGGAGGCAAAGGATTATCGGCAAGAAGGAAGGAGTAAAAGGTTTTTAAATTTTCTATTGAGATAGGAAATCCCGCAAGTATAATTTACAGGGGCTAGAAGACCTCTCCTGCCCCCTCCCCCGAACATTTCCAGCTCTACATTCTCTGCATTACAGAATTTATTCTTGGTCTTAACACTCTGTCTCTCCCCCTTAAAATGATGATCTCTCTAGAAGAGTAACTCATAATTGCCTTATTAGTCAGTTTTATCTTATCGTAATGCAGGACTTGGTGGGAACTGATATTTATTGAGTCCTTATCACGTGCCCATTATGTTCCAGGATCTTAAAAACCATGAGTACCTGCTATGACGTGAGCACGTGAGCCAGGGAATAGCAGGCACCCTCCTATGGCCAGTCATTTCTGGCACAGTGGTGGCTAGCCACCAACACTCACGTGGACCAACACTCTTGGGACACCTGGAGTCCCTGAACCTGGGCCCCACCAACAAGCATGAACAGACCTCAGAATCCTGCTGCCTGCCCAGCCAGCCAGGGCCTTCCTCTGCCCAGCATCCCCCCCGCCCGCCCCACTGCACACAGGACCCCAGCAGCCGGCTTCCACTAGCTGCTTGAGAGCCTTGAAGTCAGGGCCTCTGCCTTCTGCTCTCCCAGGTAGGGTAGGGTGGAGATGCAGGCTAGGGTGGCAGGCAGGTATGCTCCTGTTCTTTCTTTTTTTTTTTTTTAATATTGTATTTATTTATTTGAGAGGCAGAGAGAGTGCGAGCCAGCTGGAGGAGGGAGAGGGACAAGCAGGCGCCAAGCTGAGCACGGAGCCTGACGCAGGGCTCAGTCTCACGACCCCGAGACCATGACCTGAGTCGAAATCAAGAGTCAGACGCTCAACCACTGAGCCCCCCGGGCGCCCCAGTCCTGTTCTTTTCAGCACTGTGATTCTTATCCTTGATTCGGCCCCCGGCTTAACGAGTTGTTTGGGGAGAGTCTGACTTTATATTCGGGAAGAAGAAGAATGGAAATTTGCAATTTGAGAGAATTTTAATTTAAAGTACATTATTTTACTCAAGTTTCATCTTTTATGGATGGGCAAACTGAGACTCGGAGAAGCTTAGGAATGGTCCCTGGCCATAGTGGCAAAAGTTAGATTTGAACTCAGCTTGTCTGATTCCAAAGTCCTTGCTGGTTGCACTACACCAGTGTTTCCTAAACTGAGTTGCTCCTCAGAATCACCAAAGGATGGTTAAAAATACAGATTCCCGGTCTTGACCCCAGGCTTCTGAATCCCTCTCCAGGGTCAGGGCTCAGCGATCTGTGTTTTCACACAGCCTGGGTGCGGGTGAAGTTGAGCCAAACCGGAGATACGCTCCCCTGTGACTTGCAGTGGGAAAGACCAGAGGGTGAGTTGAGAGGGGACGCTGAGGGAATGAAGGGGGGAGAGAGAAGGGGACTTCTGCGCTGTTGCCCACGGCTGGCCCTGCCCAAACAATGGCGCCTGTCACTTAGTAGTTGAGATCCTGATGTTGGGCCTGGAGGACAATTAATGACATCAAGAAAAGGCCTTTCCAGTCAGCTGTTTTCCTTACATCTCTACTGTGGAAAGGGGATATCATGCCTGTGGAATTCAGCTGCAAAAAGTCATCTCCAGATCTATTTTTAAATTCTCCAGAAACGAAGAAAGAAAAGCCTGTCAAGGTTCAGAATGTGCTCATCATTTTCCTGACTTAGGAAAACTGCCTTGATTTAGTGCTCATTGCTTGCAAGCCTGCGCTCACAGACAAATGGACTGAGTGTGAGGTATGCGGGCAGTGGGGGAGCCTCAGTGGAAGGAGACTGTGTCACAGGGGACTCCAGATGGCAGGAAGGGGGGGCTCCCCTTCTCTCATTCCTCCTTGGCTGTGCCTAAGGTCCAGAGCTCCCTCAGGCCTGGTGATCTGAGCACCTCTCCCAGTTCTCCTAGTAGGAGACTTTGTGACAATCCCTTCAGAGGCTACTTAATGGATCTGATAATCTGAGGGAAGAAGTTGTTTTAAAGGTGATTAAAACTGCTCCTCCCCATTCGACAGACAGCCCCATCTTCTGGTGCAGTGCCAGCCATGTCCCCGAGACACAATGGAGAAGTCAGGGTACACAGATTTGGCCATATTGGGCACCTGGTCACCAAGGCAGCTTTTAACTCTGGCGAAGTGGATATTGTCACCATCAAGGACCCCCTCATTGACCTCCACAACATGGTCTATATGTTCTAGTATGATTCCACCCACAGCAAATTCAACAGCACAGTCAAGGTTGAAAACAGGAAACTTGTCATCAATGGAAAGCCCATCTCCATCTTCCCGGAACAAAATCCCACCAACATCAAATGGGGTGACACTGATGCTGAGTATGTTCTGGAGTCCACTGGGGTCTTCACCACCATGGAGAAGGCTGGGGCTCACTTGAAGGGTGGGGCCAAGAGGATCATCATCTCTGCCCCTTTTGCTGATGCCCCCATGTTTGTGATGCGCATGAACCATGAGAAATATGACAACTCCCTCTAGATTGTCAGCAATACCTCCTGCATCACCAACTGCTGGGCCCCTCTGGCCAAGGTCATTCACGACAACATCAGCATCGTGGAGGGACTCATGACACAGTCCGTGCCATCGCTGCCACCCAGAAGGCTGTGGATGGCCCCTCCGGGAAGCTGTGGCATGATGGCCGAGGGGCTGCCCAGAACATCATCCCTGCTTCTACTGGCACCACCAAAGCTGCAGGCAAGGTCGTCCCTGAGCTGAATGGGAAGCTCACTGGCATGGCCTCCGTGTTCCCACCTCCAACGTGTCAGTCATGGATCTGACCTGCCACCTGGAGAAAGCTGCCAAATACAATGACATCAAGAGGGAGGTGAAGTAGGCATTGGAGGACCCCTCAAGGGCATCCTGGGGTACACTGAGGACCAGGTTGTCTCCTGTGACTTTAACAGTGACACCCATGTGCGCGTATGCACCTGCACATCACTCACTGGCTAGGAGCTCACTTGCCCCATCCTTCCCTCCATCCCAGACCTGGGTCCTGTGTCTAGGGATGGTGGAACTGATGGTGCATGAGCTTGTGTTTGACTCATTCTAACTGGAGGTCATGTGGATGACCAGAAGTTGTGCCTCAGTATAATGAACTTGCAAAATCCCAGACCACCTGCTTCTCTCTGCCTAACCAATTCAACCAGATGTAACTGGTTCCCCTATGGAGCCTCTGCTCCCATCGGTATCCTCCCTGGGTGGCCCCATCAAAGAAGACCCAAGGGAGAAGCAGCTGCAGGTATGACTCTTCTCCCCAGTTCAGCTTCCTCACAGATAATGTTCCTTCCAGTGTTTGTTGTTTGTTTCTAACCATATTCTTCTCATTCCTTGAAGGTGTGAATAGCTAACCCGCTACAAACTTGGCTGACACAAACAAGTGTTAGTGTTATAATTAAACTAAACTTACCCAACTGTCAATAAGACTTGCAAAATGATAGGAGGCATATAGGCATTACTTTGCTTCCAGGTAATTAATCCAATGAGCCCAACTACTGCCTTCCCAAGTACCGTACTTCTCAAGCTGCAGGCTTAATAGAGGCTTTTCCAATTCTTAGATATTAGCTAGACTGTCTGGTTTTGTGTTGGCTGGACATCAACCAACATTTCTTTCCTATTGGAGGAGAATCTCCCAGCGTGTAAGGTCTTGGTACGTGACTATTTGGAGACTAAAAAGGCCAGGTACTCCTTCTCTCTGTACTCAGGTGTCCAGATCATCAGCCTGATTCAATACAATATATGTGCCAAGACTTCAACGTTGAACAAGTAACACAAAGTGCAGAGGCACTAGAATTCTTTCACAGTGATGAGAAGTCCATACCAGGCCATTCTGGCTAAAAGCGTCTATTGTGCTTCCTGCGTCTTTCCTGCAGACTCACCCCATACCTCTTTCCAATAAATTCCCCTTCGGGTTACAACAACCAGACACTGTTTCTGTTTCTTGTTCCTGAAATCACTCCCTCGGTTGTGGCAGGCACTATCGGTAACCCACCCAACAGCGGCTCCACCCCTTTCTTGCGAATAGGACCCCAAGGTTTCATTCGTTGTACATCCACCTGGTCCAAGTGGATGGATCATGATTGGTCAGTCCTTTCCTCTTGTCCAGTGACCTGTGAGCCAGTTCTGGCCAAAGAGACCCGAGACGAAGCTGCTAGATAAAAGCTTCTAGGAAAGATTTTCCTTACTGATTGTGCGCCTCCCTCATTCTTCCTGCTTGAGAAGCTGCTACAGGGGAAGAAAAGTTTGGAGCCCGGCAGCCATCTTGCCATGATGAGGGGACACAGTGGCAGCTGTGAAGAAGGCAGAGAAAGAAGACAGAAGAGCCAGAGTCCTTCATGACCTCCTAGAGACACCACACCAATCCCAGAACCACCTCCCTCTGGTCTGTGGGTTTGCTATAATGAATCAGCCCATCATTTAGTTCTTTATTCCAAGTGTTGTGTTATTTGCAGCTGAAACATTCATATATACTGATTCACTGAATTTCACTGCTTTCCCAAATAATTAATCACACGTTATTGGAGCTTGATGACATCTGGGAGATCAGCTAGCTTTGAACCACTTTGTAAGAGAAGCAGCTGAAGTAGATGAGGCAGAACCAGAAGAAGCAGGACCTCCTTAGTCCTACCGCATGGCAGATTCCCCAACACCCTGAGGACTGAGTACCCACCGCAGGGGCACTGGTGGGCAAACAGGGATAGAGCCTGAATCCTGGTATCTGAAAGGTGCGGGTAAAGGGGCAGAAAAGAAGGTCAGAGTGGACTGGACTTGGACAGGTCTGTGTCCCGAGACACCAGAGCCTGAGGAAGGGCGAGATGTATTTCCAATTCGTTCTGTCAGGGCTCACGCACACAACACACACAGGCAAACACCCCCCCACACACACACACACATACACACATGTACAAATCTTCACCCTGGGCTCCACTTTCCAGTCTCTTGAGCTTCTGGGATCTCCTGTTTCCCTACTGGCCTGGCACCAGGGGCCTCTTCTTCCCATGGATGAGTGCTTTTTGTGGTTTTGGTTGGTTTCATGCCCTGTATTTTGCTCTACTTCACAATTCTTCTTGCCGCTGTGCTTGGACCAAAGATAGCTTGAGGAGAGGCTAAAAATTAACTTCTGTACTCTGCAAAGCTGCAAAAGAGTGAACCAGACCTAGTGGGGATAGTGGTCATGGAAAGCAGCTAGCGGGCACAGATGCCCACGTGCTGTGATTTCCTCAGAGGCTTCAGAAAGACCCCTCTCCCCCAGTTGCCACCCCGAATCATGCTTCCTTTGCCTGGGAAATCAGTGCTAAAATTCCACCATTAGAGATACAGTGTAAATATTCCACAAAAAACCCCACAGTACTCCTCAGGGTGGATGAATTCTTATGATCCTTTCAGGAGGGTAGACATCAGGAGGGATGGGAGCAGTGTGATGGTTAGTTCCATGTGTCAACTCGACTGGACTGCCCAGTGCCCAGATATTTGGTCAAACGTTGTTCTAGATGTTTTTGGATGAGATGGACATTTAAATTGGTGGACACTGAGTGGAGCAGATTGCTCTTCATAATGTGGGTGGCCTCATCCAATCAGTTGAAGTCCTAAATAGAATAAAAAAATCCAACTTCTCCTGAGCAAGAGAGAATTCTCCAGCCAACTGCCTTCAGACTTCATCTACAATATCAGCTCTTCCTGGTTCTACTACAGATGGTCTTTGGGCTGGAACATGTGTGTGTGTGTGTGTGTGTGTGTGTGTGTGTGTGTGTGTGTGTGTTCTATTAAATCCATTCCTTGGGAGACCTTAACTGATACAAGTGGTATATACCAGATATATTGGTGGGTCAAGGGTAGCATCAGAAGATTCCTTTCATTGTACAGGATAGTCTCTGCAAGTCTGTCCTGCTAACAGGGCACACACAGGGTACCAAGAGGGCAGTGGGGACAGTTGCATCCTTCCAAGGGGAAAAAAGCTGGGGGAAGAAGAGGGCAGGAAGGAGGCTGGCAGGTATGTCAGGCCACAGTAGAGGACCTAAGCCATCAGGGTGAGGAGTGAACAGTTACCTTAGTAGTGACCACTAAGAGTCACTAGAGGTTCTTGAGGCAAAGAGTGGCATAATCCAAACACTAACTCTGGTGGCTCTGTGGGGGATGGACTGAATGAGGGGACTGATGTCAGGGACTCTAGGGAAGGCACAGTGAAAGGCTGAGCGTGGGCATGGGGGGTTGGGAGAAAAATCAGGAGAAAGGAACAAAGTAGAATCCAAGTGGCCAGGTCCCCAAGGACATGATGGGGGAATGCTGACGCCATGAAAGGAAACTAAAAAGTGAGGCCAGGGAGCTGGCTTGTGGGGAAGAACTAGTGAGTATAAGGTGCTGGTAGGTCATCCAAGTGGAGATATTATTGCAATTATTATTGGCCAACACACACTGAGAACATAGTCTCTACCAGGCACCATCTTAAGCCCTTTGCATGCATTATCCCATTTAGCCCTCACAGCCTCCCAATGGGTTGATGCTATTATTATCCCCATTTTACAGATGAGGAAACTAAGGCTTAGAGAAGTAAGTACTTGCCAAGTTCCCACAGCTAATAAGAACCCAGTTTTCTTACTTCAAAGCTCCTAACCACCTCTAGGCTCTGGCACTTGGGCGAGAGGTCAGAAGCTGGTTGATGGCCACAGGGATGACAAGAGGGGTCTTAGGACTATCTGGGACCTCCAAGGAAATTTGGAGGAGGAAATGGACAGGAGAACTAATCTTTATTGAATACCCTTAGACAAGTCACTTAACTATCACCATCTGTCAGTGAGCCTTTAATCAGACCTCTAAGAGCAACTTCCCCTTTCAGCAGGATTACAGTGGGGTCTGGAGGTGGGGTCGATGTCCCAGCAACAGCTCACTAAGCACGGCACAAAGTCGCCCTTACCTGAATGCGAAGGAGACTTCTTGCTCCTTCCACTTTGCAACTCAAGTCCCCAATTTCTTTCTTTCTTTTTTTTTTTTTCTAACCAGGAGTTCTTTTCTAGTTGTGAATCTGGACAGCAGATGCAGGGGGAGTGGGGATCAGCTTTGGGGGTCACTATAGTTTTCAGTTATTCCCTGGGGAGCTTCAGGGACAGTCTGGGATGGGGAGGCGTTGAGGAGACAAGAGAGCCCAGAGGATGGCCAGAGAAGAAGGCGGGATGTTGGAGACAGGAACAGGGAAGGAAGGCTTGAGGGCACTGAGGCCACAGAGGCATTTGCCCTCTCAATTCTCGCTTTTATCCACTAACAACCTCACCCTGGGCTTCTTGACTCCCTTTTCGTCTCCTAAAAGAAAAGAAATTCAAGAAAACACTTGAACTGAAACTAAACTGATCCGTTTGCCCTCAAAGCCAATCCCATGGCTCTGTCCCCCGGGGACTGCCTTCAGTGCCCGCTCCTTCCACATCCACATCTCTGCAGGAGCCAAGAGCGGACCAATTCGCTTCAGACACTTCTCCTTCATCAGGCCTTCCCTGTGACCCTGTGAGAAAAGGGGTGAACCTTGGGAACCTGGAGGAAAGTTCCTACTTGCCTACCTTCACCCTCATTCATGGCCTGGCGAGAAGAGGTGGGGATGAATGGGAGGTACCCCACCTCGGTCCTTCCTGCTTCGAGTCTGTCTTCCTCACCCAGGTCTGAGTTCCCAGAGCCCAGCACACCTGGAGTTCTTGACAAGTGTTGGTGGGATAAATGAATGAATAAACAAACATGAAATCAAAGGTGTCAAGGGCAGAAACTGCTGGATGGAGGAGGCTCCAGTCTCTCCGGCTGGTACAGCGGAGAGTCACGGGGCTCTCCACACCTCCAAGGCAAAGCTCTGAAAACCATTAGCTCTGACTCAAGCCCAGCGTCCGTGGAGTGGGCTTTAGTCTGCCTGCTGTAGAGGTCACACGCCGGGTGCCCATCCCTGGGACCAGTGGCCTTGCCTCTGGTCCAAGCTCAAACCTTCTGCCATTGTCCTGTTTGGGCAAGGGAGTGGGCTGGAAGCTCCCAGCAGGCGGGAACTTGGGCTCACCAGCTGTGTACCCTCAGGGACAAGGCTCGCTGTAAGTGGTGGGTGGGTGTCAGGGGGGAAAAAATGGCCACACAGCTGTCATTCAGGCCACACGGCAGTTCTGGGAGGCAGATGAGGAAATAAACATGGGCAAAGAACTTAGGAGACTTCTTGAAGCTCTTTTGGTAACAGAGAGCTAGGGTTGGTTCAAATCAGGTCTTCTGTTCTAAAGGTCATGTTCCTTCTAGCAACCTGAAAAACTCAAGTGGGTTTGGGACCTGGAGCAGGGAGCCATGGTGTCCCAGAGTCGGGGCAGTTCATGCTCCGCTCGTCTCCCCACCCAGGCTGAGTCGGGGAGGACAGCAGCTCCTTTAGGTCTTGAGGTGGCTCACCGACGTGTCGCTGAAACTGGGTCTCTCTGGCCTCTCAGATGCCAGGATGGGGAAAGGGCGACCTACAGGGCCTGGGTAGGGTCTGGATCCCAAGGGTGAGCCTCCTGCTTCTACCCCCAAACCCTGAAGGCCTCTTCCTCTTGCTGGGGCCTGGGGGCTCACAACACACAGCCAGAGGTCAGGCCACACCCATGCTCTGGAAGGACCCAGTGTCCCATGGGTGAAAAGAAAGGCAGAGCCAAAGAACCTGGCAAGGGGAGACCATTGGGCACTTGATTCCAAAGCAGGGTGAGCACGTGGGCCGACCCAGCCTCTACAAGCATGCTCAGGTGTCTGAGCAGCAGCTTGCAAGGGCCCCAACCATAGTCAGCCAACTCCAGCTGAGTCTGCGCCTTGCCTTCCAGAGCTCTGTGCCCTTGAGCAAGTCACTGGACCTCTGGGAGAGCCCTTCCCTGTGATCATCAGACACTCCAGAAGACTCTGATGGGCATCGAACGTGAGTGAAGCACTGCCCAGCAAAGCAGATGAAAGAAACAGAGACAAAACATTCAATTAACGTTTGTTAAATGGAACTGTTCTTATTTCTAGCCAGATGTTGAGTGTGCAGCTTTTACTTAGTTGGATTTGGGTTAACATTCCCTCATTTTTTCTCATTCTCTTTTTAATTTGTACTTGAGTGATTGGGGAATGACAATGAACATTAATTGAGGGTCTAGTATGTGCTAGATTAGTCCTTCTCAAAGTTTGTTCCCTGGACAGATTGTACCAACAACTCCTAAGATGCAAATTAGAAATGCAAATTCTTTAGGCTCACCCCAGATGTACTGATTCGGAAACTCTGGATGGGGCCCAATGACTAGTATTTTGGTAAGTTCTCTGCTGATGCTAGTGCATGCTAAATCCACTGTCCTAAATGTTTTACATTAATATCTCATTTAATTCCAAAAATGCCTCAGGAAGTGGGAATTAATATCTCTGATTTACAGATGAGAAACGAGCTTCGGTGAAGTTAGTGCCTTGCCCCGGGTTCCACGCTATTGCCCTTTGCCCTCACTACTACAATGCCTCCCAGAAGTGGAACAGTTTTGTTCCCAGAGGGTGTCCTACGGGTGGGCGTGAGAGGCAGGAGTCACTGGTGAAGCTGGAACATTCTCCTGGGCTGATGAATAGGATAGCCGGATATTTTTACATGGTGTGCCAGGCCAACTGGACAGTGTTCTTTAATGAAAATAGGCAAATATTTAGTGCTAGGGCTGTCCTACTACTGGGCTGGCATTCCAAGGGCGTCACTGCTGGTTTGCGGTGTGCCCAGAGCACCTGCCTTCTGCCAATCATGAGTTTCAGCAGCACAGAGACCTGTTGCAGACCTGTTGATGAGAACGCATTAAGGACGTATTGAACTCAAGGCTGCTAGTCTAGGGGATTTGTAATTTAATCTCCACCCAGCCTTATTACGCCCTTTAAAGGATGAGAAAGTGGAGGTCTAGAGAGGCTAAGGACAAAAGCTCACAATCAAGCGGGTAGGGGTCTGGCCTGCCCGGCTCTAAGGAGCATTCCTTCCGTTATGCTGCCTTCTCATAAGGCAAATCTGGTCCTAGCCTTGGCGCCCAGGCCCCCTTCCCCTGTGGGCTCCTTGCACCAGGAGAAAGCCAGTTGGAGCCCCCCCAGCGCAGGTGGGCCGAGCGCCAGGCACCGGAGCCAGGGGAGCCCAAGAGCGCGCTGCCCGCGGCCACAAGATGGCGCTGTGGTTCAGGGGACTTGGGGGCCCGCCTGACACCATCTGCGACGACGGAGGACCAGGACCCACCGGGTCAGGCCAGCCCCGAGAGGGGGACCCCCAGGTCGCGGAAGGTGGTTGTGGAGGAGACTCCCCGCTCCCTCCTGCTCCCGGCCGCATCGGGGAGGCGGGACCCCGCGGGACAGGGACTCCGCAGGGCCTCCCAGGCCGCGCCCCCGGAGCCCCGCGGCTTCTCGCTCCCTTCCACGGTCCCCGAGCGCCTCCCCGCCGGCCGGCCGGGCCCAACCCACCGCCCTCCCACGTTACGCGTCATTTCAGCCCGCTCCCAATTTGAGGATTTTAAATATTGCAAAACTCACCCTCAAAAATGATCTCTTCGCAAGTCAGTAATGTGGGAATAGCGTTGTATGGTGACAGATGGGGACTACACTCACCACCGTGAGCCCTGAGTAACGTAGAACTTGTCGAGTCGCTGAGCTGTACGCCTGAAACTAATATAACATCGGATGTCAGCTATACTTCAATATTAAGAACGTTTTTCAATTGCAGTGAAATGATCTCTTCACCTAAGGTATGCTCCAACTTTAAAACTTAGCCATCGAAGTTTCTTCTTTATATCAAAAATAAGTTACAAGTGGAGTCAGAGTCCCGTGCCTGCTGTTCCTTCTTTCCCAAAGTCCTTTCCCATCACTTAAGAAAAATAGGCACAGGCATATTTGTGCACATGCACACTCGATGAGGCAGAATTCTGAGCTTGATTCCTGGTCTGCCATTAAAAAACGTGTACCGCCTAGCGAGTTCTTTAATCTCCCGAGGCTCACTTTTCTCACAGATGAAATGGGAATCATAGGGACGCCTGGGTAGCTCAGCTGGTTAAGTGTCTGCCTTCGGTCCAGGGTCCTGGGAACGAGCCCAGCATCTCCGCGGGGAGTCTGCTTCTCCCTCTCCCACTCCCCCTTCTCGCTATCTCTGTCTCTCTCTCAAATAAATAAATAAAATCTTTTAAAAAATGGGAATAATACCAGTGGATTGTCGGAAAACTTAAATCCATATAAACCATGGAGAATAGCACTTTGACATGTAGTAAGTGCTCAATAAATGTTACCATGATGATTTCCTTTCCACTGAGACTTACTGGTGTGTGCTTATTAGTGGTGTGCACCAGTCACTTGGCATTCAGTCCAGGCAACCTTGTGTTTTGGACTGACTTCATTTGGGATATCTTATGGCTCTGGGGAGTGGGGAGGCTGTCTTATGTATCTCTATGCTTAGAAGACCCAGCTCCTCCCGCCGTGAGACATGGTAACTAAAGTGGGTCATCACGGTCCCCACAGACCACAACCTCTGGCTGTCATTCTTCCTCCATCTTGTCTTCTCCGGTGGTGGGTGCTCACAGAGACCTGCCATTGCAACTGTGGAGTGTCCCCCCTCTTCTCTGCTGTGGGGCAAGTGGTGCCCAGTTTTGAGTGACAGAAGCTATAGCCTTCAATTTTCCTCTAGGCCAGGGAGCCCCTTCTGCTCCCCAGGGCTGGAGGGAATGTCTCGAGTGGGTAGGGTGCAGCACCAGCGCATGTTTTATTTCCACTCAGTACTGGAGAGACCCTGTGTTCCATGGGAAGGCCTGCAAGGGCCGGGGGAGGACCGTGGCTCCGGAGCCTTGGGCAGATGAAGGTGGTGTGCAACTCTCACCTCTGCCGTGCACGGTCACACAGGTGAACAGGTCATTTGTAGACGTTTGTGCCTGGAGTTCTTTGGGTTTCTATTTCTGTCTTTCCTGACTTCTGCATTTCTGAGAGCTGGGTGTTCCCTCACCATCTCTCTGTCTTGCACAAACCAGTCCCTGACAAGAAAGGCTTCGCTGGCAGTGCCCAGGCACTCCACAGTGTGTTGACTGACTGCCTGACAAACTGGCTCTGAGAATTCAGCCCAGATCTTTCAAGAAGCTGCCACTGGACCCATTAGATTCCATCAGGGGGCCCTGCTGAAGCTATTTGAACAAAGATCGCTCCATGTCAACAAAAAGCTAACCACAGGTGCAAATGAGAGTGTTGGAGGTGTGGGGAGTGGGGTTGGTAACCTGGGAGTGGAAAGGGCTTCTGGTTGATCTAGGAAGGCTTTCCGGTTGGGGTGGTGGTGGTGGAGGGTGGTACTGTTGAAGCCGTAATTAAAACGGATAGAGTTTGACAAAATGAGAGAAGGGGGTGGTTTTAGGCCATAGCCCATCCTTTTGTGATTCAAGTCCTCACTTGAGTCATTCCAGAGATCCCCTGCCAGCCACTGGGAAGGTTCCAGTGCATGACATGTCTCAAGAAGCTAGCTGAGGTTCCTAGAAAACCACCCACAGAGAGCAGATCTACCACGTCCACCCCCAAATCTTTCTTAGAAATCCTACCTGCAGCTAGGAAGGAATGGATCAGGGATCAAGGATTAAGCAATAACCAAATACTAGGTTTAGGGGACCCCCATAATAGAAATCTGGTTTCTGGTTAGGACCGCTTGCTGGCACCTACTCCCTGGGGGAGGACACAGGAGAGATGTGAGCCGAGCCTGGCGGTGAAGGGGGTGTCTGAGGGGCTCTCCGCTGTCCTGATCTCTTGCTCACCTGGCCGAGTGGGGCTGGCTCCGCCCAGCTGCTCTCTGAAGGCCCCGCCTGCCTGTTTTCCTCTTGGGACTTCGAGAGGGAAATCTAAACCATGTGTCTCTGATTCATTACTGTGAACTCATCAAGTTGGTGTTTGGCAAGAGTTCTTGGATGTTTCAGAAAGAGTCTTTGGTTTGGTTTGGTTTGTTTTTGTAGTGCTTTTCCTTTGAAGTAGGAAGTCCGTTTTTGCCAAAAGTAAAATGAAAAACTAGATTTGAGGTTGGATCAGAGCATAAGAAGAAATTAGGTATTATCCTTTTGTTTCTCTATTTTTGACTGCGCAATACAGAATAAGTAATAGCTAACATTTAATCTTGCAGATTGGGTCCAATTATTATCATCCCCAATCTACAAATAGCAAAACTAAACCCAGAAGAGTTAAGTGAATCACCCAAGTCCACAGAACTGGGAAGTGGTAACCTGATATACCTGCACAGTGCCAAGGGCCCATGATGATACTTTGGGGGACTTAGAAAAATGTTTTAATTTCTTTTAAACTCAGAAGAAAAAATGAATTTTTAGGTCTGAAGATAATGTTTTAATACATCATATTAATATGTTTGTCTTGGGTGCCTGCGTGGCTCAGTCAGACAAGCCACTGCCTTCGGCTCAGGTCATGACCTCAGGGTCCTGGGATCGGGTCCCGAGTCAGGCTCATTGCTCAGTGGGGAGCCTGCTTCTCTTTCTCCCTCTGCCCTTCCCGCCCCCCACTCATGCCCTCTCTCTCTCTCTCAAATAAATACTACATAATCTTTAAAAACTGTCTTTATTCCAACATAGCCATGTAAGTTGTAATTATTTTAGAAGCAGCCGCTGAGTTAGGTACCAAGCAGAATTAGAACACAACAGTAGCCCCTGGTGGTGGAACCACCCAAGTGTGGGCTGATCACTGGGTACAAAGTGACTCAGACACCACATGATCCCCTCACTGGGGGAGCCAGGCCCGCATCCAAAGACACAGCAGCCTAAGTTCGACAAGTGCTACCAGGTTTGCACGGGGTGGGTCGCTGGGGCTTCATGAAGGAGCTCAGTTCTGAGGAAAGAGGTTTAAACATGAAAGGAGAGAAATGGGAAAGTGGAAGCATTTGGGGGAACGGGGACTTCACTTGTATGGGGAAACTGAGGCAGCTGAGAGGTTGTGTTAAAATTCAGTTCCAAAACTTTTGAACGTTTTTCTTACACGTTTCACATCCAGGACTCATTATTTAATTATTAAACTCCATCAGTGGTACTGAAGGCCTAATTGTTACTTAAACTCACGAATTATCTTATATAATAGAAGGATAAACAGGACTTCTGTTTTTGTTCATAGTTCTTTCCTGTTAGATATTAACTCATATTCATTCTTTAGAAGTTAGTGTCCCCTAGTAATTAGCAAATTGTCCTAAAGGTCATAAGAAACCATCTTACTTCCTTATTTTTGCATCATAGTGACATATTGAGTTTGTAGGTTTCCATGGGGCAGACTGGTGGTTTACAAACAGGGCTTCTCAGAGGTAGAGCTTGGTAAAGATGCCCAGCACTGGGGGCCTGGGGTCTTTCTTCCTGCTTTAACCCAAATATTAGATAGATGGGTAGGTAGGTATGTAGGTAGATAGACAGATAGATGATATAGATAGGTAGAGAGAGAGAGAAAGAGAGAGAGAGATACTGTAAAAACTTGAATAAAGGTAAATTAGAACTCCAGGAACTAGTTTATTTATTCTTTGCCTATTCCGAGAAGAGCCTAAGGTGACTTACAAAAATAGATATGACACAGTAAGATTCTGGGGGTGGGGGAAAAGAGGGGGAAGGAGAGAGAGAATCTTAAGCAGATTCCACACCCAGCACGGAGCCCCACTCAGGGCTCGATCTCACGACCCAGAGATCACGACCAGAGCCAACGTCAAGAGTCAGACGCCTAACTGACTGAGCCACCCAGGTGCCCCACAGCAAGATTTTTTTAAGTAAAAAAGAAAATGGAAAGAAGGGAAATCATGGTAGGAAAAGTCAGATATCACCATGGGAAGGTTCAGGCACCAGTGCCCCAGCGAGGGGCTGGCTGAGGGGTGAGGAAGGATGGGCTGCTGCTGGCAGACGTGGTCCCCCGAAGGGTCGTATACACACAGCCTTTCTCCATCTGCAGAACAGGGAGATGTCATCCTGGGCAGTGCCCTGAGCTCCCCGTGGCTGCTCCTAGACAATGAGTCAGGAAGTGTTTGACCTTGGACAGGCTTATCCTCCTCTCTCTCGGCCACCATCCTTACCCTCCCCTTCCCCGGTGACCCACAGACTTGTTGCAGGGCTCTGCCCAGCCACCTGGATGTCCTTAGTCCTCTGGCCATGACCCCCTCCCCAGCCTGCCCTAGGCACGCCAGTCACCCCCTCAAAAATTATCAGAAAGTGACAAAACCCAGGGTTTCACAGCCAAGGACTTCTACTAAATGAGAATAGCTACCATTTGCACCGCATGCGCTCCGTGCCAGGCCCTGTTCCCAGCACCTCATACCCATTAGCTCCCTTGATTCTCACAACAACCCGACTCAGTGAGTTCTGCTATTTCCCTCATTTGGCAGATCAAGAAACAGAGGCACAGAGAGGTCAAATAACTCGCCCCGGTCATACAACTGGTGATAGCACAAGATTTGAATCCAGTTTGGCTCTGTGCTATTACCCCATGCGGCCTCTGGGTCTGCCATGTTCCGGCCTGCTGGCTGGGGGTGTTCCTGAGGCTCAGGTCCCAAGTTTTACCCTCAAGTAGGCCTATCAGCCTCATTCTAGTCCGTCCTGTTTGGCAGCTGCAAGTGGCACCTTGTGCTCTGGCCCGCGCTAATTGAGAATGTAGATCCCAAAGAAAACCCGAGGTCTGAGGGCCGGCAGGAGCTCGGAACAGGCCTTCCTCACAGTGGACAAAGCGGTCAGCAAGCTGAACGTGTAAGGTGGCGTCATGGCTGATCCACAGTTGTATCTTACTAACACTCATAGTTACTGTGACCAATGCCAGGTAGAGCCAGGTGCTGTTCTCGACCTTTCACGCTCGTGATCTCATTTAATCCTCAAATAGATGAGCGGGCAGGTATTATGAGTCTCACTGTCCAGGGGACATTGAGCCCTCAGGCAGGTTGACTGACTCCGCAGAGGGCACAGCTAGCTCCCCCCAACCTCGTGCCTTCAACTGGGGGCCACAGTACCTCTGTTCCCTACGTGGCTACCACCCCTGTGCCCCCCAAACCCATTTGTGCAGAAGTTCCTCCATGAGCATTCTCAGGATATTTCTTTGCTTCAGACTGTGAGTTCCTCAAAAGCCAGGGTTCTATTCACCAGTTCTCTTTATGTACCCCCCTCTCCAATGCCAAGGACCCCACAGGACGCTCTTTGTAAGGTGAACTCTAGTTAGATGCTCCAACTTCGTGGCTATACTTGCATCAGCAGCTGGCTTCGCTGGGAGAAATGCAGAATTAAGGACCCAGCCTAAAATCTAGTTTTCTGATCCTTTATCCCTCCCCGAAATTCCTCGCTTGCCTAGACACGCATGAAGCATGTATCTACCCAAACACCCCCAAAACGTACCTACAGGTGAGTGAGTGTCCAAGACCCAGCCACGTAAATCCTCATGCAAATGAGGTGGCAGCTGGTGAGGTGGCTGCCAAGGCCATCTGCGTCTGTGTCTGCTCACACCCAGAGAGAACTCAAATACTGGCAGGCCAGCCACACCCCTCCAAGCTCACCCTGGCCTGATGACTCAGGGAGAAACCATGCAGCAATTTACTCAGCGGCCTCTGAGAGTAGCCTCTCGCCTGCCCTGCCAATCCTCCCGCACCCCACCTCCGGCCCCGCACCTGGCGTAGGCAGGGAGAGGTGATAACAAATGGGCTGTGACCAGCTGTCACTGCCGGGCCGCGAAAATGCCCGCTCAGCCTGCTTCAGGAAAACACACTCCCCTACCTCTGAGTGATCCCTGGGCACCCAGGGGCACAAGGGGGACAACCGGGGCTGGACCCGGCTTCGGTCTTGGGAAAGCGGCATTCATCTGGTTGGGGCACAGATTGTGAAAATGGAGCACCAAAATTTCCTTCTCCACCATCTATGAGCAGACGAATTTTGAAGTAAACAAATTCTATCATTTGTTTGTGTATTCAAAGCATATATGGCACACACTCAGTGAGGACTAGGGGGAAAAAACTAAAGATGGTCCTTGGTGCCAAGAAAAAAATGGGTAAGATAATCGGTTGTGGTGTCTTTGTCTATGAGAGAGAATCAATCAGGCATTTCCAAGCCGTATCGGAGCCTGTAGTTCAGCAGGAAAACAGACCTGTGATTCGCAATGTTTCCCTCTTCCTTGGAGCAGGTCCATGGGACCTTCTTCTTTAACCGTCTGTCGCTCCACTCAGTGAAAATACGTTTGTAAGAAGCAAAAGCCATTGTGCTTTACAATATCTAAATAATTTATCTTCTAAAAACTCAGACTCTGCTCCCTACCTCAATTATTCTGAATGAACGAGATGGCCCTAAAGAATGACTCTGTAAAAATCACTGGGGCTTTGGAACGTATTAAGCTCTTGCCACTCAGTTTTGTCCGCAGACCAGCAGCATTGGCACCACCTGGGAGCTTGTGAGAAACACAGGCTCTGCAGCCCTCCGATCTCCTGGGGCAGGATCTGTAGTTTAGCAAGATTCTCAGTTTCTTCCAGTGCACACTGAAGTTCCAGAAGCAGCACTGGGTTGGGTATTATCTTCACAGGCAGTGACTTTCTTTGCAGAGTTTTTCTTTACTCCAATGCTGCTACCAGGTGCTGTGTTCTGGGGGGCAGCCGGTTCTGGATCCTGTTGAGGTTGGGGGGAGCAGGGAGAGAACAACCCAAGGCATGGAAGGACAGAGCACACAGTGGGGTGTAAGCACCATGACCTTGGCAGCTGGCCTGTAGGTGGGGAAGAGCAATGAAGGGGAGGAAGCCCAGAAAGCAGATTTCCCCAGGGGCCAGTGGGCGGCAGGGGGAAGGGGTCTGCACCCTGTGACGGGAAGCATCTGTCTTTGGTGCAGATGATCGGAATGGAAGAGAAAAGCCCCTTCAGGATCAGCACAGTGATCCAGGAGGTCTCTATTTCAGCCCAGCCCACAAGGGGGGAGGGAGGGTGGATAGGCTAGGGGCTAAGAAAGGGTCAAAGGAAAGCCAGGCTGAGAGAGTGCTGGGTCAAGGCCCAATTCATCACTCCTGTAGTGTCTGCTCCTAACTTGCACTAAGAATATGAGAGAGACAGGCTGTGTTCCATGGGCAGGGAGATAAGCCTGGGCTTCTGAGCCTCCAGCTGACAGAGCAGAGAAAGACAAGGGCAGATCAAGGCTGGCACTGACTTAAGAGCACCCACACCAACTGCTGCACAAGCAAACGCGTATAATTTTCTTGGGACAGACCCTGAGCGCATAAGATGAGCACAGGCAACTGCCACACCCCTTCACTCCCCTAAAAAAGCAGCATGCCTTCCCCCTCAGCATCTCTCAGGCAGAAGGCAGACTCAGGCTTCCTGAGTCCCTCAGACCACAGGGACATATACTGAGGGCTATGAGCTCCCCGTTGAATTTCTCTTTCTTAACTGTAGGGGATCGAGGCAGCCCTCACAAAGCCGTTCACAATCTCCTCTCTCTCTCCCCTTTAATATCTCGGCATAGCTGAGAGGTTTCAAGGGTCATATCACCGGCGTTAAGCTACCGCTGGGGTAAATTTTACACACAGCCTACCAATTCCTTTGGAATATCTTCTCTACTCTAACTGGGTAGCTGAGTCAAAACCTCAACATTACATCTTGTGTATGTGTCATTGAAAAAAAAACAAACTAGGAAGACCCTCAGTGTTTATTAATATTGGTTCAGTAAATCAGAGACATCCATTCTTGGGATATTATGCAGTGGTTAAAAAGAATGAAGTCTGTCTCAGTGCATGAACATGAGATAGTGTCCAAGATGTATTATGTGAAAAAGCAGGTATCCAGTATTGTCTTATTTGTGCCTAGAAGGAGAGGGAAAGATGCTCACATATATGTCTTTATGCATAGAATATTTCTGGATGTACATACTAGAAACTGGATTGTCCCCTGCTTCTAAGTAAGGGCCCTTGAAGGTTAGAGCTGGAGAGGAAAGACTTAGTTTTTACTGCACACCATTTGATATTCCTGAATTTTTCTCTGTGTGTGTATACATATATTTTCTGGGTATATGTAATATATAAATATATATAAAATATATTTTATATATATATATATCCACATTACATTTTCAACCCGCAAAGAATGATAGTCATTTAAAATGGTGATTATGAAGATTAATGTAGCAACATGGAAAGTTTTATGACATAATGTTAAGTGAAAAGGGCAAGATTCAAAGTCATTATGTGCATTCTGATTTCAATCATATGAAGATAAGGAGATGAACAAAATTTAAGAGCAGTTTTATTATAGTGCTGGAATTTTCCATACTTATAAGAATCAACAACAAAGTGGAGGTATAATTTCTATACAATATAATACATATAATTTATAAGTACACATTTGGATTAATTTTGACAAATTTATATACCCATATAACCATCACTACAATCGAGTTACGGAACATTTCCATCATCCCAAAAAGGTCCCTTGTAACCCATCTCATTCAATCCTGGGATCAGTCCCACAATCAACGATGTGTTTTCTGTCACTATAAATTAGATTTGGCTTTTCTAGAGTTTCATATAAATGGAATCCTATAGTATGAACGCCTTGTGTCCTGGCTTTTCTTTTGCTCAGCAGATTGCTTGTATCCATCCTCCCGTTCTTCCTTAATAACCAAACCCTCAGCAATGTACCCAGCTAAGAGATTATGCTTCCCAACCCTCCCTGAAACTAGATGTGACTATATGATAAAATTATGGTCAAAGAAACATAATTAAAAGGGTCTTCTGGAAAGTCTCTGTAAAAGTGAGAGACAGATACCCATTTTCTTTTCTTCTCCTTTCTTTTGCTGTTGGCCTGGAACATGGACCTGATGAATGGAGCTCCAGCAGCCCTCTTGGAATATGAAGTGACCTTAAGGATAAGCAGAAAAAGAAAAGGAGCCTGGGTCTTTGATGCCACAATGGCCCTGCCATACCAGCTTGACTTCCTTCCCCTCAGGCAGCTTTGACATGGAAAAAATACGTATCTTGTTTAAGCACAAATATTTTGGGCTCTTCTGTTAAATTTTTAGTTGAAACTAACTCTAATTGTGCCATAAGCCTTCTAGCACAAGTTGACTTTTTAAAAAATTATGCATATGTTAGATTAAAAATTTATTTTCATTTTTTTTAAAGATTTTATTTATTTGACAGAGAGAGACACAGCAAGAGAGGGAACACAAGCAGGGGGAGTGGGAGAGGGAAAAGCTGGCTTCCCGCGGAGCAGGGAGCCCGATGCGGGGCTCGATCCCAGGACCCTGGGATCATGACCTGAGCCGAGGGCAGACGCTTAACAACTGAGCCACCCAGGCACCCTAATTTTAATTTTAAAAATAAACCTTTATGCCAAAATCTGACGAAAACAATTCAAGAAAAACACCACAGAACACCATTTCTCATGAACATAGTTGCAAAAATTCTTAACAAAATGTTGGCAAATTGAATCCAGCAATATACAGAAAGAGTAATGTACCATGACCAAATGGAGTGTATCCCAGGAATGAAAGTTTGATTTGACATTCAAAAATAAATCAATGTAATTGACCATATTAACAGAATAAAAGATTTTAAAAAATCAAACCATCATCTCGAACCATGAGAGACGATGGACTCTGAAAAACAAACTGAGGGTTCTAGAGGGGAGGGGGGTGGGGGGATGGGTTAGCCTGGTGATGGGTATTAAAGAGGGCACATTCTGCGTAGAGCACTGGGTGTTATGCACAAACAATGAATCATGGAACACTACATCAAAAACTAATGATGTAATATATGGTGATTAACATAACAATAAAAAACTGAGCTGCTCAGAAAAAAAAAATCAAACCATCATCTCAATAGAGGCAGAAAAAAACATCTGAAAAAAATCAGTATTCCCTCATGACTAAAAACTCTCAGCAAACTAAAAATAGAAGTGAACTTCTCAGCTTGATAAAGGGTAATTCTGGAAAAACAAAAAACAAAAAACCCTACAGCTAACAACATACTTAATGGTGAAAGACTGAATGCTTTCCCCTAACATAGGAAACAATGAAAAGATGACTGCTATTAATACACCTAGTAAATATTGTGCTGGAGTCCTTAGCCAATGTATAAAACAAGAATTAAAAGGCACAAAATTTGGAAAGCAAAAAGCAAAACTTTCTCTATTTACAAGCAACATGATCGTCTACATAGAAAATCCCAAAGAATCTTAAAAAAAAAAAAGCAAACAATCCAACTAGAATTAATAAGTGAATTTAGCAAAGTTAAAGAATACAAGATCAATATAAAAAACCAGTACACCAGCAACAAACAACTGGGAAATTATAATTTTATAAATTCCATTTACAAAAACATCAGAAAGTATACAATACTTAGGGGAAAATTTAATGAAAGGTGTGCAACACCTCTCTGTCGAATATTATAAAACATGGAATATATAAAAAAATTATATATAAGCCGAGAGAAATTAAAGAATGCTTAAACAAATGAATAAATATTGGAATACTCAAGATTATCAGGTGTTAAATCTTCCCCAAATAGATCCATAGATGCAGTGCAATCCTATATGAACACAGCTGTGGTGTTCAGACATTGATGAGGCGATTGTAAATTTGTATGGAATTTTTAGTTTAAATATAATGAATCCAGGGCGCCTGGTGGCTCAGTCAGTTAAGCATCTGCCTTCAGCTCAGGTCATGATCCCAGGGTCCTGGGATGAGTCCCACACTGGGCTACCTGCTCAGTGGGGAGCCTGCTTCTCCCTCTGCCTGCCCCTCCCCCTGTTTGTGCTCTCTCTCTCTCTCTCTCTCAAATAAATAAATAAAAGCTTCTAATAAAAAAAATACGATGAATCTACAATAGAATCAGACAAAACCAAAGCTGTAACAGAGGCAATAGAGAGGAAGGAAGAATCGCTCCTATCAGGTAACTCAGAAGCTCCTTGAGGGAGACACCGTTTGAACTAGTTGAAAGGTGACTAAGTACTTATCAGGTGGAGACATCCATGAAAGGCATTGATTTGCTTAGGTTTTCCTGATCATGAGGAACTAAAATTCATCCCATTTAGCTAAATGAAGTCATTGTCCAGAAGATAGTCTCATAGAAATCCTTAGAGACACCTCGTGGACTCTGAGCTTGGAGGGGCAGTCCTGGACGTCAGGCTCCTCTCCTGGCTTCAGCAGCTGGAGCCCCTAAATCTTTAAGGTTGTCTTCTGTCTGTGTCCAGCCTCTCTTGGCTCCTCCTATCTTTTGCTTTATTCTCTCTACACCTCCAGGAATGAAGTTAGAAGGATAGGTTAAAAACAGATGGCAAAAGGCTTTGTTTGCCCAGGCAGGTTGGTTTTTATGATTGTAGCTACTGAAACTCTTTAAATAAAGAGAAAGAACTGATCAGATTCAGCTTTGGGGCAGATAATTCCATTGGTTGTGGAAGAGATGAGTGGCAGGAGACCAGGGAAGAAAGTATTGCAAGTAAGAGAGAATGAAGCTCAAAACCAATGGAAGTCAGTGAATATGGGGTTTGGGTTGCAGCAAGATACATCCTACCTTGGTAGAAAATTTTTCTGTCTCCTTAGGAAACAGAGGGAAGGAGAGTTAAAGCGCCTGCATTTTACAAAAGCTCCCCAGTTAATCCTGGTTGAAAACGACCAGTCCAGACAAAGTGGCATTTATAGGGACTCAGTAAGAACAGAAGGAAGACAGGGATGGATTTGGGGACCACTGGACTTGGTGGAAGAAGGTGTCCAGGTAACTCTGCAGTTTCTAGCTGAGGAAGCTGGGTGGATGCTGACTTCATTCTCCAGGCCTTGAGAAACAAAGAGTAGACTAGGTTTACATACAGGACTGGAGGTGAGAGAGCTTGAGAGAATTATTTCTGCACGTCCCACAGAGAGTCCAGGAAGTCCATTGCAGCAGGCAGTGCCAGAGATGGGCCAACTCGCACCAGCCCTTTAGCTTTGCCTCCCTGGGGCAGGCCCTGCTGGCCAGAAAGGTGCTCTCTGGGCATTAGTTAGTTGGATAGACACTGAGCCTTAGACTCTGAGCAAGCACAAAGCAACTTTCTCCGTGGTTTTGCTGTGGCGGTGGTCATGTTATTTAGCAAGGACTTTGTTAACCCCTTGGTTTAGAATATGCTGGAACAAATTTCACCAGCGTATCCGTCAGGTTCCAGGATTCCACTCTGATGGCTTTTCCGAAGAGACTTTACTAAAGGGACGGTTTACAGAGATGTGGGCAGGAAAGGGGGGAACGAACAAGGGATGTGGAGGAGTCCAAGGGATTTCAACAGTGGGGAGCCGTTACCACATCCAGGCCTGACAGGGCAGAGGGACAGAATGGTACTACTGAGGCCCAGGGGAAATGAGCTGCCCGCGCAGGAGAAGCTGTAGTCGCAGAGGAAGCAGCCACTGCCAGAACGAAGGCTCCAAGTCAGGAGGGACAGGCAAGAAAGAGCCCAGCCAACCTCTCCCTGCCTTCACACTTCCGGGGGGTGAACACCAGCTGGGAGCCTGCCATCAGGAGAGCCCGGGCCTAAGGATGCAGGGATCGGCCTGCAGACACAGAGAAGGCAGAGAAGGGTGGCGAATGGATCAGGTGTATATAGGTTGAGGCGGCAAACAAGATGCACCAGCACAACCACCGCCCCCCCCCCCCCCACAGCCTGTGTGAGGCAGCGGCTTGGTAACTCTGTGGAAGAACAGGAAAACCACACCACAGGAAGTCAAGATACTTGGATTCCTGACAGGCCTGACCCTCCCACACACACAGACTGTCCTCAGGGGCACCCTGCTGGCATCCTGGCCTTGACTGCTGTAGCTGTGAAAAGAGTAGGTTGGACCACGTGACTTTCAAGGCCTTCCAACATAGGGTTCCTCATTGATGCTGTCAGTCAGCTTGCTCCCTCGGCCGGCGGACCGGGCTGGGCGCTGGGGGTCCCCGCCGCCAGGGCTGCACCACAAGCCCACCGGGCGCTGAGCCTGACCAAAGGCAGCGCCGAGACGGGGGTGGGGGTGGGGCGTGGAATCCTGGGACTGGCCGGCCCCTGGAACTACACAGCATGCTCCTTTCTTCTAGCGAAGCCCTGCGACGTAGAGAGTCAACCAGGGACTTTCTTAAACGTATTTTTCACTGTGATGAGGTACATTCAAAAAGAAAGAAGAGTGTATTCATCTCCAAAAAGCAGCAGCTTACAGACCTGCGCCGCCCAGCTCCAGGTCCTATGCTGCAACCCCGCCGCCCCAAGTTCCTGATAACTGAAGATGAAACTTGAACAGCAAAAGGGAAGTCTCCTGTCTCCTACAGGGTATCAAATCCTGTTTCTACCCAGTGTCAGTTCTTAAAGACACAGGATTCCATATTTTCTCAAGCAATATTCTGGAAGGCCAAGAACATTCAGTGACCACCAACCACATTTGTTCGCCCCCCAGCCCACCCGCTGGGGGGTGAAATGGAAGTGCGCTGCAGAGCCTTTCTGAAGCCGGGCTTGGAAAAAGTGTCTGCGTATTTGTGAAATGCATCATCATCTTCCTCCTTATTCATCTAAAGAAGCGGTCTGGGTAAGTGCACAGATTTGCTCAGCCGGATCTGGAGCCCAGGGTGCCTCTAATGCTTTTACTTTCCTAGCTTCCTGCGGGGGGGGGGGGGGGGGGGGCAGATGACTCATCGTTTTCTTTTGGAGGTGGGAAGTTCTGTGCACCCTGGCTTCAGGTTCACTCCAAGAGTGGCCTCGGGGAGATGCCTGCTCCTCTGTTGTGCCATGAAACGTCCCAGGCTGCTGGAGAACAGCCTGAGCTGCAACTTACTGGGGTCCTGCTGCCTTCCGAGCATTTATTTGCAAATACACGTTCAGTTATGTGGGCGTTTTGTGGGCTCTGTGGTTTATTAAAGAGGACAGAGGAGGAGAAAGAAACAAAGACAAAGAGAGCAATATAAAAAAAGGTGGTACAGGTGTTAGTAAGGGTGCCCACGCATGTAAAAATACACAATAAAGAAAACAAGAGGATGTGTCCACCGCAAGAGAAGACAGGAAAATGTTTCCACGAAGATTCTCTTTAGGACCAAGACGTTTTCTCATTGAAGTTAGGTAAGAGAACAAGCAATAACAATCAAATGGGATGTGTGCTGTGACTCACATCCAGAGTCTAGGAAAGCACCTTAGTAAGAGCTCTTGATTAACTTTGTCGGATCACAGAAGATTGCTAGAGAAAATCACATTTAGTGGTGACGTAAAGGATGCTCGGGAGTTCGAGAAAACAATAAGGAGGAGGAAGAGCCAATCAGAGGACCTGATTCAAGATAATAGAGACCAGGACAGCAAAACAGGAGAAATGGTCCCAGAGACTCTGCCCCTTGGAGACAACACTCAATGGCAATCAATATGCTGCCCTGCTTTCTCGGACTCTGTCCACATGGGGAGAACTTCGCCCAGCAACACTAGGGTCATTTGGCCCTGTTTAAAAATAAAGTGCAAAAAAAGGCAAAGTCATGGCCCTTGTTCAGATAGGAAATGAACAGGTGTTAAAATTTTTACTTATTAAAGATTAAATAAGATCATAAAGATGAAAGGTCATTAATCAATGGGGAAGCTGAGCAGTTATGTAACCAGTTCAAAAGAGAATCCACAGAGCCACCATGTTTATAGATTCAAAATATTGAAGTGAATGTGCCAATGGAAGCAAACTGGTTTTTCAAGGAGGAGGGAGGGAGAAAAGTATATTGACTTCTAGGGACAGGACATAATTTGCATGTCTAGAGATGAGAATCATTTTGCATTGATACCAGCTAGCTATAATTTACAGAGTTGTAAAATGGCTCAAAGACATTCAAAGTCTGTAATTAGATAGAGGAATGTCCTCTTAGACAATATATAGTTTTCCCCATGACTGATCTGTTCAATTTCTTTCTTTTTCCCCTCCAGGCGAGAGCCACTGGAGATTCATGTATCTACCTCCTCTGTGTACACGTGTTAAGTCAAGTACCCCTAAGCAAATATTAAAGACTTAAATAATAATGTTGTAGAACAAATAAAAATAGAGTAACAATTTACAACATTTAAATAAAATTGAAGAAAACAACCAAGAGGTTTGTTTCCTGTGTGTTTTCTGCCCCACACCTCCACCTTCATCGTCATCAACCTACTGTGCTTTCGTCATTTTTGTTACAAGATCTTTATGAAGCAACTTCACTGCTGACTTACAGGAATCCCTAATTTAAAACAGGCAAACTGACCCAGATGAAGAATTATAGGAACAAAGGAAGTAGGTTAGCTCCATGCCCTTAAATGGGGAAATAACACTGAGAAATTCATATCACAAATGAAGTAATATTAAATGATGGGGGTGCGGAATGGGGGTAAGGACTTACATGGAATGAGGACTAGGGAAGGCGTAGCCCTTCATTTCATCAATCACTCAGATGGATATTTTTAGTGCTTACCATGTGCTAGACACCGTGTTAAACAACCAGGGATGTGTGACTAAATAACACGATCCCTGTCCTATAGTTGTTTACGATCTAAGTAGGAATGTTCCCGGTTCAGACCAGAGGGAGAACATCATTATCTCTCCCCTCCTCAAACTGAAAAAGGTCTAGAGGTGAGATTTCAGAAGTTATATGATAGCGGCGCCTGGGTGGCTCAGTCGCTAAGTGTCTGCCTTCGGCTCGGGTCATGAGCTCAGGGTCCGGGGATTGAGCCCCACATCGGGCTCCCTGCTCAGCGGGGAGCCTGCTTCTCCATCTCCCACTCCCCCTGCTTGTGTTCCCTCTCTCGCTGTACCTCTCTCTGTCAAATAAATAAATAAAATCTTAAAAAAAAAAAAGAAGTTATATGATAAGGTGATTCTCTAAGGTATGTGCATGTGTTGGGGGGTGTCTGTCCTTTGTGGGTCCTGGTCCCCCCCTACATATATACATACAATGGACGCTTAACTACTGATCGTTTAAACAATAGCTAATTCATAAATTAATGACTAATCATTAAGTTTTATTTTTAAATAAGTATTTTATTATTTACTTCTATAAATAAATGTATTGGTTGGGTACAATTGGTTATTAGAGTAATTAATTAATTACTAATAAAGTTTAATAATCATTAATAATTAGCAAATTCACTGCAATAGTTCGAGAACTACTGCAAGGTACATTCACTGGTTCTTTCCATTCTTTTACCTCAGGACACTGGCCCCCACTAGTGTTTCTCCAACTCTCTTACTTTCTCAATTTCAGAAAGTACTGCCTGGCAAATTGAGCTTTCTGTGGGTTTGTGACATTTGGGAAGGTACTTTTTTGTCTTGCTGCTGGTCTAGAGGAAAGATTGCAAGGAACTCCATGAATGCCAGGATGCTTGGGAACAGTGCCACTTTCCAGGCCCTGGGCAAGGACCCTTGCTTTGTCCACGAATGAGGGACCAGAGATTGAGACAGAGCAGAAGGTGGCCTCAGAGCAGAACAGAGGCTGATGCCCCACACTAGACTAACTGAGAACTTAAACCAGTTCAAGAAGGGTCTTGATAATGGATGGAGAGATACGTAGCAGGTTTTTTAGGGAAATCAGGGAAGTTCCAGTTCCATCTCTGGCCTTTCAGGATGGTGTCTTGAATGCAAACACTGGACTGTCCCTCACACTTTCCTAAGCATCATGGTCAGAATTCTGGGCTAGTGGCCTTTGGTCTGATCTTCGATGACATTTCTGATCTTCTCAAGAATATTGGACCCGAAAAGGTCACGCTAGAACACCCAAAGAGCAGGTGAGCTGCCTCCAGGGCCAGAGTCTGCCCTGAACACGGCTCCAGATTTAGGACACGAGTTCTTCAAGCATGTCACACCAAGAGCATCGGCACCTGCTAAGTACAGACTTTCAGCGTGGGTCATGCTAACGTTAGGTGATGATGCCCATGGTGGGGGAAGCGAACTCATTGATCTCCTTTGGTCCCAAATAGGTAAATGGGGACAATCTCATCAAGGAGGTCTGTTTCCAAATGGCCAATGCAGGGAAGTTCCCTCGACTCCAAGCATGGAGTGGTCTGCAGACACTCTGGCCTTGGCCAGCTCCACTCTCCCCCCCACTCGAGTTACATGTCATTATTTGGGGGCTTCCAGCGGCACATCCCCCTGGGGATTCAGCACCACTTGCCCAGGAGCAGGGAGGCTTTAGGTTCAGAGCTCAGGTTCCCCATCCCCCTCTCCCCATCCTCCTTCCTTCTTTCCTTCTCCCTCTTTTTCTCCTTCCCTTCCTTCCTCTCCCCTTTCTCCTCCCCATTCTCCTTTCTGCTCACCGGCTTTCATTTACAAGCCTTCTTGCCGTGGCATGGATGACCCTGCCAGGACTTCCTGGATATCGTGGGAGGGAAGATGTGTCCGTGAGATTCAGGGCCACCCCTTGTCTTCTAGCTCCTGCTAGGACAGAACCCGCAGCCCTGGTAAGTACACCCGGAACTATGGAAACCTTAGCGTTGATGGGAAAGAAGAGAGGGGCTTTTGGGTCTCTCGCTTTCCTGTCTGTTAGTGTCATCATTCTCAACCAAGGTTTGGGGCCCAAACTGGGGCCTGATTCAGTGCTGGAAACCCCAGGCTTCAAGGCTGGGCTGCTGCAACACAGGGAGGGATTGCGGACAGGAAGTGGTGTGGCCGCGTGGGTGTGAAGGAAGGGTTTCCTCCCTCTGACACTTTCTATGCTGAAGGGGCCTTTCTCAGCCTGCGTCCCTTCCCCCCACCCAGCCCAACACACAGTCACTCGGAGACTCAGTTCAGATGTGGGGTGCCAGGCCGTGCACACGACAGCAGTGTGAATACAACCAAGTAAGTCTAAACCCCAGCAACTTATCGACTTCCCTTGTCCCTCCTGGAATAATACAATAGTTCCTCAAGTTTATACAGAATTTTTGCTTCTTCGGAGTAGAAGCTGGGGAGCTGAGAGGCCCCTGATGGTACTGGGAGGTTGATAAGGACATTCTTAGCAGCCAAGCTCAGTGAACATTTGGTTTTCAGAACTCTTCTCACAATTGCCAGTTATCCTGGAGGGGACTTGGACCCCAGCGCCATGACTCATTTCCCTGGGCTTCCCTAGTTTGGGTTCCTTGACTACACATTTACTGCTCTGACATCAGAAGTGGAGGCAGCCCCACCTCAGTGAACACACAGCTCAGGGGGGAAGGCCCCCGTGTTTAGCAGCTAGTTGGTATCAAGGCCTTGTTAGCAGGTAAAGCAATTAGCCCATCGGAGCGAAGTGACTGGACCTGGGGCTACTGAGGAGGCACAACTGAAGGGCTTGGTGAATTATGCTGGGGACACAGTGCTTCCAACTATGAAACTATGATGCCAGGTGGGGGACAGAGCCCTTTATTCAACAGGTGAAAACAGATCAAGAATCATCTTTGAAGGGAAGACGATGAGATCATGAGTACAGCTGTGGACGTGTTGAGTGGGATACGTTTGTGCGACATCCTCGGAGGCATGGGAAGGGCAGCTGAATATAGCTCCCCTCGTTCTGGGTACGGATGTGGGAATTATCAGTTTAGGGATAGATGGAGATGGAGGCCCCAAGAAGAGGAGTTCCTTTATACTGTGAAGCAGCAGGTAAAGAGACAGAAAGAAATGCAGAAGCTAGCATCTTAATTTGAGGGATGAAAGGAAGATAAGACCTGAGACATGGCCATTAGATTTGGCAGCCAGAGCTTACTGGGGACCTGCAAGTGGGCAGTTTCAGTGAGGGGGTGGGAGCAAAAACTGGATCTTCTTCTGGCAGAGACTGACAGATAGTCCCCAAATCCGATTTGTCCCCGACTGAGCACATGGCTGAATTTCAATCCCCAATGTCCCTGATAGCTCAGTGAGGCTGTTGTGACTGAGGGCTGGCCACAAACTGTGGGCAGAAATGGTATACTATCACTTCTGAGATAGATCTGCTCCCCACCATCCTCCCTGGGCCCCTTGTCCCGAGTCTCCTGGCCAGAGTAGAAGAACCAGGGGACCCCAAGGCCTTAGGGGCACAGAGCAACTAAATGGAAGGAGATAGTCTTTGAATTATCGTGTGGAGCCAGAGGACTCAGACCAGGGAGGCTAGCAGGCACAGAGAGCCCGGGGTTAACAGTGGAGCAGGCCAGTGCCAGAAGGGGTCACAGCAGACCAGCGGGCAGTACCGCCGAGGACTGTGTGAGCCAGGACAGACGGAAGTACTGCGGGATCAGGCTGAGACCCAGCCAGAATAGAAGGTGCTCCCTACAGGGACAGAAGGTGCTAGAGTTGAAAGACGGCAGCTTCAAAACACCTGCAGGTACAAGGCACACACTTGACGTGTTCATATTCACAGCCACATCAGCCCCTGGGACCCTGGCTCTGAGTCTGCCCCTCGTGAATGGGCTGGTCACCTGGACTGTGGTGGTCCTGGCCAGCCTTGTGAGGTTCTGACGGAAGGTCATGCCACGTATAGACCCCAGGTCCTGTCCTAAGTCACCTCCTGCGACATGGCTTCAGCCTGATGCTATCAGCTCTTCGGTGGGTCAGGAGTCACGTCAGACCCTCTGGGGTTCCACCCTGGTTCTGCTCCTTGCTCACGGGGGACCTTGGGCAAGGCCTTTCCCCCACCGCATCGGAGCCCCTTGTCTGCAAAGTGAATGCATCAGGCTGGATGATTTATCAAGTCTCTGTTACTAAGAAATGCCACCTTTCCCCTGAAACAGCTGTATTCAGGAAGCTTCAGCCTGGTTCTACAGCAGCCTGGGTCTCTAATGGCAGACTTCCAATGCCTTCAGCCCGTGTGGGTTACAAGAGACCCGCAGACCTCCAAAAAGCTGGCGGGGGGGAGCGGGGGACATTTCCCCAAGAAAAGGGAGGCTCGTGAGGAGTAGCCAATATGAATACTTGTATGAAGTCAGCAAGTTGGTCACCCCTGGGATGGGCTGGGTCCTCTTTCTTTTCTTACTTTCTTCTTTTTCAACATCACATTTACAACAAAGCATCTTCCTTCTGTTCCCATTTCTTGTGCCTTTTGTGATGGCATGGCTCCACCTTCCACAACTCCCTTGGTCCAGGGGAAAAGAGAATTGGAAGAGGTTGGGGAGTCCTCTGCCATTTTGCTTTTCTCGCTGGGGCCACCTTTGACTTGTCTTGGTTCTGCTTTTCCTGAAATAATAGTTAGACGGGACTTTTGAAAGGAAATTGCTCTCCTCATCTGCCAAAATATTTGTTTTTCTTTTAAACTAGGGGACAGATTTCCCCATTCTGTTGTGACTCATGCTAACATAAAGTGAAATTGTCCTCTGATCCTATGCCTACTTATGGAATGGGGAGGTGGCCCAGGAGTGTACAGAGCAGAGAGGAAAACCAGCCTGGAATAGAACAGTTCTCATGAGAGTCCAGCATGGGCGAGGGTGTTGACCGAGACGGAGGGCTACCCAAAACAGAAGACAAGCACGAGTCATGCCCAGCCATGACTATCCCTTGGTGACCCAGCTGGGGTGGCAAGAAGTCCCCCGGCCTTTGCTCTGCAAGTCCGCAAAGGTGCCTCTTGCATCGAACACGGTTACGGCCTCAGGGACGATGACCAGGAGGAGAAAGCAAGACCCAGGAGCCACAAAACAGCCTGAGGAGACAGAAGGTGACGACCTCTCCAGGACTAGGAAACGTATTGTATTTCCAAATTCCAAGAACTTGGCAAAAGGAGAGACCATAACCATCTTTATTATCCAAATTCTAGAGGAAATAATTCTGCACAGCACGGAAACTACTAGCTGCCAAAGCAGATCGAGGTGACTCCTGAGGGTGGCCTCCCTGCCCGGATCCGCTCAGGGCTCTGAGAGGCGCCTGCGGGAGCGTCCTGCGGAGCCGTCCACTGAGGACACGGCCAGGAGCTCCGAGGAGGTGACCTGGCCCCGGTCCCCCTGGACACAGATGCAGAGGGAACCCTCCTCCCCGCCTTGCCCAGGTGTGAAAAAGACCAAGGCTCCTCCGTCGGCAGAGGAGGACGATCCTCGGGCTTCATCGGGGCAGGCAGCCAGCCACAGGGTCCGGCCGTGGCAGTGGCACAAAGTTCATGGGGCACAGCAGCGGGCACATCTTCTCGTGCTCCTTCAGTGCCTCGCTCAGGTGCTTGAGCTCCTCCGTCAGCTTCCCGATCTCTCTCCGCAGCACAGTGTTCTCTTGCTCCAGGCACTCGTACTCCTGGACAGAGACGCAGAAATCGTGAACTGGTGGCTGCAACCACATTCCCTTCCCGGGGCGGGGCTTCCTCCCTAATTGCGCCCCCTTCCATCACTTTGCTTGCTTTGTTTTGCTCTCCTCCCACCAGGATGAAAGCTCCAAGAGGGCAGGGCTGTGCTTTTTGAATCAACCTGACTGAAATACAATTTACATCAAGTAAAATACACCGGTTCTATGGGTCTCATTCAATGAGTTTTGGCAAATGTCAACCAACGTGGATCAAGAGAACATTCCAGTCACTCCTAAAAGTTCCCTCGTGCCCCTGTGCAGCCCGCCTCCCCTCCCCCAACTGCTGAGCTGCTCTCTGAAGATCTCTGTTGGGGTCACTGCTGTGGCCCCAGCACCTGGAACAGCGCCTGGAACATAATACGTTTTGCTGACAGCATGAGTAAATGAATGAAAGTATCCCTTGCCTTGGCTTCGCCCCAACACTCATCTGTGAAATTCCCACTATATCCAAGTTTTCAGAGGCTTACACCTGGAGGGGCTCAGAGAGACCCCTCAGCCCAACCCACACAATGCAGAAAACAGATATCCAACGTGTGCTGGGCACTCTCTTCTTCAAAGGACAGTCCCCGCCATCTCTGAGCTGCTCTATCAGAAAACTCCTCTTTGCAACTGATACAAAATCTCTTGCTCTTTCAAACCCACCTATTGGGCTTGGTTCCACCTTATGGAACCACACAGAGTAAATTCAATACTTTTTCAACATTGCAGTTCTTGAAATATTAGGAGACAGCCCCATACCACTTCCCCTTAGGTATTCTCTGAGCTCAACTGTCTCAGGCCTCCTGAGTTCCTTGGGTTTTAAGACTTCTGGTCCTTCTGCCCTCCTGGAGGTCATCCCGACACACACTCTCATCTGCCGGGATCTCTCTGAAAAAGTGTCATTCCCAAAGGGCAGTGCATGATTCTGGGGATGGCTTGACCATGCACAGGGAGAGGTATGGAGGTGGCCTGCCCTGGGGCTGGACCCACACCTGCAGCCACCTCACCCTGGGGAGTCTCCCTGAGCTTGCAGAGAAGTGCAAGTTTTGTTCACCTCTGCTGCTTCTCTGTCTATATTTGGATGATGACTGATGATGAAGATTAAGTGTGGGCTCTACATCCACTTCTCCTGACTTTCACTCTGTTCACTTGGGCATCTTCCAGCCTAGCAAAATCTTCCTGAATCTTAACGTGTCAGATCACGGGTCATGATACTACACAGCTGTAAGCTGTCCATTAACTTGATAAGTAGGTCTTCCTTTTCTTCCTCCAAGTCATTGATAAGTTCTACAACACTTGGCCAATGGCAGAGCCCTAGGGCATGCCCACAGAGACCATCTCAAAGCTGACAATCTTATTTAAACTTTGCTGCAGTTTTGTTTACCATGCATGTCCTGAGGTGGTGACTCAACCTTATTATTATCCAACACATCTTTTCTCTGACTAGTAAATTTTTTAAAATATCACTAAAAAAGTCTGATCTTTTTGCAGGCCTCTAAAGCACATGCAAATTCTCAACTCTGCCCCTTTGCTAATGCTCTTCTCTTCCACTGGACTACCTTCCTCCTTTTCTGTGTGAGCCCAGCTCAAGCACACCACCTCCAGGAAGGCTTCCCTGATCACAGCACCTAATGGAACCACATCCCTCATTATGTTTTCTATTCAATCTTGTATCCTATTCAATCTTACTTATACTAAATAAGATCGCTCCCCAAAGATCACAAATGTATAGCCCCTAGGGGCCTCTTCTACCGTCTCCTGTAGCCGGTGCCCAGTGACTCCTCTGCCTCCTTCTCTCAACCGCTTCCTTCCCTTCCCACCTCTAGGCACCAGAGGGGCTGCACACAGAGGCCATCTGAGCCCTCTCCAGGCAGGCCCTCAGAATGGTCTGGAATACTCGCCAAGGCAGCAAGCTGCACCCTCTCCCCACCCCCGGCAGGCTGTCCCGGGTCAGGCTGGCTTCACTAGCGCATGGGCTCCATTCCGCCTTCAGCCCTCCTGCCAACCCCAACTCCTCACACTGTCCTCTGGCCTCCGACAAGCTCTAGTCCTGGAGCCCGAATTCCACCTACAACGCAGCAACAAGCCCTCCGTGGGCCAGGGGAGGCTGTGAATGGGAAGACAGGGACAGTCACTGCGGGAAGGCTGCCTGCAGCAGCGGGATGACCGGCCGCAGCTCTATGGAGCGCGTGCACACATGCGCATGCGCGCTCCACCCCGCGACTAGAAATGCTCTTCACCTCCCGGTAAAATGGAGAATAGATGTTCCAATGGTCCATCCCCGCGTCCTCTCAACCAATAGGTTTCAATAAGCTAACATTTTAACTAGATTCCAAAAAACAGGAAAGTCTCTTGCTGTGGCAGAATATTCTATTTCTATATTAGCTTGTTTGCCCTTCTATATTTATTGAATTTTGCGGCAGGATGCCGTGAGCTTCTGAGCTTTATCTCTGAAAGCCATGAGGGGCCACACTGCCTAACGTCTTCCCGAGGCACCACTGCTTCCCCCACACCCCAGTCCAGCAGGCCCCTCGTCTGCCTTCTCTGTGGGGACTTTCTCTTCTGGGATTTGACTTTTACTCATAAACCTGCTAAGGGACTTTCATGAAGCTGAGGGAATAAAAAGGAGAGAAGAAGTCAAGATCTTCCAGTGAGGCCAGCTCCACAAAAATAAAAGGAGTAGCTGGAGCAGGCAGAGAGGTGAGCGGACGTGGGGATGAAAGGGGAAAGAATAAGACCCACTTCACACCGAGAAGAAGGTACCTGGACCTGACATATGTGAAAAACATCCTACAGAGCCCAGTGCCCCCCAAACAAGGAATTATCTGGCCCCAAATGTCAACAGTGCCAAAGTTAAGAAACCCTGGTCTGGGCATCTAAGAGAGGTTGACTGTGGAATGAGGGGCTGTCTGGGGGTATCCAGGGTCCAGGATGAAAAACCGGCAAACGAGCTGTTGTGGGTCCCCGGGACCAGAGATGAGAGCGAAGGAAGAAAGGAAATGAGGGGGTGGAAAAGGCCATCAGGAGGGCACAGCCACACACAGACCCCATTTCACAAGCAAAGAAAGTGAAACTCTGAGAGGCGCAGTGACTTTTCCAAGGTCGTGCGGGCTTGGAACCCGATTTCAAGGTCAACTGCAACCCTTGAGCAAGGATGTAATTCTGCTTTCACTGGGCAGTGCCTGGCCCCAAATTTCCCTGCAGTGGTTACCAGCAGTAAAGGGCTGTAAGCGCTCAGGATTTTACAATAAAGCCTATTCCCAAGCCCTACTCTGATCTCATTCCCAGCAGAAAAATTGTGTCATCAGGACGGGCTGTACAAATTGGTGTCATCATCAGTTTCTGAACCAAGGGGGGGGGGGTGACATGAAGCATTCTCTTAGATCATGCAACATCTGAAGAAGCCATAACAACACAGACCACAACCGAATTGCCCAAGAAGTCTGTCAGTTGGTGACATTTGGGGTTCCTGAGGATGGCATCACTGCCTTCCTTTTCTGACTCAATGTTCTTTCTCAGTCTTACACCTTGGGCTGCTTGGCTCGAACCAGTCTGACCCACTTCTGAGACACCTTTCAGCCTGCTGTAGAGAGCTGGACTGTTCACGCACGTCCCTATTTGTGGATGTGGACTCAGGCGTGTGCCTAATGTTCTGAGATGAATAGGGGCTGAAATCCCCATGAAAGGTGTAAGCGTCTCGACAGGATGATTTGAAAAGCCACCATGAGCGCTGAGGTACAAAGACACACGTTAGGAACAGCTTCTCGGCACAACGCTCGGGCTTCCAGCAACCACCTCTCTGAGGGGAAAACTCAGATTGATGAGTGACCCCAGCCTCTCTCAGCCTCTCGGGCCCTGCCCTCGCCCCGGCGGACTGTCCCCGCCCCCCCCCATGGAGAACTGGGAGGGGCAGGGGGTGGCCCAGAGTCTTCTAGGAGCTAGCACTGGAGGAGATTTCTCAGGGTGCTGGAGGTAAGGGAGGCTCAAGGTAAGTGAACGAGGTGGGCAGGAAAGGTGGGAACTCTAAACAAGCTCTAAATAGTCCCCTTTGTGGTATGCAAGATAGGCAAATAAAGATCTTGGATTCTTTTGAGATATGCAGCAATGCTACCCCACAGGATGGGATAGAGAAAGGACTGAGTATAGCCCTTCTCATGGGCTAAGCTCCAGGGAGTGGCGGTGGCCCTGGCTACGAGGTGGCAGCTTTCTGCACCCTTTAGAGTCTCTGAGAGAGCAGGCCTGATCCCAGGTTGGAGGAGTTTTCTGAGAACTGTGTCTGGTCCTCACTTGCCCCATCCTTGATGTGGCCTGGAGCCCAAGGGGGCCTGACGGGCTTTTCTGCCATGACCCAGAGCAGTGTGCTAGGGGTTCTGCCCTCAACTCACTCCTTGGAGCACAGTAAAACAATTCTTCACCACATTTTTAAACGAGATACCCCACCCTCAATATGCAGATTTTTTTTCAAAGTTAAAAAAAATACTCATTTTTTTACTATATTTACCTTTTTTTTTTTTTTCCTATGTTGGCCCTGCAGAACATAGATCCCCATAACTGGGATGCCCTCCCTGGAAGGAAGTGAGGAATTAACAGCAGAGCTATTATTCGTGTGCTACCCTTCGGCCCAGAGGGGACATTCCTGTTCTACCTCAGGATTGGGATGCATTTCCATTTTCCTGAGCCAGCCACCTGCTCCCCCACCTCCCCTTGTGACCATTAACACTAGTATGTAGCTAGGGACAGTAAAGATATGGGCTACAGCTTTGGGGTCTGTATATGGATGGAGCCACTGTCCTGGCCTCCTGAACACTGTGTTTCTCAACAAGACGTGCCTTGATGAAGTCATCTGCCAGCGGTGGGTAAACCTGAACTAGTCTTCTGGCTCCACAGAGTCAGAGAAGGGAGTGTTCTCCCATGGAGGGATTGGGTTTCAGATCAATTAGTCCCATTTCCCAAAAGAGCACCTGGCTAATTGGTCATGTGCCATAGTGTATGGACAGCAGAAGAAGCTAGGAACCCTACAGAAGGGCACCCCACCATGGTTCTAAGCGGGATTGGGCAGGAGTAAATGTGGTACCACCCCTAACTTTCCAGGCATCTGGCTCATTTGGGTATCAAATCCAACAATGACAGATACTGAGAGAAACCCATCTTCTTTGACACTGTAGTATTTATGTTACCTTCTGAGGTAGGCAGAATAAGGGCCTCCCAAACATGTCCCAAAGATGTCTACATCCAACCTCTGGAATCTGTGACTATGTTACCTTATGTGGCAAAAAAGACCTTGCAGATGTGATTAAGAATCTGAACGTTGGGAAGATTATCCTGGATTATGCAGGTGGACCCAATGTAATCACAAGGGTCCTTAATGAAAGAAGAAGTCAAGAGTCAGAGGAGATGTAACAACACAACAGTGTCAGAGTAATGCAGTATGAAAAAGACTTAACTAGCCAGTGCTGGCTTTGAAGATGGAAGGGGACCACAAGCCAGGGAATACAGAAGCCTGCAGAAGCCAGAAAAGGCAAGGAAATGGATTCTTCTCTGGAGCCTCTGGAAAGAATGCAGCCCCCTTGACACCTTAATTTAGCTTCATGAGACCCAGTCCAGACACCTGACTTCCAAAATTGTAAGATAATCCATGTTGTCATATTTGTCATAATTTATAACAGAGTCATAGGAAAAGAATACACTTTCCTTGAAAACTCTTATACTTCCAAAAATAGGAATGAGATCTTACTCCTTTCTGTGACCCAGCAGCCAGGCCTTGCCCATGGTGGTGCTAACAAATATTTGTGGAATGAATCTACTCACCCTTGCTCCATGGAAGGTCTTGTCGATGTCATTTAGCCACCACCATGGACATAATCACTTGGGACTTACAACTGAGTGTCCCCTAGTGTTTTCTTATATTAATGCACCTGGCTTAGACGAGAAGCTTCTTGAGGGGAAGGACCCTGGCTGTCCAGCTGGCACATGGGGTCTGAACGCAGGGCCATGCGCTAATTGAGCCACAAGTGCCTTCTGGGGTTATCTGGTAACATGAAGCTAGAACCAGGACTGCTTCAGGAGCAAGGGGGGAGGAAGAAAGGAGGCAAAGGACATCCCACTTCTTCTGTGGAAAGTTTACAGAACCAGTCCAGGCTGGGAAGGACCTTCTCTGATCCTCACCTGAGGATCTTATCTCTTTTTAGGGCCCAGCCTTCCTATTTCCAGGAAAGAGTCTGATATTTGTAATTTATGCCCACTGTGAATTTCTATCAGTGGGTCACCTCTCCCTGGAGTACGTGCATCCTAAATCTGTTCTCAGTTCACTGTGAAAGGTTTTCAGAGATGGTTCTCCCCCCTCATAACACCTCGGTATCTGCTATGCTGTCAATGCCCCCAGACTCACCTTGCTAAGACAAACTATGACAAGAGAGCAGGCAGGGAAGGGCTAAATTAAAACCCTCAATTATTCACACCAACCCTGTCTAAAGGTGAGAGTTCAGAACCATCACCAATTCTTTGCACAGATGCTTGGATGCCTTTGAGGCCAGGGCCTGATAGGGCAAATCCCATGTCCTGGCTGTGAGATTATGTGGGATTATGCATAAGGGTAGAGGAAAATGGAAGAGTTCAGGATAAACCCCAGGTTCCTGATGTGGGTGATGAGAAAGGTGGTTAGGTCCATTAACTCAACTTTAAGACAGTGAGAAGAGAGAGTCTCAGGGTAAACACACATATCACGGTCACGTTGCATCCAAGCAGCCTGCAGCAGACCCATCTGGAGACATCTAAGCAGACACTGGAGATACAGGTTCGGGGGTCTGGAACTGAGGTCTTGCCTGGAGCAATCAACGTGGGGACCTAACGCTGGGAGAACAGATTAACAGATCATATCTTCCAGGGTGGGAAGGAAAAAGGGCAGGGTCTGAAAGCGTGGTCAACATCAACACTTAAGAGAACTGACAGAGGAAGAGAAAGTAGCAAAGAAACTGAGAAGAAAGGTGGTTAGTAGGGTCAAGTGGGAAATGCGGTCTCTTAGCAGCTAAAGACCTTGAAAGAAGGTCTCAGAGAAGGGGTAAGGGTCAACGGTGTCAAATGTTCCAGGAAGGTCACGGTTGATGAGTCTAGAAAGAAGCCCCCGGATTAGGCAGTGCCAAGGCACTAAGGACCTCCGCGGGAGCAGCTTCTGTACGAAGGTCTGTGTTTGCGCGCGCGCGCACGTGGGCGCCTGCGTAGGGTGGTGTGCGTGCGTGCGTGCGCGTGTGCGTGCGTGCTGGGTGGGGAAGGGCGGCAGAAACGCTAGCACAGAAGACTGGGGAATAAATGGCACCGAGCCCGTGGAGACAGAGGGTCTCTCTGGAAGGAGCAGGGAAGGAAGGAAAGAAAATAAATGGGACAGTAGCTTGAAAAGGAAAATGGGATCAAGAGGAGGTTTTGTTTCATTTTGTTTTGATTTATACTTAAGAGTGAGGAACAACCAGCGGATGAGGGAGAAAGGTGTCAGTGAAGAATCAGAATACTGGGCTGGAAGGACGCAGTGAAATGAGACGTACGTGTCCAAACTGGTGGTGACCGGGACATGACCTTAGGGCCACCACCACAGTGTGAGGGCGGAGGCTGGCTCCCTTCCGCGGCCCTAATGTGGCTCTGTCCCAACCACAGGCTTACCTCGTGGAGTTTGTCAGCCTTCTGGGTCTGCTTCTTCCGACTTCTCTGAGCAGCAACTCGGTTTTTTTCTCTCCTTCGGACCTTCCGGTCATCATCCTCTGGGCTCTGGGGGTTAAAGTCTGGTTAGGTGCGCTGTCGGGGCGCCTTGCTTCACCCTCCTCTGTCCTGTTTCATTTGCAATCCCGGCAGTGCTTGTTGCTACATGGGTGGGACAGCAGTAGCCCCTTGTTCAGCCATGTGCGTGGCTGAGTCTAACTGTTCATCCCATGACCCCCCTGAGAAATGTGTGGTGTGACTGCCATTTAAAAGATGAGGATAAGAAACTCAGAGGGGGTAAGGAACTTGCTCCAGGTATCACAGCTAGTAAGTGGGTAAATGGGAAGTGGAACTCAGGTCTGTTGGGACTCCAAACCAACGTTCATAAACCTCTACCCCACAGGGTGTGTGCCTGGAAGAGGTGCAGTGTCAACATCCATCTGAGAACAGGGAAGGCAGAAGGCATGTGCTCTCTGGAACCTGCTGTGTGCCAGGCCTTACACCACCACACACAAACAGGTACTTTTGATACTGAATGCAAATTTTACACTGGTAACTAATTGCAACCACACAACTCTACCAACACACCAAATGATCTTAAACACCACTTCGTTTGAACAACGCTTGATGGACATTTTGTTTCACAGGTCGGAGTGAATCAGAAAGCAAACTGATGATGTGTCTTGAAAGCTCTCAGCTCTATATGAGATTTAACCAAACCTAGTCAAATCCATCAAGAGTTATCCTGAAACAGGCAGGCTAAAAAAAAAATGCACCTACCAAGGTAAAAACACTTCAGTTATAGAAAAAAACATGGAGAAGTAGAGAGTATTTGCTTTCCAGAACCCTGTGAGAAGGTACCAAAGGGGCGGGGAGGGGGTATACTACCTGCCAAGAGGTTAGTAGGATACAAACACAGGAAAGCTACTCAATTATTAACATTAATGGAAAGCAAATATTGATAATATAAAATAATGGGTAATTTCACTTATTTTATCTGGCCTTGTATTCCAAATATGAGAGACACTTATCTTCTCCCCAAGTTCCAGTGGGTAAAGAATTTTCAGTACGTGGAAGAATATAAGCCTATAGAAGGAGACAGATAAATAACATATATAAATAATATAACAAATTGATGTGGTCTGGAAGAAATGCTTAAGGGAAGAGGCACAGGTGTTAAAATGTAGTTTTTTAGAGGCAAAGAAGCCTTGGTTAACATAAACAGAACACCACAGGGGCAAAATGTGGTGTACAGGACAGAACTTTAGCTTTAAGAAATACATAGCCACTGGTTTTGTCTCTTACTGTCAATATAGCCTGGGGAAAATGGCTTAAATTCTCTGAATGTTCAATTTTCTCATTTATCGTTAAAGTGTGAGTCATTCATTCTTTCAATAAGTATTAACTGAGTACCTGCCATGTGCCAAGCACTGTTTTAGGCAGTGGAGATGCATGCCCTGAACAACTGATCGGTAATCACTGCCAAAATCACTCTAACAGTCTAATGCTTGGGACTAGCATATGATAAAATGAGATTTTATCCTAAAGCTCCCAGCACATGGTATGCCCTTAGTAACCTCTGTGGAGGTTGCTATTTTTTGAGTCTCCCATAGTGATTGTCACCAAATCATGGCTTTTTGTTCACAATCAAAAAGTCATAGAGCCCAAGGAAGCAACCTGCATCCTGCTCTCTGGGAGCAGACCCTGTAAACTGGATTTATCACCTATCACACCTGATAACCCAGCAGTAACATTTAATCAAAACAGAAAGAGGGGAGCTGTTAAGATAGTCATAAATTATTAACTATATCTAAATTAGTCCTCATAAAAATCTCGAGAGGTTATTATTCATTTTACAGGTGGGGAAATCGAGGCTCAAAGAAGTTAAGCAAAATGCCCAAGGCCACTCAGCCTGTGTGTGGTAAAACCGAGGTCCAAACTCAGAAATGTGTGACTCTCTAGCGTCACCTGATGACACTATGTGCCAGGCATCGAATTGGGAGGGGGGGGCATAACGATGAAGACTGTACAGAGCAGCAGAGTGGGAAGTTCTCTGATGGCCATCCCCGCAGGCAACTTTATTTCAGTTTCCTGAGTACGCAGTTGTAAATGTTGCCGGGGACAGCACAGAGGGCTGAATGCGGGCCGAGGGGTTTCCACCAGCAGCGGGGCTGGAGTCCTCCCACTGCGGGCCCCCACCCCGCACCCTTAGGCTGATGGGTCCCGAGTTCCCCATTCGGACCGTAGACGTTGGGAGTGCCTGGACACGAGCTGCTCCTTCGGGCCGAATTTCCCCTGGGCGCACCCTGGCGCCCGGGAAGGGCTACGCGTGCCGGCGGTGGGGTGGCAGCGGGCGCCAGCGCCAGGATGGCGACCCCGGGACAGCGCGGATCCCACGTGCGGGGAAGCGTGGACGGTGCCTGGGCGTCTGCACCCTCCGGTCTCTCCGCTTCCCGGGGCGCAGAAGCCGAGTCACCGTTCCGGACGCGGCGGGCACTGTGCGTGAGCTGGGGACCACCGGACAGAGGCGCCCGCGGGGTCCCCGGACCCACCCCGCGCCCCCACTCCTGCCGGTCTCTGGCTCCCGCAGCTCCCCTCACTCAAGCACTCAGAGTTCACCACCCCGGAGCCCCAGACCCACCTCCTCGTGCCCCTCGGCGCTCCCATCCCCGCATGCCCGCGGGCCTCCCTGAGCCTCTAGCCCACTACCTGCGGCTGCGGCTGGTTCCCGGGCGCCGCGACGCTCCTCTGCAGGACGCTGCCGGCCGCCGGGAGCACTTGCGACATGCCGGGCGCTCCTCCGGCTCGGCCCGCCCCGCCGCGCAGCCTCGCGGAGGAGCGGCCGCGCGGCCCGCCGCGCCCTGCACGCGGGGCACTGCCTTACCGGCACTCTCCGGTCACCCGCATCCTCGCGCCCCCGCACCTGCCGGCCGCCGCCCTCCGCCCCGCCCCCTCGGGCTTCCCGCTCTCCCGGCGCGTGCGGCCACCGCGCTGCCCGGGTTTCCCCACCCCCGGCCCGGGCCCGCCGGCCTGCGCGTCCCCGAGTCTGCCCGCCCCTCCTTCTCTCACTCCCGCCCCGTTTCCTCCTCTCCCCGCCCTCTCGCCGCACCTCGGGGTCCCAAATCCCACCCCTGCCGCGGCTTTCCGGGGGCCCTGCGCTTCGTGGAAGTCACGTGGTGGCTCCGAAACCCGGGAGGGAACGCGAAGCCCCCACAAGAGTGGTGACGCTGGGGCGGCTAGGGGTTCAAGGAGACGCAGCACAGCCTTTGGGGTCCTTCGGCCGCTCTCGGGGAACTTCAGGCTGAGAGACACAAGTGGGTGGCTTGGGCGGGGCGAGGGGGGTGTTGTTTCCCGGTCCCATCTCGGCATCTTCCTGCGCACCCGCCTCGCCTCTCCCTAGCGCAGGGGTCACACTTTCTCGGGACTTTCTTCGGGGCGATCGGTCACCCAGGCGCCACTCTCACTCCTTCCTCGACCCGCGGCTCCCCTGCCCCCCAGGCGCAGGCCAGGGGCCGGAGGGCCAGCTTGGCCGGGTCCCACTGCGCACCCTGAGAGCCGCGGCACCCCAGGGACCGTCTGCGGGGAACATGTGTCCTTCTTCCCACGGGCGCCGCAGGGCGGTGGGAGAGAGCGAGGCGGGGCGGCCCCGAGGGTGAATTCCCTCCGTGTGGGGTGGGGAGGAGGAGGTTGTCCTGAGAGCGAATCTGCCACGGTGGACGTCTCTCTTGACAGGATCTGAACCTCAGTTGCTTTTTCTTTTTCGAGATTAAAGTGACAAGATGCTCTGCGCGCCTTAATGCCAAACTGGGGACAGGGTAGAGGTATTGGAGCGTTCCCCTCCACCTGCCTACCAGTGAAAAGATACAAAGTCAAGCAGTATCGTACTTGGTCCCAGCAAAGAAAAAACGAGCGGTTTCGGGTTTGTGGTCTGCATACTTACTGCGAGCCCCGAAAGAAAGAACCGCGAACCTAGATGGGCGGGTGGGAACCAGCGCCAGGAGGTCGGACGTGCCTTCCGACTGTGGTCGCTTAAGTCTTGAGGCTCGTGGGCAGCGGCAGGGGATGGGGGGCGGGGCACTTCGGGCTCTCAGTCCAGCGCACGTGGCTCTCCGCCAGGGTTTAAGACCCTGGCAACAGCTCTGAGACGCAGCTTGAGTGAACTTGATTGCCTGGCGTGGGGGCAGGAAAATAAGTGGACGATCTTGTCTGTGGGATCAGGGGCTTCGACCGACCGAACAGAGGGCTGAGGTGCCAGGCAGCGGGGAGGACTGAGGGTGGGAGCACCCCTTTCTAGAGACAGTGCCATACCCCTATACCATTAGGGCTACACAGCTGAGCCATCTCTACATTAGGTTGTCCGCCTAGATTTATCTTCTCATTTCTCATTTATCCTTGTCATCATGCTACCTCACTCATGGTTGCCCCGGAGCTATTACTTTTGCAAACCACACAGGTACACGGTGTTCCTAGTACAGCGCTACACACACGCACGCACGCGCGCGCGCGTGCAAATTCATTGCAGTAGGTCGACTGAGAGCCCTCAATTCCTGGAAGCATAAGGACTCTAGCAAGATAGGAAAACCTCTGGGTCAAGTGGTCTTGAATTTTCAGAAGTGCTTTCATTCTCCAGTGCTGGTTAGGAAGGGAAAGGGTAAGGTGAAAGCACAGCGGACATTTAGGTGCAGTCCCATCGTGCATTCTGGGTATCGCCACTCTGCTGTTCCCACGGAGCCACACCACCCCGTAACTCCTCTGGGGCTGTACCTTCTACCTCGCTCCCCACAGAGTCTGGATCCAAGTCCCAGCGCACGAGAACTCTTCATATAGCCATAGGCCTACTCTCTTACTTCTTTCAGGGGTCTCTTAAAATATATTTAAAGAAGGAGTCTTGGTTAACTAGCAAGCATTTAAGGAACAGGTCAATTGACCTACCTATTACACATCAAAATGAACGGATTAAATAATTAGATACAGAAAATAAAATCAGGGAAATAAAACAATTAAATTCTTTATCAAAGCCCTGGGATTAAGACATCATAGAATTTTCTAAGACAGCATGTGACAGGAGATACCACATTGGAAAGATCTGAACTGTACTAGAATGTTCAAGTCCTGGGGTGCCTGGGTGGCTCAGTTGTTAAGCGTCTGCCTTTGGCTCAGGTCATGATCCCAGGGTCCTGGGATCGAGCCCCTCATTGGGCTCTCTGCTCAATGGGAAGGCTGCTTCTCCCTCTCCCCCTCCCCCTGCGTGTGTTCCCTCTCTGTGTTTCTCTCTGTCAAATAAATAAATAAAATATTTTTTTAAAAATGTTAATGTACTTTAGATGAGAGCATGCCCAGAAATTACAAAGCGATGGGGAAAAAATATTCACAATAGCTATGATAAAGGGTTAAAATCTGCTATATATACAGCCCATGAAAAGGAATAAGAACAATATTGAGACAGCCTCTCAAAAGTAAACTGCAGGGGCGCCTGGGTGGCCCAGTCATTAAGCGTCTGCCTTTGGCTCAGGTCTGGTCCCAGGGTCCTGGGATCTAGCCCCGCATCGGGCTCCCTGCTCTGCGGGAGGCCTGCTTCTCCCTCTCCCATTCCCCCTGCTTGTGTTCCCTCTCTCGCTGTGTCTCTCTCTGTCAAATAAATAAAGTCTTTAAAAATAAAAAATAAAAATAAAAGCAACAGGTAACATCTATTCAAATTAAAAATATGTTTTAAAAAAAAGTAAACTGCACAAGGGACATGAATTGTTACTTCCCAACAGAGGAAATAATCAAGGAAAATTGATATAGGAAAAAATATATATTAGCATGAGAAACATTTAAAAATATTAAGTTAACAAAATAAAAAGTATCAAATGTTGGTGAGAGTGTGGTGAAACTGCTGCTTTCATATTTCATTGGCATTGTAAATTGGTACAAACTTATTGGAAAGCAAATTTATTGTCATTTTTAAGAACCATGCAATAATCATGGTTTTTGACTTCATTTTCCTTAGAAAAGTTCTAGAAAATCATCATAGGAAGATCACTGTAAATACTAAAGAGAAAAATACTATATGCACTGAAAGCTCATATTTTTAAGAGTAAAAAATTATAAGCAACATAAATGTCCAATTATAGGGGAATGGCTGACTAAAATATGTTTTAGTCATGAAGTAGAACAGTATGCATCTTTAAAATTACAAGCATGCAGACAGATTTGCCACATGGAAGATTTATTGGATACAAGATAAAGTGAGAAAAAAAATCGGGTTACAAAAAGTGTAAGTATAACATGTATAAAAAATGTGTAACACTGCTGTACTATATGCTTAAAAAATGGTTAATATGGTAAATTTTATGCTGTGTTTTTTTTTTTTTACCACAATGACAAAGTATATGCATATAAGAAAAAAATGGAAAAGAATAGAACAAAGTGGTAGCTTTTCTGCTGTGGTGGTGGGATTATAAGTAATTTTCCTTTTCCTTTTTTTTTAACTTTTTGGAGAGAGTTTTATTATGTTTACATCTTAAAACATTTTATATTTACAAGCACTAACTATTGCTTTCCCTGATACTAAGCTCATTTGTCACACCAGCATGCCAACACCTCTTTGACCAAGTGGGATGCTCTACTGACTGCCTGTTTTCTTGATTTTCTGTAATATTTGCTGGTTCATTTTATTCTAGGTCAGAAGGAGAAAAAACAATGACAATGAAGGAAAGATAAACAAGAACAGGGGTGCCTGGGTGGCTCAGTTGGTTAAGCGACCGCCTTCGGCTCAGGTCATGATCCTGGAGTCCCGGGATCGAGTCCCGCATCGGGCTCCCTGCTCAGCAGGGAGTCTGCCTCTCCGTCTGACCTTCTTCCCTCTCATGCTCTCTCTCTACCATTCTCTCTCTCAATAAATAAATAAAAATCTTTAAAAAAAAAAAAGAGCTAAGATTTAAAAAAAAAAAAGATAAACAAGAACAGACATTTCAAGTGTCTCCTTTTCTTCTTCTGCCTTTCCTTTTTATCCATAGTTTTTCCTTTGAACTGTGGGAGAGAAATTACATGGTTTGGCAATTTCCTATTACTACCACAATGACCCTGGATTACATCTACAGGGACGGGGGGTGGTGGTGCAGGAGATTTATAGCTCAGTGATCAAATCCTCTGGTGATTCACTTCATAAGATGATAGTTCTTTATAAAAACAAGTTGCTCAAATGCTAGGAAACCCTGTCACTACTCACTCTCTTTTAGGGAAACTGGCTTTCCACTAACTATATTTTCCCTGCTCTTTCTCAGAAGGTGGTCCTGTGGGCTTCTGGTGGGGCTAGAGAAAAGAAAGTTTAAGGCAGAGACCCCTGTGTTTACCAGAAATCAGTCATTGTGTCAGGCAATGGACAAAGCAAAGATCCACACCTCAGGAAGCTCATGTTCTAGAGGAGGGAGATAAACAATAAACAAAATGTAGTATTTAGCAGGGGGAAATGTAGTATTTAGATGGTGGTATGATCTATGGAGAAATATAAAGGAGGGATGAGAGATAGGGAATATTGAAGGGAGACCAAGCAAGGTTCTCCTGAAGGAGGTGAGAGAGGGGGCCGTGTGAATATCTGGGTAGGGGTGATCCAGGCTGCATGAACAGCAAGTGCCAGAGCCCCTTGGAAGCATGCCTGACCATTCCAGAAACTACAGGACACTAGAGTATAGTAAGGAAGGGCTGCATACCAAGAGGTGAGGTCAGAAAGGCAAAGGGGCAGGCTTTTACTCGAAGCGAGATGAGAAAATATTGGACTTCTGAACAGTGTGACATGATCTAACCTTGTATAGGATCCCTTTGGGCTAGGTGTTTAAAACAGTCCAACAGGGGTAAGGAAGAAACAAGAAGTGATGGCAATAATCCAGGAGAGTGGGGATGAGGGCTTGGAAGATACTGAGAGCAATGGGGGCCAAGACACATGTGCCAGGAAGTCAGTGTGCATAGGCTTATGGTTCTTCACTTGGGCAGGCCCCTTTCAAGACCCAGAGGGGGCCTAGCAATGTGTTCATATGGTGATAGGCTGTAATAAATTTGCAAAAGTGGGATATTTTAACTACAAATGGTTAAGACCACTGTCTCTTTTCACCCCAACCTCCCCTCACTCCCTTCACGTCTGCTGGTGTTGAACAGGCTATGGGCATCTGGGGGACTTTGCCAAGGAAGGCTCATCAGAGCTGTACTTCTGTATCGGGATATATGTATGTGGTTTGCAGTCACTTCTGTCTAGAGTCATATTATTGCAAGTTGTATGCTGCCAGGAATATCCCTACTGCCCACCCACCATGCTAACTCACCTGAGAAGGTTCTTTGTACTGAGAAATGAACATATTTTTTAAAGATTTTATTTATTTATTCGACAGATGGCACAAGCAGGCAGAGTGGCAGGCAGACGGAGAGGGAGAAGCAGGCTCTCCGCCGAGCAGGGAGCCGGACGTGGGGCTCGATCCCAGGACCCTGGGATCATGACCTGAGCCAAAGGCAGCTGCTTAACCAACTGAGCCACCCAGGCGCCCGAGAAATGAACATTTTCACGCAACATCAAACCAATGTGGATGGTGGAGAAATGCTTGAAATGTATGGCCCCAGAAGCAAATCTATGAAAATTCTCCAGATCATCACACATGCAAAATTGTAAGCAGGGGATTGAGTTCTTGTGTTTGTCTAGTCAAAACAGCATCCTCTCCTGCCAGGAATGAAATCAACAATACAGCTTCTATAATTATAAATATACCTTAAGGAGTGTTTACTTTGCTAGGTGGCATATTTTATAAAGCTTGATTATAACATTTTAATTGTTTGGAAATGTGTTCTGGAATATTTTCAATAAAAGTTAGAAAATACAGACTCCTGATTTGTTCATATACGAAGGGCACCATCCTTTATCATTTCTAAACTTATTTATGTATTAAAGAACTGAGAGAAAAAATATATAAAATTAATGAAATGTAAAAAAGGGTGGAAGACAAGCAATTAAAATCAATGGAAAATTTTCTTTTTTTTTTTTTTTTTTTTTTAAAGGATGTTGCAGTCTTTTTTTTTTTAATGATTTTATTTATTTATTCATGAGCGACAGAGGTGGGGAGAGAGAGAGAGAGAGAAGCAGAGGGAGAAGCAGGCTCCCAAGGAGCAGGGAGCCCGATGCGGGACTCGATCCCAGGACCCTGGGATCATGACCTGAGCCGAAGGCAGACGCTTAACCATCTGAGCCACCCAGGCGCCCTCAATGGAAAATTTTCTGACATGAAAAAGCAAACTGTAAAAACAAATTTCAGATTATACTATAAGCAAAGACATCAGAAGAAAAATAAGTGTCAGATGGAAGCAATGAACACGACTCTTGTATGGTCTGATGATGCAATAATGAAGTAGAGTGGACCATATACACCATGGAAAAACATTTACCATTCTTGCTGCTCTTGTGTTGAAACACTGACATTGATGAGGATAATGTGCCACTACAGTGAGGACGTCAGTAATGATTGCTTGATGGGTGTCACCAGTTCTAAGAACATTTAGGATGAATCAGTGGAAAACAAAAGGAAATGCCCTGAAATATTACAACTCACACATTAAAAAACTTAGAGGTTTTTCCAAATGTGACAATTCTAAAAAATGACATTACTAATAATGTGTTGTGAAGGAAGTTATCTGAATATTTTTAAGTCAAATTTTCAGCCACATGGGAAGACTGGATTATCTTTCTACTCCAATTATAGAAACACTACATTACAGAAGCATTGTCTTATGAAGAAGAGAACAGAGTATCCAGCTTACAATTGTAAGAAAAAAAGTATTATAGAGGTATGTCAGGGAGGTAATTAAAAATAAGGTATTTTTCTGCTGTTTTTGGTATTTGTCAGTTTTTTTAAATTTGTAATTTATTGTACATTTTTTTCTAATGAGAAAATTCCTTTCCTGATGTCAGCCCTGTTGTGTGATAGCTGATGACATTGTAGTAAAGGTAAGAAGGTAGCTGGCTAAGAGTCAGCTAGCTGACTTTATAACCTTTGATATTTTTATGATTCTTGGTCATACATGATAATAAAATCTAGAGTTGACTGGAAAGCATACAAAAGAGAAAGACTTCCCATCATCCATGCACCCACCCATACAGAGATGACTCTGTTAATATTTTAGCATATTGTGACGGTCAATTTTATGTGTCAACTTTACTGGGCAAAGGGACACCCAGATAACTGGCAAAACATTATTTCTGGGTGTTTCTGGAAGCAATTAGCATTTGATTCATTTGATTCTGAGTGAAGAAGATCCTGCTTCACCAATATGGAGATTGTCCAATCCATTGAGGGCCCAAATGGAACAAAAGGGTGAATTCTCTCTCTCTTTTTGAGCTGGGACATCCATCTATCTTCTCCTGCCATTGGACTTCAGAGCTTCTGAGCTCTTCAATTTTGGTCCTTCCGACTCTGGGACTACTTACAACCAGCAGCTCCCCACACCACCCCCAACCCCTGGTTCTCAGGCCTTTGGACTCTGACTTAATTATACAACCAGCTTCCCTGGTTCTCCAGCTTGAAGATGGCAGATTATGGGACTTCTCATAGCCATCAGAACCAATTCCTATAATAAATCCCCTCTTATGTATCTCTCTATATATATCTTATTGGTTCTCTTTCTCTGGAGAACACTGACTAATACACATAATATTACTTCCCCACATTTTTTAATGTAAGTATACACACATATATGTGTTTACATGCATAAAACCATACTCCAACTTGCTTTTTCCCTTGAGAACATCATAAACCTCTCTCCATGGCAACAAATATGCATCTACATCATCATTTTGAACAGGCATAACCTCCCACTATAGAGCTATACCACACTAATCTACATATCTATTACTTTTCTCTGTTGTTTTCAGTTTTTCCTTATATGTAAACAACGTTATTACAAATATCATTGTCTTAATCAGCCCGGGTTGCCATAACAAAATACCACAGACTGGGTGATTGAAACAACAGAAATGTATGTCTCACAGTTCTAGAGGCTGGAAAGTCCAAGAACAGGTGCTGATCAGTTGAGTTTCTGGTGAAGACTCTCTTCCTGGCTTGTGGATGGCTGCTTTTTCACTGTATCCTCTCATAGTGGGGAGAGAGAAAGAGAGATGTCTCTCTCTTCCTCTTCTTAGAAGGCCATGGTCTTATTAGATGGGTGCCCCACCCTTATGACCTCATTTAACCTTAACTACCGTCTTAAAAACCTAATCTCCAGCTACAGTCACATTTGGGACTAAGGCTTCAACATATGCATTTGGGGAGAGACACAATGCAGTCCACAGCAATCATTGTACTCACATAGTTTCACACCTCTCTCTTTATGGCCTTGGGTTTCATTCCTAGGAATAGAATTGCTAATCAAAAGGAATATACCTACTTTCAAGGTATTCGACCTATATTGCAAAATGGGCTTACAATTAATAGTCCTTCCAGCAGTGTATGAAAATCCTACTAGCTAATTAGGGAACATTTTTAGGTGAGCTATTGTTCAGGGTCAGAAGGATTGAACTTGTTTCTTGGGTCACTTGTTGGACTCCTGATAAAGAAGAAAAAGAAGAACAGGAACAGATATATATAAGATGAGGACCTGCCCCAAAGAACATGTCAATGGTTGTTTTTAGCAACTTCCCTTCCATGGCCCCTTCTAGAAACATCCACCCCCTGAAGATGTCTCCCTGGTGCCTAGGATTCCTCAAGAGGCATGCAGCCCAAGGCAAAGCTCTGGACTCTGCAGCCCAGTCAGAAACACATCACAGCATTTCTTCCAGCCAAATTTCCCACCCCTCAGGCTTTTCTCTCCCTCACTTCTCAGAGAGGAAGACAAAGACAGCAAGTCAAACCTGGGTCTTCATAGTACCTCTACTGAAGGTATTTGCATTTCAAAAGGAAAAAGTATTGATGATGCATTCACACAAAGGACAAATATCAAATAGTGGAATTGTAGGCTCCCTAATTCTACCAGTGGGAAGATATTTGGAGAATGTGATTTAATCACACTGTTAGGCTATTACCCTCTTACTCCTATGTGTAGAATTGGCACTGAAAAAGGACTGACTCTTGATTTCAGCTCAGGTTATGATCTCAAGGTTGTGAGATCGAGCCCATGTCGGGCTCCACGGCTTAAGATTCTCTCTCTCTCCCTCTGTCCCACCCCCATCTAAAAAAAGTTTATGTATATATAATTGTGTCAGCTGCATCATCAGATATGTCCTGAACAGTGAGGACTTCCTTTTTTTTTTTCAAGATTTTATTTATTTACTTGAGAAAGAGAGAGAGAGAGAGCATGAAAAGGGGCAGAAGGAGAGGGAGAAGCAGACTCCCCATTGAGCAGGGAGCCCGAGGTGGGGTTCAATCCCAGGACCCTGAGATCATGACCCCAGCTGAAGGCAGACACTTAACCGACTGAGCCACCCAGGCGCCCCGAGGACTTCCTTTTTGACTAGGCATGCATGAGAACCGAATCTTCCATTGTTATATAGCTAATAATTGGAAGGCTTGGCCAACAACTAGTTTTAACTGAGTATATTTCAAACCTCCACTGCCTGCTTACTTTTGGTGCCAACACCATAGGATACATTCATATCACAGTAACCTCTGCCCTGCACCTTCACATGGCAGGTGAGTTGGCACGGTGGGTGTTAGGAGTATCCTGGAAGCCATTCCTATCCCAGTCTCCCAAACTCAATGTATACCAACCCAAATCCCCTTTGCTGTCTCTCAACAATGTACACGGTCATCCCAGTGCCACCTGACAGGAAAAAAAATATGCTAGAGAGAAAGTTGGAGTGAAAAGAAACCACAGTTTTAATTAACCGCAGTTAAAATATCTTTATTTTGCTAATTTTATGAAAATATATAACCGAGTGAACATAGTGCTATGATCCCTTCCTGGGCCTTGGAAAGATCTATGTGATGGGCTCACACTTCACTGGTTTCAGAGTAAATCCATCTCTGTTTCTATCTCCAAACTTCTCTGGAATTCCTCTCTCCTTTCATTCCCCCTCCCCCCACATCCTCTTTTGCCTGGACCATAGTAGAACAGCCCTGTAATAGACCTTCCTTCTCCTGCTCTCATGAGCCTCCAGCCCATCTAAAAATGCAAGTTTGCCACATGACTCTTGTATTTAAAACCTTTCCTTGTCACCAGGTGTCCTTTGTCACCAGGATGAAGCACTACTCTTCTTGGCTTCCATGGCTCCCTCCACCTCTCCAACCTTCTCTTGCTTCTTGAGCCACATCATCCTTTATGCTCATGTAGTAGGACTGCTGGGGATCCTCCAGACCATGCTGAGAGTTCTCCACTCCTCTCTGTGGCTTTTGTCTTTCTCTTTCCATCTCCTTTTTTCCAAACATATCCCCTTCCCACCCCTAACCCCTCAGTTGGCATGATGAACATCTACTCCTCTTTCATGGTGTAGCTTAAGCATCTCTCCCTCCATAAAGACTTTCCTTGACGATCAGAATTAGCAACATGTCTTTTTACTCCACTACTTTATGAAGTTCAAATTTTTTTAATTTACATACCAAATACATGAATACACTCTCATTGTAAAAAGGGGAGACTCAACCATTATGGGTAAATTGAGTGTTCACCACCGCCAATGCCAGTCATTAGTTGGGTGTGTGTCTTTCCAGCTTTTATATGTGTTAATGCCCCATTCCTCATTTATACATCTTTCTTCCCCTACTAGATTAGAAAACCCAGGAGGGCAAAGGCAATGTCTTATTCATCACTCTATCCTGACTCCCCAGCCCAGTGCTTGGATGTAGGAATAGCCAGCACCAGAAATGAAAGCATTGAAGCAGAGAGCTTAAGGAACTTGCTCAGAAAAGTGGTAGAGTTGGTATTCAAACTCAACTAGAACATGTACTCACTAAAAGTTTAATTGATTAATATATAATGAAAACCCACATTGGGACAGGTAGCATTTGGATTAGAAGAGTTGCCCCCAGAGAAGGTCCACCACATACCATCAGAGCAGATGTGAGTGTGCTTAATGACTTACATAAGCACCATGGTAGCATACTTCACAAAAAATTAAGTGATTGCTTTTTTTCTTTTCCCCTCCAATTCTGTTTCTTATGGAAGGACACCTAGTAAAAGTTTTCACTAGTTATACAATGCTAGTATCTAGGGCAGCCCTAAGTTATAGCATACCATAAGAATTATAATAGTTTAGTATCTGAAGAGGTTGCTCATTATTCTCTTTAAAATAATGAGTAAGACATTTGTGACTCGCTTTTTTTTAAAATAATTTCACTCACTTCCTATACAACCTACCACTATCTACAACTAATTTGTAATTTCCTTGGGGGCAGCTCTTTCTTATTTTGTCTAATACAGAGCTAGGTTCAGAGCACTAGTCATACATCTGCTGAATGAATAAGCTATGAATGACTTCCACTGACAATGCAGTAGATTTCACTAGATGGAGAACAATAGCTTTGATAGTCCCCCAGACATTCAAGATGAAATCTCTTTTTCTCTTAACAATCGCCCATGTTTACAACTGAAAGAGCCTTTGGTTTCTGTAAGAAAGCAGCCCAAAGTCTGCTTCTCAAAAGAAGCTGGGCTAGTTCCCTCCTAGACGTCAGGTACACAAACTTGGGTTAACCTTTATTCTTCGTCCCTTCTACTCTGTCATCATTGGTTCATCAATGGATTTCTTTTAATTGTTTATTACTTTTTAAAATTTATTAATAACATAGCAAGCATCTCTAAATCCACCACCTAGGGGCGCCTGGGTGGCTCGGTTAGTTAAGCGTCTGACTTGGGCTCAGATCATGATCTCAGAGTCCTGGGATTGAGCCGCACATGGGGTTCCACGCTCAGTGGGGAGTCTGCTTGTCCCTCTCTCTGTGCTCCTCCCCGACCCCACACTCATGCATGCTCTCTCACTCTCAAATAAATAAAATCTTAAAAAAAAATCCACCACCTAATCCAAGAATCAGTACACGGACAATCTCTCTCATTCATTTTTATGTTCCTCCCTATTCCATCCCTTTCCCCCTTCACTATCCGAAATTTTGTGTTTACCATTTTGTTGTTTTGTGTTTTTTTACCTAAATTTTTTATTTGGAGGTATTTTAGATTTGCTTGCAATGAGATCCCACGTGCCATTTACCCAGTTTCCCCCAGTGGTAAAATCTGACAAAACTGTGGTACGGTATCACGACAGATACTAGCATTGATACAGTCAAGATATAGGACATTTCCATCACCACAAAGATCATGAGTGTGGGCAATACCTGCTATAGTCACAACCACTGCTATCTCATACTTGGTCCACCCCATCCTTAATCCCTGGCAACCACCGATCTGTTCTGCATTTCTATAATTTTGCCATTTCAAGAGTGTTGTATAAATGTAGTCATACAATATATAATCTTTTGAGATTGACTTTTCTTCATTCAGCATGATTTTCTGGAGATTCATTCAGGCTGTTGCCTGTATCAATAGTTCATTTTTGTTGTTGCTATTGGTGAGTAGTATTCTTTGGTATGGATGTACCACAGTTCATTTAATCATTCACCCATTGAAGGGCATCTGAGTTGTTTCCAGTTCTTAGCTATTATGAATAAAGCTGTTATAAGCATTTGAGTATAGGAATTTGTGTGAACATAAGCCTTCATTTCTCTGGGAAAATGCCAAAGCATGCAATTGCTGGGTCATAGCGTAGTTGAATGTTTAGTTTTTCAGGAAACTGTCAAAGGGCTTTCCAGAGGGGCTGAATCATTTTAAATTCCCACCAACAATGTATGAATATCATTTTCAGCATGCTCGCCAGCATTTCATGTTGTTACTATTTTTTATATTAGCCATTTTGATAGATGAGTAATAATAGTTCATTGTGGCTTAAATACGCATTTCCCTAATGGTGAATGATGTTGCACATCTTTTCATGTATTCACCATCTGTCTATGCTCGTCAGTAAAATGTCTCTTTATGTCTTTTGTCCATTTTATAATTGGGTTGTTGTTCTTGTTTTGCTGTTCAGTTGGGGTCTTTATATATTCTTTTTTTTTTTAAGATTTTATTTATTTGACAGAGAGAGACACAGCGAGAGAGGGAACACAAGCAGGGGGAGTGGGAGAGGGGGAAGCAGGCTTCCTGCTGAGCAGAGAGCCCGATGCGGGGCTCAATCCCCCCGCCCCGACCTGAGCTGAAGGCAGATGCTTAACGACTGAGCCACCCAGGCGCCCCAAGGTCTTTATATATTCTTGATACTAGTCTCCTGTCAGATGTATGGTTTGAAAACATTTTCTCCCACTTTGGAATTTGTCTTTTCATCCTCTGAACAGGGTCTTTTGTAGAATAAAATTTTAAATTTTGATGAAGTCCAACTTACCAGTTTTTCTTTTTATTGATCATGTTTTTAATATAAAGTCTAAGAACTCTTTGACTAGCCCTAGATCCTAAAGATTCTCTCTTATTCTTTTTCTAAATGTTTCACAGTTTTTGCATTGCATTTTATATTTAAGCATGTGATCCCTGTTAATGTCTCTGTAAGGTATGAGTCTTAGTTAGGGTCTTTTTTTTTTTTTTTTTTTTTTGGTCTATGGATATCCAACTACTCCATTTATTGAAAATACTGTCTTTCCTCCACTGGATTGCTTTTGCATCACTGTCAAAAATCAACTGAGCATATTTGTGCTCAGTTTTGCATTTCAGTCAAAAATCAAAAGAGCTTGGGGCGCCTGGGTGGCTCAGTTGGTTGGGCGACTGCCTTCGGCTCAGGTCATGATCCTGGAGTCCCGGGATCGGGTCCTGCATCGGGCTTCCTGTTCAGCGGGGAGTCTGCTTCTCCCTCTGACCCTCTTCCCTCTCATGCTTTCTATCTCTCATTCTCTCTCTATCTCAAATAAATAAATAAAATCTTTAGAAAAAAATATCTATTTAAAAAAATCAAACGAGCTTATTTGTATTTCTGGGTTCTTTATTCTGTTCTATTTATATATGTGTCTCTCTGCCAATACCACATAGTCTTGATTACTATACTTATAAAATGTCTTAAAATTTGATAGACTGATTCCTGCCAGTTTCTTCCTCTTTTTCAAGATTGTTTCAGCTATTCTAGTTTGTCTTTCCATATAAATTTTAGGATAATCTTGTGTATATCTACAAAATCTGGGATTTTTATAGGAATTGCATTAAGCCTATATATAAATTTGGAGAGACTTGGCATCTTTACTAGGTTGAGTCTTCCAATCCATAAGCACAATATGTCTTTCCATTTATTTAGATTTTTTTATTTCTTTCATCAGCATTTTGTAGCTTTTAGCATACAAGTCTTATATGTGTTTTGTTAGATTAACACCTAAATATTTCCTTTTTTTTAGTTATTATAAATGGTATTGTATTTTAAATTTTGGTGTCTATGTGTTCATTTGATTTTTTTTAGGTTTATCCTGTGTCCTGTGAACTTGTTGAGCTCACCTATTAGTCTTAGGAATTTTGTGTAGATTCCTTGGGATTTTCTATGTAAACAATCATGTCATCTGAAAATATGGACAGTTTCATTTCTTCCTTTTTGATCTGTATACTTTTTATTTTATTTTCTTGCCTACTGCACTGACCACAATGTTCAGCACTGTGTTGAATAAGAGCGAACTTTATTACCTTGTTCCAGATCTTATAGGGGAATGTATTCAGTCTTTTACCATTAAGTATAATGTTAGCTGTAGGTTTTTTTTTGTAGATATTCTTTATCAAATTGAGGAAGTTCCCTTTTATTCCTATTTTTCTGGGAGTTTTTATCATGAATCATTGTTGAATTTTGTCAAATAGTTTTTCCACATCAATTGATATGTGTAATTTTTCTCTTTTAGTCTGTGAAGTGGATTATACTGATTGATTGTCAAATATTGAAACTGACTTGTATCTCTGGAATCAACTCTATTTGGTCATGGTGTATATAATTCTTTTTATATATTGATAAAATCTGTTTGCTATTATTTTGTTAAATTTTTTTTCTGTATTCATGAAGTACTGACTTTGTCTGATTTTGGTATCAGGATAATACCAGTTTCACAAAATGAAATAGGAAATATCCCCTCTTCTATGTTCTGGAAGAGATTGTATAAAACTTGTGCTAATTCTGCTTTACATGTTTAGAATTCTCCAGTGAAACCATTGGGATCTGGAGATTTCTTTGTGGGGGGCTTTAAAATTACAGTTAATTCCTTTAGTAGTTAGAAGGCTATTAAAAGTGTCTGTTTCATATTGGGTGAGTTCATGTTTTTCTAGGAATTGGTCCCATTTCATCTCAGTTGTCAAGTCTATGTGTGTATAATTGCTCATGGTATTCCTTTATTATTCTTTTGATGTCTGAAGTTTCTTTAGTGATATTCCCTGCTTCTTCCTGATATTAGTCATCTGTGTCTTCTCTCTTTTTTTCTTTGTCAGTCTTGCTAGAGGTTTGTCAATCTTGTTGAGCTTCAAAAAATCAGCTCTTTTTTTTTTTTTTTTTTTTAAAGATTTTATTTATTTGAGAGAGAGAGAATGAGAGATAGAGAACACGAGAGGGAAGAGGGTCAGAGGGAGAAGCAGACTCCCTGCTGAGCAGGGAGCCCGATGCGGGACTCGATCCCGGGACTCCAGGATCATGACCTGAGCCGAAGGCAGTCGCTTAACCAACTGAGCCACCCAGGCGCCCAAAAAATCAGCTCTTTGTTTCCATAGTTTTCTCTATTGTTTTCTGTTTTTAATTTCATTGATTTTTATTATTTCCTTCTTTCTGCTTGCTTTTATTTTTCTCTTCTTTTTTCTGGGTTCTTAAGGTGAAACCTTGAGAGATTTCATGCTATAGCTGTGAACACTGCATTAGCCGTGTCATGCAAATTTTGATATGTTCTATTTTCATTTTCATTTGGTTTGGGTATCTTTTTTAATTTCCCTTGAAAATTCCTATTTGACCCATGGGTTGTTTAAAAGAGTGTTTAGTCCACCTATTTGAGGATTTTTTGTCATCTCTCTGTTATTGATTTCTAGCTTGATTCCATGTGGTCAAAAAATACATTCTGTATGATTCTAATTCTTTTTTAATTTGTTGAGGTTGGTTTCATGGCCCATCTTGCTACAGGTTTCATGAGCAGTAGAAATGAATGTGCTTCTGCTATTTTGGGGTGGGGTGTTCCACAAATATTTATTTGATCATGTTGGCTGATGGTGTTGTTGAGTTCCTCTATATCTTTGCTGATTTTTGTCTAATTATTCTATTAATCATTGTCAGATGTCTTAATTTTTGCCTGTGTAGTAGGTGGAAAATGTTATTTCGTGGTCTTGACTTGCATTTCCCTGAGTTCTATTAAAATCGAGGATCAAATTAAATACTTTCCTTCCTCCCTAATTGCATTTTTTAAAACATGTAGGTGAGACTTTTTTTAAGATTTTATTTATTTATTTGAGAGAGAGAGAGCACAAGCCAGGGGAAGGAGCAGAGGGAGAGGGAGAATTGGATTCCCCACTGAGCAGGGAGCTTGATGCAGGGTTCAATCCCAGGCACCCCAAGACTTTCCTTACCAATTATTCAAACTTTTTTTTTCTCTTATTTCTGTTTTTTGTTCTTGTTTTTGTTCTTACACATGTAGTGACCCCGGTGATGCATCTGAATAGAGAAGTCAGGAATATGTCTTTGGATAATCTCCATCTGGCACAGTGCCACAATTAGACACATACTTAGGTCAAAAACCTTCAATGACTCCCCATTTTCTAAAAAATAGAGTCCTATCACTTCTTGGCCTTTTGGCTAAGATCAGGTCTAAAAAATACACACCTAAACCTTAGCCTGGCATTTAAAGCCCATGTGATGTACTTCTGATTTAACTAATCCAGCTATGTCAATGCCTTGCTGTTCTCTAATAAGTTGGCCCCTGCCTCCACACTTTTGCCCATGCCATTCCCTCTGCCTAGAATATTCTTGGTCAATCAAAATCCTACCTCTAAGTGTGACTCCAAAGTCTCTATAGAGAATTTCTTGATCATTCCAGCTGGAAGTGATTGCCCTTTCAATTGTCCTATAACATCTATCCTATAATGGTGCATATCTCAGTATCATAATGCACACATCTGGTAAACCATTGGGTGGCTTCATTCAGTGATTCAGACCAGGACTGGGCTGTTGTTACTGTACATCTGTTTCTTGGCTTGCAGGCAAAATGCCTCCCCTTTATTAATATTCTAGCTCACATGGTGAGCATTGTTAAAATTCTATCTCAAATGACCAAATTCACCAAAAGTAGTATATTAGGCAAACCACCCATTTGTTGAGCAGAACAGATTAGAAGAATGAATAATTTAGAATACTGATAAACTCATGCTCTGAAATGATTTCTATATACATGTCAGTTGAATGTGGGACATGTACTAGCAAAACAACTGAAAAATATATTTTTAAAAATTTGAGTTTGTCTTATGGACAACACTTCACTGAGTTTTGAACTTTTGTTTCTTTAAGCCAGATGATAGTTTCAGTAGACTGGTAGACTGTGTAATATAACAGGACTTAAAAAAAGCAAGTCTAGATAATACCCAATGTTATTTTCAAAGTAAGAAATTCTAGGAAATGTTCATACAACTTATCTACATAAAAGTAGCTGTGAAATTTCATATCTCACATTTTCATACACCAGGTAATTCCAGTCTTTATTAAAAATCAAACTATAATTTTTTTAAGTCACAAAAGACCAGAAGAAATTTCTTGGGGAATTCTTACCTTACCATAAAAATGAAACCCATTTATTACAGAGAATTAGAAAATAACAATGGTAATAGTTATTATTGATAATTAATAAACTATTAGGTATTAATAAATAATTAATTATTGTTACCAACCATAATCTCTTTACTCGGCGACTACTATTGATAACATAGGACTTTGGAAAGGTTGTTTAGTTCTTTTTTGGTTGGTGTTTAGACAAGACTGTTACTGATAGATTTTTTTTTTCAATGAAGTCTATACCTACCCTTGCTGTTCCAGGACATAATAACACTGATGGTTGGCAGTGCTTCGTGTTTATTTTCAGTTCCACATGCTATTCTGCAGACCCATTTCCTCTTGTTCTCTCCCTAGCAGAGGCAGAGAAGTGTTGACCTCTCTCTTCCGCCTCAGAATCTTCCACAGAATTAAACTATTGCACCTTCAACCTGCTTTCTCCAGGATGAATCAATCATCTTTCTCCTTGACATTTGAGTCTCATTTTCCAATTATTTTATCACTTTGAAGTATACCCAGGACTTTCTAAGGGCTGAGAGCAAGGCATATTTTTCCTAACAACTAAGTGACTTGGCTATTTCACATTCTCTTTCCTGAGAGCAGGGAGACTGGATAGATGATTTGGGGGGCTTACTTTCACTTGTGACTTCACGCATCTTTTTATGGTGCCTGAGCTGAGGATTCTACGTGTGGCAAATATTTAGTAAGCCTTCCTGGCTATCTGACTCAAGAGTGTGATTCCTAATAAGAGCCACAAATGGTAAAGGCAGTTCCAGGAATTTGCTGATTACTCAGCAGTGTTGGATCAAGCTGGGAAGACAACGCATGCCTCCTGCCCATTTCCCAGCCACTTCTCCCCACATTCATTGTGAAACGGATGGTCAAAAAGAATGATCTGAGGAACCCCACATTGCCCCTCGCAAGGTGCTCCTTGGCAGGGGACATGCCTTGCAAATTATGTTCTTCAAGGAGCTCAGACTTCACAGGGGCTACTTTACCCAACATGGAATAGATCTCTGGGTAGTTGGGGCTCACCTGGGTGCCTCCTTCTGGTTTCATTGTTTCTTTTCAAGGAAGCCGCTTTTAAACGTGGTGTTATTGAGGCCGTCCATTGCTGCACTTTGGTACCCATGAGATATAGCCATGTTCATCCTGTGCCTCTATAAGAACCCTTTCAGAAGTGAATGGGAAGACCAAGGGAGTGGAAGCCCAAGCAGTGGGGTGACAATGCCAAATGACCGCCTTTGCAAAAGCATTCCAGGCACTGGAAAGCTTTTGCAGAAAGTGCCTGGACAATTCTGTCAAACACCTTCCCAAATTGGCCCCCCTTTCTTTGCAGTTATTCACCAACCCCTTCATCTTGTGTTTTGGATATTTTTTTTTTAGATCATACTACTTGCCCAGAATATCACCAATATCACCTCTATCTTCTCCCATCATTCAAAGGGTTTCTGAAACCACCTCTTCCAGGAAGTCTTCCCTGACTCATTAGAACAATGAAACCTCCTGGCCTCCCTCCCCACTAACCACTCTCCTCAAAGAACTTCCCCTTTGTTTCCACAGAACATAAATGCTGCAACTTATTTATTAGTTTAATGTGTATTTTGAATAGATTCTCAGGAAGGATGCTTTCCTGAGGCATAATAATATGTGATGACTTCCAAGAAGTTGGATGGTATCTAACGGATGTGTAAATAACCCCAACACATAAGAGCAGTAAACAAGCATTGCTATAGGTATGACTTTGCAGATAGTTGCTCAGACTTCACCTTCAGAAACTGAACTTCTACATTTCTAGTGGTGCTGCTTATCTATGCAGCATTATTAACCAGATGCTTCAATAGTGGCCATTCAAGAGATGTGTGCTGAGAATCTACTGTCAGCCAGCATTGTTTTAGATACTGGAGAAATAGTGCCTACTGGAAGTTTTTAAGACTACTGTGGTGGCCCACAAATGCGGTGGCCCGTATTGAACCATGCCTCTCAGTATTCATGCCTTTGTGTAGCCCCCACACCCACCCCTTCTTCAATCTGAGTGGACCTATGATCTGCTTTAAATAATAGAGTCGGGGCACCTGGGTGGCTCAGTCATTAAGCGTCTGCCTTCAGCTCAGGTCATGATCCCAGGGTCCTGGGATTGAGCCCTGCATCAGGCTCCCTGCTCCGCAGGAAGCCTGCTTCTCCCTCTCCCCCTGTTTGTGTTCCCTCTCTTGCTGTGTCTCCCTCTGTCAAATAAATGAATAAAATCTTTAAAAAAGTAAAAAATAAAAATAAATAAATAAATAATAGAGAGTAGAAGTAATGTGCCAGTTCCAGGCTTAAGCCCAAGAAGACCTGCCAGTTTCTGTTTTTGTGTTTCGGGGAGCCCTGAGCTACCATGTGAGAAGTCCAGCTACTCTACTGGTGAGATCATGTGGAGAGGTCACTTGGAAAGGCAGAGGCCCTGAGACTACAAGGAAAGAGAGAGAAGCTCAGCCATCCTGAGTCCCTGCTGAACTCAGCCTTCAGTCAACCTGCCAACTGAGTGTAGCCACATGAGTGACCACCACCAAGACCAGCAGAAGAACCACCCCGCTAAGCCCAGCTCAGATGGCAGACCTATGAGCAAATAACCACTTGGTTATTGTTTCAAGCCACTTTTTTGGGATGATTTGTTATAGAGCAATTGATAACCAAAGCAAAACAAAAAACAAAAACACTGATCATTCCTGAAAATAGGAGGGGAGTATATGATCTTCCAAAGTGGCTTCAAGATATGTTGATAGATTAAATTCTTCCAAGTTTAATAATCAAGTAGAATCATGGTAGCAACAGGTCTCAAAAAACAAACTAGCCCATACCAAACTCTTGGATAAGAGTTGACATGTCCATCTTCCTTAAAAATAAGCTATAAAATTAGTGCAATCCCAAAAATTACCAACAGGATTTTTTGGGGGGCATCTGATGCTAAAGTTCATGTGGGGAAATAAGCAAAAGTGGCCAGGAACTTTCTGGAAAAATAATGATAACAAATGGACAGAGGAGAAATAGTCTTAAGAGAAAATAAATATATCATAAAACTATGAAAAATTAAAGCAATTTGGTATGGGTGTTTGAACAGAATAGAAACAGACCCCAAATAGATTTTAAAGATTTTATTAAATGGAAAATGTGGCATCTCAAATCAGTGGTTACTATCAAAAAAAAGGTACTATTAAATAAATGGTGTCAGGACAGGTAGTTAGCCATCTGAAAGAAAATAAAAGGATTAGATCTCCCCTATAAACTACTCTTCTATTGAGTGGTAGGAGAAAAAAAAAAAAGCACTAGCATTAGTCCAACTCTGACAATCTAGTTCAGTCCGATTATTGAAACAGTTTTTAGGAAGTAACTCTGGCTCTCCTGGATGATTTAGTATCTTTTAGATTTCCTTGTTCCTCATTAAGACTGCATGTGGATGTAGGGGAAGAAGGGTTTCTAGAGCCTTCTGGACAGATCCTTGTACCTTCTTTGGTCCCTCTGGTTTCCATGGCAATGCCTCTGTCCACCTGGTCTCTGGGCACATCTGACATTGTGGTTTATAGGATCTGGTCCAGGCTTGTGGCCCTCCCTGACCACGTAGCTCACCTCAGCTCCCACTGGCACTGCATTACCCACGAGGAGGGCTGTGACTTTCCTTCAATGTCCAGACCAATGTAGGATGATTCAATCACTCTTCCCAGCATCCCTCTGATAGGCTGCCAGCCACCTCCACTGGCTCCTCCCGCAATCTTCCACGTGGCATGTAGGGATCTCCAAATGCCTTCTGTGAAACAACAGAGCTAAGGCAGGTTCAGGGGCTAAATTGGGGAGCACCATCACAGCATTGATTTTACCCGCCTGTCTGACCGCGGTTAGATGAGGGGCACAGGGACAATGTGTTTCCAGGCTGTGTCCTCTCAGAGTCCCTTCATTCTCCTCTAGTCTGAGACCACCCCCCAGAGAGGAGAAGTGGGGCTCTGAGTCTACCGCCTTCATCCTTTTCATCTTCCCACACTTCACAGGGGCCAGAGGGAAAAAGGTCTCCTTCCTCTCCTAGACTGTGCTTATAACTAGTCTACCAGATCTGACTCTTAATGTGTGACACAGAGGTTAATGGAATTTAGAAAATCCTTTTCTCTATAAACAAAATAGGGCTTTTGAGGACTTGCCTTGATGCCCAGCTGTCCCATGGCCCTTTCTTCCAAGCAGGGCCCATGGCCCCCTCCTCATTACTGAAGGCCAGTAAGCCTCAGTGCTCTGCCTTAGACATGGAAGGCCAGGAGGGAACAAGGGTAAACTTAGAGAAACAAAAATAAGTCAGGTCAGTGTTTTCAAAACATCATTCTTGTAACAGACAGTGCATAAATTTGGAAAACAGATACAATTTTGAGCAGCCATCAACTAAAATTGTTCCTTTTATAATTTAGATAAATATCACTAACATGCCACCAAAGAGACAGGGCAATGAATTAAATGTGTGGGACATAATTCCCAAAAAGACTTGATGACTCAACTGTCTGGAAGTTGCTTTAAAACCTTATTAATTCTTAGTTTGTCAGTTCGGAATTCCTTATAAGTGTAATTCTGAACAAACATGATGGTTAGCTTCCCACAATGAAGGAATGGTTCTCTATCGATGATTTATATTTCCATAAGAAATTGACAGCAAAAGGACATACAGTGGTCCCCCTTTTCCTCAGGGGATACGTTCCAAGGCCCCCAGTGGATGCCTGAAACCATGGATAGTACCAAATCCTATATACACTGTTTTTTCTATACATACATACCTGTGATAAAGTTTAGCTTAAAAATTAGGCACAGTAATATTATTAGTAGTAATAACAAATAACATAATAAAATAGAACAATTATAACAATATACTGCTTAAAAGGTTATGTGAATGTGGTCTCTCTAAATATATTACTGTACTTAGCTTTCTTCTTGTGATGATATGGAATAATAAAATGCCTGTGTGATAAGACGAAGTGAAGTGAATAAGGCAGGTATTGTGATGTAGCATTAGTCTACTGTTGACCTTCTGACAATACACCAGAAGGAGGATCACCTGTTTCATCCAGTTGTCTGTGGATAATTGAAATGGAGGAAAGCAAAACCACGGATGGAGGGGCGGGGGGGGGGGGGGGGGACTACTGTATTGAATCTCTGGAAGATAATCAACTGCTTTAAACCACTTTGGGCAATTTCTTAGATGTTGCTATTATCTGGCAATGTTAGCTATTCATTAACTCCTGAAAAATTGAGAAATGTTTGCTGTTAACATATGTTATCGTAAGTCATGAAGGAGGAGAGGAAGAAGGGGGAGGAAGGAGGAGGGGAGGAGGAGAGGGGGAGGAAGAAGAAGGGGAGGGGGAGGAGGGGTCCAGCAAGGTGGCTGTCGTGTAATGGCACAGGTATCTGAGACCCAGGGCAAGAGGCCTTTGCTGTGGACCATGGGGAGACAGTCAGGGCTTGTAGTCACCCAGCCTTGCCCCACTGTGGTAGTCTGAGGACCCTTGGGACAGTGGCTGGGTGTGCACTCTCTCTGACTTCTATCTCTGCATCATGAGAATGGAGATGATCGCCTCTACCTCATGGATTGTTCTGAGATTTAATGAGATGATACATGTGAACCTCTTAGCATATTCCCATCAAGGTTCCTGACACATAGGAAGCACTCTGCCCGTGGTAACTACTAGTATTTCATTACTAGTAGCTTCAGCAAATCAGTTTATCAGACTACATTTAAACATTCACAGGAAAATATTTTTGTATAATTCTGGGCATATAGTGGACTCTTCACATGCTTGTTTAAAAAATACGCTCCTTTTTACAGGCCTACAATTCACACTATTTATTAATGGCCTTTCACCTGGTTTTGCGGCATGGTTACAGTTGTGCTTTCACTGAACCTTTTCCTTTTCTTTGGGCAATCTGTATCTTCATCTCCCAAGAGTAGGATATATTGTGACCTCATGTTGCTGGAACAAATCTGACATTGTGGGTTTGTTTAAACAATTTTTTTCAAATCAGATTTCTAGGGAGATATGAAAGAGAAAAGAAGTTTGTTAGGGAAAAACATAGTTTCTGAGCATTCTAAGGCACTGATCCCATGTATTATATAGTGAAGGAAACCACAGGTTTCTCTGCACGTTACATATACCACCTGACGAGCCCCCAAGAGAGTGTACCACTTCACAGACAACACAAGGGGTAAACCTGACCATGGTGCCTTTGTTCCCACCTCTTGAAGTATCCCTCCTCTGTCTCCTTTCTCTGCAATTCACATAACAGCTGGGGGGTGGGGTGAAGGGGGTCCAGGCAGAACCCCTAGCAAATGAAGTGCAGTGTTCCAGGGAGAGCAGCCAGAGAGTGGTGTGATCAGGAGATAGGGGTCATGCAGTCCATCACCCAGACAGAGAGAATGCAATGTTTGCTTATGGTCCTGAACTGTGCTTCCCTTTGAATGTAAAGGACAAAAGAAATGAGGATTCATTTTAGTAAGAAGTATTTCTAGAGAAGTAATCATTTGCCAAATCTGATAATTTCCTTTAAAAGAAAAATTCTTGGGTTGGGCTTCTAACAAAGAGAAATTGCAGTATCAAAATTGGCCAGCAAAGTACAGGAATTCCTTAGTACTCCATCATAGTTGCTGAAACCAGACAAACCAACTTCTTGTAAGCAGCTAATCCCTCAGAAGTCTCAGAATCCTCTGGGTTTCAGTCTCATCTTCCTTCTGGGAACCTGGAACCTCAGCAATAGTAAGGTGTGTGTCCCCCACCCCCCACTGCTCCCAAGTCTTTCCCCCCACTTTCCCTTTACCACCCTATTGGATTCTCCAGTGACACGGTAGATTGCTTGTGGGCAGGATCTGTGCCTTGGCTCACATCTGCATAGCCATCTACACCTTAGCACACTATTCGGGTTCATTGAGTATTTGTGGAATAAAAGAAGGGATGTATGAAAAATGATTTTAAAAATATTGTATGGCATGTGAGTGGGAAATACCACAAGGCTCTGAGGCTGGGGTTTTCAGGACCTGGAACAGAGGGGTCCTACAAAGTTGCCCAAATATTATTATGCTGCCACTGTCATCCCCTAATTTCTACACCCTCACAGGATCAGAGGTGGGCAGATGTGATGTATGTAGAGTATGACAAATCAGCAGAAGTTCATACCCACACTTATTCTAACCTTTTTCCCATATATATATATATATATATATATATACACACACATATATTTTAATCAGGGAGGGAAATGAAGCAAGATATGCAGGTCAAAGCATCCCTCTTCTCCTTTTTCTGCCTACTCTTCTAGTGGAGATACTCAGGTGTAAAATGACTCCGAAGAAAAGAAGGCTCAAATGCAGGAACAAAGGAAAAAGCCACCAAGCCATCAGCGCAGCTGGGGGCAGGGGAGAGGGAGGACTAAGAGAAGGTTGGGGTGATGGCAGGCGGCATGGACTCCGAGCGGTGGGGGGGGGGACGGTAAGCTCTGGCTGCAGGCGGCAGGGACTCTGAGGGGGGGTAACCTCTGGCTGCAGGCAGCAGGGACTCTGGGGGGGCGGTTAGCTCTGGCTGCAGGCAGCAGGGACTCGGGGGGTGTAATCTCTGGCTGCAGGCAGCAGGGACTCTGAGGGGGGGTAAGCTCTGGCTGCAGGCGGCAGGGATTCTGTGGGGGGTAACCTCTGGCTGCAGGCGGCAGGGACTCTGAGGGGGGTAACCTCTGGCTGCAGGTGGCAGGGACTCTGAGGGGGGGGCAGTAAGCTCTGGCTGCAGGCGGCAGGGACTCTGAGGGGAGGTAACCTCTGGCTGCAGGCAGCAGGGACTCTGAGGCGGGGGGAGGGGGGGGGTAAGCTCTGGCTGCTTCCTGGGGAAACTAAACCTCAGCAGAGTTCAAAGGAACAAAAAAAAGTGAAATGCTCTTTTGTATGCTTACGGCCTGGTGAAGAGGGGCACGGAGGGGATTCCCATCAAGGTAACACCAGGGACAGAAATGGACAGAGAGTTCCAGGGCCACCAATGGCAGAAGTGGGCTGCAGAGCTGCACGTATGGGCGGCAAGGGAGGCCTTAAAATTTCTGAGTAGGAGCCATTCTCTGAATGAGGCTAGTCAAGGTGAAAATACAGACTGCCTGATCCTTCACAGGCACAGGGATCAGCTGGAGCAGGGGACTCGGAGAGGCCAGGTTTTCTTCACTGGCTACACCAGGCCACAAAGAAGTCAAAGGAATGCAACCCAAGGAAAAAAAGGCCAGAGGGAAAAATATATCTGTTGGCACCATGGAGTCAATTTGAGTGTGAATGCTATCCTCTGCTCTGATATCCTTGGGGCTATAGGGGGTAGACTTCAGCTTCAGCAGCCAAGAGACTCTAGGGTTTTCTTTTTTTTTTTTTTTAAGAATTTATTTATTTATTAGAGAGAGAGAGAATGAGAGATAGAGAGCACGAGAGGGAAGAGGGTCAGAGGAAGAAGCAGACTCCCCGCTGAGCAGGGACCCCCCGATGCGGGACTTGATCCCGGGACTCCAGGATCATGACCTGAGCCGAAGGCAGTCGCTTAACCAACTGAGCCACCCAGGCGCCCGAGACTCTAGGGTTTTAATTCAGGCAAGTTTCGCTGGGATTTGCCCTCAGTCCTTAGATCCCACCCTCTCCCATGCCCCCAACCCCACCCCCTGCAGTACTAAGCCCATCTCCTAAACTCAGTTAATAATGAATATGAATGCCAAGTCATTAATGTCTGTGATTGTGATCTAGAGGGAACTGACTGCAATATGAAATCATTCATTCATTCAAATAATATTAGTGAATAGCCCACAGGGTATAAGCAATGATTATGGGAGGACTTTATAGCCCTGAAGTTTCAAATGAATATAACATTAGTTTCCCCCAAATCCTTTCATAAAATCACTACAACCTCTTCAGTGGTTCTCTAGAAAGATACTTTTTCATCATTTTTGTGTATAGAGGCTTCACAATAGAATCCTATTTGCAAAGCAATAGGTCAAAAAAAAAAAAAAACCTTCTAAAGAAACCAAAACTAAACTCTCAGCTAAAAACAAAGTCTACAAGTCTTATCTGAAATATACTGAGAGAATGGAACTGAAACCCTGCAAAAGCCTCTGGGGGATAATTTGTTTCTTAATTCTCAATGACATGAATAATGAAAGATAGAATCAAAGATTACTCAATTCGTATTATGAGTTTTTAAATCACTTAAAAATCAAATTTATTTTTATGCAAATATTACACGCACATAAAGAATCAAATCTATAAGGCTTATAGCAGAAAAATACCAGTTCCTTGGACCGCTTCACCCACCTAGTTCATCCACTTTCCACTCTCTTAGCTGTTTGCTTTTTCTGGTATTTATTTGAATAATATCCACATGTGGTGTCTTTTGGTTCAGCTATTTCAGGGATTATGCACTGACTTACTGGTGGTGAAGATTTCACTCCCCAACATTCCCATTTCATGGCTGATACCCAGGTGGTCACACAGTTACGACCACATGAGTTGTTTCAGTGTTACAAAATGAACTTCTGCACTGGCTGGTCCAGCAGCTCCCTCCGTGCCCGATCCCAGTCACCTCGGCTGCTCCAGTTCCTGTCCCGGGACACCCCGGACTTCCCCAGAGCCCGGCAGTTAAGGGGGAACCCCGAACCCAGTGCCAGCGCTTTGACCACTACCCATCCTGACTGCTGGGTGCCCCTCATGTACTGATTACTTCCCAATCCTTTTACCCTCCCAACGTAACAGTTTTAATTTTTTATTGAATTCAGATTTAGGGTGTTCATTATATCTATATAAACACTGGTCACTGGGTAGCTGACTTGTAACTATGACAACATTTCTTTTCTTGTACAGTTTTCTGCTTTACTATAGTGAATAATTGCTTGATCTCTTATTGGGTTTGTTTCTATGAACATCTGAATACCACAAAATATGTCCTTTGTACAGTTTTCCAGGTAGTAAAACTATCACTCATTTTGCCAGTTATATTTCCTCCTCCTAAAAATACCTCTTTTTGAGTTCTACATATTCCTATTCCAGCCTGGTCTGATTGGACTGCCCTCCAGATTTGCTGACTAGTGTCCTGTGGACTTGAGTTTGCTGCTCTCCATCTTGTAGCTTCTCTTTGCTAGATCCCACGGCTGCTGCTCTTTTGTTTACATCCACTAGTAGTGTCCCAAACAACATGTTTTGGGATAAAATGTATATATTTTAAAGTATGTATTTATTTAGATTTTGCATGTCTGAGAATGGCTTTAGGTTAACCTCTCACTTGACTGATAGTTTGGCTGGGTATAGATTTCTAGGTTGCAAATCATTTATACTGGACATTTCTAGGTTGTACTGCTCGAGACTTCTAAATTAAAAATGACTATTTAGGGGCACACGGTGGCTCAGTTGGTTAAGCATCTGCCTTCAGCTCAGGTTATGATCCCAGAGTTCTAGAATTAAGCCCCGAGTCAGGCTCCCTGCTCAGACAGGGAGACTGCTTCTCCCTCTGCTCCTCTCCTGCTCATGTTCTCTCACTCAAGTAAATAAATAAAATCTTTAAAAAAAGACTTACTGTTTAGTAGTTTGATGCCATGCCAATTCCTCTTCCTTTATAATCTTTCTCCCCTAGTGGAAGCTTTTAGGAACTTCCCTTTATCTAATACAGTGATATGCCTTTGTGGGGGTGATTTTGGTTTTTTGTTTCTTGTCTTCATTTCTTGTGCTGAATACTCAGTGGGCTTTTTCCTTCTGGAGTTTTGGAATCCATCTGGAGTCTTGGTATCTGGGAATGTTTCTTGTATTATATTTCTTTACTCTTGTTAAATTGAGATATACTTCATATACCATATAATTCACCCATTTAAAGTGTTCAATTCGATAGGTTTTAGTATATTCACCAATCAATCATCACCACTATCAATTTTAGAGCATGTTCATCACTCCCAAGGGAAACCCTATACCCATTAGCAGTCACTCCCCATTCCTCCTACCCTGGACATCCCTGGGGGGCAACTGCTAATCTATTTTCTGTTTCTAGAGATCTGCCAATTCTGGAGATTTCATATAAATGGAATCATACAAAAGTTTTTGTGAGTGATTTCTGTCACTTAGCATGCTTTCAAGTTTCATCCACATTGTAATATGTACTATACTTAATGTCAAATAATATTCCATCAATTGGATATACCATATTTTATCTTTCTATTTATCAGCTGAGACATTTGAGTGGCTGCCACAAACATTCATGTAAAAATTATTGTGTAGACATGTCTCCAATACTTTTAGGTTTAGACTTTGGAGTTGAATTCCTGGGTCACAAGATAACTGCACTATATTTGATAATTTTGACTCCTTGGTTCTTTTCTGTACTTTCTGGAAAGGATATCAATTAGATATTGGACCCTCTGAATTTATTTCTTTATTCTTATCTTTTCTAAATTGCCATCTCTTAATCTTCTTGTTTTACTTTTGGGAAAATTGCATATTATCTTCCAGCCTTCCTACTGAATTTCTTTCAACTTTTACACCTATAATTTTCAAGAACTCTTTGGGTTTTTGTTTTGTTTTGTTTTGTTTTTTAATGAATAGAATATCGTCTGTTATCCCTGGGAGGATAGTAATTATTCTGAAACTTTGTTTTGTATTTCTCTCTAGGTTTCTTGAGGTCCTGTTTTCTCTTTGGTTTTTGTGTGCTTGTTTTCATTGATTTGGTTAACCAATATGCACTGAGAAACTATATGCCAGGCACTTTTCTAGGTGTTTGGGATACATCAGAACAAAAATTCTTTCCTTTGTGGGACTCATAGTCTTTGGTCTCTGCATTTAAAGCCCTCCCTCAAGGGGCACCTGGGTGGCTCAGTCAGTCGAGCATCTGACTCTTGGTTTCAGCTCAGGTCATGATCAGGGTCATGATCTCGAGGTTGTGAGACTGAACCCCATGTTGGGCTCTGCACTTAGTGGGGAGTCTGCTTGAGATTCTCTCCCTCTCCCTCTGGCCCTACCCCCACTTGTGCATGCTCTTTCTCTAAAATAAATAAATCTTTAATAAATAAATGCCTCCCTCAAATGTCTGGTGAATCCTGATTTGTGTATTATTTTAGATAAAATTTACATAAAATAAAATGCAAAAATATGTAGCTAAACAGTTATACAGATATATATAGAGATATAGATATATATATATATATCCATGTGAACAACACTCAGATCAAGATATAGAACATTTCCTTCACCCAAAAAAGTTCCCAATGCCCATTCCCAATTAGTATCTCCCCTCTCCCCATGGGTAAACACCATTGATTAGTTTTGCCCCTTTCTGATTTCATACACAGTATGCACTCTTTTGTGGCTGGCTTGTTTTATTCAACATAACATCTTTGAGATTCATCCATGTTGTGTTTATTAGTAATTCTTTTTTTTTAATTTTTGTGTTGTGTTTCATTATGTTATGCCACAATTTATTTTTTTCATTCTACTACTGATGGATATGTGGGTAACTTCCGGTTTTTTATTATGTCCACTTGATTTTTAGAATGAAATACAAAAATGTTTCTGGAAGCTGTATGTAACTTGGACTTAGACACTGAATGGCTCTGCAGTATAGGGTGATTGGACTGGCTTGGGATCTTCAAATATCACACTATTCTAGCTCTTTTCTCTCAGGTTGTTCAGTTTCTCTAAAGGATCATCTAAGATGTCTGAGCCAAATGGCCAGTATGCTGGAACTTCAAGTCTTACCATTCCAATGGAGAATTTCATTCTGACCATTTGTTTGTTCTGAGTTTCACCTTTACTCTCCAGGGACTCTTTATTTCAATTTTTTCCAGAAAACAAGCTCCTCTGGCAAAGGCAATTACTGACAGTGAGTGGAGGGGTGGTGGACACAATCTCATTTTCAGGCTCCTCCATCTCATCTCAGCCTTCTACAGTGTCCTCCATTCTTCAGTTCTCCAGAGATTCTGGGGGCAAATTGGTAAATTTATCTTACCAATGTCTCTCTCTGCAGACACTTAGATTTGATTTTCTTCTGATCTGCTAATTCATTACTGTTTCCTCCATACACATTCCTTCTTCATAAGCTATGGTCTGGGCAACATACCTCCTGGTTTCATCATCAGATGAGTGTGTGTTTCTCTCATTCTTGCTATTTTGGGGTAAATGCTACACAAGGAGAAAAATGGATTCAACAGATTTCCCCTTCCTTTCTCCTCCTTTGTTGAAGTTAATGGCTCCTCAATGCCAATTCTAAAAAGTACAAAGTTCTTAAGAGCTGACCCTGCCTCTCTTCAAGTTCACCTGTAGCAAGTCTTTTTAGACAAGACCTATACATATAGCCTTACCTGATTGGTCCTCAGTACCAGATGCTCTCTCCCAACCACCGGCCTTGAGAAATTCTCTTCACACTGCCAGGAATCTTCCTGATTATTTGCCTAAAATACTCAAAACTGCTGAAATGTCACCACCTCCACAAAGACTTTCACGACTTCTTCCCAAAGTTTGCCACATATACATCTACAGAGCATTAGCTGCTTTGCATGGTCATTGTTTACATGCTCATTCTTCTCATTAGAATATGGGCTTCTTGAAGACAATGTTTAATCCTATGAGTGTTTTCATTTCTTTCATCAAACCAAGTAGTAATAGTGCTTATAGAATGCTCACTATGTAAATTATGTGCCAAGTACTAACCTAAGGACTTTATATTATGAACACATTTACTTCATATAATAATCCTATGATATAGGTATTATCATCATCCCCATGTTACATTAGAGGAGACAGCAGCACAGAGGGGTTAAGTAACTCTAATACTCCAATACTATTTAACTAATAATATTAACTAATATTAAAAAAATAATAACTAATAATAACTAATAGATGATCTGGCTCTGAGACTATGCTCTGAACCTCCCTGACTTTTGAACTGAGTAGGTGCCTAACATGTATTTGTTGAATGGATGACTGTGAAGGGAGAGAAGGAAAAACCATGGCCTTCAACAGAAGTCAAACAAATTCAGTCTTAGAGACAGCTATATTTTGAAGCAAACAAAAAGTTTGACTTTATCGACTTTGTTCTTCATGCAGCCCAAGCCATAATGACCCAGAGAAGGTCTAGGATAAGATTTTTTTTTTTTTAAAGATTTTATTTATTTATTTGACAGAGAGAGACAGCGAGAGCAGGAACATAAGCAGGGGGAGTGGGAGAGGGAGAAGCAGGCTTCCTGCTGAGCAGGGAGCCTGATGTGGGACTCGATCCCAGGACCCTGGGATCATGACCTGAGCTAAAGGCAGACGCTTAATGACTGAGCCACCCAGGCACCCTTGTCTACCATTATGGACTGAATGTTTGTGTCCCCTCAAGATCCCTGGTTGAAGCCCTAACCCCCATTGTGGGCTCTATTTGGAGATGGGGGCCTCTGAGAGAATAATTAAGGGTAAATGAGGTCATATGGGTGGGACCATGATCCAACAGTATTAATGTCCTTCTAAGAAGGACCCCCACCCACCCCCACACATATACAAAGGAAGAGAGACCTCACCAGAAACTGAATTTGTTAGCATCTTGGTCATGGACTTTAAGCCTCCAGAAATATAAGAAATTAAATTTGTTTTTGAAGCCATCCAGTCTAATATTTTGTTATAGCAACTCAATCAGACTAATAGTTTCCAATGGCTGAAGATTAGAAAACAGATTTTCCTTCACTTCTTTCAGAAACCAGCTGCTTGGGGGTGTCTGGGTGGCTCAGTTGGTTAAGCGACTGCCTTCAGCTCAGGTCGTGATCCTGGGGTCCCGGGATCGAGTCCCACATTGGGCTCCCTGCTCAACAGGGAGTCTGCTTCTCCCTCTGACCCTCCCCCCTCTCATGCTCTCTCTCTCTCATTCTCTCTCTCTCTCACATAAATAAATAAAGTCTTTAAAAAAAAAAGAAAGAAAGAAACCAGCTGCTTGGGGTGCCTGGGTGGCTCCGTCGTTAAGTGTCTGCCTTCGGCTCAGGTCATGATCCCAGGGTCCTGGGATCGAGCCCCGCATCGGGCTCCCTGCTCTGTGGGAAGCCTGCTTCTCCCTCTCCCACTCCCCCTGCTTGTGTTCCCTCTCTCACTGTGTCTTTCTCTGTCAAATAAATAAAATCTTAAAAAAAAATAAAAAAGAAACCAGCTGCTTTAACAGTGTTCTCTCTCCCTTGGAACTGGATTTGACCTTCTTGTGCTGTGCTTTTTTGTCTTGTTTCTGCTGAAAGCAATTTTTTTTTTAAGAATTTATTTGAGAGAGAGAGAGACAGCGAGAGAGGGAACACAAGCAGGGGGAGTGGGAGAGGGAGAAGCAGGCTTCCCGTGAAGCAGGGAGCCCGACATGGGGCTCCATCCCGGGACCCTGGGATCATGACCTGAGCCGAAGGCAGACGCTTAATAACTGAGCCACCCAGGCGGCCCTGCTGAAAGCAAATTTTAAGACTCCATCCAATCCAGTCTTTTTACCATAAGGAGGCCAACATTTGATTTTGTTTTCCTTCAACATTGCCTACAACTACAGACTGTCTTACTTTTCATAATCTTAGTTAGCTAACTCTTGTCTTATGCAGGAATCCAATTTCTCTTCCTAAAAATGTACACTTTGGGCACCTGGCTGGCTCAGTCGGAAAAGCATGTGACTCTTGATCTTGGGGTCATGAGTCCAAGCCCCACATTGGGTGTAGAGACTACTAAAAAAAAAAATTAATTAAAAAAAAGTATACTTACCCAACACTTTTACTGATATCAGCCAGGCTTATCCTAGTTAATAATGCTAATATACTGTCCTTCCCGGTGGTATTTCATTTGGAACTCTGCTATAACTGTGGAGTGACACTCTGGGCTCTCTGAGGGATTTCAAATTTCAGTTGTCTGGGAACTTTAAAATATAACAAACTTTTTAAAAAATTATACAAATTTCCAAACAGGTACAAGAGTAGAAAGATGTATACATCACACAGATCTAACATTATTAAGATTTTTGTCACATTTACTTAATCTATTCCTTTTCTTTCTCTTCTTTGTTGACATATTTCAGAGCAAATCCAAGACATCGAGTCATTAAATTCTATGTATCTTAATATGTATCTCTTAAAAAAGGAAGGCATTTTCTTATATAATCACAATGCAATTATCTAATCTAGAATTAACAGTAATTGTTTTGATGGGGCGCCTGGGTGGCTCAGTCATTAAGTGTCTGCCTTCGGCTTGGGTCATGATCCTGGGGTCCTGGGATCGAGTCCCACACTGAGCTCTCTGCTCGGCAGGAAGCCTGCATCTCCCTCTCCCACTCCCCCTGCTTGTGTTCCCTCTCTCGCTGTCTCTCTCTGTTGAATAAATAAATAAATAAAATCTTTAAAAAAAAAAAACAATAATTGTTTTGTTTACAGGCTATTGAAATGAAACAACTCATAAGAATTTTATACTATAAAAAACATAGCACTGTATTAGAATAACAATATTCTGTAGCTTCAAAACAATTTTAAAGGGAAATTTATTATGTTCTGAAAGGCAAGATGCTTACCTACCATTCAACTAAAGCTGAGTTCAAGATGTCTACAACTAAAAAAATACACAGTATCAAGATTTCAGTCTTTGTACATTATTTTAATTAAAAACACACTGTTATTACAGATATACAGATCTAAAATTGTAAATTAAAATACAGAGTGCAATAAAGTGGCTTTGTAAATTTTTTTCACTGAGACACACTTTCTATCACATTTAGATATTTGATTGGTAAGACATAGTAAATAAGAAGTACAGATTTCCCAACGTCATGATTAGTAAATTCCTCTGCAAATGAATGAAGTTATACAGTCATCAAAGGAGAAAAGGAGAAAAGTTGGATGGCCCTGCCTACATTGTACTAATGTGAGGAAGAGACACAGTAAGAGCTATAACTATAGTGAAATGTTAGAGCTATAGGCGATATAGCTTCCTCAGCGTTCTACCAATAACATCCTTGATAAATAAACATCCTTAAACGTAAAATAGTTCTTATGGTGATTAACATAACAATAAAAAATTAAAAAAAAAAACGTAAAATAGTTCAGTATGATTGCATCTATATTTGTTCCACAATGACAATTTGTTAATTTTTAATCCAATATATATTTTTGAACTGCAATCATGTACAAAGATATGAGAAATCTTGAAAAGAAACCCTTAGTACCAAGTTGAAAGGCCTGTAGAAAATAAGTGTGGAAAGAAACATTGGCTACATGCCAATTTTTATTTCTAAGAAAAAGTCTTACATAATTAAGTCGTCTGTCTTACAAAACAAAAACAAAAAAATCCTAAAAATAATACCACAAATCCAAATTAGCTGAATTTAGAGTAACAAAGTCAAAGCCAGTCTTCTTATCTGCATATCAATGTGATAAATCAAACTGCACTGGGGGGGGGGGACTTTATCTGCTCCTAGCTCCTAAACAGAACTGATGATTACTTTTAGCACTTAGAGACAACTGTGATACTGCTCTTTTTAAAAGATGTATACTAGAAATCCAATAGAATGTGTTACTCATGATATTCCACAAAAGCTGTAAGGCAGCCAAGAGTTGATTACATTTAAGGACATTTAAGCTTGCACTCTTAATGCCCACTAATGGGCTTTGTGCCAATATTCAAAAAATATACTTTTCATCTACTAAAGACGAAATAATAAGGAAATACAACTATTACATTATATCCCAGCATAGAGCTACTATATTTGTACAAAGGAATCACTAGTTAAAGAGTTATTTGTCTTTTCCTGTCTAGGAATCGGGCTGTAATCTAAATGTTGACAGTGCCAAATTTCAACTCTCAAGACAAACAAGAGCTTACGTGTCAAGATTAATTCTCTTTGGCCGTAGTGGATACCATTTTCTCTGGGGGCAGTCTTTAGTTCGCCTTCTTTTCAAGACCAGGTCAGTGGCTTTCCTGGTTGAAGTCTCTGTTGGTGTGGTTTCTATTTGTGTTATAAAGCTCTCAGGTGTAACATCTGGTTTCCTACAACAACCAGAAAAGACTTCTTGGTGGACTCTCTGGAGCTGGATAATAGGCTGCATCTTTAAGACTTGGGAAAATCCATCTCCTTGTTCAATTAATGCAGGCAAGGACTTAAACAAACAACAGTAATACTTAACATTAATTTCAGGTTGGAACACAAACACACAGAGACAGATACAACACTCTAGATTCTAATTCTTCAGGTCAAGGCTTTTTCTAAGACCTAATTATTTGGGTAATGGATATTGGCTTTACCTTAAAATACCAGTATTAGTTGAGGATTTTAACCAAAAACTAAAACTAAAAGATACATTCTATTCTTACGATGTCTGGTAGTAAAATAAAACTTTGGCAGCAGGAAGTAACAGAATTTCAGAGCCAAGGATTTAATGTCTGAAATTCCATATTTTAGGATAATAAGTATTTTAGAAATCTTGATCATCAAGAACAGGAATCAGTACATTTTTCCTGTAAAGGGCCTTACATCTCTGTCACAATTACTCAACTCTGCCATTGTAATGTAAAGAAGCCACGGACAATAAATAAATGGATAGAAATAGCTGTGTTCCAATGAATTTTTATTTACAAAGACAAGTGGCAAGGCTGGGTTTTTGCCTGCCCACCAGTTTGCCAACTACTGATAAAGAAAATGCTATGAGTATCAGAAAATCATGGAATCAATACAAACCACAAAAGAATGTTACAGAAAATTATCAGAACATGGGAGATTTAGAGGAGTTTTAAAGTAATTTTCATACACTAGGAATCCAAATGTTTCCCTGTATGCATAAAATAAATGTCAAGAAGATAAACAATTTTATTATGATAATATTAAGATATCCAAGTTGGATATGCAGCATAATATAGCAGTTAAGAATATATCTAGGCTCTAGAGCCAAATATCCAGGGTTTAAGTCCTGACTCATTTATTTATTTGGGCAATCTATAGCCTCTCTCTGTGCCTCAGTTTCTAAAATATAAAATAGGGATATTAGCAGTATCTACCTCAGAGGATTATTGCAAGGATTAAATAAGATAATATATGTAAAGCAGTTAGATGGTGCCTGACCCATAAATGCTCACTAAATGTTAAGTGATATTATTATCCAAACTTGTTTGATAGACTGCTAACTCTCAAAATTCAAAAATATAATCAATCTTCAAAGAAGCTAAATATAATACTGGCACATACTGGTGCCTACTAAATGTTAGTTATTCTCAATGTTACTGTCACTTTAATAAATTCATTAAAGATCTACTTAAAAGACTACTGAGAATTCCTGTTACAATAGACTAAAATACATATGGATGTTGAAAGCAAATACCTAGCTACATATTGTTCATTTTATAACTTTTTAGCATGTAGCTTTTACCTTCATGGCTTCACTGATCTCCTTAGCTATTGTTTCTCCTCTGCATTTCAAATTTTCCACACGAGAGGCTGCAAAGAAACCGCCAAATAGTAAGGTTTTTTATCTAATACCAAGTCATAAAAGACACAGATAGTATTTGGACAAAAATCTGTTAGGACTATCCACCTTAGCTCAATCTTTCTTAGAACATTTTGTAATCTATTAAAATAAGTGTCCTAAAATAAAGACTGTGGAAATGTTAGAACAGTAGAGAAAAACTAACAGTTATAAGATGATAGGCAACAAGAGTTATATTAGGAGTAGTCTTAGCACTGGGTGCCACTAATAGCCCAGTGTTTGTTCTACACATATCTACACTGTGTTTAACATCTTCAAGCCCAGGGTGCCTGGGTGGCTTGGTCATTAAGCGGCTGCCTTCGGCTCAGGTCATGGTCCCGGGGTCCTGGGATCGAGCCCCGCATTGGGCTCCCTGCTCAGCGGGAAGCCTGCTTCTCCCTCTCCCCCTGCTTGTGTTCCCTCTCTCGCTGTGTCTCTCTCTCTCTGTCAAATAAATAAATAATCTTAAAAAAAAAAAGAGGAAAATCTGGGTGGCTCAGTCAGTTAAGCGTCTGCTCAGGTCATGATTCCAGGATCCTGGGATCGAGCCCCACATCGGGCTCTCTGCTCAGCAGGGAGTCTGCTTCTCCTTCTGTGCTCTCCCCCCACCTCTCTCAAATAAATAAATAAAATCTTAAAAAAAAATTTTTTTTTAAATCTTCAAGCCCTGTCACATTTTAAATAGATATAGGCTAATATTTGATATGTGTATTACTTTGAGTTTTATATAAGTAAAACATATTTGAATTTGGAATATATACTATCATACTGCATTGAGGATACCTAGATGGGATTTCTGGGGGAAAAATCTGGATTAGACTGTAATATTAATTTTTCTTTCCTTCCTTCTTTGATGCTTTTCTGATTCCTAATACATTTTATTTCCTTCCAATCTTTGTTATAAATGTTCATGGCTACTTCACAACAGAACTGCATATTAAATGATACAAAGGGATAAAAATCCTACTAAAATTCCAAGCAAAACTGGATAAGAAAAATCATTCCATTTTGAAATCATCTACAAGTTAGTTCTTAGCAAATACATAACCATGTTAGGAGAGCTACAGCCTTACTGGCTTCAAGAAAGGGGCAAACAACCAAGCAAAAAATTTCTTTCATAGCTGCTATTTTTCTTTTCTGCCTTTCCTTAGGTCAAAAAAGTGAGAACACATTTAGAAAAAAGGGGAAATGAATCGCAAAAGTAACTGGGAAAAACAGGGTACTCAAAGAAAGAGAAAGGCAAAGGCAACAGGATGGCCTCAGAAAAAGGCCTCTTAACCATCTTTGCTACCAGAGACTTCTTTGGCAATCTGATGCAGCCTACAGACACCTTCTAAGAATAGTTCTAAATGTATTCGTTTTTTAATTGAGGTATAATTTACATACAGAGAAATGCAGATCTCAAGTTTAACATTCAGTCACCTGTGATACATGCATACCATGCATAGGACACTTCCATCACCCTAGAAAGTTTTTGTATCCCTTTCCCAATCAACCTTCTCTACAAGAAGCAACCACTCATCTGATTTCTATCATTATAACACTGTTTTTGCTTACTCTAGAATTTCAGAATGTTTTAAAATAAAATTTAAAAATACAATTATTACAAAGTTGTGATAGGTAATACATGTGCTTCTTTATTAATGGTTTAAGTAACAAGATCAAACGGCAGGTCTAATAATTACAATATGAAAATAATGAGCATAAACAATATTGTGAGGTACCTCCAACAACTGAAATTGAAAATATCTATGGCTGGGGCGCCTGGGTGGCTCAGTTGGTTAAGCAACTGCCTTCGGCTCAGGTCATGATCCTGGAGTTCCAGGATCAAGTCCCGCATTGGGCTCCCTGCTCAGCAGGGAGTCTGCTTCTCCCTCTAACCCTCCCTCCTTTCATGTGCTCTCTCTCTCTCATTCTCTCTCTCAAATAAATAAATAAAATCTTTAAAAAAAAAAAAGAAAATATCTATGGCTTTTAGTAGCAAAAAACATTACAGTTACTGCTAATACTACCACTGTGACCTACATTCAACACTGAAGGAAATGTTAAATTTCAGTCTGAGGTTAGTAAAAATAATGTAATTTTTTTCTATCCAAATTCATAATCCCCCTTTATTCTAAGGACCCTTGCCTTAGATTAATATGCTAATTTCAATTCTTTTAAGATTTAGGGAGATTTCCCCAAAGTACTTAGGCAATTATTAAATTTCCTTCTGAGTACGCAAATACATGATCCATGTCTTGGTACCCTTGCAGCAATCTGGCTTCTGGACAAGCCCACCCTTCAGGTCTCTCCCTCAAACTTACATACCTGTGTGGGAGTTGCCCATTCTTCCAACATTTATTATGTATTTTCCATGGACTAGGCCCAGCACCAGGGACTCAGAGTAAGGAAAAATGGTCTCTGCCCCTCAAGGAACTTTCAGGTTAGAAAAGAGAGACACACAGAAACACACAGAACAAACCAAACTTTTCCTGTGCAGTCTCACGTTTCCATGATCCCTGCCACGAATTCCACCCTCTGCCTGAACTGAGCATTCCCGGGCTACAGACTGCCACTGTGTCCTGACAGTTCTAGTAGAATACCTGGAAGACTTCACTGCACTGATTTGTTTAGAACAGTTTCTCAACCTCATCAGACCCAACTTCCCCCTTTAGAACATATTTCGTAAAGTTCCCCTTACTATTCCAAAAAAATTCATAATGTTATTTTTGTACATATAAATAAAAATACAAAGGAAAAACAGACATTTATCATAATAAAATATTACTTAATATGTTTAATATGTTCATATCCAACCATATCAGAAGACATAATGAAGTACTCAAATAATTGTACCTATTATACTAAGTTTGGATTTAAGAAAATTTATATCAGAAGTCATTCTACATAGAAAACAAAAGATCAGATATACAGAAATAGAAAAATTAGTGTTTTATGAGAATTAACATACTATTTGAATATGATAAGGAGGAAATAATGGAGTATGGATAACCTACTGAGACAAAGTATAGGCTGTTGAAAGGGTGACAATTAGAAGGTGCAATATTTCTACAAATGAAATGGCCTTATTAAAAATGTCATGTCAAAATCATTCCCTACCTTATAATATGGGAATGTGTAAGATTAAATCCTACTCTGCAATTGCACCATAATTCAGACTACATTTAGTATATACATTTACTTAAAGACTTCAGCGATCATACTATCAAAAGGCGATGAGGAACACAGGATAGACGGGGCCAAAACAAGAATATGAGAAACTACAGAGAAGATACATGGTTGACCTCTGTGGATCAATTCTGGATTGTGGATAGATCTCTGGGGATAGATTCTGAATAAGACTAAACATAAGGCATCTAAAAATATAATCAGAATTTTAAACAGATTTTTTAATATTAAAATTTTAATAGTCACACAATTTATCATTATACAGAAATATAATTTTTAGAATTTAGTGCGGCAATAATAGGAAGTATTTTAAAATCATTTCTTGGGCGCCTGGGTGGCTCAGTCAGTTAAGCATCTGACTCTTGATTTCAGTTCAGGTCATGATCTCAGGGTTGTGAGATTGAGCCCCATGCCAGCGTGGAGCCCGCTTAAGATTTTCTCTCTCTCACTCTCCCTCTGCACCCCCCCCGCCCCTGCTTGCACCCCCACATACATGCTCTCTAAAAAAAAAAAAATAATAATGAAGGAAAAAATCATTTCTATTAATTAAAAAAAAATGAGATTCCTACATTTTAGGTTTCCATTAACTTAGTAACATTTAGTTTTAGTCCTATTTAAAAGGACTCTCAAATCTTCTATAACGTATTTTTTCCATCAGCTTTTTTGCTTTTGTAATAACCACATACTGTACCAAAATCATTTTCAGTTAAAAATGCTGTTTGAAATGCTAATTCACTGTCCTTTGAAAAAAAAGGAGTATGAAAGTTGTAACTGAACCTAAAACATTTCATAGACTGATAAAATGTAGCACTGGTTGCAAAGATTCGTTTGTTTAGTTTGTTTCTTTTTAAAAGTTTTATTTACCTTTCCTGCACATGTTGACTAACAGAGAAGGAATATTTGAAGAAATATGATGATGCAAGTCAGAATAGTGGTTACCTCTGATGGCTGGGGAGTACTAACCAGAAAGGAAGGTAAGGAAACTGCTTTGGGTACTGGAAATATTACACAGTACAGACTGTCCCTAAAGTCAGAAAGCAGGATAAATATGTGTTAGTTACATTTTCAGATAATATACTCAATATCTTTTTCTTTAAACTCAAATTACCTTTTCAGGTAAAATATTTATAAAGTTAAGGCAATGGATCCAATTGTTAATACATAATACACTATTTTCCTCGTTTCTAGACTTTTTGGATACTTTCAATTGTACTTATTGTATACATGAAAACATAATGGGCACATTATTTGAAAATATAACATACTGTTTACCAATAAGTTTGTCCTATGTTTCCCAACCATGCACTCAGCATATCTAGATCAAGGTGGCAGTTACATGTGTTTATGTGTATGCTTGTGTATGAATTCATCAAACTATGCACTGTATGTTATACCTCAATTTATACACACATCCACACAATAATGAACAGAATCTTTTTTAACATCTACTCTAGAAAGTTATCTTACTTTCATTTATAGGGTATGCTAATTTATATTCTTCATTATTACTGCATGATTTACAAAATAATCTATCATCCAAGGGATTCTGAATTTTTGTATAAACACATGCTATTTTGAAAAAAAAAAACTGTCTATAAACCCATATTTATGGACAATAGCTGTTACCTGTCACACAAGCAATGACAATGTAAAAGTGCCAAGAGTAGTTTATGTGTAAAATGGAGTTAGGTCCCAGGTTTGGATAATTATAAAGATTTTTACACATGAATTTCTGGTGGCATATTCTAAAGTTGTGTTGGACATATAAGACATTTAGTATTCCTGGCTCCTGAATACAAAATGTCAGCCGTACCCTCTCCATTACTGTGGTAACCAAAAATTTCCCTCACTTTTTCAAAAGGGCCACTAGGGGGCAGTACTGTCTCCAGTGAGAACCATGGTGTTCTTATCTGTTAGCACTTCTTGGGAACAAGAACCTCATTCTCTTAACCTTGGACTCCCTAGTGTCGAACACAGTGCCTGACATGTAGAGCAGGTGCTCAACATGTACGATGAAACAAGGCTATGACAAGAGTGTGCTGTAGAGGCACAAAGAAGGGTGAGTTGGGAATTGAAAGAAGAGTAGAAGCTTCACAGGTGTTACCAGAAAGTCTCCATAGAAGAGGATCTGCTGCTAGATGGCTGGGGTGAGTGGGAATAGGAGGTTGGTGGTAGAGGATGTGCTATACCAAAACAAGGGAATAAATCAAGAAAGAAGAAAACACAGGAACCAGGAAACATGATTCAAAACAGAAGTACAGGAAATTCCTAGGATGATGAGGAAAGGAACAGATGGGACAAAAGCTTTGCAGAGGCCTAGACAGCAACCAGTCCAGATTAGAATAGGAAGACAAAAGGCTCCCAGAGGAATATCTCCAAGAAAAAGGAAAAGGTTTTAAAATGGATCTGATGGATAACCTTAAGTGTTTACCATATTGAGAGGAATTTTATAGTTCTATTGAAGAGTTTGGGAAAGAATTAGTGATAGACACAACAGAAAACAAAACAAACAAAAATAAAGCAATTGTCATTCTGAAGGATAAGAAGCTGTTCAAGAAAAATATACTCATAGTAATGATTACCTGACTCATAATGAACATTTATATAGTCACAACAATATAAATACTAAATACTACTGAGTTTTTGACAAAAATGAGAGATTAAAAGTGAAGCTGGTGAATGCAGTTTATTCTTTGAGAAACTTGACTATGAAAAGAAAACACGAGTACAGAGATGAGAAACACAATGGCATGACATCTGTCTCTACTTAATCCCAACAGCCCACTCCTATGGTAGTATGGGGTGGCATCCATTGCCAATCAATCTTGTGTAATAACCATTAACAACCCTGTGAAGCAAACAGGTTTCATCAGCCTCCTTTTATAGATAAGAAAACAGAAGCTGCGAGAACTGAGAACTGATCTAGAATAGAATTAGAACCCACATTTCCTAGAATTCAAAGCATACGCTGTTTTATATTTTATGTGTAACTTTCTAAAATACCCTTGTCCAGAATTATACTATACTCATAAGAATATAAATTAACAAATGGTCAAAAGTTAGCTCCAACATAATAAAAATCTCTTGAAATAAAAAGAAATTATGTCTGGTAAAAAACTATGAAAATAGAACAATTCTAGAGTTAACTATGTTTTAACAATTAACATTACAGTATCCTTTTTTTTAAGTGAATTAAATTCCTTTCATTGAAAACTAAGGAACATCAATAATTTTAGGAATAAAACCAAGCACACAAAGATTTTAAAAAGCACTAGAGGGGGGGAAAACAAACACATAATTAAAAATGATCACTAAATATGTGAATATGTTGCCTATAAATGCATCAAAAAAGCATTTTCCAACATTAATATCTGCTTAGAAATTTTCAAAATATATAAACTTTCACTCCCTCACTCAAGATTATTTTAAATGAATTTTTCACTTCTTGTAACTGGTAAGAGCATATAGGTAGTCCTGATATACAAACATCTGACTGAATAATGTATCACATGCAGATGGCTAGTCCCTGCCAGCTAAGAGACTGCAGATGGGCTTCCTTCAGAAGCGTTCTCAACGGCTTTCTCTCCACAGCCTTCATGGGGACATCTTTGTGACTCCACTATCCTCTCACTGCAAAGGTGTTTAGGGATCCAAACTGTTCCCTCCAAATCCTATTTAAACATCTGTAGTGGAACTAATGTGCATCTGAAAGATGATTTTCCTAATAATTTTCAACATAAATGGGTAGTATTTCAGCTACATTATATAGGAAAAAATAGGTCTTTAAAGGGTAGCCTAGAAACTTACCCATTTATAATACCACTTGCAAATTTTTTCAGAGGGGAAATGCATTTCAAATTCCAAAGCTCAGATTGAATAAGAATTTTTGAAACAACCATTTGTAAGTGGGTAACCACCTGTAAATATTCTGGCAGTGGCTTAAGCAAGTTGGCATTATTAGGAAAGAAGAGGAACTGTCTCTAAGTCTTCTGCTTGTAGGGTAAGCAAAAGAACTGGAAGTATCAAGTCTACTGTAGAGAAACTTAAAATAGCTCCTTGTCATCTGTACATATTTAGTGAAGGACGAGGGGCGGAGGGAAAGGGAGGCTCTTCAATTAACTTCAAAGACCTTTTTTAAAAAAGAAGACAATATAGAAGCAATTATTAGTTTTACTAACAGGATCACAAAAGGGTATAACTGACAAATGAAAACTCTTCTTACTGGTAGACAACTAATCAGAGGATTGCTGCAAGGATATTAAAAAAAAAAGTTTGCTCTTAAAAATGTGGAAGTAGGCACTCTTGAGGACACTGCCTTCCCTAGGCACTTGCTTTCTAAAACATAGGGAAATAAAAAAGCGGAAATGAAAGATTGGGTAATCAACCTAGTTTTGCTTTCAGGTCACTGCACTGACTAAACTGGGAAACATGAACTTCTAAAAGCCTGCATGAATGTAGACATTCAGCAAAAAAGCACTAACTGAGGGCTTCCTTTCTATTCCCAGTGTATTTTATGTGCATAAATGAGCAAGCAAGCATGCATTACATAGGATGTCTGGCTTATACTGGTTGCTAAAGGGATAACTAAAGGCATGAAAAAGAACAATAATTGAAAAGCAGCACGTTTGGTGAAAATGAAACAAAAATCTAAGCAGTGATTTATGACTTCTGGAAGGTAACCCTTTGCTACAACTTAAACAGAACTGTTGAACACACCTACTAGGTCGCAGATATATATAATCCTCTATATGCATGCCCACCTGCACCTCACCAGCATCTTCTGTACTGAAGAGTTTTATCTCTTTTAAGGTACCATATATTTTCAAACTCCTAGCCTGTGTTTGCTGGCCTGGGCCAAGTCTCTAACATTATCCTGTAATGTTCTTTCCCACTATTCCCTCCACTGGAGTCTCAGTGGTCTTTTACTCCATAAATATTCAAGCTCACTCTTGACTTAGGAACCTTGTTCTAGCTCTTCCCTAACTGAAAAGCTCTTCCTCTTGTCATAAGATAAATTCCTTCTTGTTACTTCCCCAGAAAGTGTTTTCCATCACCTAAACACATCACCCTACCACTGATTGTTTACTTTCATATGTTTATACTTTTCTTTTCCCAACTAGAACATAATTTCCATAGAACAGGGACCGTGTTTGTGTTGCTCAACATTATATCCTCTACAGTGAGAACAGTTCCAGCATATCGTAGACATTTGATAAATATGATGAGTGCATGGATGAATAATAGTCACTCAATATTTATTCAGCATGGTGCTATATACTGGTCACATACAATGCAAATGCAAAGTAAAAAAGCTCATGGAGCTTTCAGTTTTGTGAGACCATAAACAAGGAAATACACAAATATATTGTAACAACTGCTATTAAGGAAATAAACAAGTATTATGATAGAGTACTGGGGAGAGGCTATTGTCATTATGGTAGTCAGGGAAGATCTCTCTTGAGGAGGCAGCCTTTAAATGAGAAAGAAAAATTGAGAAGATGCCAACTTTAGAAGCACCAGGGAAAAGCATGTGTGAAAGTGAGGCACTTTCAAAGAACTGAAAGGTGGACCATAGGGCTATGGCAAAAAGGAAAGTGCCTGAAATGAATTTGGAGAGGTTAAGTGGAGGCCAGATCATGGAAGGGAATGTTAAGAAGTTTGAAATGTTATTATTATTGGGAGCCTGGGTGGCTCAGTTTGTTAAGTGACTGCCTTCGGCTCAGGTCATGATCCTGGAGTCCCGGGATCGAGTCCCGCATCAGGCTCCCCGCTCAGCAGGGAGTCTGCTCCTCCCTCTGACCCTCTTCCCTCTTGTGCTCTCTATCTCTCTCTCAATAAATATCTTTTAAAAAATGAAAAAAAAAGAAATATTATTATTCAATTGGAAGATTTTAGGATTTTAAGCAGAGGAATGAAAACTGATTTGTAGTTTTTAAGAGTATCGTTAGACTTCTGGTCAACTTGGTCTTGAAAATTCACAAAACTCCCCACCTTTGTCCAAAACATCATCGGATAAATACAGAAAATTAAAAAGATATCCCAAAGCATATACAAAATAAACATTTCTACGAACTATAAAAAAGTAAAAGAGAAAAAGCTGTAAGTCAGGCCAAAGTTGCAGATCCACCAGTAAGCAGATGGTAAGTAGGCAGTAGGTAACCAGGAATTTGCTTCCTATAACATAAAAGGGGCCCACCCAAAGTGCTCCAGAGGAGCAGGAAATGGGAAGAGCCAGCTTCACTGTATGAAACCAACAGCTGAGATAGAGTTTTCCTACCCTGAAAAGGAGGCTGAAAAAGACCTGCCATTAACCATGGCCAGGAGCTGAGGTGTACATTAGAAATGATGGGAGCCAGATAATGCCTCAAAGCCTGGGCCTGGACCAAGCTGCCTGCTGACTTAGTGACTAGATCCACTATCTCCTCTATTACAGTGGAACAGGGGCCCCATGCTGCCAACTCAAGATTTGTTCTTTGCTGAGACTGTTCAGGGTCCAGATGAAAGGCAACCACAAAACTACTAGACAGGAAGGGGGGAAAGCAGTGACAAGAAATAGGTACATAAATAATCTTAGTGAAGAAGAGTCTGCAAATCAAAATTCCAAAATACATGAAGAAATCACAACCATGAATGACAGCTAACATAACTAATGTGTCAAGGTGAGAAACTTACTGCAGATGGCATTAAAAATAGAGCAATCTAAATTTTTAAAAAGTTTAGGATCCTCTCATAGCTAAAGGAAATCATAATACACAGTACAAAAGAAAAAAATTATTAAATAAAAACAAGAATACAAAAATAGAAGAATTGATAAAGAAGCAAAGTTGAAAGATTAAGTTAAAGATTTTCTAGAAGATGGGAGTCCTCTGATTGAAAGTATACTTGGAGATGTGAGTGAAAGATGGGAGGAAAAAGGATGCAAGCAAGACATAAAAATCCCACCCCCCAAAATGTATATAAATCTATTTAAATAAAATTGTGTGTGTACAAAGCACAAAGAAATTACCAATAAAAGGCAGAGTTGAACTATTGTTACATTGTTGAGTGAAAAAGTCAAGAATGTATTATGTAATACTGATATAGGAAAAAAAACAAAACCCCCTGTGCCTGTCTGCTCACAAATACACTGATAAAGATCTAAAACCAGACACATCAAACTGTCAAAGTACTTGTCTATTTGAAGGTGTGTGGGATCAGGCAGACTTGGGAGGATTTTCATTTACTACTTATATATACACCACTGGTTATTTAAAATTTCATGTTAAACTTGCATTTACTATGAGCACAAAAGTATAAAAATATAACATAATTTAAAATACAAACACAGATCTATGGCAGTTGAATTGGAGGATTTCTACCATATACTTAGGTTAAAAGAGTAAACTGCACATAGTTTGAATACATGACTCAATTTTCTGTAAAATAAATTATCCCACAAATGTTCAGTGCATATATATTCCTGTATGATTGTATGAGTGGAGAAAGATGGATAAATGGATTTGTACCAGGTTAAGATTGGATATCTGAAGGTGTAGTGAATGGAAGGGAGAGACGAAGCCAAAACAAAAAGTAAAAAATAGAATACTATATTTTTTAAATATATATGATCAATTTATATAAAATTGTGTATTTATTTCATAGATACTTCTTGAGTGTACAATGTCAGATAATGATCTTAGAGAGTTAGCAGGGGACAGAGAAGTACAAAACAAAGTCCTTGTTCACAGGGAGTTTATAATACAGTGGGGGGAGGGATGAAGATGATAAAATAAGCAGAAATTATATGTCATTTAAGCGGTGAAAAAAACAAAAGCAGATTAAGGGGACAGAGTATGACCAAGGGGGTTAGAAGGGAATGTGACACAGGTTATCAGGAAAGACCTCTCTGATGAGGTAACTTTGAACAGAGAGCTGAGTGAAGTGAGTCAGGCAGGTGGTTTCAGATAGGAACCAGGGAACAGCAAGTGCAAAAGCCACAGGGCCAGTGTGTGTTTGGCATGTCCTTGGGGAAACTGCAAGAATGCTAGTGTGGTTGCAGCACAATAAGGAAAAGGTGAGAATGATAAGAGACCAAGGTCAGAGATGAAATCAGAGAAGCAGCCACGGACCAAGTCAGAGAGGATCTTGTAAACCAAGGGAAGTAGGATGGGCAGCCACTACAGGGTTTTAAGCAGGGGTGACATCATCTGATTATGCTTTGAAAGGAATTCTCTGGATGCTGTGTGGGAAACTGGAATGCAAGGAAGGAGACCGGTGAGGTGACTATCATAGTAATCTTGCTAAGAGAACATGGGTAAGAGAGGTAGTGATGGATTTGGTGGAAAGTGGCTGAAAATTTGGAATATGTTTTCGAGGTAAGGGCAGCAAGACCTGCAGGTGGACTGAAGGTGTAGGAGTCAAGCAATAATCATGAGTATTTCTTACACTTTTGACATTTTTAGAATGTGAATGTACTTATATAATCAAGAAAAAGCAATAAAGTTATTTTCAATGTTAAAAAAAATAAGAAAAAAGGACACATCAAACACCATGCTAGATAACTAAAAATAAACACCTAGACATATTGTGGTAAAACTGCAGAACATTAAGAATGCAGAGAAAATCTACAAAGTCAGGAGAGAAAAAACAGACTATCTATAAAAGAATGGCAGTATAGACTCTCAAGAGACTTCTTATCAACAATGAATGTCAGGCATGCAGATTGGAAAGGGCGAAGTAAAACTATCCTATTTGCAGATGATATGATAAAATCTTTTATATAGAAAATTTTAAAGAGTCCACTAAAAAACTATTAGAATTAATAAATGAATTCAGCAAGATTAATATATAAAAATCAATTCCATTCCTATACCAATAGCAATGAACAAAGTGAAAATAAAATTTTTAAAAATTCCAATTACATTAGCATCAAAACAATAAAACACTTGGGAATGACATAAAAAAAGAAGTGCTAAAAACTAGAAAACCTCATTGGAAGAAATCAAAGAAGATCTAAATAAATGTAAAGATGTCTGTTGTTCATGGATTGGAAAACTTAATACTAAGTTAGCATTACTCCCAGATTAATTTACAATTTTAACACAATCCCTATCAAAATCCCAGCTCTGGCTTCTTTGCAGAAATTGACAAACCGATTCTAAAATTCACATGGAAATTTAAGGGAGCCACAAGTGCCAAACAATCTTAAAAAAAAAAAAAAAAGCTAAACTAGAGTTACCATATAATCCAGCAATCCCATTCCTAGTTACATATACTCAAGAATTGAAAACATATGTCCACACTGACTGAGCCAGCCAGTAGAGCAAGCAACTCTTAATCTCAGGGTCATGAGTTCAAGCCCCACCCTAGGCTCAGAGCTTACTTTAAAAACAAAATCCCTACACTGATGAATGGATAAATAAAAAGTATATATATATAAAAGGGAATATTATTTGGCAATGAAAAGAAATGAAGTAGTGATACATGCTACAACATGGATGGACCTCAAAAACACTACGCTAATTGAAAGAAGCCATTCTGGGGCGCCTGGGTGGCTCAGTCGTTAAGTGTCTGCCTTGGGCTCAGATCATGATCCCAGGGTCCAGGGATGGAGCCCTGCATCGGCTCAGCGGAAAGCCTGCTTCTCCCTCTCCCTCTCCCCCTGCTTGTGTTCCCTCTCTCACTGTGTCTCTCTCCATCAAATAAATAAAATCTTAAAAAAAAAAAGCCATTCTTTTTTTTTAATTTAAATCCAGTTAATTAACATAAAATGTATTATTTGTTTCAGGGGTACAGGTCTATGATTCATCAGTCTTATGTAATACCCAGTGCTCATTACAACACATACCCTCCCCAATGTCCATCACCCAGTTACCCCTCCCCTCCAGCAACCCTCAAGTTTGTTTCCTAAGATTACGAGATTTGTCTTATGGTTTGTCTCCCTCTCTGGTTTCATCTTGTTTCATTCTTAAAGGACTACATATTGCATGATTCCATTTATATGAAATGTCCAGAACAGTCAAATCTGTAGACAGTAAGCAGATTAGTGGTTGCCTAGGGCTAGGGGAGAGAGAGAGAAGAGACTGGGGGAGAATGACTAAGGGATATGAGATTTCTTTTTGAAGTGATGAAAATGTTTAAAAAATTTATTTTGGTGATGGTTGTATAACTCTTTGAATATACTGAAAGCCATCAAGTTGTACAATTTAAATGTGTGAATTGAGGGGGCGCCTGGCTGGCTTGGTCACTAAAGCATGCAACTCTTGATTTCTGGGTTGTAAGTTTGAGCCCCATGTTGAGTGTAGAGTTTGCTTAAAAATAAAATCCTTTTAAAAATTAAATGTGTAAATTGGTATGGTGTATGAATTACATCTCAATAAAGTCATCTAAAAAAGGAGTACGGAGATAATGATGTAATATATTCCCTATGGTAAATGAAGATAAATAAAACAAAATTTAAGAGCAAGATGAAATAAAAACTAAGAGAGTCTACCACCCACAGACTTTTACTCAAAGTACCTAAAGAAGCACATCAACAAGAATAGTGAACCTAGAAGGAAGGCATGAGATTCAAGAAACAGTAATCACAGAATTTGGAAAATTTTGTTGATAAATGTAATCATTGAGTACAAAAAAGTAGTAATGAGTAAACTGTATTTTTTAACAAAAGAAAAACTAACATTCTAGACTCAAAGAAAAAAACCAGGGAAGGTGTGTGCTTATTCAGTGGGTAAAGTGTAATAAGGTCCTTGTCTTGCTTAGGAGGGGACTTGAAATACTGAACAACTCCAGACTTTCAGATAATTTTAGAATTCCAGCTAAGCTACATTCTAGCTCAGCTAAAATTTGATAGGTAACACTAAAAGAAAAGAAACAGGAGCGCCTGCGTGGCTCAGCCGGTTAAGCATCTGCCTTCGGCTCAGATCATGATCCCAGGGTCCTAGGATCGAGCCCCACATCAGGCTCCCTGCTCTGCAGGAAGCCTGCTTCTCCCTCTCCCTCTGCCTGCCACTCCCCCTGCTTGTGCTCTCTCATTCTCTCTCTGAAATAAAATCTTAAAAAGATAATAATTTCAAAAAAAAAAAGAAACATAGCATATAGCTTCCAAACCAGAAAAAAAAAAGAAAATTCTACCAACATGATAGAAGGCAAAAAAAAAAGAGGGAAAATGGTAGAAGAAAACTCCTAAATTTGCAAATTAAAAACTACTCAGACCTGAGCTATGAAACCTCTGTATGTCAAGACTTGGAAATATGGCTAAAGCAGGACGTAGCAGCCTTCAATGCATTTATTAAATAATAACTCAAGGGGCGCCTGGGTGGCTCAGTCGTTAGGCGTCTGCCTTCAGCTCAGGTCATGATCCCAGGGTCCTGGGATTGAGCCCCGCATCGGGCTCCCTGTTCAGCCGAAAGCCCGCTTCTCCTCTCCCACTCCCCCTGCTTGTGTTCCCTCTCTCGCTGTGTCTCTCTCTGTCAAATAAATAAATAAAATCTTAAAAAAAAAAAAAAACTCTCAAACTAAGTGTTCAACTAAAGAAGCTATAAATTACAGTGAAAACTCAAGAAAGCAGGAAGACCATAACTAAAGATAAGAATTCAAGGAACCAGAAAACTCAAAAAAAAAAAAAAAAAAGACTCAGAGAGAAACTCAGAAAAACTAAAAGATAACTTTTTGAAAAGATTATAAAAACAGAAACCTAAAGCAAGATATTACCAAAAAAGAGAAAGCTTAAACAATGTTAAGAAAGAAAATAATCATATGTGGAGTAGAGATTTTTCAAACATAAGCAATTACTATAAATAATTTCATATCAACATACTGAGCACATGGATAAAACAGACTATTTTCCAAACAAGTATTACCAAAATTGATTCAAGAAAGAAAAAAAAATGAAGAAATAAATAAGCATTAAGTATACTAGTGTTTAGAATAGCTAGCTAAAGGCTAAGTCAGATATCACCCCAACCACCCACTAGGGTCAGTTTTATAGATGAATCTTATCAACTCTTCAAAGAACAAATAACCTCTGTATTTACAAACTGTTTTATGAGGGCAGTATAACATTGATGCCAAAATTAGAAAAGGTCAGCATGTTTTAAAACACCACACGTACATTTTTTGTGTGTAACTACAGAAGCAAATATACTAGAAGCAAATATACTAAACAAAGTATAAGAATAGGGTATAGGTAAATTTAATTCCACAGTGCATGAAAAAAATATATTAAGTGGGGTTTTCTCAATGAAGGCAAAGATAACCATCAGAAAAATCTGTCAATGTTTATTCACCATATTAATGGAGTTAGAGATAAAAAGCATATGATCTAAGGGCACAAGGGAACTTTATGAATTTTAGAAAATGCTCCATATCTGAATTGTGGTGATGGTTACATAGTTGTCTACATTTGTCAAAACTCAAACTGTATGCATAAAATGAATTTTATTATATGTAAATTATTCCACAATAAAGTTGGTTAACAACTATATGATCCCAATTTGTACAAAAGAAGTATTCGATAAAATTAGACACTTACTCATTTTAAAATATTATGACCACTAATATTGCTACTAGTCACCATTACACTGATGATTCTAATCAATGTAATAAGACAAAAAAAGATGTATAAAGTTAGAAAAAAGATGTATAAAGTTAGAAAAAAGATGTATAAAGTTAGAAAAAAGATAAAATCCATCACTTGCAAATGATATGATTATCTACATTTTTAAAAATCTAACTGAAACTAGATAAACATTAGAACTAAAAAGAGTTCAGCAAATAAAAATCAATGGTGTTCTTTTTTTTTTTTTAAGATTTTATTTATTTATTTGACAGAGAGAGAATGAGAGAGAGAGAGCACAAGAGGGAGGAGGGTCAGAGGGAGAAGCAGACTCCCCGCTGAGCAGGGAGCCCGATGCGGGACTCGGTCCTGGGACTCCAGGATCATGACCTGAGCCGAAGGCAGTTGCTTAACCAACTGAGCGACCCAGGCGCCCCTCAATGGTGTTCTTAAACATCAGCAATATTCAATTATACTATGTAATTGCAAAATGCTACCATTTACAAGAGCTACAAAAAGGTATCTAGGCACAAATAAAAGATGCGCAAAACCTATAAAGAAATTTATAAAACGCTATATTTTTTCTTATAACTATTTTTATTACACATTTTTAAATACTTCTCTACATCATTACAGAATGCCTACCATATCCATTCCCTTAAACAACACTGTTCTCAAAGAAACAAGAGGGTACCACTCTTACAATCATCTTTATTACATGTGTTCATAAAACACTATTGAAGGACATTTTGGGAAAAAAAAGGATATATAATATGTTCACAAATAGGAGGATGTACACTGTTAAACACGGCACTTCCTTCTAAATTAACCTATAAATATCAAAGGATCTTTATGTCACTTGGGTAGAAGATTTCTTAAAGACACTGAAAACAAATTATAAAGGAAAAAAAACTAGTAAATCCAACTACATTAAAATTTATATATAAGATCATTATTAAAAGACAAGCCAAAAATTGAGATCAATTATTTACAGTGCTTATAGCCAAAGGATTAATATCCAAATGTGTGTGTGTACATGTATATGGATATATGCCTGTATGTACAACTCTTAGAAGTTCAAACAAACCAACAGAAAAATAGGCAAAGAATATAAATAGGCAACTCACAGAAGAAACTGTAGGGTTAGAAGAAACTGTAGGGTTAGGCTGAATAGTAAGAGTTCAAATGTAATAGCTGAATAGAAACAAACCTTATGACCTAGAAATTCTGCTTCCGGAAATCTACTCCAGAAAATCTGTGGCATATTTACACTATACAAGGAAACAGTTATAAGAATGTTCTTGTAATACTATTTATAACAGCAAAAAAAAAAAATAATAATCATCTAAGTGTCTCTCAACAGAGAAATGGATAAGCAGTGGTGTATTCATATTTGGAATACTATGTATTAGCTCAACGAATAGAAAGCTTTGTGTATATACAATGTCAAGGGGGAAAAAGTTGCAGAATATGATCAGTATGATAGAATTTATAGAAAAATCTAAAAACAAATGCCATACATTATTTATGGTTACATAAAGTAAAAGCATAGAGTTACATAGAGTTACATAGAGTTACATAGAGTAAAAGCATAAATAACATGGACAATAAGGGATCCATTCAGCTTGAAGATAGTGATTACTTCTGAAGTAAGAGAGAATAGAATAGGATGGTGAAGGAGTACAGAGGTTTCAGGTGCATCTGTAGCTTTTAGTTCCTAAAAACGTCTGAAACAAATTTGGCAAATATATGAATAGCCCTTAAATATGGGTGGTAGCAACAAAGATGTTTATTATGTTATACTCCATATTTTCCATATATTTGAAATATTTCAAAGAACTTCTAAAAAAATCAACTGTTCTACACACACACACACACACACACACACACCATGAAATGAGAAAAAACAAGAGTGAAACAGAAAGACCTTCTAGAAAGCATGTGTAGAAATCCTGGCTAAAGTGACAGTGATCCAGATTAGAAGTGATAATAGCAGGATGGAGAGAAATAGATGAATGGTGAGATTATATTTCAAAGGAATAATTTGTAGTTTATTGATGGACTGGATATGAGGAGTTCAGGGGAGGAAAGAATCAAGGTTGACTTCTAACTAAAGCAATAATGTAGATTAAGGTGCCATTTACTCAGATAGGGAAAACTCGGAAAAAAACCAGTTAAGGGCATGAATGAATTCTGTTTTATGTTTATCTTTTACACTCAAACATAAGCTCTTTAAAGGGAGAATCTGTCTACTTTATCTCTGTATCACTCAAAGTTCGTAACATAACTGCCAAATCAATGTTATACACATTGGCTAAGTATTGCTTTTTTAAAAACCAGAAAACCTTTAAAAATGTCAACTTTCAAATAAATTACTTAATATTCAAATAGCAAGAAGAAAAAACTTTCAAGAAGTTCCCACAAAAATTTTCCCATGCAGCTTATTCGGACTTTTAGGTTCTATACAAATTTATGCTTTCTATTTTCCTAAGCCATTTGAATTAATTTTGTATGATTTTACCAGTTAGATGTATTATAAGTTATGTATAAGGTATGGCGTTGTAAATGAGATAGGATTTATAAGGTTATTTTTTTTTAATTTTATTTATTTGAAAGAGCATGGGGGGAAGCATGAGTGGGGGGAAGGGGCAGAGGAAGAGGGAGAAGAAGGCCCCCCTTGAGTAGGGAGCCAGACACAGGGCTCAATCCCAGGATCTTGAGATCATGAACTGAGCCGAAAGCAGATGCTGAACCGACTGAGCCGCCGAGGCGCCCCTATGATAAGGTTATTATTACATATTATCTCTTTATAAACTAGTACTTATGTATTTTAGTTATAGATTATTGAACCCCTCATCTCTTGTGATTCATAATCCAACCTTGGTAAGTAGGAAGAACAATGTAATATTTACTGACAGAGCTGGCATTCACACCTAAAGCATCAGGCTCCAAATCCAGAATTCACCATAAAAAAACTGAAGTTTTGGGGCGCCTGGGTGGCTCAGATGGTTAAGCAGCCGAAGCATGACCTTCGGCTCAGGTCATGATCCCAGAGTCCTGGGATCCAGCCCCACATCGGGCTCCTGGCTCAGTAGGGAGCCTGCTTCTCCCTCTCCCTCTGCCTTCTCTCCCTGCTCGTGCTCTCTCTCTCTCTCTGTATATCTGTGTCTCAAATAAATAAAATCTTTAAAAAAAAACAAAAACAAAACTGAAGTTTGAAGAAATCAAGGGATTGCCCCAAAATACACAGCTAATAAAATTGTGAGTTAACTTTGCTGTGCTTACAGAACTGATGCTATTCTAAGTTTATAAACATTATGAAAGTGTATAACAACAAAATCTCAAAATTTATCCAAAAGATAGATTCTTAATTATTCTTTTGCTTACTTTCGAAGTCAGAATAATATGATATAGAGGATTTTTCCACTATTACTACATAACTGGAATGGTAGGGGAAAAAAAAATCATATAGACCTTTTAAAGATCATTTAAGTAAATTTGTTTTCCCTCCTAAGATAAAAAGGTTACAAGTTTCTTTAGAGGATAATTATATCTAAAAAGTAATACTTGGGGGGATGCCTGGCTGGCTCAATTGTAGAGCATGTGACTCTTGATCTCCAGATCATGAGTTCGAGCCCCATGTTGGGTGTAGAATTTAAAAAAAAAAAAAAGAAGAAGAAGAAGAATAGTAATACTTGGGTAATTATGATACCACAAGTTTCAATTATTATCTTTATGTTGTTCAAAATCAAAACAAGTATACATCAACCACTGCATTTTGACAACTTTCCCTGTTTAGTGAGCCTAGGTCAACTTTTATTTGTCAAACAGAGTGAATGCTGTGATTTTAACAAATTTCTGAGTATCTATATACTTGTACAACCCCCTCTTGGTTTATCCCCATTGGCATTGGGAGATTTAAAAGGGGCAGGAGACATGTTAGAAAGCAGTACACAATTTTACAAAGATAAAGTACTCAAAACCGTAAGTATAAGAAGCCCATACAAATAAATCAAGGTTTTAACTGTTTTTCTAATAGTTCAGAAATGGTACTTAAAGAAAGGGGGTGTGCATCTGGGTGGCTCAGTCAGTTGAGCATCTGACTCTTGATTTCAGCTCAGGTCATGATCTCAGGGTCATGGGATTGAGCCCTGCATCAGGCTCCATGCTCAGCACAGAGTCTGCTTGTCCCTTTCCCTCTGCTCCTCCCCAGCTCACGTGCACATGCACGCTCTCTAATAAATAAATACAATCTTAAAAAAAAAAGAAAGAAAAGAAGAAAGAAATGGTACTTTTGAGTGCCAAAGGAAAACACCAAAAGGTCTCTTAGGAAAATTGTTACAAATTTTTAAATGTGAGAATAGAATCATTTAAAAATATATATGATCCACATTTTTAGCAATGCAAATTCTGTTGCTGGATTTACTTAAGTTTTTATCAATTTTATTTCTCTGAGTTTTAAAGGATGCATCTAAATGGAAACAGAACTGAGTTCAAAGTATATCAAGTATGCATATCTCCTCTTAAGTTCAACATTATATTTTTATTGGATTTTATTTTGTAAACAATGAGAAACCAATGAGTCATCACACTGGGGAGTGACACCATGAATGCTTTAACAGTATAACTTTGGCTGTAATACAAAGAATGGACAGTATAGTAGCAATTAGAAATGGGAAGATACTATAATAGAAGTTAGAGATTGAGAAGATATAATAGTCTAGGTCAGGGGAGAGCTTTATAAAAGTCCAGATTCCTAGGACCTACTCCTGGAGATTGCTGAGTCAGTACACTTAGAGCAAGTTTTTATAATTCTAGAGAAGAGCTAAACACGGATGACTGGTAGTGAGTTAGAGCATCGAAGGGAAGATACCCTTCACACTGACACCTTTAAAAGAGTATCAGGAACTCATAAAAATTACAAGCTGATGCTTCACTTTTATCACAAATGAGCGCTGACTCACCTGGATCAGGGTCATATTTTAGGTCCAATGGATGTACAACAGGGTAGTACTGCTTCTAAACACAATATAAATTAAAACAGATTTAATCACTTAATCCTTCATATAAACATTTCCTTCACCTAATGTAAGCAAATATACTATTAGCTGGTAGAACCATTTTTTTAAAGAAAATAAAAGGGGGGGGCGCAGGGGTAGCTCAGTCAGTTAAGTGTCTGTCTATGGCTCAGGTCGCCTCAGGTTGTGATCTCAGGGTCCTCAGATGGAGCCCCTTGTTGAGCGTTGAGCTCCCTGCTCAGCAGGGAGTCTGCTTCTCCCTCTCCCTCTGCCCCTCAACACCACCCATCAGTAGTGTGCTCTCTCTCTCAAATAATCTTTTTTTTTTAAAGATTTTATTTATTTATTTGAGAGAGAGAACACAAGAGGGAAGAGGGTCAGAAGGAGAAGCAGACTCCCTGCTGAGCAGGGAGCCCGATGTGGGACTCGATCCCGGGACTCCAGGATCATGATCTGAGCCAAAGGCGGTCGCTTAACCAACTGAGCCACCCAGGCGCCCTCAAATAAATAAAATCTTTAAAAAAAGAACGAAAAAAGAAAAAAGGAAAAATTGAAAGAAAGAAAGAAAAAAGATCCTGAAATCTGTAGGAAAGGAGGGGAAAAGATCAAACTAAGTCTGAATTATACCTTTTATAGCATTGCCACCTACTGCATACACTAAGAAATAGCACCATAAAAAAAGTTTAAAAAAAGCAAACAAGCAAATTAAAGCCAGAGAGATTGAATTTTGTGTTTAAAGTACAAGGTAGTCTCCAAGTTATGAATAGACTGTTTTTTCAAAAGTTCATTTTAAGACAATGTTTGGAATTCAGAACTCATATTTCCACAGAAGCTGTTTTAAAAAGTGGCCGCTACCATGTCAGCACACTGAAGCCTATACATCCTGTGATAGGCTGGGACTATGAGAGCAGATCTCACTGCAGCGAGCACATACACTAAAACTGAAACAATACAGAGAAGGTTAGCATGGCCCCTGTGCAAGGCTGACATGGAGTAAGACCTATGATTCGGCAAAAAGAGTAAAATGTTCTTCCTTACTCCTGCCCAAAGCCAGCAGGAGCCAAAAATGTTTTCTAATAAGAGCTGCCTTTAGTATCCTCACCCCATCCATCCATTTTGCATCCATTTTAAACTTCCACAGTAGTACCCACCTAGGCCTGCCAACTTTCTTTCTTTTATGCAATACCGATTACCAATTAGACTTTTCCCAGGAAAGAAGGGGGTAGTAATAGGGAGAGAGAAAATAAATACATTTTGAACGTTTTTCCTGGGGAAACTTTAAAAAGCAAGGTTGGGAGGGGGGAGATAGAGTAGGGTATTTTTTTGAGAATGCTTTGGAAGAAAAAAAAATAAAAATTCTGCTTATATTTTTTTCTCATAGAACAATGTCTTCACTGTCCAAAACAATTCCTGACAGGGGCGCCTGGGTGGCTCAGTCATTAGGCGTCTGCCTTTGGCTCAGGTCATGATCCCAGTGTCCTGGGATCCAGCCCCGCATCGGGCTCCCTGCTGGGCGGGGAGCCTGCTTCTCCCTCTCCCACTCCCCCTGCTTGTGCTCCTTCTCTCACTTTGTCTCTGTCAAATAAATAAATAAAATCTTTAAAAAAAAAATTCCTGACAAAAAGCAACTGGAAGATTTAAATGTGAAAGTATGCTAATTTCAAAAATTAATGACAAACAGTATAACATAATTTAAAGCAACATGTGTTTCTAGCTCCAGAGGCAGTGCCATTCCGAGCAAACCTACTCCCACCCCATCATGACTTCTAGAGAAAAACAAATTATACACAATTCATAAAGCAAATTTGGTATCATGAACAGGTATTCAGCTGTCATCATCAATTTAAGCTAAGGGGTCTTCCAAAATATATAAACATATACAAATAATGTGCCAAACACAAATGACACAAAAGAAAAGATCTAAAAGATAAATTTATTGAGGCTTGTGGGTGGCTCAGTTAAGCAACAGACTCTTGATTTTGGCTCAGATCATGATCTCAGAGGTCGTGAGATGGAGCCCCAAGTCAGGTTCCACGCTTAACAGGGAGTCTACTTGAAGATTCTCTCCCTCTGCACCCCCTCAAATAAATAAAATCTTAAAAAAAAAAAAAAAAAGATAAATTTATTTTTCCTTCTTGGTCTCAGAATTGTAAAGTTAGTCTTCCTTCCTCAAATTCTATTTTAAAATCAGCTGTGTTGGGCGCCTGGGTGGCTCAGTTGGTTAAGCGACTGCCTTCGGCTCAGGTCATGATCCTGGAGCTTTGGGATCGAGTCCCACATGGGGCTCCCGGCTCAGTGGGGAGCCTGCTTCTCCCTCTGACCCTCTCCCCTCTCATGCTGTTTCTCTCTCTCTCTCTCTCTCTCTCTCAAATAAATAAATAAATAAAATCAGCTGTGTTTGGGGCACCTGGGTGGCTCAGTCGTTAAGCGTCTGCCTTCGGCTCAGGTCATGGTCCCAGAGTCCTGGGATCAAGCCCTGCATCAGGCTCCCTGCTCAGCGGGAAGCCTGCTTCTCCATCTCCCACTCCCCCTGCTTGTGTTCCCTCTCTCGCTGTGTCTCTCTGTCAAGTAAATAAATGAAAATCTTAAAAAAAAAAAAAAATCAGCTGTGTTCAAAATCTAGTATAACTTAGAACAGGAAAAAATCTTACAAGAGATCAACAGTAGTAATTGAGGAAGAAAAGACAAAGAAAAAATGTCATCTGTGTCCACATAGATATCATCTCATACTTTAATTTTTTTAATTGTAGTAAAATAGACATAACACAAAATTTATTATCTCAAAGATAAATCATCTTACCAGAATTTCTTGTTTTGCTTTTATGGTTTTGATGACACATTCAAGGATCTTTCTGGGATACTGCTTACGTTTTGTGGCTATATCTACTATGATTTCATCAAACTGATCTTCAAGTACTTTAATATCAGAATCTATTACAAGAGAAAAACAATATAAAAAATTTCTTAAAACACATTGCTTATATTCTATATAGAAATATAACAAGCTAAATTTAGAAAATACAAAATAATTAAGAAAAACAAATATGGCAAGTTATTGGATGCCCCCACTTTGGGATTAATTCATTTATTTACTCATTGAAAAATCAATTACTGAGCACCTATGGGAAGCCAGGCCAAAATCAGAAAAATACAAAGATGAATATAACATGATCCCTGCTAAGAGCCCGCAGTTCCCTGGAAGAAACATAACTGCAAGACAACTGATAAATGCAATTGAGGTATGAACAAAATGCTATTCGGACACAGAACGGAACCCTAACTCTGCCTAGGGAATTTAAGACTTTATTTTTTTTTTTTTAAGATTTTATTTATTTATTTGACAGAGAGAGACACAGCGAGAGAGGGAACACAAGTGAGGGAGAGGGAGAAGCAGGCTTCCCGCCGAGCAGGGAGCCCGATGTGGGGCTCGATCCCAGGACCCCAGGATCATGACCTGAGCCGAAGGCAGATGCTTAACGACTGAGCCACCCAGGCACCCCGGGAATTTAAGACTTTAAACAGAAAACAGCATGTGAGCTAATAAGCCTTGAAATATAAATGTAAATCCATTGGATTAAAAAAAGGTGGGACAAAAAATAACAGGGAGAAGCATTTTAGGCAGAGGAAACTGTATTTGCAAGATCATAGAGGTTTTGGGAAACTTTGTTCTAAAACTAAAAGTTCTACATGGCTGCAGGATAAAGTGTAAGGAAAGGACGATAAAATATAAAAGAACTAGACTGTAAAGGGCATTTAATGTCAGAGTTTCCAACATGATTTGACTTCATTACGTGCTGCACCAAAGCTGTGACAGTAGCAGAGTGGAAAAGCTAAATCTGAAATAGACACAACTGGAATAGTAGGAAAAAGTAAGGACATGGTAACTTTATAATTTATTTAACTAAAACTATTTATCTCTTGCTTTCCTGTTTTAAAATAGTGAATCTCAAACTTCAGCAGAATAATTACATGGGGAACTTGTCAGAAGTGCAGAAATTTTGATGCAACAGAAGCCTCTGGAATGGGGCCCCAAAATTAAGCACCGTAGATGAAATGAATGCAGGTGGTACATCAACCTTATTTTGAAAATCATCTTTAAGAATAAGTAGTGGGTGCCTGGGTGGCTCAGTTGGTTAAGTGACTGCCTTCGGCTCAGGTCATGATCCCGGAGTCCTAGGATCGAGTCCCACATCAGGCTCCCGGCTCAGCGGGGAGCCTGCTTCTCCCTCTGACCTTCTCCCCTCTCATGCTGTTTCTCTCTCTCTCTCTCTCAAATAAATAAATAAAATCTTAAAAAAAAAAAAAAGAATAAGTAGTTAAAAATACTAAAGAATGGGGTGCCTGGGTGGCTTAGTTGATTAAGGGTCTGACTCTCAATTTCGGCTCAGGTCATGATCTCAGGGTCTTGGGATCCAGCCCAGAGTGGCTCCGTGCTCAGCGGGGAGTCTAATTGAGGAGTCTCACCTTCTCCCTCTGCCCCACCATTGCTCACGTGCACACACGAACCCTCTCTCTCAAATAAATAAATCTTTAAAAAAAAAAATACTAAAGAGCTAGGTCATTGGCTTAGCTGGTCTCACATCACACCTGTTCTGCTATGTCACAGTCTATGCTAGAAATATATTTTATTAAGTAGAAGCTTCATTAAGAAGTCTGAAACAGTGATATTTATTTTCGGAAACTTTCAAACATTGCTGACATATATCAGCATACACACACACACACACACACACACACACACACACACACACACACACATATTGGGTAAAGATTAATGAAGTACATCAGGTATCTCTCATTCATGTAACAAATATTAAGTCCAACTAAATTCTTTTGAGAGTATTATGAGAAAAACAGTCACTGCTTACTTTGAACACTCATTTAGATGAGCAGCCCTTCCTAAATTTTAATTTATCCATATAAAAAGTTCAATCATTAGCCTGAAATAATGTACTATTTTACAGTTTAAAAAGTCTCCCAGCTAAATCTTCTATGGAGCAGGAAAATGGTTTTTCAGCGCCACCTAATGATAAAGCTACAAAACTGAAATGTATAAACAATTTGAGCAGGGAAGATTTTGTCACCAATTTAACAAGTATTTACTGTGTCCCTACTATATGCCAAGCTAAGTGTTGAAAAACAAATATAGCCCCTGCTCTCAAGGAACTTACACCTTAATTCTTAAATGTACCTGGTCAAGCCTGAAATCAAGTCCTTTCAGGATAGTTACGGAAGAAGGGAGAAAGTTGTTTTCACTTATCTATTCATTCATTTTTTTTCCTTTTACTTGTTCACTCATTTTCACAATGATCCCAGTGAACAAAACAGACAAAAAACCTCTGCCCTTGCAAAGCTTACTTATTGCTTCTATGTATTAGATCAGAGACAAACACTTTTAATCCTACCTGCTGAACCTTTTTCTCTCCTTTCCTACCATCTTAGGGCAAGTCTTCACCATCTTTTACTGTACTATTTCAATAACTTCCCTAAGATCAGCCTGCCTTGAATTTCACCCCTCTCTAATCCACCCCTACACAGCCAGCAGTTGGTGTTCTAAAACACAAAGCTTTTCGTGTAAATTCTATTTTAAAAATCTCCACTGGTTCCCCATTGCCTACAGGATAAAGTACAAATTCCTTAAGCAAACCCTCAAGGTTCTTTGTGATCTGGCCCCAACTTATCTCTCTGGCCACATCTGCCATTTTAGTTTTCCCAATTCATTTTTGACATTTTCCAAACATACCACTCCATTGTGCCTTTGTACGTGCTGTTCTCTCTGCTTCAAATATCCTTCCTCCTTTTTATCTAGCATGCTGTCATTCATTAAATGCATTTAACAACAATCTACTCTGTTAGGTCTTATCCCCCTTCCTAAACAGTACAGTAATTCCTTGTCCATTTCCTTCCATTAACAATGAGTTCCTAAATAGTAAGACCATGTGTTTTCACCTACATCCTAGAATTTGGTATGGTGCTTGGCATTATCAAGTGCCCATGAAAGAAGGTAAAATTGTAGTATTCTCAACTATTTCCCCTCACGATTATAAGGAGGAAAAGGGAAAAAGAATAACCACACTCTACCCAGGCTGCCAACCTATTAGAAAATATATATCTTAATCTATAAATTGATGAATCATATTGGTAAAGGCAGCCTGGAGCAAACAATAAAACAACTCCAAAGTGACTTCAGAGAACAAGAGTCAAATACACAGGAAAGCCTGTATAGTTTAAAAATACTTTAGGTGATTGTGATACACTCCCTCTCCCCTACTAATTGGCAATCACTCTGATAAAATTTGGGAAATCTAATGTTATTCCTTTTACCATCTCAATATATAAACCAGAAAGTAAATTTTGGTGACTTTGAAGAGATAACTATAATAATCCCAAGGATTAGACAGTGAAGTTTTCTGGGCAAAGTATTATCTTAATGTTGAGAAGAAAAATTATAACCACAGAGGGTGGATAGAATGAGCTTGGAATCAGCTCAAGGGTATAACTGGATAACAAGTAATATCAAGCAATGATACCAAGTTATGCTGGTCAGACTCTGTAATATCACCATGGGGAAAGACAAGACACTCTGACCCTCTTGTCAGGGTAGCCCTTCTCCTAGACTTTGCTGGAGAATTCTGACTCTCTTCTCACACAGATCTTTCCTTTTCTACTAAATTTTTTCCTTCTTACACTGACCACTGACCATTTCCTTTCCATTAAAACTTTGATTTTTTTTTTAGATATGTCAACACCATTAGTTAGGGTACAATCAAGTCTGCTTTGAAGAAGTATTCTGGGGTGCCTTGGGGGCTCAATTGGTTAAGCACCTGCCTTCAGGTCAAGTCATGATTCCTGGGTCATGGGATCGAGCCCCTCATCAGGCTCCCTGCTCAGCAGGGAGTCTCCTTCTCCCTTTCCCTTTGCAGCTCCCCCTGCTTGTGCTCTCTCACGGTCACTCTCTCTGTCAAATAAATTAATTAATTAAATCTTAAAAAAAAAAAAGGAAGTATTCTGTCTGTAAAGTATTCTATACCCTTGAGCTGATTCCAAGCTCATTCTATCCATCCTCTGTGGTTATAATTTTTCTTCTCAACATTAAGATAATACTTTGCCCAGAAAACTTCATTGTCTAATCCTTGGAATTATTATAGTTATCTCTTCAAAGTCACCAAAATTTACTTTCTGGTTTATATATTGAGATGGTAAAAGGAATAACATTAGATTTCCCAAATTTTATTTACCTCATCCTTTACATGGTTGGTACTCTTATAATTTAACTTCATACTTCTAAGGGTCCTTCGCTACTATAAGGATCATTTGTAAAATACAACTTGATTTATAAGGTAATACTCACAGAAATTCTCTGGGCCTGTTTCTTCATCTGTAGATAGTTGTACAGTATTTTCCAGTAAACTACTAACAAGGGTACTTTCAAAGGCTAATCAGGTGAAAATCTTGTTGAGAATGCCAGATAGCATATATGAAAAACTCAAGGTACCTATTGTGTACTTTGCCTCAGTAGTCTTCTAGATGTTTCCCTTTTCCCCCCAGTGAAGGAAAATTTTTAAAAGAAGGGACACTGAGGGGCGCCTGGGTGGCTGTCCTGGGACTGAGCCCCGCATGGGGCTCCCTGCTCAATGGGGAGCCTGCTTCTCCCTCTCCCTCTGCGCCCCCCACTCCACTGGTGCTATCTCTCACTCTGCTATCTCTCTCTCAAATAAATAAATAAATAAATAAATCTTTAAAAAAAAAAAAGACTGAAAATGGGGATTAAAAATTAGCATTCGAGATAAAATTAGCTACAAAAATAACTCAGAAATTAATGACAGAAGGAAAGTTAAATCACATACCCATAAAACTATCTGAAGCTTCCTGCCATGCTTGCCCATTAATGCTGACATTCTCTTGCACAGCTGATTCAAAAGTCTGAAATAAATTCACAATACTCAAGTCACTAAAAATAACTTTAAATATTGAACTAAAACATTTTGGCAAAATAAGAATTTCAGATTTGTAATACAGAATATCAAGAAAAATAGACTAGCTTTATTCTTTTCAATGAAGATTCCATTTCAATCATTGATTCTACCTATATTTTAGCTCTGATAATAACCATTACACTACGTCTAAGAAAATTTGATGCAAATTTATATACTCCTTAAATGAAGAAAAAATACAAGCTTACAAAGTTGAGCTCAGCTGAGTCTCAAGGGTACAAGTACTACATAATGCTGCTGAACAAGCATCAGTGTTAACAAGGAAAAAATGCTTAAAACAAAGTAAAATTAATTTCTACTTCATAAAGGACTATATTTTTTTAGAGATGTACACTGAGGTATATAGAAATCAAATGACATGAGATCTGAAGTTTGCTTTAAAATAGGAAGTGTAAAGGGACGCCTGGCTAGGTTAGTCAGTAGAGCACGTGACTCTTAATCTCAGGGTTATGAGTTCAAGCTCCACCTTAGGCATGGAACCTACCTAAAAAATAAATAAAATAGGAAGTGTATTCTGTTAACTGTTAAATTTGGTGATGGATAGGGGCGCCTGGGTGGCTCAGTCGTTAAGCATCTGCCTTAGGCTCAGGTCATGATCCCCGGGTCCTGGGATCGGGTCCTGGGATCGAGCCCTGCATCGGGCTCCCTGCTGGGCGGGGAGCCTGCTTCTCCCTCTCCCACTCCCCCTGCTTGTGTTCCCTCTCTTGCTGTGTCTGTCAAATAAATAAATAAAATCTTTAAAAAAAAAAAATTCTGGTGATGGATATACAGGTGTCCAGTGTATTAGTCTGTTTTCTGTAAGATTAAAAATGTTTATACTACATTAAAAAATAAGGGACTAAAGGAATTTGGTAGTGCCATTAAAATTTTAAATGCACATTCCCTATTACCTAACAATTTCACTTCTAGCAATGTATCCTAAAAAACTATTCTCATAAAAACATAAAAAGGATGTACTAGTAATGTTTGTTAAAGCACTATCTGAAATTATAAAATACTGAGGGGAAAATAAAATCTAAATTCAAATTCAGAAAATGGTTAAATATACTATATCCATATCATGCAATACTAAAAAAGAATAAAGTATATCTCTACCTAACATTGACAAATAATAGTCGAAGATAGATTTGGTAGGAAAAAAAAAAAAGCTAAATTGCTAAATACATCATCCTAACACTATTAAGGTAAAAAACAAACAAAAATCTAAAACAGAGAGATGTAAAGCCATAAAAAAAGGTATAGAAGGATTACACCCTCCATGGGCCCTCCAAAATAGTAAGTTATTTCCAGGAAGGAAGAGGGATGGGGGAGAGGAATTCAGACTTTTGCTTTATGCTGTTTTTTACAATGAGAATGTATTTTACACACTTTGTAGGAGTAAAAATAAGCATAAATCAAATAGTGACTGATAATTATGAGTTAATGTACACACTCTACACTTTAAAGATTTTATAAAATAAAATCCTTACTTTATATATGGGCATTCAAGGATTATCTCAGAATACAAACTGTAATATTTATTGCACAATCATATCATTGCGATTTTTTTTTAGAATACCCATTACAATATTACGTGGTTTTAGATAAAGAGATATGTCAACATAATTAAAGCCTCTGCCTTTTATCTGCTTTTAATATAAAACACAAGTGAATTCCTTTGTAGTTTAAGTCTTCAAACTTTTACCTTCTAATTCACTTTATCATCCATTAAATAAGGTCTAATAGGTTAAGGCAAGCTCCTCTTTTTCTGTAAAGTAAATGTTCTAAATAGGTTAGCACTTCTTAGAAAGGGGCAAATTCTAAGATCATTATGCAACAAACAGTCTTCTCCCAAAAACTACTAAAAATGTCCTGAGGTATGTCTCTATTCTTCCCTTCCTTGCAAGAAGGTAGTAACAGTATTACTGTATACAAAACTGGAACACAGACTCACAATCCAGGTGCTGTTTTTTTATTCTTCTTCCATTTGATGTTTATTTTTGTTCGCACTGTGGTCATTTGAACTCACAAGTGTGCCGCATTATGAACTTTTAAACTTATTTTCTACAGATAGATTGTATGCTTCCTTCAGGCAGGTACCAATCCCTCAATGTTGTGTCTTTCCTCAAAAAACTAGCTTCTTCAGGGCTTTGCAAAATATGTGAGAAAGGAAGGGGAAATGTTATGAGGGCCAGTGAAGTTATTAATCAAGACAGCTTCCTTATCTACTTTAGAGTTGGAGGGAAAATGTTTTCACGACTTTACATGAAGTTCTAAAACAGGCAAAAGGAAAAGACCAAAGACTTAGTGTGGTGACTGGCTGACTTCCAGGATTACCCCTTCCTGGAGAATTCCTCCTAGAGTCAGTCTGCACTGTCCACTTTGGGGTTATTGAGGCCTTAAAATGTGGCTAGCCCTAAAGGAGATGAACTCTAAATTTACGCCACCAGATTTGAAAAGCTTAGTAGGAACAAAAGAATAGAAAAGATCTCCTTCGTTTCCTTTCTATTATTACAAGATAAAACGGTATCTTGGATAGAGCAGATTAAATAAAACATAATATTAAAATTAATTTCACCTATTTTTTCTTCCTTTAATTTCAAGTTACATAAATAGCTCGCCTTGTATTTTTCTACTGGAAGGCGCTGGTCTAAGCGATTAATACCCAGCTGACACTAGCATCTATTTCGACCCCTCGCGTTTCTCCGGCTTCTTCTACCGGAGCAGGCAGCACCGTTAACTTTGCGAAGCCTGTCGAAGGCTCTTTCTGAGCCTCGAGAAGGGTACAGGGTAAGGGGGTGATAAGAGATAGCTACCGGGCCCGTACCCACTGCACATCTCGCAGCGCAGGCTGCCGAATCTCCTCTGGCAGCGCGTCCCCGAGCTTTTCCACAAAGCGGCCGCACAGTTCTAGCATTTCCGTCACCGCCCGCTTCGAGGTGCAGCGCACCCGGAAGTCCTCTCGGGAGGTGGCGGCGACCGAGGCCCTGTCGTCCGCCCCGGCCACTCTCTCCGCGTCCCGCGGAGGGGAAGGGACCACCAACACAGGAGCCCCCGCCATTTTCCCCGTTTGAACTGCGGGCGGGAACGCTGGGAGCGGAAGGGCGGTCTCTCACTGGGGGAAGAGGCACGCGTCCGGCCGGAAACTCAACCCGTGCAGCGGCAGCGTTCCGGCTGAGGCTCGGCGGAAGAGTGGAGGGCAGTGGTTGCTGTGGCGATGGGGGCGGTGGACGTAGGGTTGGTGGACTGTCACTGCCACCTCTCGGCCCCGGACTTTGACAGCGTATGTATGGGCGAGGCCCGGCCCGTGGGAGCGGGGAGGCCCCCCCGTCCTTTCCCTTCAGGTTATTTTTGCTCTCCTCCCTTAGGACCAAGCCTCAAATCCTCCCAGGCTCCTGTTTGTGGCCCTGAGTGACTTGCCCCTGGCTCTATTTAACTTCAGTCGTTCTGATTTTTCTTTCTGACCCTGAATAGCGTTAAGCTCTTTATCTACGTGGCTTTTATTTGTCCTTCCCGTTTACGAAAGGGCTTCCCCCTTACTTTCCCTTGGCCCGGCTGTTTACCCCACCGGCCTCGGCCTCGCGGCTCCTGGCCTGGCCGAGCATCCACTTTGCTCAGGAAAAGTGTGCTTTCGGCACTTTCCGGCGCGCGGTGTGCCCCTGTTCTATTGGGGGAGAGAAGCAAACAGAAAACAGAACACACACAAAATCCGAGTTACAAAGTGTTTTACCCGCTACATTGGAAACCAGAGGCTGATAAATGAGAAGGAAGAACAGAGTCTCTTAAGGGGGAAAACCTCTCAAGAGGTGACACTTCAGTTGGAACTGGAAGGCAAAGAGCCAGCCAAGCAAGGAGGTGGGTGTACGGTGGTGTAGAAAGCAAGTAGGTCGCAGGCTCCAGACTGGATAGAATTTGACGCGTTCAAGCTACAAAAAGGCTAGGCGGAGGGTGATGAGCTAGAGAGAGCCATTGGAATAAGACTAGAGGGTTGCAGGGGCTAGGTGAGGTAGGTCAGTAAGGACAATGTGGATCCAGTAAAGGTGTTTGGTTTTTTTGGTTTTTTATGGGAGAGTGACAAGATCTGATTTCCATTTTTAAAAACCGTTTTGCTGATGGAAAGCAAGTGTGGAAGTTAGAAAACCAGTTTGAAGGCTTTTGCTGTATGTAGACAGCAGATAATGATGGTTGCAAGGGAGTTTGAGAAAAGCAGGTGGATTCAGTGTGTGTTTTAGAGCCAGAATCCATGGTATATGCTGAGGAACTGGATGTGGAGAGGGAGAGAAGGAGAGGACATGAGGATGCTGTAGGGAGGATGGTGGTGCTGTTTACTGAGAGGAGGGAAGACTGAGGTTGGGGAGGGCAGATAGAAGGAATCAGTTTGTAGAGGAGAGCTATGTTTGGCACATGTTGAAGCCTAATATCCATCCAAGTGGAAATGTCATATAGTCAATTTTAAATATCAGTCTTGGGCTCAGGAGAGAATTCTAGGCTGGAGCTCAAAACTGGGGACTTGTTAGCATAATGATGATATCAAAACCTATGGATGCCATCACCTGGGGTGTGGCAGAGAGAGGAGCATAGGGTCCTGAAATCCAACAGAGGAGAGAGCCAGCTAAGGAGACTGAAAGTAGCAGCTAGCGGAGGGTGGTGTTTGCAGGAGAGCGGTATTGCAGAAGCCAAGAGTGGGAAATATTTCAGGAAGGAAGAAATGGACAAGTGAGGAGTTCTTAATGCAGCTGAGGGGTAGAATAAGAGGAGGACAGAGAAGTGTCCTTTATATTTGACAATAACAGTTTCTGTTTTAGTGGAGTAGGAACAGAAGCCAGATTTTACTGAGAGAAAGGAAGAGTAAACAGAAGGTGGGGGAGTGTAGCTCTTCACATTCTATCACACTGTTCCTTGCCATTGTTGTCTCAACTACACTGATATACACAGCCAAAGAGCAGTTAGTTTATTCATCTAAAATAATTGTGATGACTTATGCTTATTTTAGGATCTGGATGATGTGTTGGAGAAAGCCAAGAAAGTAAGTCAATATCTATAATTGCCCTTTGTTTTCCTATTAATTTCAATCTAGAACAGCTTGAAATTTAGATTTACTATGCCTATGTTGCTTTGTTAATAAATAGCATTAATTAACTGTTTACTATATGCCAGGCACTGAGTTTAGCCCTTTCTGTACATTATCTCATTTAGTGTTTCACAACATCCTTATGAAGAAGCTACTATTTTAGAGCCAAACATTACCCATTTGATAGAGGAGGAAACTCAGAGATTAATTTATCCAAAGATACACTGCTAGTAAAGTGATACAGACAAGATAGTCTGAATCCAAAACATGTTCCCACTGCTACCGTGCTTACCAGTTATATGGAACAGATTGGTCCGTCTCTCAGTTCTAAAATTAACATTATTCCAGAGATCTTGAAGAAATTATAAAAGTTTTCTGAGACGTTTTGATTTATTTCAGGAAAAAATTACTAATTCTTGGAAGTTTTTATGAAATTCATTGTAACTACCTCTTTGTAGCTTTCCCTTAAAGTGATAGAAACGGTTGCCAATACATTTTTATGTACACAGCCATCATTCAATATGGCAGGTTAATTAGGAGCATGGGCTCTGGAGTTACACAGGCATAATGATCTTGAGCAAGTTATTTGACTCCACCCAGAACTCCTTATCAGTATGATGGATTACAGCAATGCCTACCTCATAGGGCTGTGTCGATTAAATGAGGTAATATTTATATTCACTGAACATAGTGCCTAAAACATAGTAAGTACTCAGTGATTGCCATCATGATTATATTGATGGAGTATGAGTGAGCAAGAATAACTGAAAGTACAGAAGATTATAAATTTCTCTTCAGTTATGTTAGATGTGTATTGTTTGAGATTCTAACTGTTCTATTCATTTTTGTTTCAGGCCAATGTTATGGCTCTTGTGGTGGTTGCTGAACATTCAGGAGAATTTGAAAAGATTATGCAGCTTTCAGAAAGGTGCTACTTTTCATTAAGAATTTAAAGAGTTGCTGGGGCACTTGGGTGGCTCAGTGGGTTGAGCGTCTGCCTTCAGCTCAGGTCCTGATTTCAGGGTCCTGGGATCGAGCCCTGTGTTAGGCTCCCTGCTAGATGGAGAGTCTACTTCTCCCTCTCCCTCTGCCCCTCCCCCCTGCTTGTGCTCTCTCCCTCAAACAGATAAATACAATCTTAAAAAAAGTAAGAATTTAAAGAGTTGCTAATAAGGTTGCCGTTATGATGTCATATTTGTACTATCAAAGGTCATCCAATTTTAAAGAGAATGAGAAGAAGAAAATCCATCAACATAGCTCTAAAAAATTCTTTCATACTTGTTCTTTAGCGTAACATTGTCTACTAGTTTAATATTCCTGCTTTCTTAACTTGTTCTACATTTTTAGGTATAAGGGGTTTGTCCTGCCATGCTTGGGTGTTCACCCTATTCAAGGAGTTTCACCAGGAGATCAAAGAAGTGTCACATTAAAGGTAAAAGTCATATAAAACAAGAACCATAAAAAATACCTTTGATTCAGTAATGCTCCTCTTTCTGATTTATATTCTAAGGCAATAATCCAGAAGAAGGAAATGCTACCTTTCACAAAGGTGTTTGTTGCAGCATTATTTGTAGTAGAGAAAAGAAACAGAAACAACCTAGAGGCTCAGAAATCAAGGAAAAATTAACTTGTAGAGTGTTAAATATATGTATGTATGTATGGAATGCGTACATGGAAGATGAGAACGATAAGGTTTATTTTATGTAGCAATGAGGAAAATGTTTACAAGATAATATAGGTATAAAAGCAGGATGCCAAATGGTTTATTCCCTAGTTGTGACATTCATGTAAAAATATATCCTATAAGGAAAAGACTAGAGGGAAAAACACAGAAATGACATTAGCTGTGATGATCGGGTAGTCTTCACATTTTTTTACCATGTTGTCATATTGTTTGGCCAAAAAGTGATAAAATATCCAGAAAAAGAAAGATACAAATTCATAGATATAGTAGCGTGAGGGAACACAGTATCATCTTGAACGTTAAACTGTCTCTAATGGAATGCTCTTGACCTATGAAACTGTACTGCTTTTATACCAACCGGCTCTAAAACAAATCCTACCCACAAGATCTCATTGACTGACAATAGCCAATATGTCTCATATTTCAAACTCATCTCCTGACTCGGCATCAGGGAGATCCAGTTTCTTAAGTGCTTTATTACATAAATGTGAGTGATAGCACCCCCCATTTTGAAGAAGTGAAGACTTTTTGTTACCTATAAATAAATTAAGATAAGGTCTCTCATTTTTTATAGTAATGAATCTGTATTCCTACATTAGGAAGCCCCAGATAGCTCTATTTATTTTGAAACAAAATTGTTTTTAATTCACTTCAGGTAAAAATAAATACTTGTCCTGTAGTTCTCCTGAGTTGTTCTCCTGGGATGATAAAATTAGTTAAATTGCCAGAGAGATACAGTTCCCAAAATATTGGGGATCATAGCAGGATAGCATTTCTTTCATTTATATAGAGATTTATATGACTAGGCATTCGTTTAGTTAGTCAGTCAGCAAGTGTTTACTGAGCACCTACTGCATTCCAAGCACTGCTGTAAGCACTGTAGAGTGAAATCCCTCTCATGGAAGCTAGATTCTAGTCAGGGGCAGACAGACAATCAACAATTAGATACATGGACAGGAAAACTGTAGGTAGCACTCAGTGCTTTAAGACAATCAAACAAGATTATGTGATAGGGATTGTGGATGCTGGTTTTTGGATTGTAGTCAAGGAAGGCCTCTCTGAGGTGGTGATATGAGAACTGCAACCTGAATGCTGCCAAAGAGTTGGCCCTGCAGCGAGAGGGCTCAGAGTGGTGTAGGCAAACGAAACAACCCAGCATGAAGGTCCTAAGGTAGGAATGAGCTTGATGTGGTCAAGAAACAGAAAGAGAGCTGCTGTGGCCGAGGGAGGGGGAAGTAACGGTGGCAGGGTCAGAGGGACTGGGCAGGGGGCACCGCGTCCGGGGCCTTGCTGGAGTTCAGTTGGCATCGGTGGGGGGTTCGAAGTGAGGAGGGACGAGTGGGATTTATGTTTTGAAGAGATCCCCTTGGGTGCTCGCTTCGGCAGCACATACACTGAAGAGATCCCCTTGGGTATGGTGTGAAGAACAAATTTTGAAGAGTGCAAAAAAAGGAAGACAGGAAGAGGGAGAAGACCATCGCAGTAGTCCCTGGGAGAGAGGATGGCAGACTGGACCAGCGTGCCAGCAGCAGAGGCGAGAGGGAAGTGGCTGGATATGACATATTTCGGCATAAATGTAGAACTGATAGAACTGTTTAACTTATAAAACTAATGAGAATAGCAACATTAGATAGGTAATTCCAGATTCTCAAAGCAGATATGAACTCATAAAATCTCAGGATAGCCCTCTGGAAAACACCAGAGATAAGCAGTTATTCCTCTTTTATTCTTAGTGGGCTTGTAGTCTGTACCCTAGTTTAGTTTTCTCATAACGATTAGATTATAAACCCCTAATATAAGCCCCTGATACTTAGTATGTACTAAGTGTTTAGTAAATTCACTTGCTTCATAAAATTAAAGTCCCTGGGGCACCTCGGCGGCTCAGTCAGTTGAACATTGGGACTCTTGATTTCGCTTCAGGTTGCGATCCCAGGATCATGACATCAAACCCCACGTTGGGCTCCACCCTGGGTGTGGAGCCTGCTTGGGATTCTGTCTCTCCCTTTGCCCTTCCTCACTCTCTCTAATAAAATAAATAAAATTAAAATTGCCTAGCTCACACAAATCTTTCAGCATATTCCTGAACTTAATCATTCAATAAATATTACTACCAGGCAGGGCTTGGGACCCAGAGATATTTCAGGGAACCACAATTCACTGTGTGTGGTCTACTGCCCCCTGCAGGCAGGGCATGTGCTCTGCAGTTGGCTCCCCTCCGTGCTTGGCCTGCTTCACACATTTGTGTTACACACCTGACCCTGTTTTCAAGATTGTGAAGACTAAACATTTTGTTTAATAAAAAAACTATTGTAATTATTTAAAATCATTCAGAATCAATCTGCTTTCCTTCCCTTTTGCCCTCTGTCCCCCTTTCTCCTCCTTCTTTCTTTCCTCTCTTTTGTCTTTCAGCAGCATAATGGTCACAGCACAGGCTTTGAAGTCACAGAGACCTGGCCTACTGGCTTCTTTGATCTGTGGCACTTCACTTTGCTAAGTCTTAATTTCCTCATTTGTAAACTGTGAATAATTATACAATGGTAGTAGTCCCGGTCATAGGTGTAGAGGTATAGGATCTTTAAAAACCCCATAATAGAACCATTGGCTATTAAAGAACTTGAGACGTCATTCAAGAAGTGGGAATAGAAATGAAGTCAGAAATAGACCTATGAATGTCTTTATAAAACTGTTTACATCTACTGAAATAAAACGATAGGGACCACACACATGAATATACACATATAAAATTAGTAATATGAATTATATTAATTTCTACTTACTCTCCTTGACTTGCCAGAAACTTCCAGGTTATTTCATGAGAAGTTGAAACAGTCTCATTGTAAATTTGTTTTGCTTTTTTCACAGATAATAGATATTCCAAGAAGCACATTTTTCCCTCTATCTGGTCTTCATCCAAATGTACACTTCCTTTCTAAGACTTTCCAAGTGTCAGCCATTTCCTAGGTAATCTCTACCTTCTCCAGCCCCTCTGAACTTCAGAGACAGAGCAGTTTGGATGTTTGATATGGAAAAGGCTTTGGCTGACAATGTTTAACCTCAACTATTGTCAGACACCATCTCTGATCTGTAATGTTTTATACTCTTAGCTCCTCACAACACTGTTAATTCCTCTTTATCGAGTCTACTAGAATGTATTTCTAAGGCCATGATCTACTCTGCCCCTCATGTTATCTGTCTCCAGAGGCATAATTGTAAAATCTCCTCCTGCTCCTCTACCATCGGTTCCACCTCTCTTTTCGTAATTCTCCTTTGTTCTAATTATCCTCAGTAGAAGTTCTTTGCAATTTACATATCCTGAGGCTAAAGCCCTCAAAGTAGTTTAAAAGATATCTAGGAGCAAATTTTCCATATATATGTCTTTCCCTTGTCTTACAAGGGAACCCTCACAGAGTAAATTCTCTTTAAATGAAAATAGTAATACCATGGAGACTAACAGTACTTAATTACTTCAATAATTGACAAACAAGCATATGTGTGATAATTAGTGTTTATGCTGTTGAACCTTTAGGACAAAAATAGGCTAAGCAGGATTATAAAGACAAAAGAAATCAGTGAAAACAGTGCAGAGGATGTATGGGATTGTTGCTATTAAAAAACTCAAAAACCATTAACATCCTAAGAGGAGGACATAGCACAGTGCACTCCCCAAAAACTCAATTACAAAGGTGACTGCCAAAGATGGCTCTTGATCAGCTATTCCAGGAGGAAATCCAAATCAGTCCTAAATGTCAGGAAATTCCTCCTAAATATTAGGAAGTGTTTAAGTGAGACTGTTCATTGAAAGTCATGTTCTTGTAACCTGACTGGGTGTGGGATGTTTCTACTCAAATTTCCAAATAGTAGTACTCACCATTATAGAAGGATGACTGTCACTACTTCTTCACCTGGTTAAAGGTATTGAATGTATGTAAAGGACCCAGTATAGTATAGTGCCTGGTATATAAAAGATGTTTTCTAAAGTATCAGTTCCCTCACACTTCTATTTAAACAAATTTACCTTTTTTTTTTCTCCTAGGATTTGGATGTAGCTTTGCCCATTATGGAGAATTATAAAGATCAGTTGTTGGCAGTTGGAGAGGTAACACCAAATAGCTGATCAAATGACTGCTAATCCAGACTTTCATATGATATATGAATATAATCTTTAGTTCACTATTGGTGATTATAACTGAGTTAGATAATTATATTCATTTCATTTAGCTGGATAATAATTTGTCAGTACTTCCTCAATAAGCAAAAGAGCCTAAGGTAAGACAGTAGAAAGCCCCACTATAGACTTATGTTAATGAAAGAAAACTACTTTATTAGCATTACAAAAAAAAGAACTTTGTTCTTTTTTTTCCTTTTCTTAAATAGGGTCATCATCTCTATAGTTAGTTAACACAGTATATACAAACATACTTTAAATAGACTAGAGTTTGTTGGGGTGCCTGGCTGGCTTAGTTGGTGGAGCATGTGACTCTTGATCTCAGGGTCATGAGTTCCAGCCCCACATTGGACGTAGAACTTACTTAATAAATAAATAAAATATTTTTTTTTAAAATTTAAAAATAGGCTAGAGTTTGTAATTAAAGAACATTTTTTATTAAATAATTTATAAAGTTGTGAAGCATTTTTATCACTTGGTAATAAACTCCACTTCTAATCAAAGATAAAAGATAAGAGTAACACTGGGCGCCTGGGTGGCTCAGATGGTTAAGCATCTGCCTTCGGCTCAGGTCATGATCCCAGAGTCCTGGGATCGAGTCCCGCATCAGGCTCCCTGCTCCTTGGGAGCCTACTTCTCCCTCTGCTTCTCTCTCTCTCTCTCTCTCTCTCTCCCTCCCCCTCTGTCTCTCATGAATAAATAAATAAAATCTTAAAAAAAAAAAGATAAGAGTAACACTTAAATTTAGAATATAGACTTTAGCAATGTATGCCAAAAGAGTATCAAGGGAAACAGTCATTTATAATCTTCACTGTCCAATGTAGTAACCACATACAGCACTTGAAATGTGACTGGTCCAAATTGAGGTATGCTATAAATATAAAACACACAGGATTTCAAAGTCTTAGTACCCAAAAAAAAGAATGTAAAATAATGCAATGATTTTTTATATTGATTTTGTATTGAAATAATAATATTACTATATAATAATAATGATGTTTTGGACATATGGATTAAATAAAGTATATCATTAAAATTAATTTCACCTGATTCTTGTTAGTGTTTTTGTTTTTTTAAAGATTTTATTTATGTATTTATTTGACAGAGAGAGACACAGCGAGAGAGGGAACACAAGCAGGGGGAGTGAGGGAGGGAGAAGCAGGTCTCCCTGGGATCATGACCATAGCAGAAGGCAGATGCTTAACAACTGAGCCACCCAGGCGCCCCTCTTGTTAGTGCCTTTAATGTGGCTACTAGAAAATGTAAAGTTATATATGTGGCTTGCATGTATGGCTCCCATCATATTTCTCTTGGACAGCACTGCTCCACAGTATGTCTTTTGAATTCATTAAATGGTAAACATAGAAGTCTGGTTTATCTTTCTATTACAGGTGGGACTAGATTTCTCCCCCAGATTTGCTGGCACTGATGAGCAGAAGGAAGAGCAACGACAAGTCCTGATCCGACAGGTCCAGTTAGCCAAAAGATTAAATTTGCCTTTGTAGGTTAATTAATCATCTTTCTATATTAATAGCTATAGAGAAAATTAAATAATGATTCTCCTGAGGTAGAGCTCTGTATTTCTTTTTCTCTGAATTACTTAAATAGAACAAAAATAATACTTTCAGATTAAGGACCTAAAAGGAATTTTTTGTTGTTAAACAGAAATGTTCACTCACGCTCTGCTGGAAGACCCACCATCAGCCTCTTGAATGAGCAAGGTATTTAGGTTCCTGAGAGAAGTGTGCCTAATATTTACGTTGGACAGTTCTAGTCCACATTCTCATAGAATAAGCCGTGTTTTAATTTGATTTCTTAAAGGGAAGGGAATGGGGCAAGAGTGGAGGTGGAAATGAACTAAGGTGATTTTGCAAGTCAGCCTACTTTCAAGAGTGATTATGACATTTAGAAAGCCAGCACAGAGCAAATGCAAAATTGGATCAAGTAATTTATATTCCTTAATTTAAAAATTAACAGCTCTAATTTTTTAATCAGCTTAAGTAGCTGATTAATGAGAGAGGAAAAAACAAAGCAAAGACGGGTTACTGTCGTGCATGTTTTCTGGCTGCTGCCTCAGAAAATGGTATTATACAGGTCATGGCCATCATACCTGAAATGCACCGTCATCTTCACCAGTTACTCCTAAAGTAAAAATATATCTTATAGCATTACTTTTCAGACTTTTTAAAGTACCATCCACAGTAAGAAATACACTTGAGTACTTTTTTTGGTACTAAGATTTTATTTTGAGACTCAGTATATACATATACAGAAAACTGGCCAGAGTTTAAGGAGCAGTACATCTATATGTATGTGCAGATAGGCATATACAAATATGTACATATACATATATGCGTCACACATATACACATAAGCATATGCTGGTCAGTCGAGACCCACTAAACTGATTCCATAATTCATTTATGATTGTAACCCACTAATGATCATGTCTACTGTTTGAAAAAAACAGTATCAAATAGTAAAGTAAGTGTAATTGCCTGCAACTAGAAAGCATTGTATTTCTCAGTGATGAGAATCACTGGAATTACTCACACTGAGCCTGATTTTTATGCAGGCTGAGCAGCCATCATTTAAGAACTTGAAGTGATTTGGTGAAGCCAGTCCTAAGTATTGAGACTGAGTCATTGAGTTCCCTGTTTCTTCTTTCACTAGCATTCTTGTTAAGGATAATTTCACTGCTTAAAAATCTAGTAGGAATAGTAATTTGACAGTTTACAAACTTTCAAAAAGTTTGTATGGTATAAGTTTGATGGTATAAGAAGTTTAAATATTTATTTAAAAATTTATACTTTTTTTAATGTAGGCTCCACACCCTGTGTGGAGCCCAACGTGGGGCTTGAACTCACAACCCTGAGATCAAGACCTGAGCTGAAATCAAGAGCTGGATGCTAACTGACTGAGCCACCCGGGGGCCCTTAAAAATTGTATTTTGATTTTATTCTGAAGATTAAGAATGTCCTCTTTTTTATTTTTCTTTTTGAACACTGTACATTTACCCTTTAGAAATCATATAGGGGCACCTGGTTGGAAGAGCATGCAACTCTTTTTTTTTTTTTTTTTTAATTTATTTATTAGAGAGAGAATGAGAGACAGAGCATGAGAGGGAAGAGGGTCAGAGGGAGAAGCAGACTCCCTGCTGAGCAGGGAGCCCGATGTGGGACTCGATCCCGGGACTCCAGGATCATGACCTGAGCCGAAGGCAGTCGCTTAACCAACTGAGCCACCCAGGCGCCCCAGAGCATGCAACTCTTGATCTCAGGTTTTGAGTTCGAGCTCCATATGGGGTGTAGAGATTACTTAAATAAATAAAACTTAAGAAAAAAAAGAGAAGTCATAGAACCTCATCTTTATATTATAGTGACCAAAGTTTACTTAAAATATATAATCTGTGTTGCCCACTTTGATTAGTCGGAAAACTTCTTGTTAAGGAAATGAAAGGAAACTCTAAATTATCTTTAATCTTTAACAGGTGCTGACAAAGTGCTCCTGCATGCATTTGATGGTCGGCCATCTGTAGCGATGGAAGGAGTAAGAGCTGGGTACTTCTTCTCAATTCCTCCTTCTATCATAAGAAGTGGACAGGTAAGTTCCTTAACTAAGCCTCATTTTATGCTTTGTAAAATACCCTTTAAATCATGAGCTTTTATTACACACTTGTAATACTATTCTAGCTACATTACAAAAAGTAATTGTCAATCCCTACCTCACGTGTATATGAAAAGTACCTCAAAAATGAATCAAAGAGCTAAACCCAAGAGCTAAAATTTATAAAACTATCAGAAGAAAACAAATCAAAATCTTTGTAACTTTGGAATAAGCAGTGGTTTCTTACATATGACACCAAAAGCACAAGCAACCAAAGAAAAAAATAGATAAATTAGACATCATCAAAATTTAAAACTTCCACAATGAAACAGTTTTTGCACTTTTATGCTTCAAAAGACATATTGATAAAGTGAAAAGATAACCCACAGAAGGAGGAAAGGTGTTTGCAAACTATATCTGGTAAGGGTCTAGTATTCAGAGTACATAAAACACCATTACAACTCACCAACTAGAAAGACAAATAATCTGGGGCGCCTGGGTGGCTCAGTCAGTTAAGTGTCCAACTCTTGGTTTGAGCTCAGGTTGTGATCTCTGGGTTGTGGGATTGAGCCCTGCATCAGGCTCCACACTTGGCGGGGAGTCTGCTTGAGATTCCTTCCCTCCTCCTTCCTCTGCTCCTCCCCGCTCACACTCGCTTTCTCTCTCTCTCTCTTGCTTTCAAATAAATAAATCTTAAAAAAAAGACATGTTGGATTTTGTCATGTTTTTTTCTTTTAAAGAAACTGTTTATTTCTATCAACCTTATTTCCATTTTCTGTTTGTCAAATGTTTGTTCTGCCTCTATTGGGATGATCATACTGGTCTTCTTTTCTTGGCCTGTAAATTGTATTGATTGATTTTCTGTTGTTGAACCAACCTTGTATTCCTTGGATAAATTCTACTTGGTCATGAGCCAGGCATACCTCAGTGATGTTGCAGGTTCGGTTCCAGACTGCTGCAATAAAACAAATATCACAGTAAAGCAAGTCAAGTGAATTTTTTGGTTTCCCAGTGCATATAAAAGTTATGTGTACACTATACTGTAGTCTATTAAGTGTGCAATAGCACTGTGTCCAAAAAAACAATGTACATACCTTAATTTAAAAGTATTTTATTGTGGGGCAGCCGGGTGGCTCAGTCAGTTAAGTGTCCAGCTCTTGGTTTTAACTCAGGTCATGGTCTTGCAGTCATGGGATCCAGCCCTGTGTCCAGCTCCTCGTTCAGTGCAGAGTCTGCTTCAGATTCTACCGCTCTACCCCTCCCAGCTGGTGTGCGCTTGCTCTCTCTCAAATAAATAAGTAAAATTTTAAAAATAAAAGTGTTTTATTGTTAAAAAATGCTAACCATCATCTGAGCTTTCAGGGGGTCGTAATCTCCTTGCTGGTGGAGGGTCTTGTCTCAATGTCGGTGGCTCCTGACTGATCAGGGTGATGGTTGCTAAAGGTTGGAGTGGCTGTGGCAATTTCTTAAAATAAGACAACAGTGAAGTTTGCTGCATCCATTGACTCTTCCCTTCAAGAATGATTTTTCTGTAGCACATGATGCTATTTGATAGCGTTTTGCCCACAGAACTTCTTTCAAAATTGGAGTCAATCCTCTTAAACCCTACCACTGCTTTATCAACTAAATATATGTAATATTCTAAATCTTTTATTGTTATTTCAACAATCTTCACAGCATCTTCACCAGGAGTAGGTTCCATCCCAAGAAACTACTTTCTCTGCTCACCCATAAGAAACAACTCCTCATTCATTCAAGTTTTATCGTGAAATTGCAACAATTCATTCACATCTTCATGCTCCACTTCTGATTCCAGTTCTCTTACTATTTCTATCACATCTGTAGTTACTTTCTCCACTGAAGTCTTGAACCCCTCAAAGTCATTTATGAGGGTTGGAATCAATTTCTTCCAAACTTCTGTTAATGTTGATATTTGGACCTCTTACTATGACTTACAAATGTTTTTAATGACATGTAGAATGGTGAATCCTTCCCAGAAGGTTTTCAGTGTACTTTGCCCAGATCCATCCGAGGAATCACTATGTGATACTAACTATAACCTCATGAAATGTATTTCTTAAATAGTAACACTTGAAAGTCAGAGTTATTACTTGGTCCACAGCCTGCAGAATGGATGTTGTGTTAGCAGGCATGAAAACATTACTCTCCTTGTACATCTCCAGCAGAGCCCTTGGGTGCCCAGGTGCATTGTCAATGAGCAGTAATATTTTGGAAGGAATCTTTTTTGTCTCAACAGTGGACTTAATTTTTATTAAATCATGTTGTAAGCAGATGTGCCTGCATCCAAGCTTTGTTGTTCCATTTATAAAGCACAAGCAGAATAAATTTAGCACTATTTCTAAGGGCCCTAGGATTTTTGGAATGGTAAGTAAACATTGACTTCAACTTAAAGTCAACCAACTGCATTAGTACCTAATGAGAGTTAGCCTGTCCTTTGAAGTTTTGAAGGCAGGCATAGACTTTTTCTCTCTAACTACGAAAGTCCTAGGTGGCATCTTCTTCCAGTATAAGGCTGTTCTGTCTACATTGAAAATCTGTCCTTTAGCATGGCCACCTTCATGAATTCTCTTAGCTAGATTTCTGGGTAACTCACAGCTTCAACATCAGCACTTGCTGCTTTACCTTGCACTTTGATGTTATGGAGACAGCTTCTTTCTGTAAACCTCATGAACCAACCTCTGCTAGCATCAAGCTCTTCAGCTTCCTCACCTCTCTCAGCCTGCATAGAATTGAAGGGCCTTGCTCTGAATGGGGCTTCGGCTTAAGGGAAGGTTGTGGCTGGTTTGATCTTCTATCCAGACCACTCAGTCTTCCCCGTATCAGTAATAAGGCCGTTTTGCTTTATCATTTGTGTGTTCCCTGGAGCAGCACTTTTAATTTCCCCCAAGAACTTCTTTGCATTCACAACTCAGTGAACTGGCCCAATAGGTCTCACTTTCAGCCTATCTTGGCTTTTCTCACCAGGCTTAATCATTTCTGGCTTTTGATTTAAAATGAGAAATGTGTGACTCTTCCTTTCCCTTGAACACTTAGAGGCCAGTGTAATGTTATTAGTTGGCCTAATTTCAGTATTGTGTGTCTCAGGAAATAGGCCTAAGGAGAGGGAGACAAGGGAATGGCTGGTAGGTGGAACAGTCAGAACACATGCAACTTTTATCAATTAAACCTACCATCTTGTATGGGTGCGGATCGTGGTGCCCCAGAACAATTACAATAGCAACATCAAAGAGCACTGACCACAGATCAGCATAACAAATATAATAACAATGAAAACGTTTGAAATATTGCAAGAATTACCAAAATATGAATGACATGAAATGAGACATGAGAAAATGCTTTTGGAAAAAATGGCAGCTAAAAACTTGCAGGGTTGCCACAAACTTTCAGTTTGTAAAAAAACAAACAAAAAAAACACCTCACTATCTGTGAAACACAATAAAACAAGGTGGGCCTGCATATTATCCTTTTTATAGTTTCATTTTATAGTTTAAGGTAGAACTTTAGATTATTCATTTGAAATCTTTCTTATTTTCTCGTGTAAACCTTTACTGCGATAGTTTCATTAGCACTACCTGGATCTTACAGTTGCAATGCACAGATTTTGATAGATGCTGTATTTTCACTTTCAGTTTGGAATATTTTGTAGTTTACCTTGTGACCTCCTCTTTGACCATATCGATTATTTCAAAGTGTGTCGCTCAATTTCCAAATACTTAGGAAAATTTGTGGATATCTGCTTGTGTCTATAAATATGGATCTACCTCATCTTTAAAGTGATTGTATAATACTTCACAATTTGGATGTACCATAATTTATTTAATCTTTACCTTAAGTAAAGATTAGGTCATTTCTAGTTTTTCACTGTTAATAAGCAGTGCTTCAGTATTCAGCCATAAAAAAGAATGAAAACTTGCCATTTCAACAAAATGGATGGACCAAGAGGGTATTACGCTAAGTGAAATAAATCAGACAGAAAAAGACAAATACCATATGATTTTACTTTTATGTGGAATCTAAAAAACAAAACAAATGAACAAAGAAAACCAAACAGACTCATAAGAACAAACTGGTGGTTGCCAGAAGGGAAGGGGGTAGGGAAATGGGCAAAATAAGTGAAGGGGGTTAAGAGGTACAAACTTTCAGTTACAAAATAAGTTATGGTGTTGAAAAGTACAGCATAGGGAATATAGTCAATAGTATTGTGATAATCTTGTATGGTGACAGATGGTAACTACATTTATTGTGGTGAGCATTTAGTAATAGTTGAAAGTTTTAATAATTACTTGAATATGAAAGCATGACTTTTAGGTTCCTGCAAAGTAGGATGCATTGGTATATGGGTTTAATGCTCCGTTTTTTTTTTTTTTATCTTTATGTCTCATGTTTTAAATTGACTAGCTTTCTCTTTTCTCTAAGAAGCAGAAACTTGTGAAACAGTTGCCTTTAACTTCAATTTGCTTAGAAACAGATTCACCTGCACTAGGACCAGAAAAACAGGTGATTATCTAATTCCTACATTATTTAGATTGTCTTTCTTTTGAGCTATTTTCACCTTAGCTGTGTTTCTCATTATAGTGTAAATACAATGGAATCCTTTTTTTTTTTTAAGATTTTATTTATTTGAAAGAGAGAGAGTGAATGAGAGGGAGAGAAAATCCCACACTGAGCAGACTCCACACTGAACACAGCCCGACACAGGGCTTGATCCCACGACTAAACCACAAGATCATTACCTAAGCCGAACCAAGAGTCAGATGCTTAAGTGACTGAGCCACCCAGGTGCCCCCATTGGAATCCTATTTTAATGCTTGGTTGAGAGGTTTTATTAATTTTATAGCTCTTGTGCTCCAGCGAATATTACTGGATATTGGCCAGGTCTTAATTTACATAATAATGAGAGCCAGACCAGTAGAGTAAAAAACCTCAGTGTCCGAGTCAGAAAGACCTAGATTCAAATCCTATCTCTGCTACCCACTAGTTGTGTGACTTTGGGAAAGTTATTTAATCTCTTTGAATCTGTTTCTTCAGGGCGCCTGGGTGGCTCAGTTGGTTAAGCGTCTGCCTTCGGCTCAGGTCGTGATCCCAGAGTACCCGGGATCGATACCCGCATCGGGCTCCCTGCTCAAGGTGGAGGGGCAGCCTGCTTCCCCTGTCTCCCTGTCCCTCTGCTCCTCCCCCTGCTCGTGCTCTCTTTCTTGCTCACTCTCCCTCTCATATAAATAAATAAAATCTTTAAAAAAACACACAAAAAAAACCTGTTTCCTCATTTACAAAATGACAATAATAACATTAAAATATTACAGTGTGGATTAAATGAAATAATGTATATGAAAAGTATAGCAGTGTCTGGTATATAGTAGATGCTCAAGAAATGTTTTTTTTTCTTTTAATTGGCATGTTATAATGAGGCTCTGTTTCTTTCAGTACAAATATTGATATAGTCATGGATTTACTGATGTGATCTTTCTCTACATTTTGTTATTATAGGTCACAAAGAATCATACTTTAAATATTGCTACCTTTTAAAATTATAACTGAAAGGAAGCCAGAGTATCTACTCTTTTTGCCTTAGTCCGTATTATATTCGCCTACCAGTGCGTAGCTAACTTGTGCCCTTGACCACCCATCAGATCTGTGTCTCCATGCCTGCCAGGTTCAGAAGACTGGCATTCCAGATTCAGAGGTTTGGGAGTTGTGATGTGATTTTTAATAAACTATGATTGTTTATGATTGCAATTTGAATATTGCTAATTAATGTCCAAATAGATACATATTTTTATAAGTCAGCTCTTAAAAGAATATAGAAGACAGAAAAATCACAACTCCAGTTATTTTTTTTGTTTGGGTATAGGACAAAATGGTACGGAATTGGTTTCCTGGTTAGTGTAAACTAGAAGGAAAAGGACCTAGCATTTTTTTCCCTAAACAGGAATGAATTTCATTTTTTTTTAAATTTATTTAGAGAGAGAGCGCAAGCTGGGGGAGGGGCAGAAAGAGAGGGAGAAGCAGACTCGCTACTGAGCAGGGGACCCGATGCAGGACTCGATCCCAGGGCTCCAGGATCATGACCTGAACCGAAGGCAGACACTTAACCGACTGAGCCACCCAGGTGCCCCAACAGGAATGAATTTCAAATGCTATTCTAACTCAGTTTATATTTACATCTAGTTGATTTGACAAGAATTCTGAGTTTCTGGCATGGGGCCTTGCACATAACAGGTACTCAGAAGTATTTATTGAACCAATGAATTTCGTAGCTTGAATATGCTTTTTGTTAAGTAAAATGTGTTTGTTTAGAAAATTAGGAAACACAAAATCATAAACAAGAAAATAGAACCATCTACCCCTGAGAGGTTACCACGAGAGTACAGTGGCTAAGAGCATAAACTGATGCCAGATTGCTCAGGCTCAAACCTCAGCCAGCCTATATACTAGCTGTATAGGATTCCTTCTTATCTGTGAAAACAGTACACTAGGGGCACCTGGGTGGCTCAGTCGTTAAGCATCTGCCTTCAGCTCAGGTCATGATCCTGGGGTCCTGGGATCAAGTCCCGCATCGGGCTCCCTGCTTGGCGGGAAGCCTGCTTCTCCCTCTCCCATTCCTCCTGCTTGTGTTCCCTCTCTCTCTATGTCTGTCTCTGTCAAATAAATAAATAAAATCTTTAAAAAAATAAAACAAAACAAAAAAAAAAAACAGTACACAAATAAAACTGATAACGATAGTACCTATCTCACAGAGTTACTTTGAGGAATAAGTGAGAAATTCCATGAAAAACTGACAACAGGGAGCCTGGGTGGCTCAGTTGGTTAAGCAACTGCTTTCGGCCCAGGTCATGATCCTGGAGTCCCGGGATCGAGTCCCACATCAGGCTCCCTGCTCGGCGGGGAGTCTGCTTCTCCCTCTGACCCTCTTCCCTCTCGTGCTCTCTATCTCTCATTCTCTCTCTCTCAAATAAATAAATAAAATCTTTAAAAAAAAAAAACTGACAACAAAACCTAGCCAACAATAAGCACTAAATAAATGTAAGTTTTTATGTCCTTCCGGCCTTTTTAATATCCATATATGTACATACATATTTTTCATAAAAATAGGATTCGCTTGAACCCATTTCATGACTTGCTTTTATGTGGTAAATATCTATATATGTCAATAAATATACTTTTCCTCAGCATGTTTAATAACTGCATAATATTCCAGTGTGTGAACAGACCATAATATATGTAACTTGATATTGTCATTTATGTTGTTTCCAACAGAGTATCATAAACAATATAATGAATATCCTTGAACAAAAATCTTGGTGCACATTCTTCATTGTTTTTTTAGGCTAATTATCAAGGTCATTTTTTTTTTGACTTTAACAGTTCTCTTATTCCTCTGAACATTATCATCCTGAGTAGGAAAAAATAATAATAATAAAATTCACAAAATCTAAATACTACTGATTATAGATACACCACTGTTTTGTAACCATTAAAAAAGAAAAAAACAGGTGCCTGGGTGGCTCAGTTGGTTAAGCGACTGCCTTCGGCTCAGGTCATCATCCTTGGAGTCCGAGAATCGAGTCCCGCATCGGGCTCCCTGCTCAGCAGGGAGTCTGCTTCTCCCTCTGACCCTCCCCTCTCTCATGCTCTTTCTATCTCATTCTCCCTCTCAAACAAATAAAATCTTTAAAAGAAAAACAACACTGCCAGTTGTGCTGTGACATGCCGTTGAATGTAAGTAAAACATCTATCCATTTCAGAGATGTTAAATAGGAGGAAATGTGTCTTAGAATCAGTGAAATAGCAGTGTATAATCTATTTAGTCTTCCAGACACACAGTAGCAATTCTTGAATCCAACTGTAATATAACCTGTGAGGTGAAGAGGCCAAGCTGCAGAGCAGTGACCTTTACAAGCACTCACTTACGCAACAAACCAAGCACAGTTAATCCATCAGGTCAGGCAGGTCACCAAGTGTTCAACACCGACTTACAGTCAACGTTGTACAGGCCAACCTTGTGGCTGTAGCTCTTAAGCTTAAGTTCAGGGCCTTCTCCCCAGCCTTGCCACCTTGCCTCCCCTAACCTGCCCATTAAAAAAAAAAAAAAATTGGTTTTTACCAACTCACTTTGTTCTGTTTTATCTATGGTCTCCAAGATTGCTTCCCTTGAGTGTCATATCTGATTCACTTTCTGCTTTGTTCTGTTTCAGGTACGAAATGAACCCCAAAACATTTCCATTTCAGCAGAATATATTGCCCAGGTGAAGGGGATCTCAGTAGAAGAAGTTATAGAAGTGACAACACAGAATGCATTGAGACTGTTTCCCAAGCTTTGGCATCTGCTCCAGAAGTAGCTTCAAAACCAGATGCCACAGGGGACAGCATTTGAGAGAAAGAAATGTTCTGAGTAGGAGTCTGAACTGAAGTTCGAGGCCATTATATAAGGATTTGGAAGATTATGATTTTAGAGAAATAGTTCTCCTAAAACCAGGCTTGGGTCCTGAAACCCTGGATTCTGATTCTACCTTGTGCTTCTTTATAATTAATGGAGTCCTAGCAGGAGATTGAGAAACACCACTGCCTCTTACCTTACACCATTAAGTGGAACCCACCATATGACCTGAAACCATTTCTTCTGGCAAGGGAGGCTTCCCCAGGTAAGACAGGAGCACTACTGGGGCAGCTAACGGTTGATCCTCCACCACTACAGGATTTATCTAGTGGAAGATCATCTTGTTTCTTACACTGTCAGTGCTCTCTTTTCTGGGTTTGTAAAATTGAATTGTTAGTACTTTGAATTACTTCTTTTTAAGAGAAAAATGTATAGGTTTTCATATTGATCAATATAGATCAATATAAAATAGATTTTGACTTATGAGGCCAGTGATTTGTGCAATCACCATTAAGTGCCAAGCCCCAAAGTTTAGGTAATAAACTGAGTTTAAGTTCCAGTCTGAATATTGTCACATGTTTAAAATGTACATAGCTTTATTAAAATGTATCTGACTATTTTTGCATACGGTGATATTTTATATTTTTAAGTTTTGAAAATCTTGGCTGCAAAGAGTTCTGTGGATGGATGATGGGTACACTAGCACAATAATATGAATGTATGTAATGCCACTAACCTACACACCTAGTCGTCATTAAAGTGGTATGTTATGTATATTTTACCCCAATTTTTAAAAATCTTATATGTAGTTTACTAAGCGTTGTGACCCATACCAAAGCCTGTGTATTTAATTTTACTAAATTATACAAGCAGCAAATACTGGGAAAAGTACCTATCATAGAAAAAAATTAACTTCCTAAAAAGCTAAGTGATTTTACATAATCTTTAGTATTTTGAAATTAATTTATTTATTGAGGAATCAAAACTAGTTCTAGGGCAGACTGTCCAAACCAAACTAGATTAGCTAAGAAACAGAAGAAGGTACTTCGTGAGGCACTTGACCACCCATCAGCATCATGAGAGATGACATTCCTACATGTAGTGGGAGATTCTATTAAAATCAGACTTCTGGCTCTCTTTCAACTCTGTATTTCTTCTGCCTGTTTCCTACCCTTTCTGCCCACACTCCCTTTGTCAGACTCTCACCTTTAAATCCTTTAAGACCCAACTTAAATGACTTCCCCTGGCCTCATCACCCCAGCCAGGTACAATCCCTGCCCTCTAAATTGTGTAGCCGCTTTCTTCATTTCCTCATCAATTTATTCGTTTCATTTATCACACAAACAGTTATGGAGCCCCTCCAATAGGTTTCCCACTAATCTAGGTCCATAGGCTACAGAGAGGAATAAGACATGGTCCTTGCCTTCAGTTCAAAATGTAATAAAGTGGACAAATAATTTCAAAGCACTGTGAGAAGTACTATAATAAAGGAGGAATGAGGTTCTACAAAACCAGTCAGATGACATTTAACACATTCCTTTTTACTAGGGTTACCTTGTATATGTTTTTGCCTTTAGAAATTACAAACCATTTGAGAACAAACCAGTTTTATTTTCTTTTTGCATTTTCTCTGTGGTCTGAAACAAGGTTTGCAATATCATATGCTCTTACATATCTTTTAAAATAAGCGAATGGAGGTAGTAAGTCCAACTGACTGCAGCTGACAAGTTAGATATGTTCTCTTTCAGGCTGCTCTTTGAAATGGAGATTTAATACTCTGTACCTTTTAACTGGTTGGGCTTTTGTTTTGTTTTGTTTTGTTTTGTTTTGTGGTGCATATTTTTCATGTCCAGCCTATGAATGTATTAAATGCTATTCAAAGATTTCCTAATGTTAAACATTCTGAAAAATAGGAATAAATTCTCATGGTCCAGAAAAGCAAATCTGTAATGTTCTGTAGGAATACCCTCCACCAAGTGAAAGGCTAGAAGGGCTTTTCTTCCCCCTCTCCTCTGCCAGCATATGGTGACCTTCTTTTACTAAAAGGAAACATTTCTTATTCCAGCGTTTATCTTTTTTTATTCTGGTAAGAATCAGATGAATATGTATCATTCTTTAAATTAAAAAAGAAAAATTAGTATCAACCCTGTCCTTTAATTATTATGCAACCAAGGGTTCATTTGATCACCTTGCTGCTGCTTTTGTATCTCCTGCCCACTACTTTTCTTTATAATCCTCCACCATCCTCTTGCTGTTGCATGTTTCCTTCCCCTCTCCCAGATCCTTCTTCTAAGCTGAACATAAAGAAGAGTCTTGTTTTTGCATGCTTGAGCTACACTCATACTTCAGAGTTTAATTTTTTTATTTGCCCTTTCTTGCCCCTTTCATGCTTTTGATTGAATACTTCACAGTAACATATTTGAATTGACATTTCATTTACAGGATCTGGGTAACTTACAAAGGGTTTCCAGAAACTGTTCTGTGATTTTTAGAGTTTAGCTTTTCAATCATGAGCAAATCTCACTGTCCTTTTTATTTTTATTTTTTTCACGGCCCTTTTAAAACTATGACAGAGGGGCACCTGGGTGGCTCAGTCGTTAAGCATCTGCCTTTGGCTCGGGTCATGATCCCAGGGTCCTGGGATCGAGCCCCACATCGGGCTCCCTGCTCGGCGGGGAGCCTGCTCCTCCCTCTCCCACTCCCCCTGCTTGTGTTCCCTCTCTTGCTGTATCTCTCAGTCAAATAAATAAATAAAATCTTTATAAATAAATAAATAAAACTATGACAGAGTCTGTGCTAATAATTACAAAGTCAGTCAAAAAGATAGTGTGGAAAGAAATTAGATAATTCAGGGATTATCAGTGTTACAAGCTTAAACATGAGGCTTCAAGCAAAAACATCCTAGTACGCCCTCCTCACCCTCCTTATTTTTGGCTAATTCCAAAGCAAGCACATCTCTAAAAAAAGATGACTTCTTTGGTGAACATCTCTGTAATTCGTTAACAACCTGAGTATTATTTATACCTTGCATGTTAAAACTGGTGCAAATAACATTTCCCAAGTTAATAGTTTAATATAAGAAATATAGAGAACCATACATAGCATATAAAAGCAGAAAGTATTAAAAATCTAATGTCCTCTGTACAGGACCTTTCTGTGGATTGCTTCTGAAGCCCAAGTAAATAAATTGTGTAAATGCTCACAGTTTATGTGTGATACGTTTAGAATTATAATCCCCTGACTTCCATTTCAGCACTTTTTTCTAAATATCCCAATCTTTGCATTAGTTTAACATCCTTCAAAAGCCATCCTTCGTGTATTTCAAATCAAGAACTCTGAATTTAAGTAGATAGGCAGTAACTAAAGGAAGCAGTAGGAGAGAGAAGGGGTCTTGAGATTCATATGGATCGACATCTATCTTTTTTTTTTTTTTTTGGCCATGACACATGTGAATTGCTTTCTTTAGTGAATCTCTCACCTTGTAGAAGTTAAAAATGCCAGGTAGTCACTTTCCAGCCTTCTTTGCAACAAGGCACTGATACCATGACCCACCCTTGAGTTTGAATTATTTGAGGGATTTGAAGAGGCCAGGACTGATCGACTCCATTCTGGTGAGGTGGGCAGTGTAGCAGTGAATTTAGAGTCCAGCTTGGCAAGGTTGGCAGTGTTCACTTCAGGGTCTGTGCCCAGTGGCTGTGGCAGTGGTCTTTATGCTTCTAGTTCAGTGGCATGAATTTGGTTTTTCAGCCCTCCTGGAGATTTTATCCAATATCCTTCAGTAAGTTCATTTCCTTAAATTAGCTAGATTTCTTTTCTGTTGTTTATATCTTTAAGAATCCTGACTGGTGAGAAGATCGATACCCTAAAGTAGTTGTCACCAAGAAACCGTTGGGGAAATGAAGGAAAGAAGGAAGGGAGAGAAGGAACGATGGGATTCCTTATAGAGCCTGGACAGCGTTCCAGGCAGCACGTGTCCACTTACTGTTCAGGGAGAAGGCACTGGCAGTCCATGGCAGATGGTGATTTGTCTTGTGAAAGCATTTCAAAAAGACATTCTTAGAGCAAGAAGGATACATGTTGATTTGGGGATAACGCAAAGGCTACACTGCATTGAACATTTTCATTCTTTTTCTCCACTTTTCCTGTATTTGTAGAATCTCTTAGCTTACGAGGCACAGCCCGTCTTCCACTCTAGAAGCTGAAGATGCCAAATAGTTGCTTTCCCAAATTTACTTACCGACTATGACAGTTATATGACCTAAGTTCCACCAATAAGCTGCACCCAACCCAGACTTGGAATCTGAAGCCAGGGATGTAAAGATAAAGAAACCGGCTGTGTGGACTCCATGCTGGGGTGGGAGGTGGCACCTGCACCCAGTTGAGAGGCGCTGGTGGCCTTGATTGTACTGTAGTATCTAGCATCCGAAGGCAGTGAGTCTTCCTGCACCTTGTGGCCCAATTTGGGCATTGTTTCTGGCTCTGTGACCTACAAACCTGGTCCAGTGGCCTTCTTGGAGCTTGCATGAGCTACCCAATATATTTAATAAATTCCTTGTCTGCTTAAATTATTCCAAGTTGGTTTCTGTTTCTTGAAACTAAGAACTCTGACTGCTGTAATAGTCCGTCAGTCCACAAAATTCCATCCGAGGGTGTCTCACATTGCTATCCTCACCACCACAACAAAATTCGTCATTGCAATACTTTCACCAAACAAATTTTTTTTTAAAGATTTTTATTTATTTATTTATTTGAGACAGAGAGAATGAGAGAGAGAAGAGAGAGAGCACATGAGAGGGGGGAGGGTCAGAGGGAGAAGCAGACTCTTTGCCGAGCAGGGAGCCCGATGCGGGACTTGATCCAGGGACTCCTGGATCATGACCTGAGCCGAAGGCAGTCGCTTAACCAACTGAGCCACCCAGGTGCCTGTCACCAAACAAATTTAGAGTCCATTTTAACAGGCACCTTCTGCAATCAGTAGCTCCCTAATAGAGGAAATCTGTATGTAAATCCATTTTTATCTGATTCTTCTAACTTTCTGATCTTAGGCCCAACTGGAAACATTTATTGTTAATAGAAGTTAAGGAGTCTGGAACTGTCATTGAAGTATCCAAAATTTCTTAAAAATGGGGAGAGAAAACTTTTCATTGGTGGAATGAGTAAAGCTCAGATATTTGGATTAGCTAGATATATAATTCTTGCATGAGTAAGATATATTTTTAAATGGCTGGAAAAACATCAAAATAATAATAATATTTCATAATATGTGAAAATTATATGAAATTCAGATTTCAGTGTCCATAAAGGTTTATTGGGACACAGTTATGCTCATTCGTTTTCCTGTGTCTGTGTTCATTCTTTGGTGACAGAATTGACTATTTGCACCAGAGATCACATGGACGTAAAAACTAAAATACCTTTAGCCTTTTACAGAAAATGGTTTGCTGACCCCTGGCCTATACTTTTCAGAATAATGCCTGAGGCCCAGGGTATCTCCTGGTCTGGAATTCAGCCCCTTAAAGAGGATCCAGTCACCTGAATTGAACTGGAAGGCTCACTCAGTCCCAAACAGAGCAGTGGTTCTCATTCCTGGCTGCACATCAGTATTACCAGAGGCGCTTTTATAAAAAGTTCCCACGTCTGGTCCGACCCAGGTCATTTAAATGAGAATTGCTGGAATCGGGGTCTAGGGAAATTAATTTTTGAAAAGCTCGCTAGATGTTTCTGAGGTGCAGCCAAAGTTGAGAGCCATGTGCTGGAAAATGGAGTGACTCCCAAGAAAGGTGTTTGTGGGTGTGCCTTAAACTGCAGTGCTTTTCAAACTTTATATATAAGTCAACTGAGGATCTTGTTAAAAGACAGGTTCCATTTCAGTAGAGCTGGGGTGAAACCTGTGATGGGGTCCACGGCAGGCCCCCCCCCAAATATGCCACTCTGCAATATTAATTATTTGGGTTATTTTGAATCAAAGTTACTTAAGAAGCAGCAGTGCAAGAAGGACACTCTGAGCCTCCTTTGTCCCCCTGCAAGCAGGAAATAAATCTCCCCTGTGAATGGTACCCTCCCAAATCAGGAGGTGAAGAGACATCCTTATCACCAGAGATAGGGAATTCCGCACTGAGAGGCTGTATAAACACTCGTTTCTTCTTCACCAGTTTACTGGCCCAAGCCCAGACTTGTCTTGTCAATTCCTCACAAATTTCTTGTTTCTTTGTCTGAAAGGTATAAAAGTTTTGCTTTGGTCACTTCCTTTGAGTCTCATATTTTTATAAGCTCTCCTATGAAATTAAATTTGTCTTTCTCCTGTAACTCTGTCTTATGTCAATTTAATTATTAACCAGCCAAAGAACCTATAAAGGAAGAAGGAAAAGTTTTCCTCCCTTATACCTAAGATCCCATATTTCAAAAAAACTTGCAGATATTGCAGATGCTGCTGGTCCGTGACTAGCAGGGTGAGGGCAAGGAGTTCATTGAACCTGTAGAACATATTCCATGACTTGTATTTTTGCCTGCTTAGTAATGAGTAGTTGCTCAGCAGAGTTCTACTTCAGATATGGTGGTCAGCTAAGGCCTCTGAGGACGTGACGTGCTAGTTGAGTTGCTGAAGGGTGCAAAGGGGTCAGATCTGAGAAGAATGGGGAAAGAACTTCCCAGGCAGAGAGGAGCTGATGTGATGGCCCTATGGCAAGAAGGACTCACTTTTGAATGGCCTGGTGACTAGAGGGTGACAGAGATTGATGCTATTTGTTTCGTTAATAGGAAAGATAACATTTAAAAAGGAGATGGCTCCATTGATCCTTGCTGGGTATATCACCTTGAAATCAGTTCTCAGAAAGTCAGAGGAATTCAGTCACCCTGAGAAGGAAAGCAATTCACAGGAAGATGAAAAGGAGTGTTAGCTGGGCCATACAGAAATAATGGGACACAGAGAGGACTTGTAACAGACTTTGCTAGGTTCCTCCCTGTTCCACACCTAGTTCATGTTGCACTGTAGTTATTGATGGTGATAGCTCTCTTCCTGGAGCAGGTCCTCTATCTAAATTCTTTCAGGCAGTTAGGGGGAAGGTCAAAGTTTCTTCCTTAGTCTTTGAGGTCTTGATGGTGTTCAGCTCAAGAGTCATCTACATGCCAAAATGGCTGCCTAGGGCAGCTTCAGCAGCAATGGTGAGCCATGCTGAAGTCTTTTCTGGAGTGCCAGGGTGCCACAGGGAGCCTTCCTGCAGGAGCATTACTGGCCTTCACTTGGAAACTCACCTGCAGACAGCCATACAGGGATCCAGAGCAGAAAAGGAGGAAAATGCTGGTCCCCACGTGTTTATGAGGGAACACGTGCATCAACAGATATGAAACATTACTGGGAGGCGGTAGAGGAGGTGGCTGGACTTCTCGTGATTTCAGGCAGTCATGAGGGAGCAGAAGGCTAGCTGAAGACAAAGCATAAGCTGACACCCTGCAACCTCCCCCCAACCCACCCCCCACTCCTGGGTGGGACATGTATGACATTCTTCCAGGAATCTCCCAACTATCTTAATGTTAATACTTTGCTAGAGGGGAAAACAACCTTAACGTGACAATGGCAAGACCTCTGGTATCTTGTAGGTATCTTGTAGATCCGTCCTCTTTAGCATATGAAAGTTCTTTTGAAACCTCCCTTTTCCTTACTCCCACCCCCCCCCCCCCCCAGCTCCCGAGTATATAATCACCGCTCCTCAAGGCCTGGTGCAGCAGCAGCTCTTTCTGCCCACAGGTCCTGTTCCCATGCTTTAATAAAACCACCTTTTTGCACCAAAGACGTCTCAAGAATTCTAGGTCATCGACTCCGGACCCCACCCCACTGAACCTCACCTATATTCCAAAACCCCTTCTGTAGGGTCAGAGTCCGAAATACATACGGTTTTGTGACATTTGAGTTTCTGGTTTTAGCCCTTGGCTTCCGAAGGATGTATAGAGGAAGACGATGTGGAACACCTATTAGGAAAAAGGGCTTGGGGGGGGTGCGCCTGGGTGGCTCAGGTGGTTAAGCGACTGCCTTCGGCTCAGGTCATGATCCTGGAGTCCTGGGATCGAGTCCCGCATCGGGCTCCCTGCTCAGTGGGGAGTCTGCTTCTCCCTCTGACCCTCCCCCCTCTCATGTGCTCTCTCTCTCTCTCATTCTCGCTCTCTCAAATAAATAAAATCTTTAAAAAAAATTTTTAAAAATTAAAAAAAAAAGGAAAAAGGGCTGGGGGAGGGAAGGTTTCCAGGAGAAGGTGGTATTTAAACTAAAGCGAGCCAAGTGAAGGGAGGATAACAGAATAAGGCAGAGAACCACAAATAGTTCCTTAAAACCTGGAGGAGAAGGTAGGAGAGGATTACAGAGAAAGGAGGTTAGAAGGATTGTTAATTATATAGTACATAACTGGACACCCATTCACTGTGTGTTTATGCCCCAGGATTCATCTTAGAGTGAACCCAAGGAATGATGTTGTATCTGATGGTCTTTATTTGAGTTGCTCGGTGTTGGGAGATAATTCTCCACAGAGCTCTCACATTTCTGCATGCCTTGGGAGCAGAGGCACCGACAGCTCTTGTTCCAGACTATCTCTTCAAGGGTGTTTGTAGCCAAGGACCTTGGATGGCAGAAATAATGTCTCACTGGAACAGAGGGAAGGTTTATTTACCATCCAGTATAATAAAGATTGGGTTTCTTCAGCTCAGGGGCCATCAGGTGTGAGGCAAAACCTCTGTGTATGTGGCATCTATCTGGACAGTTCCATATTGCCATGGAGGGCAAGGGGGACCCACCTAAACATGAGGCTTGTGCTACTTGCTGTGCTCAGAGTAATAAAGTCCTTTGCCTCAGAGCTAGGAGTCTTCTGCCTTCTGTCAAAGCTCATGAAGCTGTGGGAGGCTAACCTTCAAAGCTCTTGACACTAGGTGTTTGCCTTCTTGAGAAGCAAAAAATTAGTTTTGGGTCTGGCTTTTTTTTTTTTACGTCAAGAGTTAATGAATCCTATCCATACTGGGCACTTGTGAAGTCCTAGCTGGGGTAGGATTTTAGGCCAGTTGAATAATCCATATCCCTTCTAATACAAAAATACTCTGGTTTATGAATCTGAGCTTTCTGTGGAAGCAAAGGGCAACTAAATACAAGGTGAATATTTCACTGATGTAAAGACAAATGCCAAGAAGCCAGGCAGTGCTTGGCTTACCAAATGGAATAGGCTATGACCTCAGACTACAATATGGAACACACACCAGATTAAAATCGAAAAATAGTCTGCTATCCAGGAAACAATGACACAGAGGTGATGGTAGCCAAATGGGGTTTGGCCACGAGATGATTCTGGCAATGCCCACCTTGGAGATGGGCAATGAAATAGAACAGAAGTCTCTATAGGCACCTCATATTACCTTCTCAAGTATGTACTTCTTCAAATTATCAAAATCGCAGCTTTAACAGAGTAAGTTAATGCAATTACACAATAGAAGCAAGTGTTAGCTTTGAGAAACTTTAGTCTTCAACTTGACTAGTGGGATTGGTCAACACATTCCACTAATTTTAAAAACAAGCTATTTAAACATTCTAGGTTAGGGACACCTGGCTGGCTCAGTTGGAAGAGCATGCGACTCTTGGTCTTGTGGTTGTGGGTTTGAGCCCCATGTTGGGTGTAGAGATTACTTAAATAAATAAATAAACTTAAAAAAATAATAAAACACTTTAGCTTACAAAAGAGAAGATCACTGTAAAGTGAACTTTTTGGTCACTCATCTTTGAAACTATCTTTAATCACTCAAAACCTCTTCAGAACATCCAAGTCTAAATAATGGTTCAGAATGAATAAAGGTATGTTTTACGTGACAATAAAATGTTTTCTTGGTGATCCAGTGAATAATTTTTTTGCTTCTTTTATAATTAATATTTGTAAATAAGACAGACATTGAAGAAGGATCAAAGAGATTATATTTCTTTGTGTCTCTGGAGTTGCACTTTATCCAAATATGGCATTATCTGAAAAATAAAAAGAAGTAGTTGTTAGATAACGTATAATACATTTCATAGTTCCAGAATAACCCTGAAGGCAGAGAGGATGATACTGCTCCACAGATACAGAAAGGAAGGATTAGCAACATTAAATGACTTAGCACATGACATTAGTCAATAGCAGAAGCAGAACTTGAACCCAAGTGCAATGGACTGAATGTTTATGCCCCCCTACCGCCCCAAGTTCTTACGTTGAAACCCTAATGACAGTGTGATGGTGTCAAGAGCTGGGGCTTTTGGGAGGTAATTAAGTCATGAGGGTGGAGTCCTCATAAATGGGATTAGTGCCCTTAGAAGAAGAAGCCAGAGAGCTAGCTAGCTCTTTCTGCCATGTGATGACATAGCAAGAAAACAGCCCTCTCTAAGCCAGGAAGAGGGCATTCGTCAAGAACCCGATGATTTTGGCACCCTGATCTCAGAATTCCAGCCTCCAGAACTATGAGAAATAAATTTTGTTTAAGCTACCCAATCTGTTGTAATCTAACAGCCTGAACTAAGATACCTGCATCTTCTGTTTTTAAGGCTAGTATGCCCCTCTTTGGGCCTCCACATCTCCAAGTGGAAGACTGAGAAGAGACCTTGGAGATCTCCAGCTAAGAAAACCTGTGCCCTGGTCTTCATATCCCTATTGATAGAAGCAAAAAGGAGTCCCCAGAACCCCAAGCGCTCTTAGCAAAGTCCCAACCGTTCTCAGCTTTAACACTCATGGCCTCACCACTGCTTGAGACCATTAAGACTAACCTCATTCTGTTCTTTTTTTTTTTTAGCTTTTATTTATTTATTTGACAGAGACACAGCGAGAGGGGGAACACAAGCAGGGGGAGTGGGAGAGGGAGAAGCAGGCTTCCCGCTGAGCAGGGAGCCCGATGCAGGGCTCGATCCCAGGACCCTGGGACCATGACCTGAGCCGAAGGCAGATGCTTAACGACTGAGCCACCCAGGCGCCCCCCTCATTCTGTTCTTTATCCCTGTTTACTTGGGCTACCTCAAGAAGCCAGGAGTTCTGAGAGAGAGAAAAAACAAGAAACAGACTCAACTATAGAGTCATACGATATGGCTACCAGTGGTGGGGGGATGTTTCAAATAGGTGATGGGGATTAAAGAGTATACTTATCATGATAAAAAAAATAATAAAATAAAAATAATGGGGGGGCGCCTGGGTGGCTCAGATGGTTAAGCGCCTGCCTTCGGCTCAGGTCATAATTCCAGGGTCCTGGGATCAAGCCCCACATTGGGCTCCTGGCTCAGCGGGGAGCCTGCTTCTCCCTCTCCCTCTGCCTCTCCCCCTGCTCATGCTCTCTCTCTCTGTATCTCTATGTCTCAAATGAATAAATAAAATCTTTAAAAAAATGAAATAAGATTTAATAAAAAAATAAAATAAAAATAATGGGGAAAAAGGGAAGCCAGGAGTTTTGGGTTGCCCCACATCTCCTGATGCTAACCACACAACTCTATGAGCAGCAGTGCAACTCCTACCTGGCACTTCCTATTCACTCCCATCCTGCTGCTTTATGTTTCTCCATATCACTTACCCACTTAAAAAATTTCTGCCTCTATCCACTCAAGAACCCACTGAAATCTAAGTTTTATGAGGCAGGGGTTTTATCTATCACTGTACTGCCAAGGACAGAACAGTGCCATAAAAATTTGCTGAATGGGGGCGCCTGGGTGGCTCAGTCGTTAAGCATCTGCCTTCGGCTCAGGTCATGGTCCCAGGGTCCTGGGATCGAGCCCCGCATCAGGCTCCCTGCTCAGCGGGAAGCCTGCTTCTTCCTCTCCCACTCCCCCTGCTTGTGTTCCTTCTCTCTCTGTCAAATAAATAAAAAATCTTTAAAAAAAAAAAATTTGCTGAATGAATGTGCTTCTTCCTCTAACATAGGTATGTACAAAGGAAAAGAGCATTTTCTAATTCTTACTGTATATATCCAGCAATATGTACCTTCTTATTATCCTCTTCTGTTTCTAAAGATTATTCTGCAACAACAAATGTGCCATGGGAAACTCTAGGTTTGTGAGCCATCGCCCAAGGGCACAGTTACTGGTCTCGAGAGGAATGAGGTAAGATTTACCATTATTTCTGGAAAAATACATTCTATGTCCCAATATTTATTCAGTCATCAAATGAATGTTTTCTGAGCGCCTAATTAATGCCAGACACCATTCTAGGAACGGAATGGATAAAGCAATGAAAAAACAGATAGCATCAAGGAGCATTAGGGAGTGACAAACACTGTAGAGGAAAAGAACGCCAGGTATGGTGTTACAGGATAGGTGTCTCCAACTCAGGAGAAAGGTCAGGGCCAGAAATAGAAATGTGCAGGATAGAGATGAGATTTTCAAGTCCTGTAACAGTTGAAGACCAGCAATCTGTCTCATTGAGATCACCTAAAAACTAAGTGTAGATGATGAGAAGTGGGCCATCTTACAGAAAAAGGATGTGCTTTTACAGTTAATGATGTTTATCATTCAATTCAATACATATTTGTTGATGGTGTACTAGAGTAATATGTTCATCAAATTTTATAAGTAATGTCCCATCTCCTTATTTTTACAAATGAGGATTTTTTTTCTGGCCTCCTGGGGGAGGAGGTATTCTCTCATATCTGTTCTCAGTCTAGTGTGGTGGGGCTGAACTTTTGGGTTGGAATGTGGTAAGTTCTCTTTTGGGCTGAGTTTAACTTTCACTACTTCTAAGCCAATTTCTCCAGTATAGATAGTTTTCCAGTGACAAAGTGACAAAGCCAATTTTTACCTCCATCCATCTCTCAATTGATATAAACTGAGGAATAGAAGGATATTATTGTTGACATTTTCAAGCCTCTACAGTATTCAGAATAAAGTAGACACTTAAAAAAATGTCAGCACCCTTCTCTATACCCACATACTTTCTACTTGTGGAAATAAAACAAACAAACAAACAAAAACCCAATATCTCTTATTTATCTAAAGTTGAAACCAGAGACTTTAAGTTTCAAGTAGAGATTAATGGGGGGAAAAAGTCTTTTTTTTTAAGATTTTATTTATTTATTTGAGAGAGAGAATGAGAGAGAGAAAGCACATGAGAGGAGGGAGAGTCACAGGGAGAAGCAGACTCCCTGCTGAGCAGGGAGCCCGATGCGGGACTCGATCCCAGGACTCCAGGATCATGACCTGAGCCGAAGGCAGTCGCTTAACCAACTGAGCCACCCAGGCGCCCCTGGGGAAAAAATTCTAATGAGCTTTTGAGAATACACAGTTCTGGGTCAATAATTACCTACCATTTGTTCAAACAAGTGGTTCTCAAGCTTTTTGATCTCAAGATCCATTATATGCTTAAAAATTATTAAAAACCCTATCAAAGTTTTGTTCATGTGTGTTGTACCTCTCAATATTTACCACATTAGAAATTTAAATGGAGGGCGCCTGGGTGGCTCAGTTGGTTAAGTGACTGCCTTCGGCTCAGGTCATGATCCTGGAGTCCCGGGATCGAGTCCCACATCGGGCTTCCTGCTCAGCGGGGAGTCTGCTTCTCCCTCTGACCCTCTTCCCTCTCGTGCTTTCTATCTCTCATTCTCTCTCTCTCTCAAATAAATAAATAAAATCTTTAAAAAAATAAAATAAAATAAGAAATTTAAATGGAGAAAAAATTTAAAGCTCAAGAATACAAGTCAACATTCCATTTAATGGTCAGAAAAATGATGTGATTGCATATCATACTGCTTCTGGAAAACTCTATTGTACTCCCATGAGAGTATAAAAGGTAAGTAATATCTCAGCATTATTATGAAAATAGCTTTGACCCTGTGGGTCCCTGAAAAGACCTGAATATACAGGGGTTCCCCAGACCACCCTTTCAGAACTACTAATTTAGACTAAAAAAGAAAAAGCATGTATTTACATGCTAATTACCATAACCTTTAAATTAGGTCTATGCTGGGCGCCTGGGTGGCTCAGTTGGTTAAGCAACTACCTTCAGCTCAGGTCATGATCCTGGAGTCCTGGGATCGAGTCCCACGTCGGGCTCCCTGCTCAGCGGGGAGTCTACTTCTCCCTCTGACCCTCCTCCCTCTCATGCTCTCTCTCATTATCTCTCCCAAATAAATAAATAAAAATCTTTAAAAAAATTAGGTCTATGCTTATTCTGTATCTTATCATAACATTGAATTTCTGTTTGAGTCTGCTTACTTAAAAGAAACAAAGAACTTTTCTGCAATATTTAAAGGTTTGTTTCAACTTTCCAGAATTGTTGATTTATAACCTCAAATATCATTAATGTTGGCTATGGAAATTATGTTTGTTAGACTCCGTTTTGTAGAAAACCATGTGTATTCACGTAAAGTGGTAAACTATGTTTGTCATAGAAGGTGGATATTACCACCCACCATTAAACTTGTGAGAATTAACCTACTAGTTGTGGCTTACCTCACCTAGTTCCAAGTAATTCAAGCAGAATAAAAGATTGTGCAGATCCCCTTAGAACACTAGATGCATTCCTCCTTGTAAAGAGTTATTTTTTGAGTAAAATAAACACATGGCTGTTACAGATTAACTTTGAAGCACCATGGAGAATCTCAGTTTCCCATGCCACACTGTATCACCTCTCTATCCCACTTACTAAGAGCTTGCGGCAAATGAAAAGTCACAACCCCTTCATCAAGTTAATCTTGTTGAAGTTAAATCTCTAAAATAGTGATTCTTTTGTTTCTGATGTAACTTAATCATGTGTTGTTTGTACTTAATACAATTGCACTCTTTTTTCTTTTTACATAAATGACAAAATGCCATCAGTTGCTTATCTTGACTTAGGAACAAGTATTCACAATCAATAGTAGTTACCCTTTCTCTTCCTCCTCCTGCAAAATAATATCACCACCACCACAAACCCCCATGCCAACCTCCTTCCACATTCTATTATTGTGACTCAGGGCTTCTTGTTTGATATTTGTCATCAAAATCATTTCTATTGTATCTCAATTTTGCATGTGAACTTTTTGTAGAGGCAACAGAAATTGGTGAGAGGTCTCTGGAGTTTTTGTGGTCTATTATAATTATCTACAACAGCTTTTCTCTAAATATGGTTCTCAGGCCATCAGCATCGGCATCTCCTTAGCCTGCCCGAAAATGCAGATTCTGGGACCCAAAGGAGAGCCTACTGAATGAGTCAATCTGGAGGTCCAGTTTGAAACTGAGAATCTCTGATCTACAGTAGATCTTATATCAACGAACCTTGTTTACTGATGCTTTTTACTTCAGACAGATTTCCTTTAGACTATCCCAGAGCGACACTTCCTGAAACTCTCTCAACCCCAGAAACTCTCCCCAAGTTTACTTATAAATCCCTCCTGTCAATTCGGTGGGAATCCTATCACAACAACTTACTTTTTGCAGGAAAGTGCTTTTTCTCCGTGTGAGCAAGGAGACTCAGTGTGACCCAGGAGCTCCTACCACTATCAGGAACGTATTCTTTGATTTGGGTGTGAGTTGAGGGCATATAGGCACCACTGAAATGCCTCTTTTGAACTCTCAGTAAACTGACTTGATTGCTTCTTTCCACAAGGCAGTTGGATTCACGCTTTTCATTTATCTCCTTCAGGAGACATTGTTTGCTTTCTTTGAGCTTTGTAATTATTTCACTGGTTCTGTTCATAGAAGTCATTATGCTGACAAACCAGTCATCAAGTGATTCTTACTGTCTGCAAACAAATGACAAAATACTATCAGCGGTCCCTTGACCTAGCGGCCAGTCTTCAGTCAGTTCCTCTTTCTCCTCCTGTAAAATACCACTACTGCTGTGCCCCTCACCCCATATCTCACTCCATTTTTATTATTGTTTCCGAAGATCTTTTTGGTTTTTGATGTTTCTTCCGAAAAAAAAAATCATAAAAAGAGGATTTTACATTGAACACTACATCAAAAACTAATGATGTACTACTATATGTTGGCTAATTGAGTTTAAGTAAATAAAAGAAGAAAAAGGGGATTTTAGTAAGAGAATATATTTTGTTTTTGAAACTAAGGCTATGGGGCGCCTGGGTGGCTCAGTCGTTAAGCGTCTGCCTTCGGGCTCAGGTCATGATTCCAGGGTCGTGGGATCGAGTCCCACATCGGGCTCCCTCCTTGGTGGGAGGCCTGCTTCTCCCTCTCCCGCTCCCCATGCTTGTGTTCCCTCTCTCTGTGTCTCTCTCTGTCAAATAAATACATAAAATCTTTAAAAAAAAATAAAATAAAATCAATATTAATTTGAAATCCAAGTAACTCTATAGTCCTTTCTACACACAAAGGCTACTCTCAGACATTAAAAAAACAATCTCCCGTAAACATTTTATATCGATGAACAGAACTTTCTTTTAAGGGACTATCGTGGACTAGATTATTCAGACATAACTCCCAGTGAAAACTACTAAAAATTCTGGGGAAAAATGTTTTTTAATTTGTTAATAGTGAAATGATAAGAGAGTTAGAAAATATCAGGTCCAAAATGAAGGAAAGCAAGAACAAAGACATAGAGAGGTAGACAGAACCTGTGCTTGCCTGAGGACATTTTCTAATCCTGGAGGTTAAAGAAGTCATTTTGCTAGCTTAGAGGGCAAGGGACAGAAAAATCAAAGCTCAAAGCCTATGCTATGCACAGTGGAGAGCCTAAAGTAGACCTTTTCCATATTAAGTTGGCATCCAAAGGGCTACCGCCTCAGGGTGAGAGTGAATAAGAAATAAACTCACATTCCATCAAGAACTTGCAGGAAGAATGTTACTTTAGCACTAGGCACAGCTCTGGGGGAAAATCCCTCCAAGAAAAGTTGTAAGTGCTTCCTGACTCTCACATGGATTTTCAAACCAAATTCACAGCTAGGGCGGTTACAAGAAATGTCAAGCTGAAAAGCAAGAATGGTGCAAGAAACATCAAGCTGCAAAGCAAGGGTGGTAGCAAGAATTTAGCTAAAGGGGTTCCAGGCTGGGAGTACATCCAAGTGACTGACAGAAGCAAACTCAAATCTTTTCTGGAAGAACTTCATCCTAGGCCTCTGGGAATCCCCAATACTTTTTCAAAGACAACAAAGAGCGCACAACCAAGGATTATCAATCAAGCGCAAAGGTAGATGAGGCATCATAAAGTGAGAACAACAGTAACAAAACCATGAAATCTACATACGGGAGAAACATCAGATGAATTATAGAACAATTACACAGACTACATCTAAGGAAACGAGAAAGTAAGTTTGCAACTATCTTCAGGAAACAAGAAGCCAAAAAGAATTTCTAGAAATGAGAAAATGTTATTAAATAACATTTCATGTGGGTTTAGTAGCAGATACGGATTCAGATGAAGAGATAATTAGAGGACTGGGAGATAAATCAGAAGTCATTATCCTGAATGCAGCATAGAAGGACAAAAAGTAGGAAAAAGCTAAATATGGGGAGGACACAGTGAGAAGGTCAAACCTATAGGAAATGGGAAATCCAGAGGACAAAAATGAGGCAGAGACAAGATTTAAAATGATGTTTGAGAAATATCCAGAACTGACAAATGATACCACTCCAGAGACTCAAGAAGCTTAAAGAATAGCAGTCAAGATTTTATTTTATTTTTTTTTTAAAGATTTTATTTATTTGAGAGAGAGAGAGGTAGCGAGAGCAGGAACACAAGCAGGGGAGTGGGAGAGGGAGAAGCAGGCTTCCTGCTGAGCAGGGAACCCGATGCGGGGCTCAATCCCAGCACCCTGGTATCATGACCTGAGCCAAAGGTCAGGTCGCTTAACAACTGAGCCACCCAGGCGCCCCAAGATTTTTTTTTTAATCCTCACTTAAATTATAGTGGAATTTGGAAAAAAAGGAAATCTTATAAGCAATGAGAGAATAAAAGGAAGGGCAATTAAACTAACAGCTGACTTCTCAAAAAGGAACAATAGAAGCCATAAAACAGAGAAATTATATTTTCAATGCAGCAAGGAAGTTATACAGATGGTAAAATCAGCACACAGAGAGATGCTCAGCATCATCAATCATTAGGGAAATGTAAATACTACAGTGAGATACTGCCTATCAGTAGAATGGCTGAAATTAAAAAGATTGACCAAATCAAGTGCTGGTGAAGATGGGGAGGAACTGGAACTCTCAGACACTGCTAGTGAGGTTGTAAAATGGTACAACTGTTTTGGAAAACAGTGCAGTAGTTAAAAAGTTAAACATATATCTGCCATATGCTCTAGTCCAGAGTATTTACCCAACAAAAGTGAAAGTCTCTATACAAGTGTATGAAGAAACTATTTGTACACAAGAAAATTTATATATGAATGTTCATCACAGCTTTATTTTTATGAGCCAATAAATTCTACCAACCCAAATATCCATCAACAGCTGAATGGATAAACAAATTATGGTATTATCCACACAATGGACACTACTCAGTTATAAAAAAGGAATATATTATTGCTACACACGGTAACATGGATGAATCTCAATGTAATTATGCTGAGTGAAAAAAAATCCAGACAAGAAAGAATATATACTATATGATTCCCTTCATATAAAATGCTAGGAAATGTGAACTACTCTACTGGAACAGCAAATCAGTGTTTGCCTGGGAATGGGAAGGGGTTGAGGACAAGGGCAGCAGACAGGGGTTATAAAGGGACATGAGTAAACTTTTGGGGGTGGTGACTATGTTCATTATTTTGATTGTGGTGATGGTTTCATGGGTGTATGTATATGTCAAAGTTTACGACATTGTACTTTAAACACGTACGGTCTATTTTATGTTAATTACATCTCAATAAAACTGTTAAATAAAATTGGAATCAGCACCTAGCACATTGCCTAATGCATATCAGGTGGTTAATAAATATTTGTTGAATGAATGAAAAGTATATTACTTATAAATCTTGACTCCTATTCACTCACTATTATATCATGAGACTTTTTCATGCCATTACATGTATGTCATTCATAATAAAAATGAAATATTTGATGACAGTGTGGTAATCTTTCATATGGACTTAAAATAATACATTTGATTAGTCCATTTATTGTTAGACTTGTAGGTTGTTTACACTTAGAACAATACACTTTGAAACACAGTGAAGTGGCAAAAATCATACAAACACACACTGTTTTAGGAAACCCGCCAGAGTCATCGTTTGTCACTCCTGGATACACAAAAGGAGACGAGGTATGTTTCAAAGTTCTCTGGCTAACACATAAATCTTACATGTGTTTGTACTTGCAGAAAATAGTTGTCCCTAAACAAAAGGAAATGGTTTAAGGGAGAATGGAATTTGAACTTTTTTCCCCCTCCCCCTGTCCAAAGCCCAAGGAAGACTAGAATTTTCTGAAAGATGGTAAAGAATTGTCTCAGGCAGTTATTTCCACAATAATGCTGCAAAACTCAACAGCATACAACAATAAACATTTATTCTTATGCTCAGTGGTGGATTGAGCTGGGCTGGGCTCACCTGAGAACTTGGCTGGCTTGAAGGTCTGGCTGGGCTTGGCTCCCCGGTGAAGGTTGAGCTTAGGTCTGCTCCCAAAATTTTAGGACTGGGAAAAGCAAAAAAAGCTATTTTCCTCTAATCCAGCATGTCAGATGGGACCTAAATCTCTTATCCTTATTTTGTTTCTAGGAATTTTAATAGCATAAGAGAATTTTTTTTTTTTTTTAAGGTAAAGGATATGAGAAGAAAATTTTTTCTTGAACTGCAGTTTCATTTTCCCACCTCTGGCAGGCACTTCATTTCCACTTTCCATTTCTGTTTCCTGTCTCCCTGAAAAATCCTCAAGCTTAGGCAGCATATCTTTCACAATAAAATTGGAGTTCAATCCCATATAATGTAGGAGCCCAATAAAAAGCAATTGACAAATTGACCTTCTTAAATGTATAAATCCAGTAATATTTGCTCACAAATATAAAAGATAATATACAACCCACCAGAAAATGATCCCTTGGTATTAAAATGATTTAAGTAAACTTTCTCTTTAGACAAGATGTCAATTGCAGACATGAAAAGAGAAAGGATGCCTTTTCAACATTGGATCTAGCAAGTTTAAATTGAAGGAAGACAAAATATTTTACACACTCAATTAACACTAAAGAATTAAATTGGCCTCAACAAGGCTAACTCTATTCCAATCACCAATTATTATCCAGTGTAGTGGAAACAAAATATGGTTTTATTTAAATAGTTTAAATACCTCATTTTTGTCATCAGTTTCAACTTACTTTTACTAGAGATACTAATTTATCAGAATTTAAACTTTCTGAATTATATCCTCTCTAACACTTTTACTGTTTATCCTCTCTAGGGGCTGAAATCAAATTGGGACATGACTAAAGGAAAAGAAAAGAAAACAAGGTTTGTTTTTCTATGTCATACAAAATAACTGTATGACCTTAGTTAAGTGACCTTCTCTGGGCACTCAGTTTCCTTATATGTTAATTGGAAATAATATCCAACTCGCAGAGTGTCATAAGGATTAAATGACCTAATATAGCCAATCCTCAATAAATGGTAACTTTAATATATCAATTAGGCACTGTGAAATAAAGGATTTGTTCAATTGGATAAATTGGGGAAATTTGTCCCTCCAGTTATTTTTTGTCCCTCCCGTTATTTTTTTGTTTTGTTTTGTTTGTTTGTCCCTCCAGTTATTGATCTGTTTACTTGCTATGCAACCAGGATCAGCTACATAATTTGTGGGGCCCAGTGAAAAATGAAATTGTAGGACCCCTTATTGAAAATTCATTGAAAATTTCAAGATGGCAATAGCAGATCATTTAACCAAGTGTGGGGCCCTTTTAAGCACAGGGTCCCTGTGTTAGTGCAGAGGTCACATGCCTATGAAACTGACTCTGTGTATTACACAGTAACAGGATGATTTCTATGATTAATTCACCCAGTGTTTTAGTCTTTTAAACGGAGATAAGTAATGTGAATAACCTATGGCTTTTTAAAGGGCTTTGAGGTTGCGCCTGGCTGGCTCAGTTGGTGCAGCATGTGACTCTTGATCTCAGGGTTGTAAGTTCAAGCCCCACATTGGTTGTAGAGATTACTTAAAAAAAAAAAAATCTTAAAAAAACCCAAAAATTAAGAAAAGGGCTTTGAAAATATTAAGGATTTACAGAGAGAACATCTTTATTATTCATGGAGTCCATATTAGCAAAATTGCCTACTCATAAAAATTTGTTATCTCAAAATCAATACTTGTGGCATTTTCATGTCATTACCAGAAATGCACAGAGTAGCAAAAATTTTAGTCTCCTTGTTGTGTGTATTCCCAGCTAAGGTCAAACAAGGGGACACTCTGCTTTCTTGCTTCAGCTCTCATACTATAAACAAGTGTCCTTTTCCTGATCTATTTAGTGTCATTATTTTTTAGGATGCCCCCCAAGTATAGTGCTAAAGTGCTGTCCAGGGCGCCTGGGTGGCTCAGTTGGTTAAGCGGCTGCCTTCGGCCCAGGTCATGATCCCGGAGTCCCAGGATCGAGTCCCACATCGGGCTCCCTGCTCAGTAAGGGAAACTGCTTCTCCCTCTGACCCTCCCCCCTCTCATGTACTCTCTCTCTCTCTCATTCTCTCTCTCTCAAATAAATAAATAAATCTTTAATAAAAAATAAAATAAAATAAAGTGCTGTCCAGTGCTCCTAAGCAGCAAGAAGACTGTAATGTGCCTTATATGTGTTAGATAAGCTTTGTTCAGGCATGAGTTACAGTGCTGTTGGTTGGGTGAGTTCAATGTTAATGAATCAATAGTATGTATTGAATAATGTTATATACATAAAATAAGGTTACGTATTGATTGGTTGACAAAAATGTTATGACCAGAGGCTCACAAGAACCTAACCCTGTATTTCCCCTAGGAGCAGTGGTTGAGTATTTGATAATTCAATGTTTGGGGCCACTTTATAGAACATGACTACTGCAATAACAAGAATCAACTGTGTACATATAGAAAATATGCTACTGTTTCTACAGGTACGTTATTATAAATTACCTTTAATGTGCAGCAACCCAAAGCCTATTTGCAATCCACTGGTTTGGATCAGCCTACTGAAGTGTTGCCCTGGTGATGGAACATTATGATCTAAGCCATTCCAATTTTGTTCTATTCATAGAACCCTAATTAAGAGAAATTTTGGAGTTAGACCATTTACTTACCAGCCATGTATCCTTGAATAAATCACTCAGTTTCTCTTAATATCAATTTCTTCATCTGAGATAAAGATATCTATTCCATTAAATTGTATGTTTGTGTGTATGTGGTAGGAGGTAGGGAGGGAGTTGGAATTAAATGAGATATACATGTAAATTAAATGAGATATTACATTTTTACATTGTGCCTGGTATCAATTTATTACATGTACTGATATTTCTTGAACATGTACTCTGTGCCTGGTATTGTTCTGGGTACTAGGGACAAATGGGTACCTACCCCCAGGAAGCTTAGAGTTTAAAGGTTTAAGGTAGGTACATAGTAAATCATAGCTATTTCTATTGATTTTATTAAAACTTCATATTTTACTTGGGAATTATTTTATTCATTTATCTTTTTTCTCAGAAGAGGAAGCCTCCCACAAAAACAAATCTTCAGAAATACATTTTACAAATACAAAAGTCATAATTTCTTTCTCTCTTTACAAGAATTTGTGATAGAAGAAATAAGATTGGTATTGAAGAAAGTAGTTCACGATGCCAGAGAAATGAATTCCCTAAAGAACTATATGAAGGGTCAGCAAAAAAAGACCGCCCAACTCTGATGAGACTGCAGTAAAACACACACACACACACACACACACACACACACACACACACAACTCTTGAGACTAATGCAGGGCGGTCCCTGAAGATGAGAAGGTATTTTGCCACTGTTGGTTTTTTTTGTTTTTTAGCAAAGTTCCCAGATAATCCAAAAGGCTTATCAAGAGACCTACTTGGTTGGGCACAACCCTGGCACTTGAGGGCTTGGAGCTATATTCAAATCCTCTCTTCTTAGAGTGCAACCTGGAGAAAGATTTCTACATCTTTGGAGTTCAGTGTCCTCAGCTGTGAAATGGGCTGATATCACTACAGAGCTATTGTGAGGATTAAATGAGATAACAGATAAAGGGACTTGTAAACCATAAAGTATATAAAGCAAATGTTGGGGAGGAAAAATTTTTCTCTACCCTCAAGCTTATTCTGGCTGGTCTAAGAATTAAATTGACAGGGACAGTTAACAGGAAAGAATCAAATTTAATTTATACATACGAGGTCCTACAGATATGACTAAGGCAGGCAGCTTTTTTTTCAAACAAAGAAACAATAAATTGGAATTGGCAGGTTAAAGAAAACTTATGTTTGGGAACTTCAACTAGTAAGGAATTCTAAACAATTTGGATGGGGGTAGTCAGTTAGTAAAAGTAACAAGGTTTGTTTATATAGGCTTCTTCACCCTAAATTCTCTCTATGATGATAAGGATGTCTCTCTACCTCCTGATACAGGGTACCATGCACATGGGAGGTTAATATCTTGCTTTCTGGAGACAAAGGAGGGTCAGTGTGTCCTTTTTGCACTGGCTTTTTCTTCTTTTTTTTTTTTAAGATTTTATTTATTTGACGGAGAGAGACACAGCGAGAGAGGGAACACAAGCAGGGAGAGTGGGAGAGGGAGAAGCAGTCTTCCCGCCGAGCGGGGAGCCCGATGTGGGGCTCAATCCCAGGACCCTCGGATCATGACCTGAGCCGAAGGCAGACACTTAACAACTGAGCCACCTAGGCGCCCCGCACTGGCTATTTCTTAAGTAACTTTAATTCAAAATAATCAAGATGCCAACATAGCATATTTTGGGGTCACCTACCCTGAGCCCCAGTACAAGCATTATGAGTTTTTCTAAAATGTACATTGATTAGATTAGATTAATAATTCAGAAAGGTATGTGTGTGTTGTATCCAACAGTAATTCCCCATCATTATTTTACAATGCAATTATTTGTCACATAAGAAAGCCAATTTGAATAATTCTTAAGCCAACAATTCAAAGGTTACTCTCCCAGTGAAGATTTCAGGCTACATTCTAAGGTAGCCTATCCCCATTTTCCTGGATTTGCTCTGGTTTGCTCTCATGAGTTTAGGGTAGGCCACCACAGGATGTGATGCTTTAGCGTGAGCATTATTTGAGCCCCAAACAATCAGTGCACGTAAGCATGAGGGCATACCCAACGCTATAGGGTCTAACTGGCATGAGAAATATACTATAGGTGGTACCTGAGAGGCAAGATTGTCATAGAATGCTTGTAGCAATGCCATTATTTTCAGGGCAGTATAGATGTAAAGTTTTGTTAAAATTAGGTAGGCCTAGAGCTGGGGGTGTTGACAATATTAATTTCCAGGCTTTAAAGGATGGTAATGTCTCTGAAGGACAGGAAATGGGCTGGGGGCAGGGGGTCTCTGGGAGAAGAGCATACAGAGGTTTAACAAAGTCTACAAAATCAGGAATCCATTGGCTGCAATAGTCAGCTGCCCCCCCCCCCAAATTTACAGAATAACCACTTACTTGTTTTGGGGAGAGGGGTGAACAAAATTGACTCAAGGTGTTTTGGAGTCAACAGCTTTTGAATGCCCTGAGATATCTCAAGTCCTAAGTAGTTAACAGTTGTTTGCACCCATTGAAGTTTAAATCTGGAGGCTTGATGGCCTCATTCAGCCAGTGCCTTTAGGAGGATGAGGGAGTCTATAAGAGCTCCCTGCTTAGTTTGATTCCCCCCTGATTAGAATCAGAGGTGACAGGTAGAGATAAATCCTCTGAGCAGATGGTAGAGAAAGTCACATGAGTGTCAATTTAGAAATCCAATTCCTGATCCTCTGTTTTAAGGTTAATGGTGGGCTTTGGGGTGTGACTGATGCCTGGCTGACACTGTCATTTAAGGGGGAATTGTCTCTCAGGAGAAAAACAAATTTTCTCAGGATGATGGGGTTTAGGGAAATTGCTTCTTAAACTTTACTTTTTCTTAAGTACAGGACAATTTCTCTTCCAGTGACCTGCATTCTTGCAATATCTGTGATTGCCTGGGGGCAAATAGGAAGAGCTCTGAATGGGCCTTGAATTACTCTCAGTCATGCTTTCACCTTTCCAAAGACTCAAGTTGCAAAGCAAGAATTGCTGCTATGAGTTATTTTTTCCTCCTGCTTTCCTGCAAGCTCTTTTCAAAATAAGTAGCTGCCTCCATTATTATGCTTAGTGGTTGCCCTGACCAACTGACCAAGTGGATTTGTTATTTAATATCAGGGAGAAAATTTCCCACTAAAGCAGAAATTAAAAGATTCCTATGTTCCAGGGCTTCTGGATTTAACAGTTTGCCTTTGAAAAGTTTGTATAAAACATTCAACAGAGGCTTTTATGTGCTCTTCTTTCTAAGTACATCGTTCAACCTCAGACCAATTTACTTTGAGGGGGAACACCTCTAATATAGCTCCTATATTGAGGCCTTGGATATCAGCCTCCAGCTGAGCCGTTTCTGGGTCAGCCTGGGAAAGGCTCAGGTCATCTGTTTCCTCTCTGAGGGGGTTTTCTCCAGGGACCATCTAGCTTGTCTCCTAACCATCATATAATGATGGGTAGGAAGAACACCCCTTCATAGCCAGTCTAGGTCCCTGGGAGTGGGGTTGTAAATAACCACTAATCTTTCTAATTCGTCTCTAAATTTGGTAGGATCCTCCTGATGTGGATGGAGAACAAAGGCAAAAGAACAAAATTAAATTTACTTACAACTTACAGTCCATTGACAAGTCCTTGATACAGGCAGAGTGACATTCCTCTAGGAACTCAACTGCCTCGATGTTAATACTTTGATATGGGCAAAAGGCAACCTTAGCTTAACATTAACTCCAGGATCCTATAAGTCTTCTTTAACATACAAAAATCCCTCTGGAAACCTCCTTTATCTCTACCCACCACCCCAAGATATATGTTAGTGATCATCCTCCAAGGATGTGGCCCGCTAAGATACATCTGAAGGGTCTCATGACTAAGGTTTTACTAGACAGTAGTAAATGACCTTTTCCTAACAACAGCTAGCCCCTCAAGGTGCTGGAAACCTTGCTTCCAAATTCCTTAGAGACTTAAGCTATCCCTAACGCCCTCCCAACTTGAAAGTATATAATCAGCCACTCCTCATGACCCCAGTGCAGCTCTTTCTGCCTGCGGGTCCTATTCCTGTGCTTTACTAAAACCACCCTTTTTGCACAAAAGACACCTCAAGAATTCTTTCATGACTGTTCACTCCCGAACCCCAACATTTTCACATCACTCCAATAGCAGAGGTAAAGGGATTTTATAATTTAAAAGATCTGCTGCTGTCCTGGGGACATGAATTCTTTGCCCTAGGGGTCCAGGATACATCCACAAAGGACTTGGCACAGGAATGCCTGAAAATGGCAGAGGTTGATGACAGAGCCCTGGAAAGTAGGAGGAATTGAATTATAAGGGGTAGCAAAGCAAGCCTGGTTGCTCTTCCTGGGCACTTTTGCTAAATTCACTTCCTGACATTCAGTATTTACATAAGCAAACTGTATTCCCTGGGCCTGGAGATCAGGCAGAAGTGCTCTCTGCAAATCTCATGAAGAAAAGGAAATTATAACAGGCAGCTGGTTGTTAGAGGGTTTTTTTTCTGGGGAAGGTGGAGTTTCAGGATTTAAGGAAATTGGCTGAGGAGGTGGGGCTGGGTTTTGAGAAAGGGAGTTTAGACCAGGGGCCCAGATCCAAAATATCTAGAGGGTCAGGGACAGGGAGTGGGGGGATAAAGGAGAGCAAATGGGGGATTTATGTCAGATTTGTTTAATTTCTGTTCTGACTTTTGTTCTTTCATTTTATTGATTCCCTGAGGCTAGCTGTTAAAATTTTATTGTGTTTTCCTTTAAATTTGATCCTCCCATAAATACCAGAAGGGCAACTGCTTGGAATGAGAGTTCTCTAAAAAATTTTCCAAATATAGAAGTTTTTCCAACTCAGAAGACCCATCTTCTGGCCAGTAACGAGTAGGATCTCCATTAGTATATTTATTCCAATAGTGACACAATCCAATAAGCCTTTTTAAGGGAAGGCCTGGAGCTCATTTCCAAAGCTTAGAATAAATCTTTACCATGACCCAAGAGGTGTCCCTGCAGTGACTGTGGACAGTATAGCCCCCGTGATCCAAAACTTCACTCTATGTTCCAAAACTATGATAGCAAAGGCCTTCGCTGTTGCACAGGCAATAAGGGTGGTGTCGTGAAAACAGTGTCTCTGGTCTCCCACAGGAACGTGAAACACCTCCAGTCACAGATCACTAATCTGTGACGTGAGCAGGTGCTACTGAAATGGGACTTTTCCAGCACTAACAAGCAGCAAAGTTTGAGATAACAAATGCCCAGTACATTCTGGGACCCGTTTTGACAAACTCCTCTGATTGCTGACACAGCCAGCCCAAGAGCATGTCTTGGAACCCCACTCTATTCAACTGGCTACCAGGTACACCCCAGTAAGTGCACCCTCCAGATGGTGAAGACCAGAGAGCGTTCATAAAAATAAGCAACAGAGGCCTTTACTTTCATAGTCTGTCTTTGGAAATGAACTCTCTAGATCTTGTGAGGGTGGCATATTTTACACTCTCTTGTGGGATGCCTCTTGTATCCTTGGTTAAGCCGTAAGAAGGCTTAGGTTTGACTCACTATTGAGATGAATACATCCTACTCATCAATGGCCAGACAATGGATCTTCTGAATCAGAGAAACTTCAATGTTTGCAAAATTTAACAGGGCTCTCATCCTAAAGAATTGTCTTAATGGCATCTATGTAAAGCCAAATTCAAAAGTGGATACAAAAGAATGTAACAGCCTTTTACCAAAGGAATCCTTGGAAACCTTTTTCCAAGATGAAAAAAACAGAAATTAGAACAAAAATTAAAGCTCCACATGTAACATAAATTCCTCCTTCTTAATGATGTGGGAGCAGAAGGCAAGCTGAGGACAAAGCAGAAGCTGACACCCCACAACCCCCCGCCATGGGATATGGATGACATTCTTCAGACACTCCTGGCTGCCCTAAAGTTAAGGAACGGAAAAACGAATAGTTAATTCATAGAGATCACAATCCTGCAAGACAGGAGTCTCCCTCAGTTTACAAATGTATTAGCAATCTACAAGAACAAAGTATTTCTATCAATAATGTAGCTTCCTGGGTGCCTGGGTGGCTCAGTTGGTTAAGCGACTGCCTTCGGCTCAGGTCACGATCCTGGAGTCCTGGGATCGAGTGCCGCATCGGGCTCCCTGCTCAGCAGGGAGTCTGCTTCTCCCTCTGACCCTCTTCCCTCTCGTGCTATCTCTCATTCTCTCTCTCTCAAATAAAAATAAATAAAATCTTAAAAAAAGATTAAAAAAAAACTTTAAAAAAAAATAATGTAGCTTCCAGAAGGAAATGTAGATACAATTTAATGTCCTTAAAAAGGTGTGCCAGAAGATGGTGCATTTAATTGTTTGGATCTTGATGATGGGATTTTGGAATATACGTGAGGTTTGGTGGGGTGGAGTCCGGAGCCGATGACCAAGAAAGAATTCTTGAGACATCTTTGGTGCAAAAAGGTGGTTTTATTAAAGCATGGGGACAGGACCTGTGGGCAGAAAGAGCTGCTGCCCCGGGGTTGTGAGGGCTGACCCTGAAATAAAAGGTTGCTTTCAATTCCAGAGGTCACCCCTTTAGCTATGGCCTGGGAGATACAAATGAGAATGTTATCCTTCCAGGCCAACGCCAGAGTCAAGGAAAGGAAAAGGTGAAAGGGTTTCATGTTTAGTTCAGGTGTGAAGTCTTGATCTGTTGTCTTGGGCAGAAGCAGTTTACCTCAGTGCCAGCTACTTCCTTCCTTGCCAGTGTGATCTGGAGATCCCCAGCATCTGTAGAGGGGTCGGGGAGGGAGCCCTTCTTCAGCCGTGAAGTGTGTACCCAAGGCTCAATACCTTCTACTTTTGCAGCAGTGTTGGTCACCAGGAGCACTTGCTAAAGTCCCTTTCAATGGGGCTCAAGGGCTGTCTTTCTCTGATAACATTTTCAGAACACCTAATCATCAGGCTCTAAACTGGGACCAACAGAATCTTTTGAATTGGAATCTGGGGTGCCCCTTTTATTTTAAAGATTTTAGGGGCACCTGGATGGCTCAGTTGTTAAGCGTCTGCCTTCGGCTTGGGCCATGATCCCAGGGTCTTGGGATCGAGCCCCACATCGGGCTCCCTGCTTTATTTATTATAATAAATAATTTATTTGACAGAGAGAGACACAGCAAGAGAGGGAACACAAGCAGGGGGAGTGGGAGAGGGAGAAGCAGGCTTCCCATGGAGCAGGGAGCCCAATGTGGGGCTCGACCCCGGGATCATGAGCCAAAGGCAGATGCTTAATGACTGAGCCACCCAAGCGCCCCCAGGGAGCCTTCTTTAACCTGTGGATGATAGACATTAGAGACCTACAGTAGCTGGTCATGCTTTCATGAGACAACCAAGGTCAGCAGAAAGTAGTACACTGGTAGAATTTTAGGAAGTTTGTAAGGTTTTTATTAAGGCTCATGTGATTTGCCTGGTGAAGTGCCCCAATCACCAGAGATTATAGAAGGTGTACCCCAAGTGGGAAGTACATTTTTTTTACACATTCTTTTTTTTTTTTTTACCCATTGTAAAGTCACCTGACTTGCCATGGGAAACCCATATGGAAAAACATACAAACAGTTAACAGGAACATATTGATCACCCATATGAAGTGGCAGTTGAATGAAGTCCAGCCGTAGGTGTTCAAAGGGTCCAAAGGGAAGTCGTCTTGTCTGAGGCTGCTGGAGACAAAAACAATTTTTTTAGGATTATGCACCTGACAAGTCAGATATTGCTTGTGGACTGTTCTTGCACTATTATAAAAGTCTCCTCACCAATGTCTATTTGTAACTTGAGTCATCTTAAATTCCTTATGCTGGGTAAAGGAATGCAAAACCCAAAAAATGGGACTTGCCAGGGACCTGGGGAAAACCGAGCAGCTGTCTTGGTTTTCCCATATCCCTGACTGTTTAATTTACAGCCATTGTTCAATTTCTCAGATTCAGGATTGGACTATTGCTATGTTACAAGGGTACCGGGATGGCAAACGTCTGGTAGTGAGGGGCCATTGTTTGTAGAAGCAGAATGGGTTTTCACATGTGCCAAATCTTACAAATACAACATAAAGAAAACTTAGTATTACTTCTTATTTGGCAATGCTTCCTATATATTTTAACATATCAAATGAGCCTACTTAGTTTAGCAAATCTTTTGGAATATTCCAGGTTAAAAAGACTTAAGCAGACCAAAAGCCTAAACAAACAAACCAACAAAAAATACCCTTTGTCCTTTTAACAGAGAGAAAAACAAATTTTGATTTTGTACCAACTTACTTTTGATATTAAAACATACTCATTTTCATCTTAGTCCTGACCACCCATAAATTCCTTTCCAACGATTCCTTTTTCACAAATCTTTTGCAACTTCACTTTTTACGTTTGGATTTTGTCCTGAGGTTTCCATCTTTAAATAACCAGCCTCACTTTAGGACGGGATTACTTTCTTCTCTCTCAACTAAAATGTATTCCCATCCCTCTTACTTATTTTAACCAAAAATACACATCTTACTTCTTTTGCATGGAGTGTTGTTTCCCTTACTAGAATTTTTTGGCTCTTAGAAACCTTAATTTCGGGCGCCTGGGTGGCTCAGTTGGTTAGGCAGCTGCCTTGGCTCAGGTCATGATCCTGGAGTCCCAGGATTAAGTCCCACCTCGGGCTCCCTGCTCAGTGGGGAGTCTGCCTCTCCTTCTGACCCTCTCCCCTCTCATGCTCTCTCTTGCTCTCTCTCTCTCAAATAAATAAGTAGAATCTTAAAAAAAAAAGAAACCCTTAATTTCTAGTGAAAGCTATTAAATAAGCAATGATGAACTCTGTTACACCAGTATTTTTTTTTAAGTTGGTATACTGATGAATATATTTCACAATTTTTAGAAATGTACTTTTTCATAGTATAATCTTTTTCTTTTTGAAGATTTGATTTTTAAGTAATCTCTACCCCCAACATGGGGCTCAAACTCACAACCCTAAGATCAAGAGTCGCATGTTCTCTCCCAACTGAGCCAGTCAGCCACCCCCCATCATATAATATTTAATAAATCCCAAGCATGTTTACTAACAGACCCAAACATATCTTTAGTTTCTCTGTAATAAGGAAGCCAAAAAGCAAATAAATCTATGTCCAGTAATTGACATTTCAGTATTTTATATTATTTAGAAATGATCTAGATATTTAATGAATTTAACTTAATTTATCATTTAACATAACTCAGCAAAACTTTAGGGTTTTAGGTTACCAAAAAGATTTGGGAGACTACTTAAAAGTTTACCTAAAATTTTATTTTATTTTATTTTATTTACACCTATTTAATTTACTTGTTTTTAATAATTATGTTTAGATTACCCCCAAAAAACTTCATGAGACATCAAGGTCAGTTAATTCTCCCAAGCTGGGTTTTTCTTTTCTTCTTCTTCTTTTTTTTTCAACATTTTATTTATTTATTTTTTTTTTAAGATTTTTTAAATTTATTTTTGAGAGAGAGAGAGAGAGCATGTGGGAGCACAAGCCGGGGTTGGGGTGGGGAGGGACAGAGGGAGAAGCAGACTCCCCAGCTGAGCAGGGAGCCCCATATGGGACTCAATCCTAGGACCCTGGGATCATGACCTGAGCTGAAGTCATACGCTTAAACAACTGAGACACCCAGATGCCCCCCCTTTTTTTTACATTTTATAACAGAGATCACATCAACTTATTTGACTTTTTGTAAACCCAGGCAGAATTAAATTTTTAATTTTAATGCTGTTAACTCTAAAGACACATCTATTTCAATTAAACCAACAACCCAAACCAGTATTTTTCCAGATCACGAGAACTTGAAAAAAACACATTTTGGTTAGTTTTTATCTTTCTGAGAGTTTTAGATGTCCAGTCCTTACAAGCACTTGCCTGGGCAAATTAATTTTAGCAGCACCATCTGGAGGTAGAACAGTAGCTCCCATTTACTACATATATGCAGACAGAGAGACATACACACAGATAGTTGCAAAGACCCTACAGTGGAGGATCTTTGTGGAGAAAATTTTTAAGATTTCTATGTGTCCCTTGAATTAATCTTAAGGAGATTCTACTGGAGTTTGGGCACAAGGGTCCTTTCAGCAGTTTGTATGTGAAAAGGGGTTCTTTCCCTCTTTTCTCTTTCAGTCTCAGGCAATTGTGAGCTGTGTTTGTTTTAAATACGTGATAAGATGTATGACTCTAAGCGACAGAGAAAGAATGCAAGGTTTTTTGTTTTTGTTTTTTTTTTTTTTGAAGGATTTTGGTTTCCTAAAGCCAATAGTTTAAAGTCATGTAATAGGGGAAGTTTTGGGATTGGTAAAAGAATAGGTGAACTTTGAATTGCCTTTAGAGTTGCATTTCTAGTTTTGTAATCTACTCAACTACATTGTCTTCAATTTACTTTTTCCCTTTGCGTACATAGTTTTAACTTTAGATATTTTTGGCAGTATTGAATAACTCCCCTTTGGTGTAAGAGGGGTCCTCAGACAGGATGCAAAGGATATTTATTACTTTCCCCAAATCCAGAGTTGCTCCCAATGAGAGCCAAAAGAGAGAATCAGCATGTCCCAGGCAGGCGGAAAGCCAGGCCCCGTTGTGAAAATGAGTCAAGCAAGAAGACAGTAGCTTTCCCTGGGAGAGAAAGGATCAGTAGTCAGTAGGTCTGGATTTGGAAAGGAAGGGACAATGGAAATGTTATTGTCTTCTCTTGACTGTGCACCACAGACAGAGATTCGGAAGAGCTGATTCTGATAAGGAATTTCGCCCTTTGTGGGCTTCTGCCAGTTTTTCTGGGATCCCCTCTGCAGGTATTTACCAGTTTCTCTTTGGCTGTTTAAGGAAATAACATAGCAGTGTTCCAGAAAATTCCTTAGTTTTGACAACTCTAGGAGGGACCCATATAGGGACTCTACTTTGAAGGGAGATATGGGGGTGTCTGTAAGGCCATTCACTTGGTAGACTTTTGTTCATGGTTGTGTAGTCTGTTTAGAGATAGAAAAACAATTTAGGCAGAGAATTAGTAGAATGAGCACTCCAAAGAGGAAAAGAGAGAAGCAGTAGGAGTTACATCAGTCTTACGGTGTTTTAAGTACCGTTACAGCTTTAATTTTTCATTAGCCTTTTGCACCGAGAGTCATTTGATGAAACTCCTTTGGAATTTTGAAAACCTTTTGGAGGCTTCTGCTTGCCAATTAAAACAGGTGTCCCATTCTGCTTAATTTGGGAACCTTTTCAAGTGCACTTCTTAAATGATTGTAGCTAATTGGAACCTTCCCCATCCTGGTTATTGTTCTTCTCTGTTGTAATTCTCCTAAGGGCTGGCAGCACTTTGGCAGGACCTTGGCCGCAAATAGAGTTAACCAACATTTTTGTCCACGCTTATTTTGGGGTCTTCAACCTGATGGTTACTGACCGAAGTTCCTCAGGACACAAAACCAGCTTAGTAAGATTTGCTGTTTTTGCTACACATCTACAACTTCCCGGACTATAGCTCTTAGACATAAAATGTGCTGAAAGGTGGCACACTTGACTCTAGGATTTAAGGATCCCATTAGCTAAGCCTTTGGGTTTCTTAGAGCCAAAGTAATACTTAAAAGGAACATGCCACTGGATTGGGGGTTGTGTTTGACAGTGTACCTCATTGCATTGAAATTTTCTTGAGGTTGGCAGGTGACCCAGTGTCAATCTAACCCATTCTGTGACCCACTTATCCTATCACAGGAGTCTTCTTGAGGTGGCCAGAGCTCCAGCAGCCTTTAAATGCTTGACCCATGCCCACCGATTTTTGTGGCTTTTTGGCCTCTGAGATCCCCTCTAGCAGTAGCCTTTATCTCCATAAAACAAGACAAACAAACATGTGCACCTTAAAGTATTGGCAGTTACCAAGAGATGTTACTTCATCTTGACGACAAGAAGGCCCTGTGCGCATACCATCAATTCCCATGGAACCTTGGTGAGGTTTTTCCCCCCAGGGGATCTATGGTCTGAAAGGTCTAGGGCCTTGGCTCTGGGCAGAACTTTCTGCCAGCTCAGTCAGGCTTCCAAGCAAAACTGCCAGCCCTCGTGAGCTCTAGGCAGAACTGACAGCTCAGAACCAAGAGGAACTCACCTATAGCCCTTGGAAATGTGAGAAAGAGAGTGAACTCAAAGTTTTTGTGGGTACCGCACCTGTATTTCTTGTTGTCCCCAAATGCTGCCAGAAGTTCACTTTGGATCCCATCACTGCCACCAAATCTGTTAATTAACAAAAATTCAACTGAGGAAATTTTTGAAGGTGTAATTGGCTTTATTTAATCAATTCATGAATCAGGCAGCATCCCATCTAGCAAGTAGAGGGGAGCTCCAAAGGGCTGCAGGAAAGGAAAAAGGTTTTTAAGGGGAGAGAGGAAGTGGGTAAAAAGGAAATTATTAGCAAAGAATCCATTGTTTTAGGAAAGGTCACCCTCCTAAGTAAACTTCCTAGTGCTGACCAGGAAATTCCCCTTTTTTTTTTTTTTAAAGATTTTATTTATTTATTTGACAGAGAGAGAGAGATACACAGCGAGGGAGGGAACACAAGAAGGGGGAGTAGGAGAGGGAGATGCAGGCTTCCCACGGAGCAGGGAGCCCGATGTGGGGCTCGATCCCAGGACCCTGAGATCATGACCTGAGCCGAAGGCAGACGCTTAACGACTGAGCCACCCAGGCGCCCCAGGAAATTCCCATGTTGACTGGTTAAAAATTCTGGGGGGTTAAAGAAACTGCAGTCAGGTTAGGTATTAAGGCTTGGTTTACTGACATGGGGCCTTAACCTACATAACACCATTTTGGGCCTGTGGTTTTCTTTTTACCAATCCAGAGAAATAAAGCAAATTGGAGCTAATGTAACTGGGTGGGCAGATCAACCCCTTGTTATTCCTTGGGGGAAAAAATGGAGAGCAATTATCCTTATATTACAAATCTTTACTAAATTAAAAAATGCAGCTCTAGAGGCAATGCAAAGTCCATCTATTCCTTTTTACCAGTCCTAAAACTTCCCCTATTTTTCTCATAAGGCTTGTAAAATTATTGGCCTTAAAAAACCAAAGTCCTTCTTGGAGGAACTTATTCTTTCTCTGTCCTTTCAAGATATGAATCTTACCTTGTATTTGAAATATAAACACCCCGGGAGGTATCTAAAACAATGCCAACCCTCAGACTACATGGGGGACCGGGTTAGGGACCTTTTAAAAAATACAAAGTGCTCCACAGCTTCTATAAGATTACTTGTCAAGGACGAATATAAATCATGTGCCTTCTCCACAAATATTATGAGTAAAAAGCTGTAGCTATCCAAGCAGATAAACTTAACTTACAAACTAGTGAGTTTTTATATTGTTATACCTGATTCATAGCTAAAATTTTAAAATGGAAAGCTATAAAAACCTCTGCTTTATACATTATAAATATGGTATTTTTCTACCTCCTGATAGTATTACCAAAATTAATTTGTAAGAGAGCTCTATTTAATTGGCCTAAAATTAAGCATTTCTAAATCTCAAACATATAATAGAAAGTAACCTGTTTTTCAAGTTCCTGTGATCTAGGAAAATTTTCAGTAAATAAAAGCTAAGTTTAAATTTGTTGGTTTAATTAATATAAGAAATACAGACAGCCAACAGACACATGAAAAGATGTTCAACATCACTCATCATCAGGGACGTGCAAATCAAAACTACAATGAGATATTACCTCACCCTATCGTAATGGCTTAAATCAAAAACATAAGAAACAACACGTGCTGGTGAGGATCTGGAGAAAAAGGACCCTTCATGCACTGTTGGTGGGAATGTAAACTGATGCAGCCAGTGTGGAAACAGTATGGAAGTTTGTCAAAAAATTAAAAATAGAACTACCATATGATCCAGGAATCACACTACTGGGTATTTACCCAAAGAAAATGAAAATGCTAATTTGAAAAGATATATGCACTCCTATGTTTGTTGCAATATTATTTACAACAGCTAAGATGGAAACAACCCAAGTGTCCTGCCATAGATGAACGGATAAAGAAGATGTGATATATATGTAATATATACAATGGAATATTATATAACACACAATATATGCAATGGAATATTACTCAGCCATACAAAGAATGAAATCTTCCCGTTTGCAATGACATGGATGGACCTAGAGGATATAACACTAAGTGGAATAAAGTCAGTCAGACAAAGACAAATATCAGATGATTTCACTCATATGTGGAAGTTATGAAAGAAAACAAATGAACAAACAGAAAAAAAGAGACAAACAAACCACAGACTCTTTTTTTACGGTTTTATTAATTTATTACTATTATTTTTTAAAGATTTTATTTATTTATTTGGCAGAGAGAGACACAGCGAGAGAGGGAACACAAGCAGGGGGAGTGGGAGAGGGAGAAGCAGGCTTCCCGCTGAGCAGGGAGCCCGATGCGGGGCTCCATCCCGGGACCCTGGGACCATGACCTGAGCCGAAGGCAGATGCTTAACGACTGAGCCACCTAGGTGCCCCAAAACCACAGACTCTTTTTTTTTTTTTTTTTAAGATTTTATTTATTTATTTGAGATAGAGAGCACGAGAGGGAAGAGGGTCAGAGGGAGAAGCAGGCTCCCTGCTCTGCGGGACTCAATCCCGGGACTCCAGGATCATGACCTGAGCCGAAGGCAGTCGATTAACCAACTGAGCCACCCAGGCGCCCCACAGACTCTTAAATACAGAAAACTGATGGTTACCAGAGGGGAGCGGGGTGGGATGGGTGAGATAGGTGAAGGGGATTAAGAGCACACTTATTGTGATGAGCACTGAGTAATGTATAGAATTGTCAACTCACTATATTGTACACCTGAAACTAATGTAACATTGTATGTTAATTACACTTCAATTAAAAAAGAGGAAAAAAGTGTGATGCAGATGCTGAAAAAAATATATAGACATGTCTTTAGAGTTATTGGCATAAAGTATGATACTTTTCCACTTTGGTTTACTAAAAGTCAAACAAGCTCATGTTATCTTTGTTACCAAAAGTGCCAGCAAAAAGTAACTTAAGATGATGGCTAACTGCTTTAATGTCTCGTGAAATTTTCATAAGCAAGCTAAGTATGATTATTAATAAATGAATTAAATAGATGTAAATATCCATAAAACTAGGTAAGTTTCTGAAACTAATGAAAAGACTGAATTCAAGCAGACCAAGAATTATATGGGACTAAATGAACTGATGAGGACGATTATAATTTTTATGACTTTTTATTTAAAATATAGTTGGTTCTTTAATCTTCTGTTTTCCAGATAGAAGGAAGCCTTTCCTCTTAAGCTAACTATGACTTACAGCAATTTGGTAAATTACACCTTTGTAAGCAGAATTGAAATATCTTTTTCTCCCTACCTGATCTCTCCAGAATTCAGAAACACTCAGTGAATATTCTTATATTCTATGGCAATATAGTTATTTGCCCAAGTTCAATAAGAATCTGTTCTCCTTGTAACAGGACACAATTGGAAGCTGGTTATATTACAGAGGCTTTGCCTGGAATGTCATATTTAAAAGAGGCATGCATAGACTCAGGTATAGCTTTAAGGAACTAAGGTTCACTTTATGGAGTCAATTAAACCCCTTGGAAATATCACCTTGGTACCTTGCTCACAGAGTTCCCAGCAGCTTTATCAGATGAGTAAGGAAGGTCACTTCCTGGCAGGTGCAAGTACCTCAGGATTTTTGGGAGACACCAAGAAGAGAGGAATTAACCCAAATCTATAGGTATTACAAGACTCATGGCAAGTATTTGGTTTGACCTCTTCACCTTGAGAAGTTGTTAAGAGTTCAACCTGGAGATGCCTTATGAAAAGTTCCAGGAAGCAAATTTAAAGGAGCGTAAATGATCAGTTGCTATTCTTGCTAGTCTTTATGTAAATAATCAGGCCAAATTTATTCAAAGTAGACTTATTTTGCAAACAGATTAGTCTTAATTTGGCTATCTTTGGTAGAAATGACAGTATTTATAAATAGAAAAATTACGTTTCAATAACACATCTTTGTGGATATTAGAAGCTAATACTATTCATCACAAACTGGACTGGAGCCTAAAGTCTTCTAGCTACAAATCTCCAAACTCCTATTTCCAATTTTTCCCCTACTATCCTGTCTTAGGATCATTAAGAGCTAAAACTGTGCTTTTCCCAAAGCCATGCAAACTAAATTTGGACAACCTGATACATGAACTTCAGGGGAATTACCACAATAGCTCATGTATGGACCATCCTTGTTGCCTGTTGCTGTGGGGGCCACTCAGAAAAATTACCAGAGACATTCAACCTGCAAACTAGGAAAGTATCAGATGATCCATGGCTGCCTTCACTCCATCTCGAAATGCGTAAGCCTGACATCTAGAAATCTTCTCAACTGGTTACCCTCAGAACTCAGAAACTGGTTTAAAATGTACTCTAACCATTAACCCATTAACTGTTGTTTTTCTTTGTTCCCACAGAAATGCCTCTTATTCAATACCTAATTATTTGCATAATACAGGCCTAACTTTGGGAGTCTATCTGCAAAATGACCTACTGAAAGGAATTTACTGAACTGACCTATTGTTAGGACCAAGAATCTAGTTCGATGAGATGAAACAATCTACCAGTTCGACTTCTGGACGATGAACCTTCTTGGGGAAATTTCAAAGGCAGGACTGTAGGGAAGTGAAATCTGCCACCCCAAAATGTGTCTCTTTAGCTCAACAAGGAGGAATTTGTAATCATGGGTGAAAAATGTCACTTCTATGTCTAACTTCAACCTGTTAAAAGAAAAGATTAGTAATTTTCATCAGATAAATTAAATTTACCCTCTATATGGGACTGACCTATTCCCAGGAGTAGGAGACTGGTCTAACGGGGTGTGGGGTAATGGGCTTCAATTTGTTCTTTTCTGTTTGTTTATCCTCATTCTATTTGTTGTTTTCTCCCTTTATGGATCTCTTGCCACTCAGCTACTAACTTTCCACACCCACCAGCTCAGCTTTCAATATGTGAAACTTACTAAGAAAGCCTCAGAGGAAGAAACTGTTGAGGTTCAGGGCAGGCCACCCAGGATGTGCTGCTTTGGCATGCGGATTATTTTGAAATCAAGGCCCAAAAGGCACAGGAAGAACCTTTGACCTTCCCCCTGTCAACCTTACAAATAAAATAGTCAGTTACTTTATTTGGGAATGGCAGAGGAATTGCAATTCAGGACAAGCAAGCTATGGTGAGCCACAGGCAAGTCCAAAGAGACAAAGGGAAGGTTAGCTTTTATTAGGTTTTAGAAGGAAATTGGGGAGGGTTATTTTGAACAAAACTTCATTGGAGAAGAACAAGAGTTTGGGGTTGTGGAGGGCTCTCATTGGCTGTAAACAGTGACTAACGCATTGTTGCTGGGGCACAGAGGGCTCTTTCTTATTTTTCTTAAGAGCAGGAGATAAATACCTAGGTAGAAAATGTCCTCCCTTGTCAAGATAATTCTTATCTTCTTTTTCCCTACTGGTTATTCAGGCTGCAAGGATGTGTGAGAGCTCCCCACCCTTCCCCCACCCCCATCAGGGCTTTGAGACTCCATTTGAAATGAGGTTTCCTTTACTCATTTTCACACCCCTAACTTTCTAAAAGAATTGAAATAGAGGACCTGCTCCACAGACAACTACATGATAATATGGACTAGGTGTGGTAGGAAGGGAGGAACCAAGCCAAGATTGTTAAAATTCCTGTGTCCCAGTGTTTCTGTATGGCCCAGAAAACATCTGTTCACCAGACATTTGCTCTGTTTCATCTTCCTGTGAATTACTTCCTTTCTTTTGAATTACTAAACCCCTACCCCTTCTCCTTAGTTTGGGATGACATATATACTTCATTTTGCCTGACTGCTTTGGAATGTCTTATGTTTATGTGGATTCCCCATGTGTACATTAATTAACTTTGTTTTCTCCTGTTAATCTGTCTTACATTGTTTTAATATTTTAATATTTTTAACTAAGAGGGTAAGGGGGAAATTTTCCCCTCCCCGATAGCTACTCACTTCAAACCTCACCAAGGTCTTACTTCATTCCTACTCTAAGGTTATAAGATACAACACCAGGCATGCACAATCATGGCCAAATATGTAAACTTGAATTTAAAGTGTGTTTAGGAGGGAGAGGGAAGATGGTGAAAGAATAGGGAACCTGTACTTCATCTGGTCCCTTGAATTCAGCTAGTTATCTATCCACTCATTCTGAACACCTGTGAACTCAACTGGCGATCTAAGAAAAGAATGGCTGCAATTCTACAAATAGAAAAGAGACCGCTTTTTGCAAGGTAGGAGGTGCAGAGATGCGAATCTGAGGGGAAGATAAACGACGGAGGGGATGGAGCCTCCAGAAGCCGGCTACCGGAAAGTGATATAGCCCCGGAGTGCAAAATTGGAACTTTTAGAGGTCTGCTTCTGTGAGGGACGTCCCTGCCTGAAAGGTGCTCAGGTGGCAAATTGGGCAGAATCCTAGGTGGGACAGTGTGGTCTCAGGATCCCCGGGGTCACAGAAGGACCAGGGGTGCCTGAGTGTGGCAGAGCTCCCAAGCATTAGAGTGGGGAAACTGGCTACAATTAGTGAGCCCCTGAGTGGCCTCTCAGCTGGATGTGGCCATAAACTGGGAGTGTGGCATGACTGTGCAACTGCTCTCCAAGCAGAGGTCCAGCAAGCGACAACCCCTGGGAGACCCTGCTCCTTCCCCCAGGGGAGCGGCGGCGCAGGTGCGTGCAGGATCCGGCAACAGCTTCCCGAGTAGGGGCCTAGCCAGCCGTAGGGCCCCTGTGAGACCCCGCTCCCCTCCCTGGGAGCATTGATGCAGGGTGCACCGCAGGAGTCTGCGGGGTTTGGCGCACATGAAAGGGACTGACTGCCTTTCCCGGAGGGTGCACTGAAGAGTGGGAGCCACGACTGTCTAGCTCTGGGTCTGGAGATCAGGTGCTACCATTTTTACTTTTTTTTTTTTTTTCATCCTCTAAAGCGGCAGGAAAAGTCTTCAGGGAACAAAAGCCACATTGAGCAACGAGAAGCAGCTTACACTGAGCCAGAACCCCTGGCAAGGGGTGCTGCAACTCTGCCCAGGCAAAGACACCTGAGAATCAGTGCAACAAGCCTCTCGCCCAGAAGATCAGCAGGAACATTAGGCAAATACCAAGTTTACGGATCATTCAGAACTGAAAAACTCCTGTGCTGGGGAAAATAGTATATAGAAATTGAGGGTTTTTTTCTCATGAGTCTTTAGTCTTTCAGTTTAAAATTTTCTTTTTCTTTTTCCTTTTTTTCCCTATTCAATTTGTTTCTTATTTTATCAACTCTTTGTTTTTAAGTCTTTTTTTTAATTTTCATTTTTACATTTACATTTTATAGATATATTCTTCATTTTTGGCTTCCTTTCACTGCTTTTATATATATATATAAAAGTTTTTCTTTCTTTATAATTTTGGGATTTAGTATCTTCTAACAAACAGACCAAAATATACCCAGGACCAAGTGGATCACCCTGTTTTGTCCACCTGTGAGATTATATTCTCTCTTTTTACCTTCTTTTTCTTTTTCTTTTCTTTTCTTTTTTGGTTTCTTACCTCTTCAGATTTGTCTAGGGTGTATTTTTCTGGGGTCATAGTTGATATTTTTGACTTTGTTCTCTTTGTCATTTATTCCTGTCTGGACAAAATGACTAGAAGAAGTTCACAGCAAAAGAACCCGAGGTAATACTCTCTGCCATAGAGCTAATTGATACGGATATAATAAAATGTCAGAAATTGAATTCAGAATAACAATTATATAGTTACTAGCTGGGTTTGAAAAAAAGCATAGAAGACACTAGAGAATCTCTTAGTGCAGAAATAAAATCTAATCAGGCCGAAGTTAAAATTCCTTTAACTGAGATGCAGTCGAAAATGGATGCTCTAACAGCTAGCGTAAATGAGGCAGAAGAGAGAGTCACTGACATAGAAGATAAAATGATAGAAGGGAAGGAAGCTGAGGAAAAGAGAGGAAAACAACTAATGGACCATGAGGGGAGGCTTCAGGAAATCAGCAATACCATAAAATGAAACAATATTAGAATTATTGAGTCCCAGAGGAAGAAGAAAGAGAGGGAGACAAGGTACATTTGAGCAAATCATAGCTGAGAATTTCCCTAATCTGGGGAAGGAAATAGGCATTCAAGTCCAGGAGACACAGAGAATCCCCCTCAAAAATCAATAAAAATAGATCAACACCCTGACATATAATAGTGAAGCTTGCCAATTTCAGAGATAAAGAGAAAATCCTGAAAGCAGCTCAAGACAAGAGCTCCCTAACCTACAAGGGTGGGAATATTAGACTGGCAGCAGACCTACCATAGAGACCTGGCAGGCCAGAAAGGGCTGGCATGATATATTCAGGGCACTAAATGAGAAAAACATGCAGCCAAGAATACTTTATCCAGCAAAGCTGTCATTCAGAATGGAAGAAGAAATAAAGAGCTTCCAGGACAAACAGAAACTAAAAGAATTTGTAATCACTAAACCAGCCCTGCAAGAAATATTAAAGGGGATCCTGTAAGCAAAGAGAGCCCAAAAGTAACATAGACCACAAAGGAACAGAGACAATATACAGAAACAGTGACTTTACAGATAATAAAATGGCACTAAATTAGTATCTTTTGATAGTTACGCTGAAGTAAATGGGCTAAATGCTCCAATCAAAAGACACAGGGTATCAGACTGGACAAAAAAGCAAGACCCATCAATATGCTGTCTATAAGAGACTCATTTTAGACCCAAAGACACCTCCAGATTGAAAGTGAGAGGAGTGGAGGACCATTTATCATGCTAATGGACATCCAAAAAAAGCTGGGGTAGCAACCTTATATCAGACAAATTAGATTTTAAACCAAAGACTGTAGTAAGGGATGAAGAGGGACACTATATCATACTTACAGGGTCTATCCAACAGGAAGATCTAACATTATAAATATTTATGCTCCTAACTTGGGAGCAGCCAATTATATAAACCAATTAATAATAAAACTAAAGAAACACATTGGGGGGTGCCTGGGTGGCTCAGTCGGTTGGGCATCTGCCTTTGGCTCAGGTCATGATCCCAGGGTCCTGGGATCAAGCCCCGCATCAGGCTCCTTGCCTGGCGGGGAGCCTGCTTCTCCCTCTCCCTCTGCCTGCAGCTCCCCCTGCTTGTGCTCTGTGTGTGTGTGTGTGTGTGTGTTAAATAAATAAATACAACCTTTAAAAAAAAACACATTGATAATAATACAATAATAGTAGCAGACTTTAACACCCCACTCACAGCAATGGACAGATCATCTAAGCAGGAGATCAACAAGGAAACAAGGACTTTGAATGACACACTGGACCAGATGGACCTCACAGATACATATAGAGGATTCTATACTAAAGCAACAAAATACACATTCTTCTCAAGTGTACATGGAACATTCTCCAGAATAAATCACATACTGGGTCACAAATCAGGTCTCATCTGGTACCAAAACATTGGTATTATTCCCTATGTATTTTCAGACCACAATGCTTTGAAACTTGAACTCAATCACAAGAAGAAATTTGGAAGGAACTCAAATACTTCGAGGTTAAAGAGCATCCTACTAAAGAATGAATGGGTCAACCAGGAAATTAGAGAAGAACTTAAAAAATTCATGGAAACAAATGAAAATGAAAACACAACTGTTCAAAACCTTTGGGATGAAGCAAAGGCATTCCTAAGAGGGAAGTACATAGCAATACAAGCCTTTCTCAAAAAATTAGAAAAGTCTTAAATACACAAGCTAACCTACACCTAAAGAAGCTGGAGAAAGAATAGCAAATAAAGCCTAAACCTGGAAGAAGAAAAGAAATAATAAAGATTAGAGCAGAAATCAATGGAATAGAAACCAAAAGAAGAGTAGAACAGATCAATGAAACTAAAAGCTGGCTCTTTGAAAGAATAAGACTGATAAACGCCTAGCCAGACTTATCAAAAAGAAAAGAGAAAGGGCCCAAATTAATAAAATCATGAACGAAAGAGGAGAGATCACAACTAACACCAAGGAAATACAAACAATTTTAAGAACATTTTATGAGCAGCTATATGCCAACAAATCAGGCAATCTGGAAGAAATACATGCACTTCTAGAAACTTATAAACTACCAAAACTGAAACAGGAAGAAATAGAAAACCTGAACAGACCCATAACCAGTAAGGAAATTGAAGCAGTAATCAAACATCTCCCAACAAACAAGAGTCCAGGGCCAGGTGGCTTCCGGGGGATTTCTACCAAACATTTAAAGAACTAATACCTATTCTTCTGAAACTGTTTCAAAAAAATAGAAATGGAAGGAAAACTTCCAAACTTCTTCTATGAGGCCAGCATTACCTTGGACCCAAAATCAGAAAAAAAACCCACCAAAAAGGAGAATTACAGACCAATATTCCTGATGAACATGGATGCCAAAATTCTCACCAAGATACTAGCCAATAGGATCCAACAGTACATTAAAAGGATTATTCACCACGACCAAATGGGATTTATTCCTGGGCTGCAAGGGTGGTTCAACATTCGCAAATCAATCAATGTGACACATCACATTAATAAAGGAAGGACAAGAACCATATGATCCTCTCAATTGAAGCAGACAAAGCATTTAACAAAATACAGCATCCTTTCTTGATTAAAACTCTCCACAGTGTAGGAATAGAGGGAACATACCTCAATATCACAAAAGCCATCTACGAAAAGCCCACAGTGAATATCATTCTCAACGGGGAAAACCTGCAATTTTTTCCCCCAAGGTCAGGAACAGGATAGGGATGCCCATTCTCACCACTGTTGTTCAATATAGTACTAGAAGTCCTAGCATCTGCAATCAGACAACAAAAAGAAATAAAAGGCATTCAAATTGGCAAAGAAGTCAAACTCTCTCTCTTCGCAGATTACATGATACTTTATATGGAAAACCCAAAAGATTCCACCACAAAATTGCTAGAACTCAAACAGGAATTCAGAAACATGGCAGGATGTAAAATCAATGCACAAAAAGCAGTTGCATCTTCAGGGGATGGGATAATTGAGTGATGGGCATTAAGGAGGGCACGTGATATGATGAGCACTTGGTGGTATACACAACTGATGAATTATTGGATACTACATCGGAAACTAATGATATGTGTTGGCTAATTGAATTTAAATTTAAAAAGAAGAAATCAGGGGCGCCTGGGTGGCTCAGTTGGTTAAGCAACTGCCTTCGGCTCAGATCATGATCCTGGAGTCCCGGGATTGAGTCCCGCATCAGGCTCCCTACTGCTCAGCAGGGAGTCTGCTTCTCCCTCTGACCCTCCCCCCTCTCATGTGCTCTCTCTCTCTTTCTCGCTCTCTCAAATAAATAAATAAATAAAATCTTTAAAAAAAAAGAAATCAGTTGCATTTCTATACACTAACAATGAGACAGAAGAATCAAAAATTAAGGAGTTGATCCCATTTACAATTGTGTCAAAAACCATAAGATACCTAGGAACAAACCTAACCAAAGAGGTAAAGGATCTGTACTCTAGAAACTATAGAACACTTATGAAAGAAATTGAGGAAAACACAAAGAAATGGGAAAACATTCCATGTTCATGGATTGGAAGAATAAATATTGTTAAAATATATATGCTACCCAGAGCAATATACACATTCAATACAATCCCTATCAAAATACCATTGACATTTTTCACAGAGCTGAAACAAATAATCCTAAAATTTGTATGGAACCGGAAAGGACCCCGAATAGCCAGAGGAATGATGGAAAAGAAAACCAAAGCTGGTGGCATCACAGTGCCTGACTTCAAGCTATATTACAAAGCTGTGATCATCAAGACAACACGGTATTGGCACAAAAACAGACACGTAGATCAGTGGAACAGAATAGAGAACCCAGAAATTGACCCTCAACTCTATGGTCAACTAATCTTCAACAAAGCAGGAAAGAATATCCAATGGAAAAAGGACAGTCTCTTCAACAAATGGTGTTTGGAAAATTGGACAGCCACATGTAGAAGAATGAAACTGGACCATTTTCTTACACCACATACACAAAGATATGCTCAAAACGGATGAAAGACCTAAATGTTAGACAGGAGTCCATCAAAATCCTAAAGGAGAACACAGGCAGCAACCTCTTCGACCTCAGCCGCAGCAGCTTCTTCCTAGAAACATCGCCAAAGGCAAGGGAAGCAAGGGCAAAAATGAACTATTGGGATTTCATCAAGATAAAAAGCTTTTGCACAGCAAAAGAAACAGTCCACAAAACCAAAAGACAACTGACAGAATGGGAGAAGATATTTGCAAATGACATATCAGATAAAGGCCTAGTATCCAAGATCTGTAAAGAACTTATCAAACTCAACACACAAAAAACAAACAATCCAGCCAAGAAATGGGCAGAAGACATGAACAGACATTTCTCCAAAGAAGACATACAAATGGCCAACAGACACACTTGGCATCAGGGAAATACAAATCAAAACCACAATGAGATACCACCTCACACCAGTCAGAATGGCTAAAATTCACAAGTCAGGAAACAACAAATGTTGGCAAGGATACAGAGAAAGGGGAACCCCCTTACACTGTTGGTGAGAATGCAAGCTGGTGCAGCCACTCTGGAAAACAGTATGGAGGTTCCTCAAGAAGTTAAAAAGAGAGCTACCCTACAACCCAGCAATTGCACTAGTAGGTATTTACCCCAAAGATACAAATGTAGTGATCTGAAGGGGCCCCTGAATCCCAATGTTTATAGCAGCAATGTCCACAATAGCCAAACTGTGGAAAGAGCTGAGATGTCCATGGACAGATCAATGGATAACGTGGGTGGAACTGGAGGGTATTATGCTGAGCGAAAGAAGTCAATCAAAGAAAGACAATTATCATATGGTTTCACTCATATGTGGAATATAAGAAACAGCACAGAGGCCCACAGGGGAAGGGAGGGAAAACTGAATGGGAAGAAATCAGAGAGGGAGAAAAACCATGACAGCCTCTTAACTATAGGAAACAAACTGAGGGTTGCTGGAGGGGAGGTGGGGGGGGAATGGGGTAATTGGGTGATGGGTATTAAGGAGGGTACATGTGATGAGCACTGGGTGTTATACGCAACTGATGAATTATTGAACACAACATCTGAAACTAATGATGTACTATATGTTGGCTAATTGATTTTAAATAAAATAAATAAATAAAATAAAGTGTGTTTATTTACATTTTGGGCCTGATTTAACTTCTGATATAAATTAAATTTTACAATTTCGCAATAATGGAGCTGGCCATTTTCCTATTAGTCACTGTCACCTAAAAGCATTTGTTGAGTTAGATGCCAGTGACTCTGTATGAAATGAATTGTTGTCCAGGAGCAAAAATATTCCTGTACCCTTTAAACTTCTTTTATCTGGTCTAAAAATTAAATGGACATGAGACAGATTAACAGGAAAAGAAAAAAAACCCAAATTTTAATTATGTGCCCATGGAGGGTAATGAAATTGAGACCTAAGGAAACTGAAACCTATGGAAATGACCACAACAAGCAGTTTTTATACTTTTTAGTCAAAGAGACAATAAATTTGTGAGGAGTAGACAGGAAAAAGAAAACTTATGTTCAGACCCTCAATTAATATGAAATTCTAAACAGAATGGGGGCTGAGGTAGTAAATTAGTAAAAAGTAACAGGGTTTGTTTATATGGCCTTCTTGGCTCTAAATTTCCTATTTCTGGTGATAAGGATTCCCTATCTCTCCACCTCCTGGTACAGGGAGGGTACCTTTCACACAGGAGATTTATCTCCCATTTTCAGCAGGAGCGAGGAAGGTCAGAGTGTCCGTGCACTGGCTGTTTCTTCAGTAGCTTTAATTCAAAGTAATCAACATGCCACTGTGGCCCATTTTGGGGCATCCTGTCCTGGGCCCCTACACTGCCATGTAAAAAGGTTTTTAGGTACTGAGGGTGTTATAAAGTAAAATCCAGTCCCTGGCTTCAAGATGCTCAATTCTCGATAAGGGCTAAAAGACGCAAAGAAAAGCTAGGTAACCACCAGGAAATGTTCAGTGAGTAGCTCCAGGGGTGTTAATGGTCAGAAGAGGATGGTATCTCTAGGGGCTCCAATCATGGAGATAGATTAAGGAAGGGAGTGGGAGTTGAGCTGACCTGGACCATAAAGGATGGGTGGGATTTGGCTAAATTAAGGGAAGATGGAGAGCAGATCATGAGTCAGATTGCATGATAAATGTGAACATGGCATACTAGAAGCACCGAGTGGACTAATGTGGTGTATTTCTTCTTCCCTGTGCTAGTCCTCCTCTGTGTTTGGTATGGCCTCCAGTCTGCATATTCAGCCACACCCAGCTCCTTTGGTAACTCTTAACCAACTGAGCCACCCAGGCGCCCTCCTTTGGTAATTCTCACCAAAGGGGTGGTACAATAGCAACCTCACACTCCCAAGCCTGGGGATCAGGAATTAGCCTTGCTAATACATACCAGCTACAATGCTGATGTGTTTTTGTGATTTATAGTAAGAACAATATATTTGGCTTTCACAACAAAGTTTCTTGCACAGAGCTTCTCAAACCTTGGGACTTTTCTCTGATGATTTCCTTGTAATACTAATGAAACGACTTTTGGAAAGTACCTAGGGATGGGGTTGGTTGCCAGGAGAACAAACCAACTGATTAAAGGGTTGGAAATTTCAGTTCCCAACCCCATCCCTTCCATTTGGTTTCTTTGTAAGAACTCAAGAAGAAAGACAAAAATACACAGAAGGGAAAACTCTGGGATTCTTGTCTGCAAGTGTTACACACACACACACACACACACACACACACACACACACACACACACACACACACACACACACACACACACAATGTCTTGATGGGGAAAATAAAGTACACATGGGAGGATTCTGATTTCCAGCCTCCTCTACTCCTCCATTCCCAATTTAATCCTTCCACAGAGTACAACAGCAGAGATCTGGCCACTCAGGTGGACAGAGCACAGTAATAGTGATGTAAACTGAAGTCAAGGCTGCTAAAATCTACCCCCCTCCCCATGATACATGGTGGATTTTACATCTAGTAGCATTGTTCTGGTTTACATCTTATCCTCTTAGACTGCAGGAAACCTTTGCTCGGGAACAGCCACATTACACTTGATAGCATCTTGGACCTTGGTTCCTGGATGCCATATGAGATCTCATATTGCTGAACTGTTACTTATTCAAGTCTCTCTCAGACTTGGCATTCCACACCCATAATGTAGCTCAATCTCCTCTCGACTCCCAGCCAAGTGATCCTCCCCGTACTGTCCTCTCTGGCAGAGAGTAAGGTTTATGTTTTATACCTCTAAACATATGATATAAAGTATGATTTCATACCTAAACTGGTTAATAAGTATCTATCATTGAAGCTTCAAGAGAGAGAAGGCAAGGTTAAGAGACTGGAATGATACTACAAAGAGATACTGCTGGTTTTTCCCTTTCTGTACTCCATTCTTTACTTATTGAACTTTGTCGAACTAAGCATATGAATTTTGCCTAATCCTTTCTTTGGAAATATCTTATTTTACTTTTCATATATCATAGAAATTTAGAGTCAGAAGAAATTTTAAATCTCACATAGTTCAATTTTCTTCTTTTTTTAAGATTTATTTATTTGGGAGGGAGGGGCAGAGGGAGAGGGAGAGAGAATCTTCAAGCAGACTCCCCACTGAGCATGGAGCCCAAAGCAGGGCTCGATCCCATAACCCCAAGATCACGACCTGAGCCAAAACCAAGAGTCAGATGCACAACTAAATGTGCCACCCAGGCGCCCCACATAGTTCAATTTTCTATGGAATTCAGGCATCCTATCCACAACACACATGGTCCAACACAGATAGCATCTGTTGCCTGGATATTGTCTGTTCAACTGCTGACCACCTCTGATAAGAAATCTTCCTCTTGTTAGGCCAAGGGTAGTTAGTATACACCACTGTGTATACTAACATTCTCAGAGTACCTTCCAGAGAGGGGCTCTAAAATCATAAATTCAGTCAGAGAGAGCTTGGAGTAACTCCAGGACAATGCAAGCAAGCTTCAAGGGCAAGATGGAGTCAAATCTAAGATAACATGACAACAAGATATAACTTCGAGGGCAGACATGAGTTGATAATAGCTTTGGGTAACATTTACTGAGTATAGTACTGATTACTATAGATCAGAGGTCAGGCACTATTTAAGCACTTTATACTTATTAGCCATTTATTTCTCACAACAATTTTATGAAGAATATGGTCTTCATTTTCTAGTTGTAGAAACTGAGGCACAGAGTAACCGGTCCAAAGTCATCCAGCTAGAAAGTGAAAGAGCTAGGATTTGAATCCAGGCCAATTGGATCCAGACCCTGGACCACTATATAAACTACCTTAAAAACTGTAACTAAGAATGTCTAAACCATGTGCCAGGCATCATTCACTCCTTTATTCCTCATAATAGCATGTACTCTTATAAAACAGCCAAGTAACTTGCCCAAGGTTGGGCAGCTAGTGAGTACTAAAGTTGGGATTCAAATCCAGGTAGCCTATCTCTAGATATGCTTTTCTCCACTACCCTAAACCCCCTTGATGCTATGCTCCTCCGCATAGATGGTGATCGTTTCAGATACAGAGCTTTGCCATGGGCAGGAAAAGCAAATGACAAAGTGGGTGAGAGTAGAATAGGTACCAGCTGGTAAAAATGTGGAGGGAAATTAGATGCTGGCTGTTATCCAGGATACCCAGAGGACTCTCAACCCCATCCTTCTTGCTAAGGACACAGAAAAGGCAAATTATCTCTAGACAGAAGAAGCCTACACAATCAGAAAGAATGGCCTCCTTGCAGAAGTACATTCAGGAAGCTGCCTCTGTGCAGAGAGGGAAGTTATCCTTCAGATCTAGCAGAAGACAATCGCCAACACACACTGGCTAATGGGGAAATGAGAGGCCTAATATAATCTGCCAGTTTCTGGTTTCAGGAAGCGGGTGAGAAGTTTACAGATATCTGAATGATTACTGTGACTATCTGGAATGGAGGTATGACTGGCACAAGCAAAGAAAGGTCCATTTAAAATTCTACCCATTGGATTCCATTTCTAAACAACTTTTCTGCAAGCTATGTAGAAAGTTTCATGGTACATGAAGGTATTTTAAAAATGCTTCTGAATGTTGAATAATAAGTTGTGTGGAATATCAAGCAATGCGATCAGTATCTTTTTTTTTTAAGATTTTATTTATTTATTTGAGAGAGAGAATGAGAAAGAAAGAGCACAGGAGACAGGGAGGGTCAGAGGGAGAAGCAGGACTCCCTGCTGAGCAAGGAGCCCGAAGCGGAACTCGATCCTGGGACTCCAGGATCATGACCTGAGCCCAAGGTAGTTGCTTAACCAACCAAGCCACCCAGGCGCCCACGATCAGTATCTTTTTCAGAAACCCATAAAACAAACTTCTTAACTAAGATTGAAGTCTTTAGATTCCACATTTAGTTGTTTGTTCATTCAGAGAACACAGCTTCATAATATGAAATATTATCTAATCAGTGTTTAGAAAATCATTTGCAGGGGAAATTCGCATGTTTTTAAAAAAGAAATGGATTCATTTACAAAGCAAGTAATTATTTAAAATATTCAATGGTAATTCAATGCTTGTTTGCTGCAGTCATTTAAGAAATAGCAATAAATTTTCAGACTTGCCTTCATGGAGCTTACCTTCTAGTGGGGAGGGAGAAAATAACCGGAAAAAAAAATAAGTAAAATATAGGACATTTTAGATAGTGGTAAGCACTAAGAAGAAAAATTAAGCAGGGAAGGGGACTAAGAAGGAGGGGGGTGGGGGTTGGTGGCATGTGGCAATTTATATAGGGTGGCCAAGGAAGGCATTAAAATGTACATATTCCTTAAAGTTTAGCATTACGTAGTATTTCCCCTGTACTGAGAAGCATCTGGTATATATGAGGCATATATCGGATATACATCACCACAATAATGATATTAAGAGGCATTAAAAAGAAGAGGCAGAAGGTTTTAGGCTTCTAGATAGCAGCACTTTTTTAGATTAAACCCATAGTTAGATACCCCGAGTTTCAATTTCACTTTAATAATGAATATTTTGGAGTCTTTCGGTTTGTTTTGCTTCAAAATTAGTTTCCTAAGTAGCAGCAGGCGGGACATTTTCTCTAGAAGACTCTCAAGGCTACGTACACGTGCTCTTGAGAGCAGAAACTTTCATTCCCTAGGGCACGACAGTGTCTGGAACATACATAACAAGCTTGGTACCTGGAATCCAGAGCCCACTGAATGTGCGTGTCCAGTAAGTACTAACTACAGGAGGTGGTTCAAGTCCAAGCGAGAATGTTGAGTCACCGTGTCTGCTCAGGCACAACCCGTCTCATCCGCCTCCGTCACCAGCGGGGTGGGAGATTCCAACTTCACCAGGGGCGGATTTCTGACGAATCTCTTCATTTGGACTGAAACGCTTTCTGGTATTTTCCCTCTGCCGAGGTGGCACGAATTTCTGAAACGTGGTCCTGTCTGCTCTAAAGGCGGGGTCCGATCTTGACAGCCAGCTGTGCTGGGGCGAGGCCAAATTCGCCCTCTGCCCGAGTGTGGACCTGGCCCTAGGGAGCCCCTCCGGCTGGAAAGGGCGAAGCCTATCTCTTGGCCTCCCCGGTTTCTCCCAACCCCTCGCTCCTAGTTCCGAGGGGCCGAGTTGCTCGGGCCGCTTCCCACCCTTCCGCTCACCCTCCCCACCCCCTCTGCACCGCCTCCCGCCCTCTCCTCTGTACTGCCTCCCGCCCTCTCCCCAGGTCGGTTAACTCTAGGTGACTGCATCTCTCTACCTGAGTGAACGCAGGGCCTTAACCTTCCAGCCCCGCCTTCCTCCTCTAGTCCCAGCAAATTTGCTCCCGCCTCATCCCGGACAGAAGCGCCCCAATTGGCTCTCCCGCTGACTGGTCGGGTGACGTTCTTGGGGCGGGGCCTGGCGCTGGGTGACCGCCGGCCGGAGGGGCGCGAGTTCTGCTTCGCCTGCGGCCTCCGGCAGCGCCGGCTGCGTTTCACGGCTTGCACCCAGGCTCACCCGGCCAGGGAAAGGGTTGCATGAGCGGTGGGCCAAGGGGTTGCGGTTGGGGTGCAGGGAGGGCCTCGGGTCCTGGGCCGGGGGGTGCAGGGAGGAGGGCCGGGGCGCGGGGGAGCGCGGGGACATGGCAAAGCTGGACCATGAGGAGGGGGCAACGGTGGCACCCGGGCACCCGCCCGCGAATGGATACCTCCTCGTCCCGGGGGGCGAGCCCCCCGGAAAGCTGAGCGCCGAGCCGCAGAACGGGCCCAAAGCCGGCTGCCTGACCCTGAATGGAGTGTCTCGGGACCGCCTTGTGGCCGCCGCTGAATCCCTCGGCAGGCCGCAGACTCCGCTGGCTCCAGAGGAGGAGACCCAGACCCGGCTGCTGCCTACGGGCCCCGGGGAGGAGACCCCCGGGGCCGAGGGCTCCCGGGTGCCCCAGACTGCGCTCTCTGCGCGGCGCTTTGTGGTGCTCCTGATCTTCAGCCTGTACTCGCTGGTGAACGCCTTTCAATGGATCCAATACAGCATCATCAGCAATGTCTTCGAGGGCTTCTATGGCGTCTCCTCCCTGCACATCGACTGGCTGTCCATGGTGTACATGCTGGCCTACGTGCCCCTCATCTTCCCCGCCACGTGGCTGCTGGACACCAGAGGCCTGCGGCTCACGGCCCTGCTGGGCTCCGGCCTCAACTGCCTGGGCGCCTGGATCAAGTGCGCCAGTGTCGAGCGGCATCTCTTCTGGGTCACCATGCTGGGCCAGTGCCTGTGCTCCGTGGCCCAGGTGTTCATCCTCGGCTTGCCCTCCCGCATCGCCTCGGTGTGGTTTGGGCCCAAGGAGGTATCCACAGCTTGTGCCACTGCCGTGCTAGGCAATCAGGTAAGAACTAGAGTGATAGATGAAAATCGGATCCTTAAAGGACCAGATAAAGGCATAGGCTGTATGAGCTAGGCGTATGGATGGACCCTCATGAGGCAGTTGTGTATAAATGAAGGAAGGGAGATGTGTAGTCATAAGATAGGAGGCAGCCTTGGATTAAAGAGGGTATTTGATTTATTTGTAAGGACAGAACTTCAAAACCAGTTTGAAGTGACTACCTTATCTTCTTGCTTTGAGAATTACCTATAAAATAATTAACTGAACTGGCCCATATGTCCCTAGCATCATAGAAAACTTGTCAGTGTAATAAGCAGTGAGACTTAGGTAGGTATTTTTGTCATCCCTAGTGTATTCTTTGTAAAAGGAAGGTGTTGGATTCTGGGAAGTTTGTTCTCATTTTGAGTGATCAATGTGAACAGCTCCTGTTTTATTTTGTTTTGTTTTGTTTTACTTATTTATTTATTTTTCTAAAATTTATTTATCTTTTGTAGTAGTCTCTACACCCAAGGTGGGCCTGGAACTCATGACCCTGAGATCAAGAGTTGTACACTCTTCGGACTGAGCCAGCCAAGTGCCCTTCCTGTTTAATTTTATATGTTAGCAATCAGCAGAGTGCCTAGTGCACAATGCTTATAAATGACAGCTAAATAAATGTTCTGGTGGTAAAGACCTCACAACATTACTGAGTCCAATTACCAATTTTTTTTTTTTTAAGATTTTATTTACTTCTTTGACAGAGAGAGACAGGGAGAGCAGGAACACAAGCAGGGGGAGTGGGAGAGGGAGAAGCAGGCTTCCCGCCGAGCGGGGAGCCCGATGTGGGACTCGATCCCAGGACCCTGGGATCATGACCTGAGCCGAAGGCAGACGCTTAACGACTGAGCCATCCAGGCGCCCTCCAATTACCAATTTTTAACAGTCAGAAAATGCAAGACAGATCGCAGATCATGGAACCTGTGGTAAAAGGGTGGCTTATTTTGCCAATTCTCCCTTAAAGTGCTTCCTAGTCCTTCTAACACCATAGGTTCAAATTCCAGTAGCATTCCTGTAGCATTACTAAGTAGAATGTTGTGAGTGTGTGTGTGTGTGTGTGTGTTGTAATTGCAGATTGATTCTTTTATTGTCATTTAAAATTTGCATATGGAGTTTTGTGATACTTTATGTACATTGTATGGAGTGTTCATTCAGCTTGAGGAGAATGTAGTTAAAAATCACCTGTCTCCATGCCTAGATTCCTACCTGCTATGTAACAAAAGAATGTTACTCTCTTACTTCCAGTCTAACACTTGTTCCAAGATCACAATAAGATTTAGCTAAAATCCATAAAGAGACTAGCTCTACATCTTTATTACTTTATGTTTATCTTCTTTCTCTAAAAGTACAGAAGAAAGGGTAGCTTGAACTGTAGTTGTTGTGCATTCAAAATAATTTATAACTGGGGCGCCTGGGTGGCTCAGTCATTAAGCGTCTGCCTTCAGCTCAGGTCATGATCCCAGGGTCCTGGGATCAAGCCCCGCATGGGGCTCCCTGCTCAGCTTGAAGCCTGCTTCTCCCTCTCCCCCTCCCCCTGCTTGTGTTCCCTCTCTCGCTGTGTCTCTCTCTGTCAAATAAATAAATCAATAAAAATCTTTAAAAAAAACACAATAATTTATAACTGATATTTGAGTTGGTTGCTTCCATATGTTTAGATAGGAACTGTTTTCTTAAGGTATTTTTCATTACCAAAATTGTATTCCATATTCATACTTCATTGAGTATGGCAGAAATATTATTAACTCCATATCTATGGATTATCTATTTATGGGTAATAAATGGAAATGTTTTCTCATAGGCAGATTTCCCTCTCATGTTCAGCACACCTCTGCCTTCTTTGTACATTCATTGTCCCTAAGGTTCTTGTCCTTCCTTGGCTGCAGTAACTGTGCACTTTTCATGGCCCTCATTTTCGGCCTAAATTATGGAGTGATCACTTATAATAATATTCCACATTATTGAGCATTCACTGAGAACCTGGCACCATGCTAAGTATTTTACATGCATTGTGTCCTTGAATTTAATAATATAAGGTAGGAACCATTAGTCTCTCCGGTTTATAGATACAGAAACTGAGACTTGAAGGGATGAAATTATTTTCCAGAAGTCACACAGCAAACTGGTGGCAGCATTCACACCCAAGTCTGTCTGATTTCCTGCATCCTGGCTTTTCACTATTCATCTCTATTGCCAGGTCTCTAACCTGAGAAACCCTTCTAAAACATGGATCAAATCCTGTCATTGCTCTGCTTTGGACTCACCGATGATTTTCCATAGTACTTAAAATCTAAACTCTTCACTCGGGGTTGCAAAACCTTATTCTAATATGTCTTCTTCATCTAAGCTTGGTTTTTGCATAAGGGCCTTTGCAGAAGCATTCTCTCTGCCTGGAATGTTCTTCCTCCTAGGATCACATTATTACATCCTTACTGTCACACAGTTCTCAGTTTAAATTCATTTTATTTTATTTTGTTTTTTATTTTATTACTTTTTTAAGATTTTATTTATTTATTTGACAGAGACACAGCGAGAGAGAGAACACAAGCCAGGGGAGTGGGAGAGGGAGAAGCAGGCTTCCCACTGAGCAGGGAGCCCGATGCGGGACTTGATCCCAGGACCCCGGGACCGTGACCTGAGCCGAAGGCAGACGCTTAACGACTGAGCCACCCAGGCGCCCCTTAAATTCATTTTAGATATCATTTTGTGGCATTTCTTGAGGAAACCATTTAGAGTTGCCCAGTCACTCTCTTATTACATCATTGTACTTATCTCCATATGGTGCTTATCACTCTCTGATATATTTATGCTTATATATTGTTTTTTTTTTTTAAAGATTTTATTTATTTATTTGAGAGAGAGAGAATGAGAGATAGAGAGCACGAGAGGGAAGAGGGTCAGAGGGAGGAGCAGACTCCCTGCCGAGCAGGGAGCCCGATGTGGGACTCGATCCCGGGACTCCGGGATCATGACCTGAGCCGAAGGCAGTCGCTTAACCAACTGAGCCACCCAGGCGCCCTATGCTTATATATTGTTATTAGTTATTTCCCATCCCCACCATTAGATTGTAAGTTTCATGAAAATAGGCATGTGGTCTGAATGTATACAGTTGTCTCACCAGCATTTAATACAGTGCCCAGCACATTATAGATGCTCCATAAAAATTTGTTGAATAAATGAGTGAGCTTCAGACTTACGTAGATACTGGCTAGCTGATATTTCCATATGCTCTCACCCATCCAAATTCACCTGGTCTCCTAGCTCATTTCTCTTCATTTCTGCTGCCTCTCTCTTAGCTTTGGCCGCCAGCAGCCCTTACCTTGAGATTGCTGGCTGACTTTCCTATCTGCAGCTCTTGCACTTTTCCTATTACTCTTCACATTTATCCACTGTGGTCTTTCTAATGTGCAGATCTGTCCAGGACACTCCCTTGCTCTCTGCAGTGGCTTCCATTGCCCTGAGTATAAAATTCAAACTGTCTAATAAGACAGTGTGAGTCCTTTTGGATCTGCCTCCCGTCAACTCTTTGGCCTCACCTCTCCACACACCGCCCCTCCCCCCATTCCTCACATTCACATTTTTTCTCTGCTTCTGAGGGGAATTGTCCACTACTTACAGCTTCTCACAAGGTCATGCTCTCCTCCTTCCTTTGTACCTGATGTTCCCTTGGCTGGGAACACACTGATTTCACTTGGCTAACTCCAGGTTCCTCTTCAGATCTTTGCTCCTGCAGAAACTTTTCCTGAACCCCAAGTCTATACAAAATGCTCCTTCAAAGTAGTTTCTTAGCTAGGGTGACTGTCTGTTCCAGTTTGCCTGGGATAATCCAGGTGTGGAGCTGTCCATTAGGATAACTGCTCATTTAGTCCCTTTCACTTTGAATAGTGTTCTCATTTGGATGATAGATCACATGACCATCCCAGGCTTAGCACCGTCTACCTCTCCATCACTGCTGTCACTGCACTTACCAAACTCTCTTGTACTTACCTGTTTAGTGGTCTCTATCCAGCTTTTTGTAAAGGAGCAAATGAAGTGTTTGGTGACACTTCCTTTTGGAAATCAATCTTGGGCCCTTCTCATCTCCATCCCTGTTACCTTTCTCCATTGAGCTCCTTTAATACTTTAATTTTATTTCTTTCGTTGTGATTATCATATTCAACCTTATGTTTTTCTTACTGAGGTGAAATTCACATTAACCATAAAATTAACCATCTTAGATTACAGCTCAGTGGCATTTAGTACATTCATAGGGTTGTACAACCATCACCTCCATCTAGATCCAAAATATTTTCATCCACCCTCAAAGAAGACCCAATACCCAACACTAAGCAGTCACTCTTCATTCACCCCTTCTTCTGACCCCTGACAACCACTAATTTCCTTTTTCTCTCTATGGATTTAGCTGTTCTAGATGTTTCATGTAGATGGAATCATTCACTATGTGACCTTTTATGTCTGGCTTCTTTCACTTAGCATGTTTTTCAAAGTTCATCCAAAGATCATCCACGGTAGTATTTCATTCTTTTTAGGGCTGAATAATATTTCATTATATGAGTGTACCACATTTTGTTTATCCATTCATCCACTGATGGACATTTGGGGTTGTTTCTACCTTCTGGCTATTGCAGATAGGGCTGTTATGAATATTCATGTATAATATTTAATATTTGTTTGAATACCTATGTTTGGGGTATTTATTTAGGAGTGGAACTGCTAGGTCATATGGTAATTCTATGTTTAGTTTTTTAAGGAACTGCCGAATTGTTTTCCACAGTGGATGCACTATTCCACAATCCTGCTAGCAGGGTACAAGGGTTGCAATTTTTTCATATCTTGCCATTTGTTATTTTCCAATTTTTTGTTTGTTTGTTTATTATAGCCATCCTTGTGGGTATGAAGTGGTATCTCATTATGGTTTTGATTTGCGTTTCCCTACTGATTAATGATGTTGAGCATTTTTTTCACGTGTTTATTGAACATTTGTATATCTTCTTTGGAAAAATGTGTATTCAAGTCCTTTGCCCATTTTTGAATTGGATGTTTGTCTTTTTGTTGTTGTTGTGAGAGTTCTCTATATATTCTAGATGGTAGACGCTTTTTCGACATATGATTTGCAACTATTTTCTTCCACTCTATATATCATCTTTCTCAGCCTTACTCTGCATATTCTTATTCTTCTTTTTGATTGCAAGCATCTAAAAGGTAAGAACGGTATCTTACATCCTTACAGCAGAATCATTCAAATAGTAGGAGCAACTACCATTTAACAGTACTGTAGTAAAAAACAAAAAAAACAAACAACATTAGAACATGGTGCTTTTTAAAAAAAAAAAAGTTATTTATTTGGGTAAACTCTACACGGTGTGTGGGGCTTGAACTCACGACCCCGAGATCAAGAGTCCCTTGCTCCTCCAACTGAGCCAGCCCAGCATCCCAGAACATGGTGCTTTAGAATGTACACCTTACACCTTAAATACGCTAGCTGTCTTCTCTATATTAATTGCCAGTATGTCCTTTTTTCCCCCTCTTATTAATAATAGGTATTAACAGGATTGTTTATTTTACAGCTTGGAACTGCAGTTGGCTTTTTGCTACCACCAGTTTTAGTGCCCAACACACAGAATAACACAGATCTTCTGGCTTGTAATATCAGTACCATGTTTTATGGAACATCATCCGTCGCCACATTTTTATGTCTTTTAACAGTAATTGGTAAGCAAATTATATTCCCTATTGCTTAAATAGATAAATGCATGGCAAACATACGGAAATAAAAATAGCTGGCCCTGAACATTTTCATAATATCTCCCTTTGCTATCTGCTTGTTTCATTCTTGCTGTTGCACCTGTTCAGATAATGAATGCTACACCCCTAGGGATCTGTTATGGTCAGCTATATCTATTTTAGTATCGCAAAGGGTTTGAAGACTAACTCATTTAATTTCTCTCCCTACTAACTTTTCTTCCTGGATAACTGTTGTTTCCAACATACTACCTGCCTCCTGTTTGCATCTTCCTCTACGTGTTCTGCAGCTGATGCTAACATAGCCAGGAACAAATTCTTGTTATGCTTGGAAATGATGCAAAGAGGCTACCAACCTTTTTCTCTTTTTTAATGAGAAATCCTTCCAAGGATCCCCATTTTAACAATTAACTGGATCCGAACATGTTGACCAGTGAACGATCCTGAGCAGTGGCAAGCTGTTCAGCTGCTCAGCAGAGCTTGTTAGACCACTTCAGCAAAGCACTGTTCTCTCCACCCGTCCCTGAGTCCTCTCGTCTGGGCCTGTCTCTTGAAGCAGTCAGTCAAAATCAGCTGCAAGCAGCCACATCATCAGTTTGGAAGAAGATTTGGGAAGGTCTGCTTTTTAAAGTTTATTTTTTAATGGGAAACAAGTTTGCTTGCAGGGCGAAGGACAGGTTTTTTAAAGTAATGTGGTTGCTAATATAACTGGACTATTGTCCTTTGGGCACTCAGGATATTGTAACTCGATTTGAGGAAGACCGCAACTTTAAAATTGAAAGGCCATCTTTTAATCATTAATATTTACATTAAATTGCATGATTGCTGGAGCTTTAAAATGTATAAGATTAATTTTTACCATGGCTCTCGTAGTAATGAAAAATTCAAATTTTGTGATCTCCAGATAGGAAATCCTTGGTTTTCAAAGGCATGTAGGTTGAAGACAGTTCTGATAGAGACTGCCTTCATAGATGAACTGCCCATACATTTAATTTCCCTTCAGATAATGAAAAAAATATTCTCTTGGTAGCATAGAAAGTATTCTGACATGCCAAATCTACTCGTGGTTGGTTTTTATGTTTCAATTAGGGGGTGACATTTTTGCTGTGTATAGACTACTGAAAAAAGACAAATTATCCCTGTACTATTTCAGCAGTTTAACAAAGTTTTAAAAGAAATCTACAGTTGACCCTTGAACAACATGGGTTTGAGCTGCATGTGTCCATTTATACATGGACTTTTTTTACAGTACTGTAAAAGTATTTTCCTTATGACTTTATTAGTAAGATTTTCTTTTCTCTAGCTTACTTTATTTTGAGAAGACAGTGTGTAACACATATAACACACAAAATATGCGTCAATTGACTATGTTATCAGTAAGGCTTCTGGTCAACAGTAGGCTACTGGTTGTTAAGTTTTTGGGGAGTCAAAAGTTATACATGAATTTTCAGCTGTGTGGGGGATTGGTGCCCCTAACCCCCATGTTGTTCAAGGGTCAACTGTATATTTTTTAAAAACAAACTCTTAAGTCTACTTCTCTGGTATCCATATTTGATTTGCTAAAGGACATATAGTTTGTATATGTTTTGTATAAATGGATCGTCTATTAGCAATTAGGGATTATTAAAATGTAAAATCCACCTTCCTACGATTGCTTGTGTATCTTCACATCAATTCTGGTTTTCCTTTTTTTATTGTCTTTCATGGCTTCATCTCTTTGGAAAAATATAAGATATCTATACATGTGAAATCATATATATGACACATATGTGTTTAAGCATATCTATATGAGATGCTACAAATATAAGATTTTATTTATTTATTTGACAGAGAGAGACATAGCAAGAGAGGGAACACAAGCAGGGGGAGTGGGAGAGGGAGAAGCAGGCCCCCTGCTGAGCAGAGAGCCCGATGCGGGGCTTGATCCCAGGATCCCGGGATCATGACCCAGCTGAAGGCACATGCTTAATGACTGAGCCACCCAGGTGCCCCGATAAATATAAGATTTTTCTTTGTGAAAGGAAGGGGACAAAAAGGCAGTAATAATAGGTTGACCTTTGACATAGCACCTGTGTTACTTGAGAAATTAAAAGAGACCTATTCGTGTACATTATTACTTATTTATGCACTCCTAGCTTCTGAGGAGACCGTGGAGATGGAGCAGGGAAGAAAGGGCTCACTGTCAAGTTTTGCTTGGTGACCTGTAATCTTAACCTTACGATACCAAGCATAGTATAAAAGCAAGATAATATACAGGTGTGACATGAATGTCTTGGGTTGAAAATCGTGACATTTAAACAAAAAATTTTGTCTGTTTTCCTTATACTCAAATATTTGCTATTGAGGAAGATAGGGATTATTTTAAAGGTCCTTAATTACTAAACGACAATCCTACTTCCCTCTGAATACTTCCCATAAATACTTTGGAAGCCCAACCAAATTTTATAAAGTAACTTGGCTTTGCTGTTGCTTTTCAGCAATGTGACATATACTAAATTGGTATTCAGCAGTCTTTCAAAAAATACTATCTTGAGGCTTCATGCCATGTAACCCTATTGCCCTCCCTCATGGAGCTTATTCATGAATGTAATCCATCTAGCATTTCTAGGAATTAACCCAAGCCTTCCACCAGATCTCACACTAATACCTCATTCTTCATACCCCACACAATTGTGGCTTCTAACAGTTGGTGGTTTGGTAAGTACCAAACATGTTTAAAGTAGGCACACTACATGGTGCATCATCTAATCCTCATAGCCCTATGAGGGCGGTACTATTCTCAGTCCCATTTGATAGATGAGGAAAGTAGGACGCAGAATTGAAGTAAATGTAATCTATCCATGGTCACAGGGAATACTGAAGATGAAATTTGAGCGTAGGTACCCTAACTCCATATTTAAAATGTCATATACAAAAATACGGCATTTTAATTTTTAATTAGTCTTGTTTTTGTTCCATTTCAAATTCCACTTGTATACGTGGTAATGCAGTTGTGTTTGAAAGCTATCCTTGTGCAGGAGGGCAGTAAACTCTATCACGTAACTCAAATGTGCAAATTAAAATCCTTACCTTCCTGATTCACTAATGTGAGTGGATGAGAGAAACCAGAAGTAAAGGCAATCAAAATATTTAATGTTAAGGTACTTAAACACATGAGTATATAACATGTATGTGTAATTCTACTTTTGATTCTTCAGGATATTTATAGCTAGACTGCTGTTGTAAATATTTAACAGAAATATGTTTTACTTAGTCTATAAGAATTTTAAGCCCCTGAGATAAAGTCTCTGACTTTTAAAAGTAGGTATTCCTGGGGGCACCTGGGTGGCTCAGTCGGTTAAACATCTGACTTCAGCTCAAGTCATGATGTCAGGGATCGAGCCCCATGCTGGGCTCTGCATTCAGAGGGAGTCTACTACTCCCTCTCTCTCTCCCCCTGCTTGTGCTCTCTTTCTCAAGTAAATAAATGGATCTTTAAAAAACAAGTATTCCTGAAAATGACACTGTATTCTGTGTAGCATTCAATAATTACAAGATTATTTTGCATATATTATATCATATAATCCTCATAACAACTTGTTATTTCCATTTTATGTATGAGAAAACTATAGTTGAGAGACAGGAATTGACTTCTTCTGAGTTATACAAGGATATGAGGCAGAGCCAGTATTCAAACCTCTACATATCTTGTACAAGTTAATATGTGGAATGTCTGCTTGAATCATACAGGGACAAATAATGAAATCAAAAGATAATGTTATTATTTGATTCCAAAAGTAGAAGTAGTCCTAAACACATAGATTTCCTTCTTATTCATCATGGGAGAAAAGGTTTGAATGTGGTACCCCAAAATCCTTTGGCTACTTTGGAGAATAACTGCTTGAATAGTTTATTATTATTATTATTATTATTATTTATGTAAGCTCTCTGCCCAGTGTGGGACCCCAAGATCAAGGGTTGCATGCTCAACTGACTAAGCCAGCCAGGGGCCCCGATAGTTAGCTATTTTTTTGGCATACATTTTTGGTGGGGAGAAGAAAGAAAAAGGCTATTGCATTTCAGTTTCAAAGGAGAAAGAGAAAGCCATATTTCATCCTTTAAAGGAAGCAACGTAGAGTAAACAGGGTCGTAGACCAGTGGTTTTCTGTTCCTCTGTTTCCTTTTCTTCATATAGACTGAAACCCGACTTTAGTGTATTGTGTAGCCGGTAGATACGGGCCTGATTTTGTCCAACAGGGCAGTTGACTACCTGAAACGAAAAGATAACACATGTCTTCAGAAAATAAATTCAGTGGGGTTGAAGACTAATAGGCATTGATTTCTCTTTGTGTTTGAGTTCAAATCTGAACCACTTATACTTACTTTACCAGAGTAAATAAGAACCTAAGTAAGAGACTGAAGACTCAATCCCCATGATTACCTTGTAAGCACGGTTTTGACTTTCTGAAACTTTGTTTTACAACCGCCTGGGTTGTGTATTGCCACTATTAACAAAAAGAGATATCTCCAATCTTAACTAGGACCCAAAGAGACTTTCAGGAAAGGACAACAGGCGTCCTCAACAGTGAAAGGAGCAGATAGGGTGAATGAAGAGAAGGGATTGCAACCAAGTCCTCCCATATAAGAACGTTCAAAAGTAAATATTCATGAGTATGTCTCCTCTTGAATTAGTTGTGACACCTGTAAAAATAGAAGTCTGTTTTAGTTTGATAAGTTTTCAGTATATCCTAATTAATTGATGTTTTGGTGAGCTCTGCTCCTAGGAATCTACCTGGACCTCTTCAATTCTAGAAATTATATCTAATTAGATCAGATGATAAATTTCTGTAGCAAATAGAAGAAAACAGTTACTAACTCAAGACAGTCCTCTAAAAGGTAACATAGACCAGTTAGCTCATCTCTGATGTTACCTGTAATTACAAATTGAACTAAGTTTAGAAATGGAATTGTTGAATACTTACAAGAATAAAAATCTTGCTTAACTAAGAATGGACTAATCAGTGAGCAAGTTTGTGACATATTATTGAGATGGTTTTGCAGTTATGTGAATTGATCAAATCTCTGAGCTGTGGTCCGTTTCAGAGGACTGAGAGGATATTCTTCAGAAATTAATGAAAATGAAAGACTCACTATAAGACTTTCACTACCTCTTTAAGCTTAAACTGATTTAGTCTGCTCACTCAGGAAGATCCATGTATTTAATTACCTTTCCATGTGTGTTTCCAGCATTCAAAGAAAAACCTCAGTATCCACCAAGTCAGGCTCAAGCAGTTCTTCAAAAAAGTTCCCCTGCTGAATACTCCTATAAGAAATCAATAAGGAACCTATTTAGAAACATTCCTTTTGTCCTTCTCTTGATCACTTACGGTAAGTGGTTTTCTTTTACTTTGATTTCTGTATAAAACTTTGAGCATTGTAGATTCTTTTCATTTAATCTAGTGGATTGAGCTTTAGTTAATGAGATAGGTTTGTTAACTATAAAAATAATGATGGCATAGTCAAACTTAAATTTTGAACTAAAAGCAAAATTTCTTAATCCAATTTCTTAATTTAATTTGTTATGTTTTTAAAATAAAATATAATAGATCTCAAATAGACAAGCACTGTCTTCTTTTTTGAGTTTACACCAAGTATTTTAAGTCCTTCATAAACTGCTGTAAGTATATGGGAAATGTCAACAATTCCTTTCTCTGCTCCTATGCAAACTGGCATCTATTTTGACTACTGAGTCAAAACTAGACACTAATGCGATCACCTTAACCAGTTCTAACTTGAAAAGCAATTCTTATCCTTCTAGGTACTCCAGGATAGCTGACAGATACTCACTCTGATGCTGTAGGTTTGACTGCAGGCACCAACCCATTTGGTTCCGTTCAGAGTTTGCTGACAGTTTATTCTTTGTTTTTGTTTTTTTTATATCAACACCATTTATAATAACTGCCAACACCCCCTATTTCTGTCTTACTTGTCTTCAGAAGTCACTCACTGCTGTTCTTTCTCTTCTTTACATCTTTCTGGGAGCACACACCCTAGTACATAACTGTTTTACGGGTTGTAACAAGTTATGCCCTGACGTAAATGCTCACTCACCCCTTTACCATGGTTACTTGATCTTTTTTTTTTTCTTTTTCAGTGAAAATAGTTGAACACAAAAATAAAACATTTAATATAGTGAATTCCTATGTACCTATCATCACCCAGCTGCAATGGTCGACATTTCAGTATTCCTGCTCTATCTCTTTCCTCTACTTTTTTCCTGGAATTTTTTAAAGCAAATCCCAGATGTTATATCCTATCATCATTAAATACTTCAGCATGCCATAGTTCCTTTTCTTAATTTTGCTGGTTCCCTCCACTGGTTAGCTTAAACCTAAAACACATAACTAGGAAGTAGAGAAAATACAGTGGGCGGTTATTATCTATAAGAGCAAATTCACTTCTGTAGCCTGTCATTTAAGGAAGAAAGATTCCTACCTTCTTTATCTCTCTCTGACTCCCAAGATAAGACTGTCTTTGAGCCAATTTATAACCAGCCCCTTGTCACAAACGCTCACACACACGAACATGCCTCCACGTGCATATATGCTGTGAATTCTAGTCTCTGCAATTTTGTGCCATTATTCCTTTTACCTGAAATGTACTCCTTTTCCCCCTCAAGCAGTCCTACAAGAGCTGGCTTAACATTTGCCTTACTTACTCTCTAAAATAAATGAATAAATCTTCAAAAAAAATTCAGAAAGAAGGCATTGGGAAACACTGTGGAGAGTTCCCCAGGAGAGTTGGAAAACTTTCTTGACCTCATATTTTTCACCGAAGGGGTGCCTAGTTAGGGATCATGGTTTTGAATGAGTGAGTCACATCACACCTTTTGACAGTGCACCTGTCTCCCTCCATGACTACTATTATATATAGAGAGAAAGTCCGAGCCGACTTGCACATGGGCTAGCCTAGATAGGGCGAATACAGACTATTCGGAACCAAATAGTCTAAGGTAACATTGTCTTGAGGTAAGGCTCTTTGGAGAAAACGTGATCCTTCACTATGCCACTCTTGCTATTTGCTGTCTGAAACTCAGACAAATAATCGAAGCTCAGATAACAGTATTTCTTGCTCTTATGATCCTTTACCCTCACTCTTGCTATCTTTACCCCCGTCTGGAATAGATGCAAGATGAGCACAGGGTAGAGTGCAGTAGATACCCTTAGGCCTGTTTTCCTTGGCCTCCTCACGCTAACGCGCTGGGTCCCTATATACATCTGAACTCAGTGGGAAGTGAGCAACCAAGGCCAGTTACTCAGGGCTTTTTGATATGATCTTTAGACAGCTGTATGTCTTATCCTGCAATCTTCCACTTAAACAGGGTTTGTAAGGGAACTAGACTAATTGTAAAATTCCTGCGAAAGAAGGAAGGGCCAAGAACAACAAAGATAATGTCAATGAAGAACAAGGTGAGGGACACATTCTCAGACACCAGAATTTACAAAACAATGATAATTAAGATGCCACGTATAATCAAGGGATAGACTATTAGATTACGGGAACAGAGTAGCGATCCCGGTGACCTGCTTCTCAGTATTCATTTGTAGGCTAGTTCGTATGATAGCAATGAAATTCTGCTAATAAAGAATCTCAGCGGCCTAGCGCGTCAAAAATTTACTTATTGCCAGTCAGTCCTGCATGTTCAATGCGAATTGGCAGCAAGGTGCTGCTCCCCAGAGTTAATTCAGGGACCCAGAATGACACCTTGGCACATGCTATTATGATTACTAGGGCAGCAAGTGGGAAATGTCACTTTTGCTCACATCTAAAGTCATATGGCCGTGTAAGTGTCTGGAAAGAGAAAAACTAGAATATGGCGATCCCTGTAGCCCTAGTTCCACTTTCTCTGGTCTCAGTTACCCGTGGTCAACCGCGGTCGGGAAGCAGATGCTCCTCCTTCTGACCTATTACAGAGGGTCAGCAGTAGCCTGACCCTACATCACACAGCTTGTGTCATTCACACCACTTCATCTCATCACGTAGGCACTTTGTCATCTCATATCATCACAAGAAGAAGAAAAACCACAGTACAGTAAGATTTTGAGAGTGACCACATTCACATAACCTTGGTTACTGCATATTGCTGTGATTTTTCTATTTTATTATTAAGTATTGTTGTTAATCTCTTACTGTGCCTAATTTATAAATTAAACTTTTCCATATGTATGCGTACTATCTGCAGTTTCAGGCATCCTCTGGGGGACTTGGAACAAATTCCATGCAGATAAGAGAGGACTACTGTATTTGCAAACAGCTCTAATGACTAGAACGTGTATATATGAAAACTAGATGTTTTGTATAAGAGAAACTATATCATAAATTGTCCTGGGATAATTGATTATCCATATGGGAAAAATAAAATTAGCTCTCTATATCAAAAAAATGAATTGCAATGGAATAAAGACCAAAGGGTGAAAATTAGAACTTTCAAGTTTTAGAAGTACGTATAGGAAACTGGCTTTAGTATTCTTAAAAGAATTTCTTGGGGGTGCCTGGGTGGCTTAGTCAGTTGAGCATCTGCCTTGGGCTCAGGTCGTGATCCCGACATGCTGGGATCGAGTCCTGCATTGGGCTTCCTGCTCAGCAGGGAGCCTGCTCCTTCTGCCTGCCGGCCCCACTGCTTGTGCACTCTCTCCCTCCGACAAATGGGTAAAGTCTTTAAAAAAAAAAGAGAATTTCTTGGGACGCCTGGGTGGCTCAGTCAGTTAAATGTCTGCCTTAGGCTCAGGTCATGATCCTCCAGTCCTGGGATCGAGCCCGACGTTGGGCTCCCTGCTCAGCGTGGGAGTCAGCTTCTTCCCCTGCTTGTGCTTTCTCTCTCTCTCTCTCTCTCTCTCTCTCTCTCTCGCTCACTCAAATAAATAAATAAATAAAATCTGGGGTTTTTTTATGTAAACTTTTTTTTTTTTTTAAGATTTTATTTATTTGACAGAGCGAGAGAGCATGAGCAGAGGGAGCGGCAGAGGAAGAGGGAGAAGCAGTCTCCCCGCTGAGCAGGGAGCCCGACGTGGGACTCAATCCCAGGACCCCGGGATCATGACCTGAGCTGAGGGCAGATGCTTAACTGACTGAGCCAGCCAGGCGTCCCATGAACTAAAATTTAAAGTATTGACTCTGATAAATCTCATAACTGTAATATTGGGTGATAAGAGCAAGCTACAGATAGATACAAATAATATATTATTATATATAGTTCAATTACATGCAGAATAATTCTAATTGTTATTTATGGATGCCCATATAATTAATATCTAAAATGATAAGCACTGGGGTACCTGGATGGCTCAGTCGGATGTCTGACTCTTGGTTTTGGCTCAGGTCATGATCTCAGGTTCCTAAAATCGAGCCCCCTGTTGGGCTCCCCACTGAGCGGGGAGTCTGCTTCCCCTCTCCCTCCCTCTGCCCCTCGCCCGCTCATGCCCTCTCTCTCTAAGATAAATAAATAAATCTTAAAATAAAATAAAGTAAATAAGATAAAATGATAAGCACTAACATGAGGTTCGGGCTTACCTCAGAAAGAATAGGAGCGAAGAACAGGATTAGAGATATAAAAAATGAACCTGAAGCAAAGATGGCAACATGTGAATGTTTGACAAAGCTGTGTGATGAGTAAGGGTATTTGTTAAATTATTCTCTGCCCTTTGGTCTATGCTTGAGGTATTTAATAATAGAGAGAAATAACAAACTTGCCTTGCTAGGTTAAGAGGCTTACCTAGTGTCCTACAAATGTGGGCCCCTGGGTGGCTCAGTTGGTTAAGCGACGGCCTTCGGCTCAGGTCTTGATCCCGGAGTCCTGGGATCGAGTCCCACATTGGGCTCCCTGCTGAGCGGGGAGTCTGCTCCCTCTGACCCTCTCCCCTCTCATGCACTCTCTCTCTCTCTCAAATAAATAAATAAAATCTTTTAAAAAATAAAATAAAGTCCTACAAATGTGCCAAGAATCAGCAGGATTCAAACCTAGTCATTTGCTTTCTGATAACCAACTTTTTTATTTTTCCTTTTTAAATATTCTATAATTAATACTATCTTACTAATTGCCTTGAAGTCTTTGATGCAGGGGTGAGATCTCTGAGGCAGAGATTCTGTCTCCTGTTTGAACATTCACTAGCTCGAGTACATTGTAGGAGCTCAGTAAGCGGTCTGTTCAGTGCTTCATTGCTGTATACAGTGTTCTGCATGGAGACAGAAGTTACGGTTGGCATATCTGAGTCTAAATAATAATAAATGGTGTAATGACAGAATTTTACTATTGTAATCTCTAGTAAGTTGAGGTGTTAAATTGATCATTCCAAAGTCTGAAATGAAATGGCAAGGGTTTTTAGTTTTCTCTGGCAGCTGTCTGAGAAATACATTATATGTTCACCATTGTCACAGAGTACTCCATATCACATTATGAACTAGTAAATGGTACATTTATAATTTTCTGTTTATTATTGTAGGTATCATAACTGGAGCATTTTACTCAGTCTCAACATTATTAAATCAAATGATACTGACATATTATAAGGTGAGTTTCTGTCTATACTCTGTCGCATGCCTGGCCACGAATGTTTCTTAAACAGTGTAAATCCTGATAGCATGATCATAAGATTAAAGCTTTATTGGGCGCCTGGCTGGCTCAGTTGGTGGAGCATGTGACTCTTGATCTCAGGATTGTAGGTTCAGGTTCCATATGGGCTGTAGAAATTATTTTTTAAAAATAAAATCTTAAAAAAAATTTATGACCTTGTTGCTTTAAAAGATTTTCATTTGTTTTTGTTTTTTTTAAAGATTTTATTTATTTGACAGAGAGAAAGCAAGAGAGGGAACACAAGCAGGGGGAATGGGAGAGGGAGAAGCAGGCTTCCCACGGAGCAGGGAGCCCGATGCGGGGCTCGATCCCAGGACCCTGAGATCATGACCTGAGCCGAAGGCAGACGCTTAACAACTGAGCCACCCAGGCCCCCCTTTCATTTGTTTTCATTGAGAATACATTTAATCCAATTTATAAAACACACAAAATGGAAAGCAGAAGATATTATTGCTGTGACAATGCCTAAGTCTTTCTTCAGTACTTTTTAAAAGAAATGACTGGTTATATGGGGAAAAAAAAAAAAAACAATTTTAAAGGAAACCAACCCAAATATAAAGAAGTAAATATCAAGCTGTGACCTGTCTTAGCTTTTGCAAGGAGAAAGCAGTTGTAATATGTAAAAACTATCAGATTAATCTCCTTCTCAGACTTCTGTGAATTACCTGAGAATTCTAACAAAAATCATTGTACTTTCTAACCATGGAGGATCAAGAAAAATTTCTTTTATTTATCCCACATTTCAGATTTTCTTTTTTGTCTGGTTGGAAAATAGAATGTCCTTGATATGTGCTTTACCTGCCCTCCACCCCCTTCACCCTAGCAGATGTACTAAATTTCCTACTGTATTGTATGCTTAATTTATCCGATTATTTCCATTGACTGTGAAAGGTATGGGAATGTGAAAGATCTATTTGAGTTAGAAGTATCTGATTAACTTCTTTTGAAAATTTTTTCTAAGGGAGAAGAAATCAACGCTGGAAGGATTGGGCTAACATTGGTAGTAGCTGGAATGGTGGGCTCTATTCTTTGTGGCTTGTGGCTAGATCATACCAAAACATACAAGTAAGTTGTAGTAGATAAACGTATGGTGTACAACCCAGGGTATTCTGGGTTTAATGGAAACTTTGCTTCTTAACTTGAGAAATATAAAAAGTGTTATTATTACTAAAAGACTTGGATTCTAGACATTTGTAGATTCCCTTCACTTCTGAATGAAGTCTATATATTGTCTTATTTTATCAGTCATCCTTATTTCGACTTTGAGAATTGGGATAGCTTACGAAGCTTCTTCCCCTCTAATAATAACCATGCACACGTATATCTTCAGAAGGAATCATTGCTATTCTACAAAAGCCCTTCCTGGGAAATATTTGACTTCTGACAGAGACTTTAATCTGTTCTTTTCTCACTCTGTAAGCTTAAAAACAAACAAAAAATTTTGTCTCTCCTACCAAAAAATTGTTATTGAGCATAAGGCATTTTTGGTAAAAAGTTTTTGTGTAGGAGTGCCTGGCTGGCTCTGTGGGAGCATGCGACTCTTGATCGCAGGGTCATGAGTTTGAGTCCCATGTTGGATGTAGAGTTTACTTAAAAAAATAATTAAATAAATAAATAAATAAAATCTTGAAGAAAAAGTCTTTAAAAGCTTTTGCCTAAAGTGCTCCAAACTATAGCACCACTTAACTATAATATAATACGTAATATGAAAATACTATATTAATTATACATTTCTATAATCAAAATGCTAATACAAAAGAAGAACTTAGGAATACCAACTGGGAGACTGAAAAGGGGTTTCAGGGGCAGCATCTTTTGCACTGAGCCTTAAAAGAATAGCTATTTGTATATATATTTATGATGTGTGATTTCATTTATATAAAGCACCTTTGTTAGAAGTCAAGATAGTGGTTACTCTTGGAGGCAGGGAAAGCAGTGATTGGGGGGACCTTCTGGGGTTGGTAGTGCTTTTTTCTTTGGTTTTGTTTTTTGTTATTTTTTTTTATTTGAAGTATAGTTGACATACAATATTATATTAGTTGCAGGTGTGCAGCATAGTGATTCAACAATTCTATAGTTACTCTGTGCTCATCAGGATAAGTGTGCTCTTCATTCCCCCACCCACCTCCCCCTGGTAACCATCAGTTTGTTCTCTATAGTGAAGAGTCTGTTTCTTGGTATTCTCTTCTCTCTTTTTTTCCTTTGTTTGTTTTGTTTCTTAAAGTCCACATATGAATGAAATCATGTTGTCTTTCTCTGACTGACTTATTTCGTATAGCTAGATCTCTTCTCTGGATCCATCCCTATTGTTGCAAATGGCAAGATTTCATTTTTATGGCTGAATAATATTCCATTATATATTTATACACCACATCTTCTTTATCTATTCATTATCGGTGGACACCTGGGCTGCTTCCGTAGTTTGGCTATTGTAGATAATGCTGCAAGAAACATAGGGGAATAATTATTTTCATTACTCAGTGCCCCCCACAGTAAGTGTAGCTGCCGTCTGTCACCAAAGGGATTATAATATTATTGACTATATTCCCTATGCTATGCTTTTCATCCCCATGACTTATTTATTTTATAGCTGGAGGTTTGTATCACTTCTGGTCTTGAAGGAGTGGCCTTATGTAGGAACGTCCCCCGTGTAGGCTCTGTGTGCCTGGCTACTTAGGCTCATCAGCTGGAGCTGGATTTGGTCCAGGCCAGAGGTCGTGGGGTGCTCCATGCCAGAGGCCACCCTGGTGGGAGGACTGGAGCTGGAGCACATTTGGGCCGGGTGGTCCCAGGGGCTTCATGCCGGGTGCACATAGGCAGAATAGCTGCACCTGGAGCAGGCGTGAGCCGGGGGGCCCTGGGGCATTCGTAGGCACTCTGTGGCCTGGCTGCTGTGCAGGGTGGCTGGAGCTAGAGTGAGTGCTGATGGGGGTGCTCTGCACCTTGACCTGGAGCAGATGCAGTCTGGGAGGGCTCCCCTTGCAGGACAGATGGAGCTAGTGTGGGCTAGTGGACTCTGTTCCCATCTCTCAAGGGGGAAGAGGAATGTAAACAGTGGCTGTTACCAGGATCTCCAACTCCAAAGTGAGTCCCAGCAATTTCCCCACTGGTCGGCAGACACTCTAGGGCTAGTAAATGGATTTCCTTCACTCATAGTCTAGTTGCCCCTTAAACCACTGTTTTGTTTTTGTTTTTAGCTGTGCCCCCAGGGCAGGTGAATCTGCACAGGCACAGCCCAGTGATCTCTCTCCCTACTGCAGGTCATTGGGTCTACGGTGGGCTTCCCACTGTCACCCTGTCTCTGTCTCTCCTGCTGTTCTCTGTGTGGCCCCTCTACCCTTTATTATGCAGAAGCTGTTCAGTCAGTCTTCAGTTCTTCTTCAGGAGGAATTGCTTTCTGTGTAGATTCTGTGTGTCTGTGGGAGGACATGCATTCAAGGTCTTCCTAGGCTGCCATCTTAGGCCTCTAAGCCAAGAATAGCTACATTTTTTAACAGGCAGAATCTTCCTATCTGCTTGGGAGAAATGAATGAATGGAACTATGAATAAGTGAATGGAATGAAATAAAATGAATGAATGAAATATGGAACTGTCACCTATGTATCCTATGTACCTTTCAAGGCCCAAGATATGTTTGATATCATTATGTAAGCCCTTCCAAAGACCTCTCATGTTGAAATTCTCCAAGATAGCTCTCCTGTAATTTAATACAACACTTGCTGTGGTTTCATTATTATGAAATGGTAGCTTACAGTGAAACCCATTCAATCTGTAGATAAAGGGAACATATGTAAAGGATTAAAGTTATTACTAGCCTTTGATCCACTTTAGAATTAGAAAACTTGATAGGCATAGGAATGTCTTCTTTGTTGTCCTGATTTTGTTCTCAGAGTAATTGCCATTCATTCACCAAACCTGTGTTGTGGCCATAGTTCCAGCTAGGGATTGTGACAAGCAATATAGGGTCCCTGTCCTTGAGACATTTGTGGTCTAAGTGGGGAAAGTAAAGCATTCATATATGAGAAATAATAATATAACAGACTAAAATAGATGTCATATGCCCAAGAAGATGTCTGTCATGTGACAATTATTTAGATTCTGAGATGATAAGGGAATTTGGAAGGAGAGACAACGTTGTAAGCTGCAGTGGTTAGGAAAGGCATTTTGGAAGAGGTAGAATTTGAACCCAGTCTTGAGATACAGTGAGGGAACTATCCCACTTGGTGGAACAGAAATGATTTGATCCAAATGAATATTCCTTCCTGTCTCAACATTGGATATGGTGTGAGTTTTGTCGGTTGCTGCTGTTGAATCTTAAATGTAAGCTTTAAAGTCCATGCTTTGGTGGAGACATTTTCCATACAAAAGAAACCCAGTCTTGAAAACCAAGGCATTTATTACCGTATGGACAGAGCAGTGGTTAGCAACGTGATTTTTATATACCTAGGAAAATCAGGCAAAATACTAACAATTTTGTTTTTGTTTTAGACAGACTACTCTGATAGTTTACATTTTGTCTTTTTTGGGAATGGTTGTATTTACTGTCACGTTGGAACTTGGACACATTGCCGTCGTGTTTGTTACTGGAGGGGTACTCGGGTAAGCATCGGGTGTGTAGGAGGAATAGATAGTATGCTGTTACAATTCTGAAGTATTACTATTGTGGTTGTAAATTTTTAGTTCATTCAAATGTCCTGTAATATTTTAAACTTTAAAGAATCTATCCTGTGCATGTAAATGCGTAATTCTTTAGAAATTAAAAAAAAGTTTAAAATTGTTTTTTTTTGGTATATATGATAAGTGAAAAATGGATAAGCCTTCCTTAGTCCAGGTAACTTTATTTAGCTAGAAAAATAACTGACTTCGCAAATTAGAGGTAAATTTTTCTCAGTGAATAATAATAGGGCCTTACTTTCACACGTTAAGTTCAGAATATTCAGTTATCTGATCACTAGAATAGTCCTGAGAAGTAGAATGATTACCTCAGTATGTGATATTGCCCCTCAGTTAATTGTATCTACAATTCTGGATTTATTTTCCTAGTTTCTTCATGACCGGTTACCTCCCACTGGGTTTTGAATTTGCTGTTGAAATCACTTACCCAGAATCTGAAGGTACTTCCTCTGGTCTTCTTAATGCTGCGGCACAGGTAAACCTCTGACGTCTCTCAAATCTGAGATGATTAGTTTGCTGACTATTCTAGCGGGTAACAAGTTTAAAAATAGTTCTTGTTTGAAAAATTCTACCTTGCAATGTTTCTAGAAGCTAAATCATATGAATAAAATAGTTAGGAAAAGTTCTGGGGGAAACATTGCACTGATTTCAAAGAAGCAAATTTAACAATTATTTTTCTTATTTTAGATATTTGGAATTTTGTTCACATTGGCTCAAGGAAAACTCACGTCAGACTATGGTCCTAGGATAGGGAATATTTTCCTCTGTATTTGGATGTTTCTAGGCATCTTTTTAACAGGTAAGTTAGGGCGTTTTCCTGGCAAAATTATTTATGTCATATTGTCTTTATATTTAATTTTCATGTCTGTGGATTCTCAATGGCTTGGCAGAATTCAAGGGGAAAAAAGAGATAAAAAGCAGGATATTACTTGTCTTTTTCCAAGGATATGAATCTATTCATTCATTTTTCGGATTTTAACTTGAATACTGTTGTTACTATTGCAGAGAAAACAAAACCATTGTATTAAGAGTCGGTAAGGACTCTGGAGTGGACAGACCTGCTTCTCACTGGCTGTGTGACTTTAGCCAAGTTACTTCACCTCTCAAATCCTCCTTTTTTCACTCATATAACAGGGTATCAAAAAGTCTGCCCTAGAGGGTTGCTACATGGATTAACTGAGGTCGTTCATGAAAAGCTCCCAGCCTTGTGTCTGGCACCTAGAACGTGCCTAATCACGTCAGCAATTATGATAGTGTGTGGTCATGGAAATAGCACATGGAATGATCAGCCAGTTCTTACCCTTGTTAGGGATAATCAATAGACATGGGCAGGAACGAGAGTAGAGCCCAACCTGCCCGACCTCCAGAGAAAGAGCACAGAAAAGGGCTTTTATTCGTGTTTGTCTGGGCGCATTAATGTAAAAATGGATTTAGAAGCAAAGCTTCATGTCCAGCAGTGTTTCTGCACCCACGTTGCTTCTCCTGTTAGCTCACTTGGCTGATTTCTTTCTGTATTCCTTCTCCCTATTCAGATGGCAGTGTAAACTCTTTTATACAATGTACCTACCAACCAAGCCACATAGCCTGCCTCCTCCCCCTTATACTTGATGCTCCAGTGATCCCAAATACCTCCGGTGCCACATTCTTGGCTCTTCTACTCCTGTCTCACATTCTTTGCATATGCCATTTCTGGTCTGCCCAGAATGCCTTCCTCTCCTTATCGCTTGACAAGTTCCTACTCATTTTCTAAGTTTCGATTCAAATGTGCTTCCTCTGGCAAACCTTCCGTGATTGTCTCTGGACTGACAGAGGCATTTCCCCCCCGCCGAGGCTCCCACTACACCTTCTACATAACCTACGGGCTTGCAATGACCCTACAGTATTATAATCGTTTGCCTGTCAATATTTCCTCCGACTGGAGGGTGCTCTTGGGAAAGAATTGTGCTTTTCATCTTTGTATCTTTGGTTCCTAGCATCCTGTAATTGTTTACTAATGAATGAATTGCTAATTAAGTTAGTGGCTTAGAGAAGCACTAGCATTTTTTTCTTTTTCTTTTTTCTTTTTTTTTAAGATTTTATTTATTTATTTGTCAGAGAGAGCGCACAAGCAGGGGGAGCGGCAGGCAGAACAGGCAGAGGGAGAAGCCGGCTTCCTGCCAAGCAGGGAGCCCAATGTGGGGCTCGATCCCAGGACCCCGGAATCATGACCTGAGCCGAAGGCAGATGCTTAACGACTGAGCCACCCAGGCATCCCTAGCATTTTTTCATGCCATGAGGATGCTATTGAATATGATGGTACTACAGTGTGCTAAATGTGACATCAAAAAAGACTTTGTACTGCTTAGAGAAAAATATATTCATATATACTCTTTGATAATTCCATTGCTGTTTCTCTGTTTCAGCATTAATCAAGTCTGATCTCAAAAGATACAATATAAACATAGGAATTGTGAACGGTGATATTAAAGCTGTAAGTAATGAATATTTTTATGATTATACTATTGAGAAGTGTGTGAAATCAATCTGTCTAGTCAGCTTTTTTGTATTCCCGAGCCAGCTGTTGATCTGTCATAATGGCATATGCCAGATGCTATAAGGTTTTTTTTTATCTCCTGATTCTTTTTATAGGTACCAGTTGAAGATAGTCCCACAGATCAAGAATCCAAAACTATGATGATATCCAAGCAGTCAGAATCGGCAATTTGAGGTGAAAGAAAAAGTTAACATCCTGTGATAGTTGAGTTGTAAGGCTTGGTTTATACATGACAGGAGATGGATACTTAATTGAAAATTATTATGTGACCTCTCACTATAGTTACTGTCTTGCTTCATTGTTAATGTAAGCAAGATTTTGCTTAAAATACTTCGGCTCACATCCTGTTAACACTACCATGTATCTACTGAGCATCCCCTTGTTAATCCTCTCCCGCTGATCAGAAAATAAACTTCTTGACATGTATTTTCTAGAAGTGTTTTCTTTTTTATGGAAAACAGAAGGTCAGAGGCTTTCTAAAATAATAACGTGAAGGTCTAATCCCTTTAAGTTACAGAGGAGTATATGCCATTTAGAACCAAGCGTGCAATATATTCCGAATTGGCTCCCTTTCCATTATTCTGACCAACTGTCCATTCCGCCTCAGTAGGAGAACCAACATGGCACTTCTAAGCCCTCAAAGGACAGCACTAGGATGAGACTTCCACGGAACCTCTAAGATTTTTCTGGTTTCTTCTATTCTTGTTAAACAGTGCTTTGTAACATGTACTGTCGATGACCATTAAAACTATTCTGTGTACACGTTGAACCCATGACTTTTGTCTTAGACTCATGTTCTAATTAAGCTAAGGAGCCCAGACACAGGCTCATTACCTTGAGTTCTCTGCACTGCCTTCCTGTCATGGCCTAAATGCTAATACTGTTTTTTTTTTTCACTCCAACTTGAAATAGAATGATTTTGTACCCACTGCCTTGTTTACTCTTTTTTCAATGCAAGCATGCCTTGGAGATATTGTGAAGTCAGCTCCAGACCATTCAGAATAAAGCAAATATCACCATAAAGTGATTCGAATGAATTCTTTGGTTTCCCAGTACATATAAAAGTCATGTTTACGTTATTCTGTAGTCTATTAAGTGTGCAGTAGACTGAAAGAACAATGTACATACCTTAAAGGAAAAAAGACCTCTTGCTAAAAAGTGCTAACCATCATCTGAGCTCTCAGCAAGTCATAACTGCTGATCACAGATTACCTACTAAATAGAATAATAATGACAAAGTTTGAAATACTGCAAGAATTACCAAAATGTGACACAGAGACACGAGCGAGCAAATACTTTTGGAAAAATGTCACCAACGGACTTGCTTGATGCAGGGTTGCCACAAAACCTCCAATTTGCTTAAAAAAAAAAAAAAGAACACAGTATCTGTGAATGGCAGTAAATGAAATCACAATAAAACAAGATATGCTTGTGTATAACTTTCTAGCAAGAAAATGCCATCCTACATGTTATCGGCTTTTTCGTGATTTCTTGCATCACGCCTAATACTTTGTTTGGCTTGAAGGTTGTGGAGATAAATCTGTGGTACCGTAGCCCAGGGGTCTCATTTAGTGGAGACCTCTAGAAATGCTGTCTTCATTCTGCACTATCATGCGTATGATCGTTCTCCTTCGAGGAATACTGTGCCCGGGTACGTGCTCCCTCGGCATGTTGGGGGGAGTGTATTCTTTTCTTCACCAAAGTGTACATAGTCTCCACGCTGTTGGAAAAAAGTCTGCTTTGTTACATGCTCAGGGTAAGGAAAATAGGACCAAATGTGTTTCTACAGTGCCTACCACTGCATTTTGTTTACAGTGAGAATTTAAATGTTGTTTCTGTCCTGACTGTTGTAAGTTGATAGGGAAATATCTTTACAATAATGACATCTAAGCAGCCATGATATTTACATTATGTCCATATCAACCAAAAAAAAAAAAAAAAAAGCCAGTCAGGTTTACCCTTGAATATTCTTGAAGTGAATTAGCAATTCTGATTTGGGCATATTATGTGCATTGCTTTATATTGAAATGATAACATTCTCTGTAATCAAACAACAGTAAATTATATAGACTCTTACCCTGGAGAATGTGTCACCAGAAGAACGTAGCTGGGAATCAGGAGCTCTGGGTCTGTGACCTGGATCTATTTTTAGCTGTCCCTGTCACTCCCTGGCCAGCATTTTCCTCATCCATATAATGAATGTGTTCGCTTTGATCTCAGAGATCTTTTTTGAATCTTAAATGCTGTCTATCCTGGGCTAGACCAAATCACTGAACCACAGGAACTTAATTCTAGCTAGAGAAGACTCCCCTGGAGAATTGGATCAACAGCTGTGATGGATACTTGGTGGATATGGGGAATTTAACGTCTGTTTTTGCTTTTTCATTCAGTTGGTGATAGTGCAGGCAGAATATGCTGAATCATTAACTTCCTTAGATACTTACATCACAGGTGTTATCGCCAAAAATATATTCTAAGATCCCTCCTAAATAATTATTTTTATTTGTGAACTATCAATTGTTTAAAATAATCACTTACTTATTGAGTTCCTGAGCTTTTGAAAAAAATTACAGATAAAAGTTGGGCTCCTTTGTTTCTGAAAATCAGCATATGCATATGTGATGTGTGTCTTTCTTTGTTGATTAGAAAAAGGATGAAATATGATGTTCCAAAACACAAAATGGATTGATAATTTTTTCTATATTTTGAGTTAAAGTTGTAACATGTCAAACAAGAATGTCATATAATTGTGTCTTATCTTTGGAAGATGGAGTTGGGTAACCAACACTTGTGTAAGTTTTAATGAAGTGCTTTTAGAAAGAAATTGGATGCTTTCAAAAGCTTTTGCATTTATAAATGTAGCAAAACAAACAAACACTAGCTTTTGCCTTTTGTGAATGTTGGAGCAATGTCTTTAAAAATATGTTTGTGTATAAACTCAAGAGTATTGCCAGAAGAATGCCTGTCTGTATTGTCATCTTTCATGTTCTAATTTTTGCTTTTTGTACTATTGGTCGGTATGCTTGTCCTTCAGTGTTTCAGACCTGAAATAAATTTATTTTTTTAATGTTCATTTTGTATGGCTTTTTTTTTTTAAGTTCTGATGCTTAGGTACACATAGGGAGTGGAAAGGGACTGTAAGATTTCAGAGCGGGCCAAGGAGGGAGTTTTGTGGAGCACAAAGAGACAAAGTCCCCCAGGGTCAGGACTAAAACAGCAAAGTAGAAAGGGCTTAATCTCCTCTCCTTTGGTGCCTAACTCCTCCTTGGGCAGATAGGTGCCTAGCATGAGCCATCTGGGGATGACTACACCTAAGCTGCAGACTTTCCCTTCTTCTCCTGGTGGCATGTACCTGTATGGGACCTGATATCCCACAGCAGGTGTCATTTTTTCCTCATTGCCTTGCTGATTAATATCATAAAACCAAACTATAACTTTCTTCATTGAAAAATCAGGTATGATGAACGCTCATTCTTTATAAGCTTCAGTGAGATAATACATAAAGACCATTTAGTAGAAAGCTTGACATAGCCAGCACTCAAAAGTTTTGGCTACTATTTTTATGCATTAATGATTGGTAACTAGCACCATATTACCACTTAAAAGTATTTGGATTTGAAGAGAGAAGTTCAAGTGACTTACATCAAAAGAATACCACTGAGGAAAATTTGAGGTCCTGGAGAGCGGCGAATAGAGAAGATATTTAGGGAGGAAGGGAGTGGTAACCACATTCAAATCAGACCTAGCAGGGGGCTACCCACTCCACATCCTCCTGAAGCCAGTCCTGTATGCAAATAAACTGGTTGGTCACGATTAAGGAAATTGTCATCGAGATTGGAGGCTGGATGAGAGATTAGGGCAGTGAATCCCAAAGGTTTTGGTCTCAGAATTCTTTTACGCTTCGGAATCACTGAGGAACCAGGGAAGCCTGGGTGGCTCAGTTGGTTAAGCAGCTGCCCTTAGCTCAGGTCATGATTCCAGGGCCCTCGGATGAGTCCTGCATCAGGCTCCTTGCTCAGTGGGGAGCCTGCTTCTCCCTCTGCCTGCCATTCCCCCTGATTGTGCTCTCTCTCTCCCGCCCCCTGCAACCCCATAAATAAAATCTTAAAAAAAAAAAAAAGAATCATTGAGGAACCCAAAGAACGTCTGTTTTTCTGAGTTATGGCTGTTAATACTAATCATACTAGAAACTAAAACAAAACTTTTATTAATTTAAAAATAACCTCATTACATCTTAATAAATTACATTTTATGAAAAATAATTATTTTCCAAAATAAATGTAGTGAGAACAATGACACCTTTTAATGTTTAAAGAAGGCAAAAAATCTTCCACATCTGGCTTCATGGACGGCCACTGGATTCTCCTACCAGATCCTACATTCAGTCTGTAGGGATAGGCTATTTTGACATGTTTGAAGAAAAGCTTTGCACACATGTGCAGTTGGAAAAGAAGTATTTTAGTGGCCTTTTCAGAGAATTGTGGGTAGTCTTTAATACAATAGCAAGTTGGAAAGGGTAGTATCTTTTTTTTTTTTTTGAAAGATTTTATTTATTTGACAGAGCGAGAGGGCACAAGTAGGGGGAACAGGGAGAGAGAGAAGCAGGCTCGCTGCTAAACCGGGAGCCCGATGCGGGGCTTGATCCCAGGACCCTGGGATCATGACATGAGCCGAAGGCAGATGCTTAACCATCTGAGCCACCCAGGCACCCCTGGAACTGGTAGTATCTTAAAGATTAGTTGCTATGTGGGCTCTGGAGCCATATCAATAAACCTTTCCTACTTTGTTAACATTAAAATTTAATGGTCTGTCTTGTCCTTCCAATAGGTCTTTAACCATGCGTGGTTGTAACATTATGCATTGGCGTTTGCAAAGTATTCTTTCACTGAGTTATACAGCTCTTCCAACTTTGATAAATCTCATCATATGATGCCAGATAAATCACATTTGTTAATACCTCTGATCTCATCAGAAAGTCTCAGTGCTGGGAAGCCATCAAGCTCATACAAGTCTCTTAAGCCTTGTTTTGACAGATGCAGGGTTTCCAGAATGCTAATTTTAGTTTGGAAACTTCATTCTTCCCATTGGGGTGGGAAAAAAAAATCTGTCAGTTATTTTCTCGAAGCGAGGGACTCGCTTCATTGCTTTTTGAAAAAATACCTGCCAAAGACCCATCTGAATAACCATAATTTATCTGTCAACCATCCTTTCAAGTAAAAATGATGTTCTTTGAAAATAAACCTCTCGTTAAGCTTGCATCTCAAATAAGTGTACCAATGCTTTTCCTCTAAACGAGCCTCATACATGGGTGTGTGCAGAAATGTGTCATGCGTCCTTGCCATTTCATCACACAATATTTAAAAGTCATGTGCCCAAGGATCAGCATTCAATCGCTTTTACTTTTTTCATCAAGGATATTCTTCAGTGGCTCTGACTTTCTTTTTTTCACTGCCACTGAATGACGGGGAAGAACCCAGTGGCCACCAGAGCAGCTCGGTGCCTGGGCCTTGATTCAGTGCGAAGGTATGAGCAGTTTCTTCCATCCCTGCCTCTGAACCGTTTGAATAGAAGGCGGGGGGGGGGGGGGGGGCGGTGTGGTCCGGAGACCCTAAGCCTTGAGAAAGGAGGAGAATGATATTGGTGGGGGATGGGGGAAGACTCATTAAGATAGTGAGCTTCGTTTTCCACTTAGATAATTGATGTATTAGGCCTCTAATTTTGCTTGATGTATTCATTTGCGCTTCCCCTTTCAGTTGTTACTTTAAGCCCATGATGAAATGGTCATTGTAAAGAGAACAAACTGTTAGAAACCAGTAGAAACTTGATTTCTGGCTGGAGCCTCCAGGTCTTGATTAATAAAGGCTGCCTGAGCACCTCTCTTTCTCAGAGACATGTCTAATTCCTCCAGGGACTGAAATGGCCCCGAACCCCTGAGATTAGCTGATAGATTAAATTTTCATAAAGCCTCATCATGCATAAAAGTGAAGCTGAAACAAGAGTGGCAGTGATTTCTTTTTCAGTGAAAAGCCTGAATCGTTCAAAACTTATCCTGACCCAAAACGAAGACTGATAAGCTCTGGATCATTCTGGCCAGGGTAGGATTTATGCGTGGACAGAGGTTCCCCACACACAATCAGATTAGTATAAGAACATGTCCCTGGAGGGGTGACTCATGGGCATAGATTCCTTACCTGCAAATCTATGCAGTACTTGGTACTATTATTCATAGGACAGTTTGGTTTCCTTGTATGGCTAGATTCTGTTATTGATATGCATTATTTTATTGCATTGTAGGCCCTTGGAAAGCATCCCACATGGTGTGTAGGGTAAAAACATGTCCTCTGGGAACCTAAAGTCTTACGTGTGAAACATGACTATGATCTTGGGAAAGGAATTTAAAATGAATTTCTGTTTCTTCTCTTACTAACTAGAATAATATTTCCTAATTTGCAGGTTTGTGGTGAGGATGAAATTTAAGTAGAAGGCACACAATAGATCCTTAACAAATCAGACGCATTGTTATTCCCATTGTGAGAAACAGTAAAGGTAGGGACTGACTGCTGATAACACTTGAGAGGCAGTTGACTGATTTGGGAGAACATGTGTATAAGTGTTTGAACTTGACATTATTTATAGCAGCTGCCTTTAAAATCATTGATATCCAAAGTACTTAGCCACTTCCGTGTGCATGTGGGTGCAACACTGGGCTTGGTGCAAAGAAAACGAAACAAAACTGAATTCTAAAGAGGTGGTGAGATCTGGACAGATGGGGTGGAAGTCAAGGTACTTGGGCACCAAAGAACAAAACTGAGACGCTCAGGAAAAAGCAGTTTCTGTGTTTATTGCACAACCCACAACAAAGGAGATTAAACAACAAGTTAAGAAGGAAGCTACCCAGGATGCCTGGGTGGCTCAGTCTGTTGAGCGGCTGCCTTTAGCTCAGGTCATGATCCCAGTGCCCTGGGATCGAGTCCTGCATTAGGCTCCTTGCTCAGCGGGGATCCTGCTTCTCCCTCTGCCTGCAGCTCCCCCTGCTTGTACTATCGCTCACTCTCTCTCTTGCCCACGCTCTAACAAATAAGTAAATAAAATCTTTAAAAAAAAAAAAGGAAGCTACCCATTAGTCCTCCACCCATATGCAACTATTTCTCTTTATTTCCCTTTCGTTCACATGCATGCAGAATCTCACACAGGTAGAAAGCAACATGTGTATTTAATATAATAACCTAGGCATTTTCCATGTTGCTACATGGCCTTGATAACCATTATTTTATTTTTTTTAGTTTTATTGAAATATCATTGACAGAGAACATTGTAGTAGTTTAAGGTGAACAACATAAAGAGTGAAATGATTGCCACAGTAAGGTTAGTTAACATCCAACCCCTCACACAGTTACACATTTTGTTTTTCTTGTAATGAGAACTTTTTTTTTTTTAAGATTTTATTTATTTATTTGAGAGAGAGAATGAGATAGAGAGAGAGAGAGCATGAGAGGGGGGAGGGTCTGAGGGAGAAGCAGACTCCCTGCTGAGCAGGGAAGCCCGATGCGGGACTCGATCCCAGGACTCCAGGATCATGACCTGAGCCGAAGGCAGTCGCTTAACCAACCGAGCCACTCAGGCGCCCTGTGATGAGAACTTCTAAGATCTACTCTTAGTACCTTTCAAATAACCATTATTTAAAACAAAACAGGGCACCTGGGTGGCTCAGTCATTTAAGCGTCTGCCTTGGGCTCAGGTCATGATCTCAGGGTCCTGGGATCAAGTCTTGCATCAGGCTCCCTGCTCAACGGGGAGTCTGCTTCTCCCCATGCCCTCCCCCTACCCCCGCCTGTGCGTTCAATCTCTCTTTCTCTCTCACAAAATAAATAAATAAAATCTTTTTAAAAGTAAGTAAAACAAAACAAGACAAAACAACAAATAACCATTATTTAAAATAACTGCATAATATCCCCATCAGGCTGATATACCATACTTTAATGTTTCTCTGCTCATGGACATTCATTCGTTTACCTATTTGATGTGTATAGAGCACGTACAATTGTGTCAGGGTTTCTGGTAGGAGCTGGAAATACAAAACAGTGTCCTCTCAAAATGCTCTAAGAAAACAAACCATCAGAGTCCACAGCACTTGCTCAGAGACCTAAGATGAGCAAACGAAAAAGGAGCTCTAGGGAAGCGGCGCCCCCTCCTGGGCGGACACCAACATGCAGCCTCTCACCCTCGGAATCAGGCAAGGCTTTTCTCTTGTTTTGAACAGAGGAGGATCCTGATACTTGCGGAGCCCCAACTTCATTGTTTTATGCCCCTTATGCCTCTTGGGCCACCCTCACCTCTTAGTTTGTCAAAACCTTCTCTCAGCTCCCTTCATCTCACTGAGATGTGAAATCCTGATGTGTAATCCTGGATTGTATTTGTATTTTATTTTTTAAAAGATGTTGTTTATTTATACAAGACAAAGAGAGAGCACGAGCAGGTGGAGGAGTAGAGGGAGAGGGAGAGACAGAATCCTCAGGCTGACTCCCCACTGAGCGGGGAGCCAGACACGGGGCTCCATCCCAGGACCCTCAGATTATGACTTGAACTGAAGTCAGATGCTTGAGCCACCCAGGCGCCCCTGTATTTGTATTTTAAATTGGTCTAGGCTAAAAAGATAAAGCTCAGACAGCCTCAGTTGTCCAGTAGGATGTGAGGCTTTGCACCTCTTTGTGTCCCTGAAATCATTCTGCTTCAGGCTTGTGCCTCTAACCTACCAGTACATCTGGCTTTTCCTTATTAGCACTGAAAACCTAGCTGCTGGCCCTTTGCCTGGCCCGGGGCTGGGAGACCCCTTTCCACTCCAAAAGGGACCAGCACTCTCTCTATTGGTCATTTCATGAACTGCTCTGGACTCATGGCCGCGATTTCACAGGCTTGCTGAGGGGATGTGTGGGCATGTTTTGGGAGGGGGGACAGGGATGTGCCAGTTCATTTTAGCCGTATCTCCAAACCAGTAGGAGTCACTTGCCTCCTAACACACACACACACACACACACACACACACACACACGCACACATGCACACGCACACACAGGTTAAACAAGTGAGTGTGTCCTCACACTCCCACTGTCTGGGCTAGGTAGCAGGGGGCCGTGGTGAACATTAGCCATTGACAACTCTCACATGTTTACTGACACTTTCGAGGCAAATACAGGCATATCCTATTTTATTGAGCTTCGCAGATGTTGCATTTTTTACAAACTGAAGGCTTGTGGCAACCCTGCACCAAGAGCAGGTCTCTTGGTACCATCTTCCCAGCAGCACTGGCTCACTTCATGTCTCTGTGTCACATTCTGGTAATCCTCGCAATATTTCAAACGTTTTCATTATTATTACCTGTGAGTTGCTGCAATCTCATGACGAAACGTGAGAGGATGAAGCGTGGCTTCTTAGGGATAAGGACAGAGTGGCTTCTCGAGACTGAATCTGCAGATGCAGGTGCTGTGGAGATCGTTGAAGTGACCACAAAGGGTTTAGAGTATTACATGAGCTTAGTGGGTAAATCAGTGGAAGGGTTTGAGAGGATCGACTCCAACTGTGAAAGAAGTTTGACTGTGGTTAAAATGTTCTCAGTGCTAACAGAGAAATCACACGAAAGGACGAGTCAACCAATGGGGCAAACTGCGCTGTTGTCTCCTTTTAAGAAATTGCCACAGCCACCCCAGCCTTCACCCCAACCCTCGCCCCCCTGATCAGCCAGCAGCCAGCAGCCTCAAGGCCAGACCCTCCATTAGCAAAAAGATTCGGACTCACTAAAAAGCTCAAATGATGGTTAGCATTTTTTTAGCAATAAAGTATGTTTTAATTAAGGTATGTCTGTTTTTCAGGCATAATGGTGCTGCACATGTACAAGACTAGTGTACCGTGTAAACATCACTTTCAGAGGCACTGGGAAACCGAAACATTCATTGGACTCACTTTACCGTGATAGTCAAGCTACCGTGGTGGTCTGGAACCGAAGCCTCGGTATCGCCGAGGCAAGCCTGTTCCGGCAAGGTTGGTAGAGAGGCTGACTCAGCTTAACTGTCTTGCACAACTTGTGCAAGATGGGAAAAGTCATGGTGTTTGGCCAGAGACTGCGCCCCAGTGGAATCTGTGAGCCACTCCCGTGGCCCCTGGTGTGCCCTCCAGCCAAGCTGCCCTAGGCCTGTCCCGGGGCCACGATGGTGGGGGGCGCTTCCTTCCTCCCATAGGCAGCGTGCAGCTTGGCTGCGTGCTTTCTCTAGCCCCCATCCTTGCTGACACAAAAGCAAGACAGCTGAGGCTGTTGTGACTGGAGTCCCTGGGGCGTCACACACAGTCCCCTTGGCCCTGCCTCCCAGCCCAGGGCTCCGGGCTCACTAGCATGGCCTACTTTAACCAAAGGCTCTCCAACTCAAGTGTCCTCAGAATCACCTGGACCGCTTATTAAAACATAAAGTGCCGAGCCCCGAGCCCAGAGGTTCTGATTCGGCAGGTCTGAGGTGAGGCCCAAGAATACATATTCCTGATAAGTCCCCGGGTGACAAGAGGCTGCTGACCCGAGGACCACACCTCGAGAACAGCTTTCCAGCAGTTGCCAGCTGGCCTTGCCTCCCCAGATGGGCTTGAACACACACATGGCCTCGTCAGGTGGGTCTACCTGGGCTCAGCACCCCTCCCCTAGAGGCTCCCCTTAGCTGCCCCAGAAATGCTTCCTCAGGTTGGATTGGAAACATGACCGGCTGTTCTTTTCACTGTCCAGATGGGAGGCTTTTGTGTGTCCCCAGTGAAGAGGAACAAGGTAGGGATCTGGTTTCTCAGACACGCAGACAGTTCTGAGCCCAGCAGGTGCGTCTGGGACTATGGAGGGAAGGAAGGCAGGTGGTGCTGCTGGCCTGTCTCCAGCGTGCGGGGACCACAGCCAGCCCGGCTCCGCCTCTGTGCAGAAGCAAACTTCCGCCCCCACGGAGCCCAGGGAGAGCCAGGCTGAGCCCTGGCCAGTGTCAGCTGTCACTCCTCCCCCTCAGCCCTGTTTCTTCCTCCCCTCCCCTTTCCTTTGGACCGCTTCAGGAGACAGGGTGGGTTACAGGTGGGAGCAGGGGCAACAGGGTTAGAAGAACTGGCTTCTAGGAAAGCAGTTTCCTCCCCGGTGAAGACGGCAGACACCCCATCCCCACAGCCCCTGACTGCCACGAAGCCAGGAAAGCAAGCGACACCCTTACCTGGTCTGGAGGAAAAGCAGCAAAGGAGAGAAGAGGCTCTGCCTCTGAAACTGAGCGGGGAACCCACCACTTCCAACAGGGAGAACTCCTGGGCTTGAAGCAAAGGCCTCTTTCTTCGGAGAGAGTAGCTTGGTGAGGACAGACATGGGGAATTTGAACAGTGAGAAGGTGGGGGTCTGTGCCTGGCTCATGCTGTGGCCCATTAGCGAGGGTGGCGTCTGTGGGCAGAGGTGAGGCGGGCAGGGAGCAGGTGAGGGCCCGCTGCCCGCAGAGTAGGTGCTCCAGCCGGGTCTGACCGGAGCAGCCACCTGTGCCCCTTTCAAGACTTCCTTTCCTTCCCTGTCTTTTCCCACAGAGCCAGGAGTTTCTGTCCTCAGCAAAAGCTCCAAATGCGCCGAAAACCTGACCTTCCCCAGTCCTCTGAGCTCGAGTCTCCTGCTGCACAGTCTGGGCTGACTTTCCTTCCTAAAGGACGCATGGCTGGAATGTTTTGCACGTTCCTGTCACTTCAGCCCCCTCCCCGGACAGGTAAGCTCTCTAGAAATGGGAAAGATTCTCCTGAAATAGAAGGGTTGGCAGGAAGTCTGTCCCGCAGAGCGGACCAGATCCCATGATCATCCCTGTCCGAGACTCACACGTAGTTTCACAATAACCAGGGATGCCTTCGATTAAGAAACCAAACCAAACAAAAAACCCCACAGATTGTTCAAGCCCGCTCCCAGAAACTGACTCCTCGGATCCGGAATGGGGCTGTGGAAGTTTTCACAAGCATCTGACGTGTTTCCGAAGCAAGTGGGCTGTGGCCATCCTTTGCCTATGAAGGCTCTTACCGCCCGTTTGGGGGACTACCTGGGCTGTTGATGAGTGGGGAGATTCCTCCTGAAACAGTGCTTTGGGGGCTCGGAAGATCTAACCACATCTCTGGGTTAGGAAGGAGCCCCCAGATAACCAACCGAAGCATCGTCCAGGGCAGGGGAGAGTGCTCAGTGGTGGCCCCTCTGCAGAAGGGCCCATGGGCAACATCACTGATCCATTAGCAAGCAATGCTGGCCCGGCTCCCAACTAAACAGTTAGGGTCCTACTTTAGGAGGGGATAATAATATGCTCCATCTGTTGAGAACAATTCCCAAAGGCGTTCATCTACATGATCTCATCTGACCCTGTGACAGAGGCTGCTTTGGATCCTATAACCACAGCAGCACCAAAAGATGGCTGGGCTTCAGCAGAGCCCTGCCTCGAGTGCCCCGATTCCCCCTCCCCCGCCAAGCCTGTAATCTAAGTAGAGTGCTGTATATGTGCTTGTAGACAATTTCCCAGCACCCACCCCCACCTCCTTCCCGAAGGCCCCCTAAGTGCCTCCTATAAAAAATTCTGGAGCCTCACTAATTACAACCATTTTGCAGAAGAGTAAACTCAGACTCAGCCTTGCCAAAAGTTGCATAGCTAGGAAAGAATGGAGTCAGGGCCTTACTCTTCCCTCACTTGGGTCTCACTCTTCAGATTGCCCAGGGAAGGCTTCTTTCCTAGGTTCTGCTGCCTCCTTTGGAAAGGGGAGGTGAGAAGCCCCGAGTCAGGAGTGCCTGGCGGCAGCTCCATCCCTAAACAAGAAACTTCTGCCACCCAGCATCCATAAGACAGTTGCCTGGATTGGTCCACAGAGACCCTCAAGAAAGAAGGCCTCCCACACCCAACCTGTCTGGGGGTAGCCGCCCCCGGTTCCCCCAGGGAAGCTCCCTTTCTAAGTCCACTCCATGCCCTGGGCCTCCCTGTGAGAATGTGGGTCAGTGACAGAGGCTGGGAAAGACGTTCCTGGCATACAGAGGTAGACACTCTAGGCTTCGAATAATGATGATGAGACTGAGCCACACAGGTGACCCCCAAATTTGGGGGGTATCTGGAATCTTTTGGCAAGACAAAAAGTCCAACAAACCAAACCCACATCCTCCTGAGCCAGACAACCAGAGAAAGTGTGAGCTTCATCTATGTTAGGCTCTTTGATAACAATTGTATATTGAATAAAGTTTAAAGTATAAATCCTAGCCTGCTTTTCTTGTGTTTATTTTAGCAATGATTATGTAGCTTCAAGTCTGCAGCAGAATATTTATCTTAAAGCAGCCCCTGGGTTTTGGATACCCTTACTGTGAGGTGGCTGTGACTCACCAGTGAACTCAGGAGAGCAGGGCATCGGGGAGCCACCATCCAGACTCGGCTCAGGACTCACTTGCACCTGGGGCTTGTGGTGGCCGGGCCACTCCCAGGACCCCAACTGTCCCTCCTTTGGATACATTGAGCGGTGGCTTTTCTCCCTCTTCTGCCCTCCCCCTCTCAGACTCTGCTCTGCATCCCTGGTTGGGAGCCCCGAGGGCAGAGATGGGCACCCTCCAGACCTTAACCTTGCTCCAGGATGGAGCGGGCCCCCCCCGCCGACCTCGGACAGAGGCCAATGTCCCAGTTCCTAAGTTGGCTGCAGCCTCCTCCCTTGTCAGAGATGCTCCTGAGCCAACGAGGGACCTGGGAGCAAAGGGCAGGGCAGCTACGCAAGGAGATGCTCTGTCGCCGTTTGTTCCCGTGGGTTTCTGGATGCAAGAACTGCCTGGCACGACAGCCAGCCCAGAGGAGTTCTGCGTGGGGAGTGTGCAGTAAAGAGTGGTAGACAGAGCATACATAGCTGTGTGCCTTTGGTCAGGTTGTTAAGCTCTCTGAGTTTTACCGTGTGTGGGGACTGAATGAGACCACGACTTCCTCACACAGTGCAGGATGCCTACGGACACTGGTGCCCTTCCTCCTCTCCCAGAGTCTGCCTACCAGGCAAGCTGGGCACATCCCCTGGGAACCCCACAGCTACTAGGTCCTTCCATAAAAATGCAAACTCAGAGTCAGTCCCCAGGGTGCTGAGTCTCCTGCCCCTGCTGTGTCTGAGGCCGAGGGACAGGGGAGAGAGCATGTGGTCTTTGTCTCTGGATATTTCCTTCTCATTAAGCTCAGATGTCACCCCCATCCCTGCAGTTCCCCATCGCAAAGGCAGGAGAGGGCTGCACCCTGAGGGATCATCACATTTTCTCTTCTCCCTCCAGCCTCCCCCTGCCGACCCCCCCAACATCCCCAAGCTCTGGGCAGAGCCAGGGAGTGCGACACCAGGCCAGCCCTGGGGCCTCAGGATCCTAGCTGGCAGGGTCCCAGGTGGAGTTCTGTGCCCTCTCAGAGAAGAAGGACCTCTGCTCCTTCTGGTACACTGTGAGGACAACAGAGCCTGCCCCTGATGGGGTCATCAGTCTGATGGCAGAGGCCTCTCCAGCCGGCTATGCCTGGTCTCCAGGAAACATAAAGGCAGGTGGGTTTGGCCTTCTAGCAGCAGAGTTTGGGTTTGGCTCTGGGCTGGACTCTAGGCTAAGTCTTAACAACTGTCCATGAGGCTAGACTTGGGTGAGTCCCCTACTACACCTGTGGATTCCCTGTGCTTTCCAGAACTTGCTTCCTAATCTGTATATGAGCACGGCTGCCTCCTCAGCCTGAGTTTGTCCAGAGTTGGAGGCTGGGCTGTTGTTTGCTCTGCAGCCACTGGGTGGCAGTGTGAGGCACATGCCTACCTGACGCCGGGATGCTCCGCGGTGTGCGCCAGAATCACCTAAGGACTTGTTCAAGCACTTTTGTCCTGCTTCTTATGAGCTGTGTGACTTTGGGCAGGTTACCAATCTTTCTGAGCTGGTTTTCTGATTCAGCATGTCTAAGGCAGCACTGAGAATCTGCATTTCTAGCAAGTTCCTAGGTGATACAGTTGTTGCTGTTCAGGAAACTGTATCGGGGCTAAGAGCTCTCCCGGGTCCCTGGGAACCCAGTGGCCTGGGGTCAGACTCTGATTTCAGGAGGCAGGTGGCGGTGGCCACAGCTCTCCTCCCTGGAAGGCTCCTCTGCTGACGCCCCCCCACCCCCAACATCCTTTGTCACTGAATCCCTAGGGCACCTCTCCACCAAAGCCCTCAATGGCCGAACAATTAACCTTTCTCCAATCACAGGAGTTCAACAGAGGGTAGGTGCCAATGGAGAGAGAACGGAAATTGGAGGCAAGTAACTGGAGAAGGTCAGAGAGGAAGAAGACAGCAGGAAGGGGCCATATACACGCACAGTGGTCCCAGGGCCCATCCCAGATGGGGTCAGCACCATGGGTGCTGGGCGCCTGAGATCAGAAGACAGACCTTGCCAGCTCAGAAGAGAGAACCCCTGGGGGTCAGGCGCTAGAGGCCCCCACCCCCCTACCCCATGTGCTTCTTCCTGACCCCGTTCTCAGGCTCTTGGTGGCATGTGACTGTTCTGACCAGTGGAATGGGATGCCCTTCCTGACCTGGCCCACAAAAGGCTCCCTTGTGACCCTCCGCTCTCCCAGCCTGTGTGGCACTTGGATGTCAAAGTCCTGGCCTTCCTCGAGGGTGACAGAGCCTTTGGCATTCTACACGACTGCATGGGGCAGAGCACCCCTCCTCCCTCCCCATGCCATTAGACTGCACAGAAGCATGAACTCCTACTGAATGAAGCCGCCGAGATCTCAGGATCTCTGTTACCACAGTTAGCATTCTCCTGACCAGAGTATCTGATGCCTGCCCTGTCGGGAAGTGAGAACGAGAGCAGATGCCATCACAAGGTACAACCGTACAACCGTGCCGGTCTCTCCAGAAACCTAATCGGAACAAGCACGCCTAACGTCTCCCGCTTGAGGACAATCAGAGTCACCGCCTACTGAGAGTTATCAGGTGCCAGACACTGCTTTGTCTTCACGAATTCATTACTCCTCACAGCAACGTCAAAGGTGGTGCTGTTATAATCCGCATTTGGAAGGTGCAGAGCTGAGGGGGCAGTTGGGGTGCTGTTAGGTACGGTGCCAGGATCACATCGTGATAGCCTCCGGCAAGAGGCAGAGCTAACATTGAATCCAGGGTATCTGTCTATAGCCCCCACACTCTGAACTACACCATCTGCTCCCCCAAAGACTCAAGGCCCCTCAGCTGTGAGGGGCTTACACTGAATTGGGAAGACGTGATAGATACCCGGGAGTATGAGTTTGGGATCGGGGAGAAGAATTTTTCTGACCCTTGGGTTGCTTGCTGTGATACTGTGATCTATAAAAAGAAATATATATTTGGTCTTCGTCACTGTTTCTGGCACTAGAATCCTAAAACCCTTGGAATTTCCTGTGATAAGAGTGATAAAGTGTCTTTGGTTATGGTAATGAGAGACTTTTGGAAATTACCCAAGGATGGGAACTGGTTCCCAGGGAAACAAACCATATGATTAGAAGGATAGAACTTCTGGTCTCACCTCCACCCCCCCCCACACACACTCCTACCTCTGGGAAGGGGAGAGGCGGTAGAGATTGCATCAAATGCCAACAGCCAGTGATTTAATTAAGCGTGCCTATGTCATGAAGCCTCCATAAAACCGCAAAAGGATTGGGTTCTGAGAGCTTTGTGTTGGTGACCACGTGGAGATTTAGGGAGAGTATCTCACTTGGGCATGGAAGCTCTGAGCCCTTTCCCCATACTTTATCCCATGCGTCTCTTCAACACGATTGTTCCTGAGTTATATCCCTGTATAATAAACTGGTCGCTTACTATTAATTAAAATGTTTCCCTGAGGGGCGCCTGGGTGGTTCAGTCGTTAAGCGTCTGCCTTCGGCTCAGGTCATGATCCCAGGGTTCTGGGATCGAGCCCCGCATCGGGCTCCTTTTTTGGCCGGAAGCCTGCTTCTCCCTCTCCCACTGCCCCTGCTTGTATTCCCTCTCTCCCTGTGTCTCTCTCTGTCAAATAAATAAAATCTTTAAAAATAAAATAAAATAAAATGTTTCCCTGAGTTTTGTGAGCCACTGTAGCAAATTAATCAAACCCAAGCAGGGCATCATGGGAACCTCTGATTTACAGCCAGTTGGTCAGAAGTACAGGGAACTTGCCACTGGTATCTGAAGTGGGGATGGGGGCAGAGTCTTCTGGGACTGAGCCCTTACCCTACAGGATCTGACTCTCTCTCCAGGTAGATGCTGTCAGAGTTGAGTTAAATTGTAGCACACCCTGCTAGTGTCCGAGAGTTGCCTGGGTGATGTTGGTTACCAGCCATCACCCCCAGACATGTTGGAATTGGGTGGCAGAACTGACTTGCTAAATGTAGAGACTGATGGCTCCACAGTGGAAAGGGAAGGAGGAAAAGAAGGTGGGATTAATGTAACAGGGACAAATCCCCAGTAACCTCATCACTAAGTTCGATGAAATGGTGTGTAAGTTTGGGGAACTCTGTGTGAATCATCAGATTCCCAAACTTCCCTTCCTTTCTGGCTCTCTGCACTATCCTGCCCCCTCCTCTCCAGCTTGCGGTTTCAGATGGGTCCCAAGAGTTGAACACAAGAGAGGGTCTGTTCGCTGTTGTATCCCTAGCACCTCAAACAGTGCCAGGCACATAGTAGGTGCTCAACGAATACTTCTGGAATGAATTAAGGGAGCAAGAAACACAGCTGGTTGGAACTTGGCACCAAGAGCCTGACTCTCCCCTTGGAGTCTCAAATCATGGAGTCTTATGGGCAGGGGAACTCTTAAGAGGCCATTTGGTCCGTGCCTTGCTTCTACTAAGGACTGCCTGCCAATCATCCTCTCTCTCCTTTCCTCAAAGTCTTAATGAATGGCAGGGCTGAATGAGACCTTTAGAGACCATCTCGCCCTGAGGGTCTCAAACTTGGCTGTGGACAGTATTCCAGGTTGTGGGAGACTGATGCCTGGATCCACTCCCAAAGAATCTGATTTCACTGGTCTGGGTTACAGTCCCCCAGGTGGTTCTAATGTGCAGCAAAGGTTTAGAACTAGGGATCCAGTCCAGCCCCCCCTCATTTTACAGACTAAGCCTCAGAATGGGGGGAGAAGGAGTACCCAGGATTATTTAGCCTGCTCGTGGCAGGCCTGAGCCCCAAATTCAATGAGTGCTCTTAAAAATTCATTTAGGACAGAACACCCTTCCCAGTCACATCTTTCCTCCCTTTTTTTTTTAAAGATTTATTTATTTATTTGAGAGAGAGAGAGAGAGAGAGTGTATGTGTGTGTGTGTGTGTGAGTGGGGAGGGGGAGGGGGAGAGGAGTGGGAGAGGGAGAGGATCTCAAGCAGACTCCATGCTGAGCGTGGAGCCTGAGCCCTCATGGGGAGCTCGATCTCATCACCCATGAGATCATGACCCCAGCCAAAACCAAGAGTCGGATACCTCACTAACTCAGCCACCCAGACACCCCACCCCCAAGGTCATACCTTTTAAACCCTTCCTTGATCAGAGTGGATTTATATTTAACCTGAGTTTCAGTGCAGTCCAGAACACAGCTTCACCCTATCTTCCTTCCTGCTCCATTGCTGCCCTCCCTCCAGAACCACATGCATCAGTTCCCTGGGCTTCTTGGGGAGTCTCCAACGCACCTCCCCTGGAGCGTCTCTCATTCCCCTCCCCTCCTGTGGCCAGTTCATTTCTGCTCTTTCTTCCTCCACCTCGGCTGCCTTGAACCCACTCATTTTTTTGCCAGCCCAAACCCTCCCCAGAGCCTCCCACCCGCACTGAGCTGCTCCCCAGCAAGACCTGGAAGAAAGGGAGTTCTCCTTCCAATAAGAAGGAGCTCATCCTTCTCATTGGCACCGCCCCCCCCCCCCCCCGGCTCTGCAAGGGGAGGGCTGGCAGACAGCTAACCTGGGCCACAGCCTTGGAACACACATAATCTGCTCTCGTTTGTTAAAAAAACAAACAAACAAACCCCAAAAACAAACAAAATACCTCCAAACACCAGTAGCCAAAAAAAACCACCGATAAAGGCTTTGGTGAAAGATGATCCAGAGTAGATAAACTGTTCCTTAATCAGTGGTGCAGTAAATAAACCCCCTCCTGGGGGGCCTCCCTGGGAGTCTTTTGGGCAGAGTCTGGAGAGTTTTTAACCCTCATTAGCCCCATCTAAAAATGGACCTCCTGGAATTTTTACAGGCAGCTATTAAGCCTGAGTAGAACTTTCAGTGCATTATTACAAACACTCTTCCTAATTATGCCTCGAGACCGCTCAAGAGCAGAGGAGGCTGTTTTGTTCCTGCCTCCCAGGGCTGGCATCTCTGCTGCTCTCCTCCCTGACAATTCCTCCTCCAGCTCCCAGCCATGCCCCAGGCCTCTCCAGATCACCCTCTGCTGCCTTCTAGAACCTGGCCAATCGTTTCTGTTTCAAGCATGTTACAGCCACAGAAGCCCAAGTCTGCTATATGTAAGCAGCTCAAACACTTAATATTGAGGCGCCTGATGAAGGATGGAAGCACTCACACAAGGTTTCTGAGCCCCAGCAGGGGCTCTCTGCCCTCTGCTTCCTCACGCCCAGTCGTATTTAATCCTTCCAGAACTCCTGTGAGGCCGGTGTGATTGGACCCACTTTCAGAAGAGGAAATGGGCTCAGAGTTACGTGGCTCAACCGAGTCGACATAGGGCTCTGTGCACTGACTGTATCTTAAAACGTTTTCTGGATCATGGTGGTGCTCATTTTGCTCAAGGCAGGGGACTTACAGAGTCCGCACACAGGAGGGAATCTTGCCGAAGGCAAAGAGTCATGGCCAAGTGAAGAGGCAGGAGGAGAAAAGTGTGTAGAAAAAATCATCTAGTCCCAAGGGGGCGCAAACTAGACACTGGACACCAAACATGGCCCATAGACAGGTCTTAATTAGCCTGCACACTGTTGCATGATGGAATGCGGGAGAAATCGTATTTCCTAAAAAAGATCCAGATGTCAACTCTGTCTTGAAAAACTGCAGATCTGAGCATACCAGCCATTTGGCCAACACGTTGTTGAAACAGACAGAAAGCTGCCCTCCCTAAAGGGACCTGCCTTCTTCAGTTGGCAAGGGGCCCTCTCAGCCAGCTTCCCTTGTTTCTGTTATCTGCCCGACTCCTATTGACATTTGAGTTTAGGGTCCCCAATCTGTTTCCACCCACCCCCTTCCTACAGGAAAAGCAGGACCCCGAGAGGTGAAGAGACCAAAGGCAAAGGCAAACGGGGTGACCTTAAGAAGACCACTTAACTTCCCTCTGCTGCAATTTCCTCACCTATACAATGGGAGGAATATTGATAGTGCCTGTCTCCGTCAGCTCAGGCCCAGACTGAGGGGCTTAAACAAACATTTTCTCACGGTTCTGGACACTGGAATAATCAAGGGGCCAGCAAATTTGGTTTCTGGTGAAAGTTCCCTTCCTGGTCTTGCAGACCTCGGTCTTCTTCCTGTGTCCTCACATGGCCTTTCCTCAGTGTGAGCACTGGGGGGAAGGGGCAAGCTCTCTGGTGTCTCTCCTTACGAGGACACAGCCCCTATCAGATTAGGGCCCCACCTTCAGAAGCTCATTTAACCATAATTACTTCCTTAGAGCCCTCATCTCCAGATAAAGCCACACTGGGCGGTGGGGGGGGGGGGGCGGGGGTTAGGGCTTCAACGTACGACTTTAGGGCAACACAAACACTTAGGCCATAACAACATCACCCACTTCCTAGGGTTGTTGTGTGAGGGTGGAATGACTACATGCTTGAAAAGCCCTCAAAATGGCTTCTGGCACATAGTACGTTTTCAGTAAATATTAGCAATAATATATGATGATAATATTGAGGGTGTGGGCTTCCTCTTGCGTTCTGTAGTGCTACTTCTGCCAAAAGCTACGTCATCGTGAGCACCCACTCTGCTCCCGACAGCTGTCGTCTTTCATAAAGCCAAGGAGAGTGTTACAATTAAGGAAGGAAGATGTGTTGGCACATTTCTAATGAGGACCCCTTTCCTCAAAGTGGATACTCAGGGAGCACCAAGGGAGATGGTCAACGAGAGACGCCTGGGGGCTCTCGTCAGGGAACGTCCAACCGCCTCCCCGCACAATGCTGGGCTCACATTCTTTCTTCAGCTCACCCCGGAAGACGTTCAGCCTCTGAACCTGCTTATCTATGGTCTGGATACAAGAATGCCTTGTTTTCCCACGTGTGTGAAGTTCTTGTTACATCTTACGTGTCCTTGTGTGAGATTCCCTGGAAGGCCCTGGGGCCTCTGCCTGCGCCCTGAAGATCGAGGTCAGCAGTCATCTCTGTCCACCCTGACCCACTTTCCGCTCGGTTCTCTGCCCAGGAGCCTGCCCTCGGTGGACTGCACTCCTGTCTCCTGCTCTGACTGGGCTCCTTCAGGCCCAGAGCAGGGAACAGCTCTGGGGCTCCTCACCATCCTCGACGGTTCCCCTCATCTTGTCAGTGCCTCTGCCGACAGACCGTTCAAAAGGTTTACTTCACTTAAACCTTATTGAGAGTTCCACCTGTTTCCTGCTTGTCCCTGACTGATATAGGAGGAACCTGATCCGCACAGAGCTTCTGGGGGGACAGAACAGAGATCAGAACCCAGAGAAACCGTTCAGTGGCCGGGTGTGATAGGCTATGCATGCACTCATCCTCTTCAGGGAAGACTGTCTGACTCCAATTTCCAAGAATATTCATAATACTCATCTTGAGGCATGCCCTAAATACCAAGAGGTGGCTACCTGCCTCACCCCAGATGTTACGGGCAGAGCTAAGATTAGCAGGTGGTGTCCCCTTCGTATCACAGAAGGTTCCTGGACCATCAGAAACTCCCCAGGGTAGCTCCTGTGTGACCCCAATCACGTGCCTCCATAGTAACTGCTTTAGGTCTCATTCATCAGCTGGGCAGGCCTGGGTTCCTTTGGGACACAGAGGCTATATTGTTCAGCTTCCTTCATTTTCACCTTCCTGAAGTACCCAAGAATCAAAGGGGGGGCGTTCTCACATAGCCCAGCCATCCCACGGCATCTGAGCCGTTGCTCCTCTCCGTGTGGATCTCAGGAAAATCCCACAGAGGCCAAGTCCAAGTATTTGCAAGATGGTTGCTGCTACAGAATGAGTATCTGTGTCCTTCTGAAATTCATTCATGAAATCCTAACCCCCGATGGGATGGTATTGGGAGGTGGGGCCTTTGGGAGGTAAGGAGGTCATAAAGTGTGGAGCCCTCATTGCTGGGATTGGCACCCTTATAAAAGCTCCCTTGTCACTTCGCCACGTGAGGACACAGGGAGAAGAGATGGCCGTCTATGAACCGGGAAGGGGGTTCTCACCAGCGCCTTGAATCTGTCAGAGCCTTGATGCTGGACTTCCCAGACTCTGGAGCTGTGAGGAATGAACGTTTGTTGTTGAAAAGCAATGCAGTCTATGGTATTTTTGTTCGGGGGTAGGCACGGGGCCTTCAAATGCTCTGTCCGGAGCGGGACAACCAGGCTTCTCCTCTGAAAGGTGCCGTTGTGACAGAAGGTAGTAATTTTACAGCAGATGATTCTCTTATTCTCTGGGTGAAAAGTAGCTGTAATCCAAGAAAGTCTTAAATTTCTGCTCCGTTGGGCCAAACGTCCTCAAAGGACCTTAGAACCCTAAACCTGGCCAGAAGGACCATTGTCCAGGGCCCCGGCTGCTGCCGGTGCAGTCCCTTCCCTGGTAGCTCGCCTGGTCTGGTCCAGCCTGTTTCTCATTCTCCTCCGTGCTCCCCACCCTCTGGCACCCCCTCTTCAGGGGATAAGTTGGAAGAACAAATACGCCTGAAATTCAAGGGGCTCCCCCTGAGGGAAAAGCTTGAAGCATCAGGACAGTTAAACCTTTCGGTCATAAGGACTTCTGGGAATTGTTTGTGATTACCATTTAAGTCCATGTTCTTCCTATTAAAAAAAAAAAAAAAGTAAAAAGAGAAGAAAAAGAAAAGCACTGGATCAGGAGGATCTAAGTGTAATTCCCAGTTCTGACACTTACTAATTATATCATCTTGTGCAATTACCTAACCTTCTAAAACCTCAGTTACTTCCTTTGTAAAATGGACATGATACCACCTATCTCACAGGCTTATTATAGTAGACATTTACTCTGTTCTCAGGGGTTATTCTTTCCCCCTCCTTTTTAAAGTGTTTTACTTGGAAACAACTTTGAACTTACAGAAAAGTGGTAAGTATAAGAATAGTACAAAGAATGTCCATATACCCTCTGCCCAGATTCATCCACTGTTAACATTTTGCATTATTTCCTCTCTCATTTCCTCTCTGTACACATGGGCACAAGCACACACGTGTGCACACGTGTGTGCACACAGACACAGTGGGGTTTTTTCTGAACCACTTGAGAGTCAGTGGCCCTTTCCCCCTCTATACCTGGGTGTGTATTTCCCCAGAATAAGAATTGGGATAGTCCCTGGACATCACTGTAGTAGAGTTTATCAACGTCAATAAAATTAATATAGAAACAATACTTTTTTTTTAAAGATCGCATTTATTTATTTGAGAGAGAGAGAACGCGAGCCAGGGGAGGGGCAGAGGGAGAGGGAGAGGGAGAAGCAGACTCCCTGCTGAGCAGCGAGCCGACTTGGGGCTCCATCCCAGGACCCTGGGGTCATGACCTGAGCCAAAGTCAGCTGCTCACCCAGGTGCCCCTTAATATAGACACAATACTTTTATCTACTTGAACATCTATATTACTATATTATCACTTGGTCTAAGAATAGCATTCACATCACTTTTTCCGTGCAGGTCAAGATCTAGTTTTTGATCAGGTGTCACACTTAGTTGCCGTGTCTGTTTGGTCTTCTTTAATATGTAATATTTCCACAGATTTTCTTTGTCCTTTATCACATTGACAGTTAACATACACAGTTTTAAACACAGAATATTCCTTATTTTGGATAGGCCTGATGCTTGTTCACGATTCGATTCATGCTATGGATTTAGAAAGACTGAGTCCCCATCCATACCTCTGATTCCAGCTCCGCCCACAGGGTCCTTCTTTGCCTCTCCCCATCCCACGTTGGCATGTTCCCTCTTCCATATGAAAACACTGTCTCCCCACACTATAAGGGCATGGACTCGTTTGCTTAATCCTCTCAGACATCCCCAATAGTTTCAGAATTGTGCAGCCTCTTTTGAACACGCCGGTTGTGTCTGGGGGGATTTCCCACCATGTGAATCTTCTTTCTCAGAGATAAACTCCGGAAAACTTCCTCTCCAATTTTCTTTGCAGGTAGGGCACAAAGAGGTGACCTGAGTTCCACTCATCACATCCACTACATTCAACCAACCTGAAATACCGATTCCCAACAAGACGGGAGGACAGAGGCTCTGCACTAAATGTCCATGTTACTGGTGAGGGTGGGTGAACAGCCTGGATTTGAGGATTTACCCTTTTTCCAAGATGGATACAAATCCCTTCAGCTATGAAGTTCCCCTCAAGGCTGTGGCGAGTTAAGATCTCCCAGGAGATCGAAGGGGAAGAGAGTCAACGGGTAGAGCTGCAGTCAGTTTGGTTCAAGCTACCGGAGCGTGTCCTAAGGCTGTGATTAATATCCATCGTCTCTCTTCTCCGTGACCTATTCTAGACTTTCCTCACTCTTGTCCAACACTTCAGCTACTTTATCCGGATGGGTTGCCTGATTGGGTCATCTTCATAGGCGGGAGAAGGTCTGACGCTCTTAATTGAACGGCCTTTATTGAGCTTAGTTGCTATCACTGCCAAATTATTGCTTTCCCAGGAGCTATCCCAGTGAGTTCCTTGGGCTCCCTGCCATCCAGGCCCCTCGAGGTAATTAGAATCACTATACTTGAGCTCCTTTCTTTGCCCTCTGGCCTGAAGTGGCCAAAAGAGCCAGGTAGCAGTCTCAGCTCCGGGGCAGCGGAAGCTTACTGCATACCCTGGCAGAGTGATCTCCCTGGAAGCCAGAACCACTTACCTAACAGAGCCCAAAGCTCCAGGGACAAAAAGCATCAATTCCTCAAGTGGGTCACAGGTGGTAATGGTGAAAGGTGCCACCTGTTCCTCTGTCCCTTGGTTCCGGGATTCATTCTTTCTAGCTATTAAGGATGAAGTGTCACACAGTGGTCTTTAGCTCAAAGCATATTACAACCTGGAGGATGGTTCCACAACTCAGCAAAGCGTTGTACCCTCGCTTTGCCTGAACTGAGTTTCAACAAGCTTTGTTACTATATTAGCGGTCGGCTGTTTCTGGGTGTGCGAGTCATGCTAAGACCAGTAGACCACGGTCATGAGCCCATTGTTGGCCCACCTTTCACCATAGAATGGGTCTCCTGTTCTGAGGGAATGTTGTCTAAGGTAACATGTCAACGGAGAAGGTATTCTGGAAGCTCTCAGATGGTGGTACACCCTGAAGCCCTGTGGGCAGGGAAGGCAAACCCATATATGGTGTTTATATTGATGGCGGTCAAGTCACCTCTCTGCTATCTCCGAGGTAGAAGGTCCATATAAATTTACCTGCTTCCAGGTGGTTATCTGAGCAATGTTGTGAGACCGAGTGCTTAGCATCAGTCCCTGCAGGTGGCCAGTTGGGCTCACCCAGCGATGGCAACAGCTTTGGGCCAGATTTGGCCCAAATTTGGAGATTAGGTGAGGGTCTATGATCTTTCACCATGGTGACCAGAGTCAGCCTTCTGCTCACCAGCTCTTTTTTTCTGATTATATAAATCAAGCAATAACCTGAGTGGCTGCTCCTCCACCACACCCTCGGTCGGGCAACCATAGGTGTCAGTTTGACTGGGGTTGTCCTGGTGTAGACCACGTGTCCCCATGTAATCATCACTAGCACAGCTTCTCCTTCTCGAAAGGAGCTCAGTGTGGACAATAAATTATACGAATCCCTGTCCCTTGGGAACACCGTGATCTATTAGCCAGCATGAGTCCATGCAGAGAAAGTGACTCTGATCACTCTTCTACCCTGCTGTCTCTTGTGACATGTTCACCTTGTCCTTGTTGATTAAGTGCTCCCACCTCGCCTCTGCAATTTGGGGATTTTTGTCATCTTTGCTAATAGTAGGCAGCCCACTTATACGCACCCTTCCGCCTACCATCATCCCTGGACTATGAGGGTAACCACTACCAACCGCCTCCTTACTCGTGCATCCTTTATTGCTTTAGTGAAGCGAGTGTCCTAGGGGCTGGCCCACAGAACTAGTCAGGTGATCGGTCCTTGAACTTTACTTAATAAAACCTTCTACCATTCCCTCCTTCCTGACTCTTCTGAGCCTTCCTCTACACTACACAAGGAAGTCTGCTTTTTCCTCTTTGCTTATTGCTGAGCTCAGGCTTCAAAAGACCCAACCAAACAAACAAGGGAATTAGGACAAGCTCCAGGCCTTCTTGCTAAAACATTAAATGCTGAGTTCTGTAGGGGTATCCCCAAATCAGTCAATTCTCTCCATGAGCTTTCTGCTTCCCCCTCCACACCCACCCCCCAAATACAACATCTTCAGGATCCACACATGCTTCCACAGTTCCTGCCAGTGCATGTTAGCCAAGCCCTACAATATCTTTGGCCAGGGGCGCCTGGGTGGCTCAGTCAGTTAAGCGACTGCCTTTGGCTCAGGTCATGATCCTGGAGTCCTGGGATCGAGTCCCATGTCCGGCTCCCTGCTCAGCGGGAAGCCTGCCTCTCCCTCTGACCCTCCCCCCTTCTCATGTCCCCCCTCTCTCTCAAATAAATAAATAAAATCTTTAAAAAAAATATCTTTGGCCGGGAGGCTATTTCTCCCTGGAGTGGGACTTCTTTCCAGTGTGGGCTCTGCTAGCACTTGACCCTGGGTATTGGTGGAGGCAGTAAGTGGTCCTGAGGAGAACAAGCCATCGAGTAGGGGGTCTTCTCTGGGAAGGAGCGTTCACAAGGGATTTGAAGGGTCAAGAATGCTCATCCACTGAGACAGCCCTGTTCCAGACCCTGGGTCCCACTCTTTCCCTATCAGGGCTCTGACTCTGACAAGGAAGCCTGTGAAGACCATGTATTTAGAATCCTTTGCAGTTCTGTTACTGTGTGATCAGGTCCTGGGTTTGATTTTAAGAGTCTCTACTACGGTTGCAGGAAATAAAGACTCTTAAACTTGCCGTGGAGGCTCTCTGGCTTTCAGAGCATTCCATGAGTGGGTAATTAACTGCGCTGAGCCTGTCATTTTCTGTTTCCAAAGTCTCTCATACCTTGTAATTATCATTGTTTCCAAACTGATTGACTGCCACAGCCACTCGATCTCCTAATGTCTTGCTCTCCACCCAATTCACCCCAATTAAACACAAGCGAAAGCTGAGGTGCTCCTGCGTATCAGAGTTCTTGCCTTCCCTCTTATCACCAGCAAAAGGTTCTACTGATTTCAGACGGGGAGGCAACACAAGCCCGAAATCCATCCTGAGCATCTGCTTTCCAGAACCACCTGTGGAACCAATTGTTTTAGCTCAGTTTCCCTAGAAAAGCAGAATCTGAAGCCACGAGTAAATCTGCTGGGGAAGGCAGCCAGAGTGAGCAAAACAGGGAACCGGGAGAGGACAGGATGGGAAGGATTGCAAGGTGGGGTGTTCTCACGCCGGTAGCTGCTTCACAACCGGCTGCCGAGAGCCACAGCAGGTCCCTCAATAGGGACGTCTGCTCAGCCGAGCAGGGCATCTCCAGACAGGCCATGCTGGAAAATCACGTCTCGGAGTTGTCCGCAGAAGGGAGGACGGAAAGCGGACTTACCTGCCCAGCTCCCTCCCAAATCCTGTTTCTCATTGATCAAAAGGATTTGATTGCTTAAGATGCATCATCTAGCTGCTCCGATGATGCCACATCTGCAGTGTAGCCTCTCCTCTGAGTCTAGAAGTCGTGGGTGAGTCAGAGACTCCGCACGTGTGGCTGGCCAGCCTGGGGCAGGTGACTACTCAGTTGCAGGCGGCTGGACTGCACAGATGGGGCAGGCCACGGGGCAGTGGCAGAGCCAGGAGAAAGGCGGGTCTAGCCACGGTGTGTTCCGTATACGCCTTACGAGGCTATTAACATCAACAAGGGGTGGAGCTAGAAATATGAAGGCTTGCTTGCTTTGAGACCCCAGCAGCTGGCACTTGAAAAAGGAGATACTATTTGACCCGTTTTTCTTTCTCTTTCTTTTTTTTTTTAAGATTTTATTTATTTGACAGAGAGGGAGACAGCGAGAGTGGGAACACAAGCAGGGGGAGTGGGAGAGGGAGAAGCAGGCTGCCCCCAGAGCAGGGAGCCCGATGTGGGGCTCGATCCCAGGACCCTGGGATCAAGACCTGAGCCGAAGGCAGACGCCCAACGACTGAGTGACCCAGGCGCCCCTTGACCCGTTTTTCTTGCTCCAAACCTTCCATTACACATGTCTGCTATTCCAGTCATTATGTCCACAAATGCTCTCGGAGGTTGAGCCTCTAGTTCTCACACGTCCCTGTTCAAATCAAAAGTTGGCTCTGTACCACTGTGTGTGTGTGTATATATATATATATCTCCACGTCACTCTTACTAGTTGAACTTTGAAAACCCATCATCTGTCTGGCCTGGGTTCAGTGTTATATAACACTAAATACACAAGGATATTAAGAATAGAGTTGGCTGGTCCATGCAATAAGCACAATTCTCTAACGCACAAGAATTCTCAGGAAAAGGGCCCTCTGCCTCTCAGTCCTTCGCTGGGATGGCACAGTTCACTTCAGAAGCCTTCTTAACGCCTTTTAGGAAAAGTAGCCAAATCTCCTAGTTCTCTTCATATGCCATGTCACTTGGGCCCCAACCGCACCCAGCCCCCAGGGAAGAAGAGAACAGACAGTTGGAATTTTGGAGATGACCAACAAAAGCTTTTCCCCCAACTCTCAGGGAGTTTTGTGATGCCTGGAGCAGAAACATGAACTGATAACCTTCTTTGGTCCATAAGATTTGATTCAGGTAGAGCAGGATCCAGGCCCTGGTATAACAGGTTAATTGTACTTGTTTGGACTTGGCCTGAGTGGGACACTAGGAAGTGATGCCAAGGAAGGTGAAACTTGCCAGACATTCTTCAATGTTCGCCAACTGATCACTTGGATTTTCTCCTGCAGTATTGTGAGGCCAGATTCTCATCCCGTGCACACAGGTCTTCATCCTCATATCGCCTCCTGGACTTGAAACTCAGAGGAAGTAAGGAGAGAGGGGCGGATGGGAGAGATGAGTGAGCAGAGAGGAAGGATGTTCAAGATGAGAAAGCAGATCACTCACTGAGGCATGTGTTCTTTCATGGAGAAATGAAACCTGAGGCAATTATATGGTGAGAGGATAATTTTCTCTGAGTTTTCTGATTTTTTTTAAGGGTTCTGTTTCACTTGCATCATTCAGATGATTTCCTGAATCGGCCCATTTCTTGTTGTCTGAATGGACCTACATTATTGTTCTCCCTGTCCAGAATCCAGGTCTCCGTGTGCAGTGCCCGGCTCTCAGCGGTACTCCAGGGCCTTCGCTGCACTGGCGGCTCACCATGCCCTCCACCATCAGTAGCTCTTTGATGACCACGTTCTTAATTCCAGGTTAACTTAGCATTGCTATCACAACTGCTTACCCTCCCAAAGCTGGCAGGGAGTGTAAAGAGAAAGGATATTATGGCCACGTTCCTAAGTGTCCCTGAGAGAGGAAACCCCAGAGAATCACAGAGCCAGAACAGAACTTGGAGTGCATGCGTGTGTGAGTTTGGGGAGGGGTGTTCTACTCTCCTCTTTTCAGAAAGAGAAGTTAAGGCCTAGAATAGGCAAGTGGCTTGCTTGGGTCACACAGCTTAGCCAAGTGACAAACCTGGACTTAGAGCCTGGCCCTGGGTCAGTAGTCTGGTGCGCTCCCATCTTAGTTTTCTTTTCTTTTTCTTAAGAAAAAAAAAGGGAGGGGGTGCCAGGGTGGCTGAGGCGGTTGAGCGATGGACCCTTGATTTCAGCTCAGGTCATGATCTCCCGGGTGGTGGCTCAAACCCCACATCCAGCTCCCTGCTCAGTGTGGAGTCTGCTTGTTCCTCTCCTTCTGCTCCTCCCCCCCCAAAATAAATAAAATCTTTATTATTTTTTAAAAAGATTTTATTTGACAGAGAGAGACACAGTGAGAGAGGGAACACAAATGGGGAGTGGGAGAGGGAGAAGCAGGCTTCCTGCGGAGCAGGGACCCCGACGTGGGGCTCGATCCCAGGACCCTGGGACCATGACCTGAGCTGAAGGCAGATGCTTAACGAATGAGCCACCGAGGCGCCCCAATAAATAAAATCTTTAAAAAAAAGGGGGGGGGGAGAGAGAAAAAAGGTGTCCATAAGGAAAAAGTGTTTTGTGGAGAGTGTGGAAAAGCTCCCACTTCGCCATGGCTTTCAAGCATCTCTCCAGCCCCTACTCGAACTCTAGCTGTGACAGAATAGTTGGGGCCTCACTGACTTCCTGGGTCTTAGTGGCGCATATTAGCACGGGTTTAAAAGGAATTTATTAATCATGACTAACGTCAGAAGGTACATACTGTGCCCCCTTGTCGGTTTTGGAAAATTTGTATTGTGAGATTAAAAAAAAAAAAAAAAAAGATTTAATTTTGTGCCTTCGTGTGACAGACAGCCCCTGCCTACACTGTCCGTCACTCTCTGCTGGGGCAGGTGACTGTGCCCAGTCTTCCTCCGGGAACTAAGTTCTAAGGACAAGCCCTCTGATACCTCGGGGTCACTTCTTGGGTGGCTTTGTTTCTCCTCTGCTTCCCACAGTTGCAAACCTTCGCAGTGCCACCCTCCCTGGGGAAACTCGGTCTTAAGTCCCATGGACAAACGCTCCAGCCCCGCGGGGCTCCCAGGACAAGACAGCGATCGGATTTCGCGTGGCCGCCCAGCTCCCCCTGCTCCTCTCCCCTCCTGCCCGGGAAGCCCCGGAGCCAATCAGAGCGTCGCGGAGCTCCCGGTTGTAGAGTCCCGAGCCCGGGACCCGCCCCTCTTTGTTGCGGTGGCCAATGGACGCGTCCGGAACATCGGCGGCTGCCCGGGTGACTCGGTTATATGTCACAGAATAACATTCGAGAATGGGACATGGAATGAGGCGACGGCCGCAGCAGCCCCAGCAGCCCCAGCAGCCCCAAGCCCAGCAGCCGCAGCCGCCGCAGCAGCCCCCGCCGCCCCCGCCGCCCCTGCCACCCCCGCCGCCCGGAGAAGCTCTGCGGCCATGAGGCCGGCCGGCTGGAGGTAGGGTCCCGGAGCTGCGGCGCGCCCGCCTCGCGCCCCGCCCGCAGTCAGTCCCCAGGCTGCCTGGCGCTGGAACTCGGGGAGAGGGGCGGGTGGAGCCACTTGCACCGGCGCCTGGGGGCTGCAGCCAACCCTCGCCCACCGGCTCCGGGAGGCCCTCCGGGCGGAAAAAAGGCTGCCTTTGCAAGCCGAGGCTGCTGCTGCGCCCTCGCGGCAGCCTGGGCGCTCACGTGCCGGCACGTTCTGGGCTCGGCTGGCGCTCCGCCACATCTGGCACCAAGGAATGCGTGGAGCCTTGCGGGGACCTCCTGCTCCTTCACGCAGCACGAGCTGTCTTTCTTCTCCCTACCCGTCCACTCCGCACCCTCCACGCTCCTTGGATTCCCCCTCCCGGTGTCTAGGGGTGTGTGAAGCTTTGGGGCAAAATTCGAGTCGCTTTCCTCGGGAATTGCATGACTGCAAGCTCGTGTGCAATTGCTGGAGGGGGGGGGTCTGTCGGCCCGCGGAGGTGGGGGGAGCGGGGAGTGACGCGGGGCCACTCCGAGGCCCCACCGCCGTTGGACACATTGGCCCCCGCCTCGGTTCCTCTGGTGTCCACTTACCCGTGGTGTGTGCTGTGTCTCCACTGATTCAGGCTCGGCCGGTAAGCGGAGCTCCAGCCGCCGCTCCCGGTTCGCGCGTCCTGCGGCAGCCAGAGGCATGGAGAAGGCCGTCCCCGCGGGGCGCTGATCCCCGCGCCACGCCCGCGCGCACACGCCCCCCGCCGCCGCCGCCGCCGCAGCGCGTCCCCCGCACCCCTGCCCCGCCCCGGCCCCACCATGACCGGCTCCGCGGCCGACACTCACCGCTGCCCCCACCCCAAAGGCGCCAAAGGCACCCGGTCCCGGAGCAGCCACGCGCGGCCCGTGAGCCTCGCCACCAGCGGGGGCTCGGAGGAGGAGGACAAAGACGGCGGGGTGCTGTTTCACGTTAACAAGAGCGGCTTCCCCATCGACAGCCACACCTGGGAGCGCATGTGGATGCACGTGGCCAAGGTGCACCCCAAGGGGGGAGAAATGGTGGGCGCCATCAGGAACGCCACCTTCTTGGCAAAGGTCAGAGGCTTCGATGGACGGGGTGGGGTGGGCAACGATGGGAACACTTCAGTCTGCGTAGCAAGTAGTGGCCATGTCCATTTTCCTGGTCCAGCTCTGAACCCCCTTATGCTCCCCATTCTTCCGGCCAGTCTTCACCCCCTTTTCTTGATAGAGATGTTTGTCTTGGAAGCCTTAGAAATGGGGGAGGGAGAGGTAGAGGGTTTCCTGTCCTGGGACTGTGTGGTCTGGTCATGCCAAGAGTTCTTTGAATCTCCAGCCAAACTCTGTTTGCTCACCCCCATGTACATCCTCCTCCAGCAAAAGCTGTAGCCACCAGGTAACACCAGCAAATGCACAGGCCCCCTAGGGATCCCACCCTACTTTTCGTCTTTGGAGACTCTAAGTCCTCCCCTGTCTCTCCCTTGCAAATGATTTATCAGGCTGTGAATGAATTTTGCAATCAACCAGTCAGACTTCTCAGCGTGAATCATTTCTAGACTTTTTGCCAATTTTTTTTTCATGACAGTGACTTTCACCTCTGAAACTTACAAAGCAGTGAACTGTCTCTTTTCCCAGCTTATCTGCGCTCGAAGAAGAAAAAGAAGAGTTTTGGCTATTGCTTGAAAGGGACTTTCCAGTGCACATGATGCATTAGTCTCACTGGATAGAGAAAGAGGTTCAGGAGTGAAACTCTTTCTACCTTGGAGAGAAGCCAGTGAGCAGACTGAGTTTGGTGGCTGAGGATATAGTTAGTAAGACAGAGGGAGAGAGATGTGTGGTGGTCACTCTATGAGACCTCACAATGCAAGCTGCAGAGAAATGCTGCAGAGCCTGGGGGTTATGGCAAGGCAGATGGTTTCCGTTGTCCCCTGGGGACACTGATGTGGCTGAGAACATTCCTGGGCTGGTCTAGAAATGCCAGACCTGGGACCTGAAAGGCCATCTGGCTGAATCCCCAACCTGGAGCATTTGGTGACCTGAGCATCTGAGCCCTGCAGGCCAGAGAGCTGTGTGTGCCCTTGGGGGGAGTGACAGAGCCCGGACGCTTCCTGCTGCAGTCAGTCAGCGCTTTCTTACAGCAGGTCAAGGAGATCTTCATTATGCCCAACGAGGATCTTTCCTGCTTCAGTGTCAGCTGTAATTACCTTGCTGGGTTTTCCTTGAGCATGAGAACAACACTGGTCTTGGCCAGTAGTTCTGACTTCAGATTTTGTCCTTATTTGAGTGAGCCTTGCTTTACTTAAGGAGGACCTGGGAGCCCCCCCCTTTTTTTTTAGGATTTTATTTATTTATTTGAGAGAGAGAGAGCACAAGAAGGGGGAGCAGGAGAAGCAGACTCCCTGCTGAGCAGGGAGCCTGATGCGGGACTTGATCCCGGGACTCCAGGATCATGACCTGAGCCGAAGGCAGTCGCTTAACCAACTGAGCCACCCAGGTGCCCAAGGAGGACCTGGGAGCCCTTTAAGCATGGAAGAGAGGTGGCCACAGGGGCAGAGGCCTGTTCCTGCTGTCCCATGCTGCCATTCTAATTCAGCCTCCTGACCGCTGACCCTGCTTCTAACTGTGGCTTCATCTTCCTCCTGGCCTTGTGTGGGGGGACCCCTTTCCTCCATGGAAATCAGGGAATGTTTGTTTTGGTGGAGACTGGTCTCCCACCTCTCAGCAGAATCCCTTCTTCTTTCCAGAGACCTCGTGGGGATGGGGGGCTCATCACCTCACAGGGCAGCTGGCCCCAGGGCCTGGCCAGATTTGGGTTTTGGTGGTTGGGAAACTCTTTCCTTTGGTGGCACAGAAATTCTCCTTCTTCATCTTCAGCCCAACGTCCCCGCAGATTCTTGTGTTGCTCTTTGAATCATGGCAGCACATATCTACCTCCTTCGCTACTCATAGCTCCCTAGAATGTTACAACACGGTGCTCTTGGAGTAAGGATGGGACTTGGAGTAAAAATCAAGGGACTGAATTCTAGTCCGGGTTGTGCTACCTCTGGCTTTGTGGCCTCAGTCACTCACTTAAAAAAAAAATCTCTGGCCTTAGTTTTCTCATCTGTAAAATGGGAGTAGCCCAGATTTCATATAAATTTCTTTCCAGCTCTTCAGTCCCTTGATGATATGACTTGTACGTCTCCAAGTCTCCAATGAGACAACAGAGTTGACTTAGAACAAGTCCTCAGAGCCGTGACCTTCCATCATTCTGCATCTTCCTTTAGTTCTTTGTCCTCATGCATCTCCCTTCACTGGGTCTTAGTGTCACAGTTCCCAGATCTAAGCACTCTCCTCACCCTCTTTCTAGGACACTTGCTAGTTTGTTACCAGTCAGCCCTCTAAAATAAGCACATATGAAACACAATATTCTCAGTGTTGTCTGAGCGGTTTAGAACACAGTTTACTCTTCCCTGAGACCCGTACCTGATGCTTCCACTATTGTGGCTGAATGCTGCGTTCTTTAAAAAAAAAAAAAAAAAGTTCCCTTTTTTTATATAGCAGCCACACTGTCTTGTCTTTTCACAGTAACCTGAAGTCATATGAGAACTCCTGCCAAGCCAGGAAAACCCCAAGCTAAACATGGACCTTGGCTTTTTGAACCTAAATAAAAAACTTAACATTTTTCTCTCTTACATTGCATCATGCTAGCTGGTTCTCTCCCCCACCCCAGCTCCATCTCGGCATCCCCTTCTCCCAAGTCCTGACATTCCCCAACCCCTGACCCCTACCTAGGTCCTGAGATGGGAAACAGCTTCAAAACAGCTCCTGGTTCCGGGGGCTGCTCCTCTCTGGTCCAAGGGCTGTTCTTGCACTCAACTTGGCAGACTTTTTCCTTTGGGTCTGTGTCCTTTTCTCCTTTAACCAGTGTCTTGCTGAGGACTTTGTACAGAAGAGGGGTGTCAGGTGGTGGTAGAGGGTTGGAGAGTTTCAGGGAGGCTAACCTTTTTTGGCAATTGAATATAGACCAAGAAGCAAAGGAGGACAGGGGAAGGTACCAAAGGTTTAAGAGGAGGACTGAATGATACTTCTTTGCAGGACATTCTGTGAGCAGCCATGGAAGTTCTGCCCACAGGTCCAGGTGCCCCTATCGGGGCGGGAGCAGGGGGTGGGGGGTTCGAGGGTCCGGGGCTCACCTCCTCTGCAAGCCTCCTTTTAAAGGTGTGACTGCAGGCTTCGCCTCTGGTGGTTACTGGGTCCAAGCTAGCAGCTGACTAGGTGAAGGCCGGGGCTTTTCAGAGAAAGTACCAAAAAGCAGCAGTCGTTGGAGGATGATAGAGGAAGAGAAGGGAGAAGCAGAGAGAGTGGCTGGCCCAGAAAAACCAGCAGGGTGTGCTAGGAAACAGCTCCTCCGCTTCTCTACTGGCTGAGCTGGACTCTCCAAGGGGCAACCAGAATGGATTCAGCAGGAAACAGCAATAGTTTCTTAAAGACCCCGTGTTTCTGTGCCTCATTCTCATGTCATTTCTAAATTGGGAAAGAATTCACTTTTAGAGGACTCAGCTTTGACTGAGCGGAGAAGTGTGAGACTGTGGCGGGGGAGAGTTTGCAGTCAGAGCCCACTCCTGCCCCCTGCTAGTTCACGCAGGCGGCTCACTCCTGCCTGTGTCCTTGATTCAGAACCATGGTCTGTCCTTCCTGCTTGGCCCAAGGTTGAGACCCCCAGAGCTCCACACCAGGCCACCTTCAGCAGGTTCCTGGCTGCCCCTGATGCAGAGGCCTGGGGTCCATGCTGGGCTCATGAGTGATGTTCTCTGCTCCTTCTCCAAGTTGCCAGAGAAGATTCTTCTGCCTGGTGTGTCTGCACAGGCACCTGTACTTTCCAGAGCAGGGACGGCAAAAAGCTTTGCTTTCTCTTAGTTCTTTCTTGTTAAAGATTCCTGGTGCCGTGTGTTCTGGCTTGCCTCCTTGCTTCCTTTTCTGCCTTTCCCCTTCTCTTGCTTATGGGGATGCCAGTTACACACCTATGTCCATTCACATCATTTCTCCCTGCATTCTTTGGACAGGTAATTGTGTTTGCTGAGAATGGGATGAGAGAGAGCCTGACCACAGAAGCCTTCCCTGTGGCTGGTTGCATTATTCGTGAACAACTATCTTCCCATCTGGCCCACTCCTACCTCCTGCCCCCCACCTCTCAGGGTCCCAAACCCCAGACCACAGGCACAGTGCCTGTGTAGAGAGGCTGGTTTTGATCTCTTCCCTCTGGATTCCGCCTTCATCAGCTGGGCTGTGACTTGAGGGGCTGGTTGCAGGAGGCAGGAGGCAGGAACCTTGAGGGGAACGGCCATGGAAAATCTAGGCTGGGGTTTCAGATGAAACAGGGCAGGAAAATAACATTAGGAGGGACTCTTAGGACCCGTCAGGGAGAAAAAAAAAAAAAAAGTGTGCCATGGGCATTTTATAAAAAGGTTGTACCAATTTATGTTCCCATCGTGCCTTATAAGAGCATCCCCATCAGCATTAGGTGTCCACATTTCAGAATATCTCTACTAATTGGAGGTGAAAATGGCATTTTGCAGTGGTTTTACTTTGCATTTCTTTTTTTTTTTTTAAGATTTATTTATTTATTTATTTATTTGTCAGAAAGAAAGAGAGAGCGTGCACAAGCAGGGGGGACTGTAGGCAGAGGGAGAGGGAGAAGCAGACTCCCCACTGATCAGGGAACCTGATGCAGGGCTCTATCCCAGGACCCTGAGATCATGACCTGAGCTGAAGGCAGACGCTTAACCGACTGAGCCACCCAGGTGCCCCTTTACTTTGCATTTCTTAAATTATTAGTGAGCTTGAAATTTTTTTTCAAATATTTATTCACTTCTTTTGTGAATTGCCTTTTCATGACTGTTTTAAAAATTATGGTAAAATATACATAACATATAATTTACCATTTTAACCACCTGTAAGTGTACAGTTCTGTGCATTAAGTAATTCACACTGTTGTGTTCCATCTCCAGAAGTCTTCCTTCTTCCCTAGCTGAAACTTTGTACCCATTAAATGCTAACCCCTCTTCCTCCCTCCCCTCAGTCCCTGGCAACCACCCTTCTGCTTTCTGTCTGTATGAATTTGATTACTGTGGGTGCCTCATAAAGTTGGCCCCCTTTCTCCACTGTTTCACCTTCTATGCTTTCTGTCACCCATGGTTACCTGCCGTCTGGAAGCAGATGATCCTCTTTCTGACCTGTGGTCAGAAAGTCAATAGTAGCCTAACGCCAGGTCACGATGCCCACGCCATTCCCCTCATTTCATCTCATTGTGTAAGCATTTTATCACCTCCTATTTCAAGAAGGGTGAGTACACTACAATAAGAGACTTTGAGAAAGATCGTATTCACGTAATTTTTATTACAGTACATTGTTATACTTGTTCTATTTTATTGATTATTTTAATCTCCTGACTGTGCTTAATTTATAAATGAAACGTTATCATAGGTATATGTATGTATGGGGAAAAAAACATAGTATAGATAGAGTTTGGCACTATATGCCAATTTAAGCATCTGTTGGGGGGGGCGTCTCAGAACGTATGCCCCGTGGATAAAGGGGGACGACTGTATAAGAGGTATCATATAATATTTGTCCTTTTATGTTTTGCTTATTTCACTTAGCATGTCCTCAAGGTTCACCCATGTTGTAGCTTGTGTCAAAATGTCATTTTTATTTTATTTTTTTAAAGATTTTATTTATTTATTCGAGAGAGAGAGAATGAGAGATAGAGAGCATGAGAGGGGGGAGGGTCAGAGGGAGAAGCAGACTCCCTGCTGAGCAGAGAGCCCGATGTGGGACTCGATCCCGGGACTCCAGGATCATGACCTGAGCCGAAGGCAGTCGCTTAACCAACTGAGCCACCCAGGCGCCCAAAATGTCATTTTTAAAGGCCGAATAATATTCCATTGTATGTATATACCACATTTTAAAAAATAAGATGTGCCCAATGTGGGGCTCAAACTCATGACCCCTGAGATCAAGAGTCACACACTCTACTGACTGAGCCAGCCAGGTGCCCCTGTACCACATTTTAAAATTTATCCATTCACCTGTCAATGGACGTTTGGGTTGCTTCTACCTTTTGGGCCATTTTTTTTTTCATTAAAGCCCAGAGAGTTTTCTTTTCTTTTTTCTTTTTTTTTATTTTAAATAATCTCTACACTCCATGTGAGGCTCGAACTCATGACCCTGGGACCAAGAGTCACATGCTGTACTGACTGAGCCAACCAGGTACCCCTGAAGAGTTTTCTTATAACTTTGTATGAACTGTTCATGAATTAAGGATATTAGCTCATGGTCAAGATGTGTCCCCAGGGGGAAGCGGACATGTTCTCCTCTTCCACTGGGGTGAGAAGCATCTTTGTGATGTTCCACATTGAGTGTGCAGAGACTCAGGCCCTGCTGATTCTGTCTTCCAGTTCCAGAAAAGTGAAGACCATTCAGGCTTCCCCAGTCTAGATCCCAAAAACACATTGTTGATGAATAATAACATAGCCAACCCTTCCAGAGTGCCGAGTGCCAATCCCAAGTTGCCTGCTTTGTACATTAGGTCCTACAATCCTTACAACCAGCCCAGAAGGTTTGAAGTGGGTGAAACTCTCCTGTTTTATCAGGAAAGAAACAGAGGCTTAAAGAGGTCATGGAGCTGGACAGGGTCCGCAGCGAGTAGGTGACAGAGCAGGGACTCGGATCTTGTGTCGGTCTCATGCTTCCCGGCCAAGGAGCCCACGTGGTTTATATGGTGCACCGTCGTGTGGGGGTGTGGGAAGCCTGAGGTGCTGGTTGGGAGCCGGCCCCCAGCCCAAGCCCCAGCCAGCTATCCCAGACAGCAGGGTGAGTTGTAGCCTGATGACATCAGCCCCTCAGCCCTCAGCTGTCTCAGCTCCTCTCCCCACTGCAGCCCTGATCCCCAGCTGGGGCCTGGGGAATGTGGCCACAGCTCCTGCACTCTCTCAGCCGGGCCTGAGGTAACCAGGCGGCTGTTTTTAAAAGCCCTTGGGCGCCATCGGGCTGCTATTCTGAGGACCAGCTGCTGCCTGACCCCCACCCCACCATCTGGCTCTTGTGGGCTCTGTTGGGCTTGGTGGCTGGCCCCCGTAGCCACCTCTGAACCAAGTCCGTGTGGCTATGGCAGGGCTCTTGGCCAAGGGACACCCCTCTGAGGATCCCTTAGGTGGCCGGTGATTCTTTGAGGCATTTCCCCATGCTTTTACCATCTTTTGTATTAAATAGACACAAACAGCACTTTTCTGTGTAGAAATACGCGTGTGCCTTAATGCTGTCTAATTTCCCTCCTTCCTTCCTCCGTCTCTGTGTTCCCTTGCCTCTGGCCTAGAGCTTGGAATGTAGCAGGTGCTAAAGAAATGTTTGCCTACATCTCCCCTTCTCTCCTCACTTCTCTGTGCAATCTCTGGCATTCTTCCACAGAATTCCAGGTATGGGTAGATCAGTGGATGTTACTGCAAAAAGCAAGGACAAGATGGACACTTCTAGTGTTTGTAAGGGCAGAAATACAAGGATACCTTTCATAATACATACATTTCATCGGTGTGTGTGTACATGCACCTGCGTGTGTGGGAGGGTCACGTGAGGGAATGGTCACGTTGGAACGTTTTGCCCCCCAAAATTCCTCTCCAAGACAGAACTGTGATTTGAGTGGATATGTTGTAAACAACATGTAGTTTGTAGAACAGCTGTGCATGCATGTACACACACCCCCTCACGTTCACACAAACACACACGCACACACACACTCAGCACCTTGGCTGTGAAGCAGGACGTGTGACTAGTCTCCTTTCTGCTGGAGGGGCAGTTGCTGTGAAGTAGGAAGTTGCAAAGCCAAGAGAAAAGAGAAGCACTGAGAGGAAACGAATGTCAAGTAGCATTTTAAGTAACCGAAGCTAAAGGTGTAGAAGGTGTGGAAGGCGTGGAAGTATGGAAGGGGCCCCGCCACAGGCCCAGGGGCAGCGCGCCCTCCAGCCTCAGTGCGGGCCCTGAGCCTGGAGAGCAGGGAGAGGGCCAGGGCATGTCCTTCGGCAGTGTCTGTCTCTGGCACTCAGCCAGGCTGCGCAGCACTGTCCCCAGGTCTCTCCACCGGCGGCTTCACCTTCTGTCAGCTGAGCACTAAATCCCCAGGGCCTCCCTTTCCCTGTGTTCTCGAGGCTTGAGGATGAACTAATCCGTCCTGAGGTCCCTTCTGCTCCTCCCTAAGTGGCTTAAGCCTGGAGGAGCCTCCCCTTTCCACAGGCTCACAGGGGCCGAGTGTCTCTGTCACCAACAGCCCTGCCCCGCCGGAGGCCAAGCTTATGAGACTGAGAAGCATATAGGGGGAAGAAAGCACACACCGTCCCTTTCTACCCAGGAAGAGAAGGGCTGGATTAGAAGCCCTTGCTCGTTCTTGCTCTTGGCCTCATGGGCAGGGATGCTTAGAGCTGCCCGGTGTCTCAGAGCTGGTGTCTTAGCTCTAAATTCCTGAGAAGAGGCACTTACCTCCCGCTTTCCAGTCCTCGTCTGATGTTGCTCCTTTCTTTTCCCAGCAGTGGTTAGAACATGCACTCAGTTGTAGACACTCGGTGGGTGTTGACCAAGGGGCAGGCAAGGAAAAGAAGAGGTGCCTGGGCAGCTGGGGGTGTTCATGAGTCAGAGGGGCTGCCCTTACCTGGGAAGAGTCATGGCAAGAGGGGAATCTTTGCTAATCCACTTGGGCCAAACTCAGGGAAGGGCCGCGACGGGCGTGGTGTTGAGGAGAGATGGCATGTGTGGCGCCATGTTGCATTTCTTCAGGGCACCATTCGTCTTGTATTCAGTAGTGTCCTGGAGTATAATGGGTCATACCAGCCATGCAGCAAAAGGTGTAGTCATGCAGTAAAAATGTGAGGGTTAATGGGGCACCCCTGTGAATATCCTGGGCCAGGCTGAGTGGGGGATGCTATAGGACATGGTCCTTGGCTTCAAGGAGATGACGCTGAGGCTCCCATGGGGAGGCAGGCTGCTTTCACATTCACAACCCACAGAGGGCCATAGCGAGCCATGGTGCCCCAGGGCAGAGTGTATGGAGGGAACACAGACAAGCAGGACTTTGGCAAGGGACCACGTGGTCCGGGGAGACCTTGTGCAGGTGGCCGTCTGCTGTCAGGAGCAGCTCTCATGTGCTTTCAGCCCCTTGGCTGCCCTTAGACATTGGGCCCCGGAGCATCTCCTTGATAAAGAGTTCTCTCTCTACTTCTTTGCAGCCTTCGGTACCCCAGGTTCCGAACTACAGGCTGTCGATGACGATCCCAGACTGGCTCCAGGCAATCCAGAACTACATGAAGACACTACAGTATCCTTCCAACCAGGGTCTGGGCAGACCCCGCGGGGACGGGTGTGGTGATCTCGAGCCTGGTGGCAGGTCTATCCCCAGCTGGTCAGTAAATGCTCTAAGGTTGGTGAGGCCGGGCATAGAGGGATGCCCCAGTGTGAGTCTGGAAGGCACGATAATAGGGGATGTACTTGCAATGATCAGACGCTTCCCCTGTTAGGCAGGTGCGGGCCGGGAGGGCAAGGCGCGGTGAGGCAGCAGTGGCCACCTGGAGCCCCTCTTCCTTCCTCCCTCTCTCCTCTCCCCTCCCCAGTCATTTTTGTTTCCTTCCTCTGTTCCTCTACTGTCTGTCTTTCTCCCTCTTCCCTCCTGGGCTTCTTTCTGCTCTTTTTCTTTCCTTTCTCACTTTTTGCCTTCATCCTGACCACTTACAATCTCTAGGAGGCCCACCTGGCCAGACCAGCCAGACTCTGGTCCTTCGCTCTGCCAGAGTCCGTGGCTTGTTTGTAGCCAGGATTAGATCTGTTCTGTGGGCCCGCACCAGCAGCACTGTAAGAACAAAGGAGCAGAGGAGGCTGGTTCATTGGCCACTGCTGGTATTTTTTTTTTTTTCAGGGATAGGAATCAGATGGGAGCTGGGCTGTCAGAGGTGTCTGTGGGAGGGACAGACCGTTTGCTCGCGCCTGAGAACATCTCAGAGCTAAGCCAGCATCAGACGCCCTACCGAGGCAGTTGTTGGCCCCCTAGCCCCCAGCACATTGTCCAAGAGGTCAGTTTTCTGCTGACCTCTGTCCTTTGTCCCGAAAGACATAGAACTCAGCAGAAAGGATTTCATGGGGCACTGCACACATGTTCCCACGCGCCCCAGAAGAGGCCCTTCCTCTCTGTGCCATATGCAAGCATCTTTCCTGTGGATTTGTGTGTCTTCTCTGAAGGGGGGCATACCAGAGGAGAGTAACACCAGTTGCTACTGATTTGGGTAGGCAGATTACTTCATTAGCCTCGCAGTTCCCACTTCACAGGTGATGAACTCCCCTGCGTGGCATCTTCCCGGTGGAATCCTGAAAGAAATAGTAGAGGGGGAGATGGCACCAGCCCCCGGGGGTGAAGCGAACAGCCCTAACCCTGAGCAGGCTATCTGCTGTTGGTGCTGATTCCCAAACTGGGACCCCCAGGGAGCATAGCATAAACTTCTGGCAGGATAGCCTTAGACCCCGAGAGCCCAAGGGTGTGACTGACTCCTCACAGAACATTCTAGAAGGTGACAGAAATTAGAACTGCTCCCCACTTCCATCTAGCACATGATCTTCACAAAGGATCATGCAGCCAGAGATGAAAGGGAATGAGCCTGGCTGGGGATGCCCTGATAGGGGCAAATATGCATCATTTGCTCATTCTTCCATAAACCCTACAACATGTTCTCAGCCAAATTTTCACAGTTTGCCTGAAGGATCTGCTTTTTCATTTTCTTCTCTGACCCATAACGATGGTCACTGACCTAGATCAACTGACTGCAAAGAGGGCTGGAAAAGGGAAAGTGCCGCAGGCTGCTGGGATCATGCCCCCGGTCACCTGGCCGTTGGAGCCAATGCGCAGAGAAGGCAGAGCGTGACCTCTGTTTTCTCTTCTGCCCAGACTTTCATAGGCACACGTTGGAGACATTGCAGTTTCAGTTCCAGACCACTGCAAGAGAGCAAATATGGCAATAAAGCCAGTCCAGTGAATTCTTTGGTTTCCCAATACACATAAAAGTTATGCTGACACTAACTGATAACATACCTGGAATAACACATCGAAAGCGCGCAATGACATATTTAAAACAGCAACCTACATACCTTAATTTAAAAGTCTTTATTGTCAAGAAGTGCTAACCATCCTCTGAGCTTTCATAAGTCGTAATCGCTGATCACAGATCACCATATCACATTATAATAATAATGAAAAAGTTTGAAATGTGAGCATTACCAAAATCTGACACAGACACTGAGTAAGCACATGCTGTTGGCAAAATGGTGTGGACAGACTTCTGGATGCTGGGTTGCCACAAATCTTCGTGTTTTTTTTTTTTTTAAGATTATATTTATTTATTTGACAGAGAGAGACACAATGAGAGAGGGAACACAAGCAGGGGGAGTGGGAGAGGGAGAAGCAGGCTTCCCGCTGAGCAGGGAGCCCGACACGGGGCTCGATCCCAGGACCCTGGGATCATGACCTGAGCCAAAGGCAGACGCTTAACAACTAAGCTATCCAGGTGCCCCCAAATCGTTGGTTCGTAAAAAACAAAACAAGAAACCATAGTATCTGCAAAGGGCAGTAAAGTGGAGGGCAGTAAAAGGAGGTATGCCTGTATTTAGGTCTTTGGAACTTCCTACGGCTTTGTCCTGGACACAGTAACACATGCTTGGCTACCAGGCTAGTCCTCACTATAGACGTGCTCCTTTGGGGACATGAAAAGATAAATCCTGCCTTCCCTTCGGACAGCTTCAGAGTGTCAGCCATCAGGAGTGCTGATCTTGCATGGGCTTCCGGAAAGACAGGTGCCCCCTGAGCTCTGCCACGTGGGGAGAGGCCTTCTGAGGGTCAGCTCGGGCTCAGGAAGTATCTCACTCTGAAGGCAATGTTTACAAGAGGCTTTCCCCCCAGCTCACTTTCTGGGGCTCATAACAGTAAGGAACTGAGAATGGAAGGCCAGGCAATTTTTTGTTACTTTATCATGGGTTGGTCTCACTTTACACACTAGGTGTATAGACTGGATCTGTGAACAGGGAGAAAGGCATACAGGTGGCATTTTTGTCCACTGAATTCTACTTTAAATTTACTAGGAATCTCGGGGCGCCTGGGTGGCTCAGTCGTTAAGCGTGTGCCTTCGGCTCAGGTCGTGATCCCAGGGTCCTGGGATCGAGCCCCGCATCAGGCTGCTCCACGGGAAGCCTGCTTCTCCCTCTCCCACTCCCCCTGCTTGTGTTCCCTCTCTCGGTGCATCTCTCTCTCTCAAATAAATAAATAAAATAAAATAAAAATAAATTTACTAGGAATCTCACTGTTTGAATGAGATCTTTGGTCAAGTAAAAAAATCTCTTCACAGTGAGGATACATAGCCCCTCGTTTTTCTCTTTTCCCTCTAAGGTTTTTTATATTGCATTTTTCAAAAGCTGGGCAAGAGCCTATATACTGTGATGGGCTCTTCTTATGGCTCATGCTGATAATTTTCAGCTTGGTGAGCTTGTTAAAATCATCTTCTGGCTCTCACCCTGGAACCTCCAACACAACAGTCCAAGGCAGTGTGACTCTGAATGACATCGAGGGTTAGGACCATGGCCTGAAATCCGAATCTCCAGGGGGCGGAGCCCAGAGTCTCCTTATAATGAGCCTCCCACCCCACACCCTCCAGTAGTTGTTACGCATGTGTCGGCGGGGGTAGCGGGGCGGGGGAGGGGGGGGGTCCTAACCCTCCTTGGGAGGGTGTGCAGCGCCCCCTTCTGCCACTGCCTATACCACTCTAGGGTCACACATCTACTCTCCTACCCCCTGCCAGGGTTACAAGTTCTCGATTCATGAGCACCTTCCCAACATGTGCTTTTTTCTATAGGATTTTGTTTGAGGCAGGAAAGAGAAATGTGTAAAGCAACTTTTCTTTAGGCTCTGAAAAAAATCAAGATCTAGTCTCCGAAAGCATCACATCAGGGAATCTTTGATCTCCTTCAGAATGACCTGGTGCTGGCTTGCCAGTCCCTGACACTTTCTGGGCAACCAGCTAAATCCCAAGTTGTGGGTAATAGTGTCATCTTCTCAGACTTAGTAACCATGGTCTAGGACCGGTCCAGTGAAATGAAGGTGATGTCTCCACAGTAAACTTTGCTGCAGAGACTGCACTATTGAGAAGCCCTACTGCTATCCTTCCACCCTTCTATCCATCATCCTTCCCTTCCATCCGTCCATCTGCCCATCTGGCCACCCACCTGCCTACCCACCCGTCCCTCCATCCGCCCTTCCATTTCATCTACCTTTCCATTCCATCCACTCCTTCTGTCCATTTATCCATCCATCCATCCACCCACCTCTACTGTCTATCCATCCATCCACCCTTCCAAGCCATCACCCTTCCATTCTATTCATTCCTTCCATCCATCATCCATCCATACATCTATACATCCGTCCACCCACTTTTTCATTCCATCAATTCCTTCCGTCCGTCCGTCTATCCATCCATCCATCCACCTACCTTTGCATTCCATCCGTTCCATTCATCCTTCCTTCCTTTCATTCAGCCAGCCACCCTTCCACCAATCCACCCATTTATCCATCCATCTGTCCACCTGTCTATTCATTTATTCCTCTTTCATTTAATAATGTTTGCTAACTGGAGTATGTTGGATTTGTGCCAGGCTTTGTGGGTGATATAAAGGTAATGAATAAATGGTCCTAACTCCCAAGGAGTTTGTAGCCTAATAAGTGAATTAAGACATGTTTTCAACTAAACAGAATACAGAGCAGATTGAAAGTAGCTATTATAAAGGTCCAAGGTGTTTTGAAGCTTAAGTTAGAAATTAGATTTTCAGGGCACACAGTGAGGAGTAAGAGGCTCTTGGCTACCTTCTGGCTACTGGGCACTTTCCAGAAAGTCCCTCACTCTTCATTCCTCCTCCCTTTAAGAAATCAATGCATAGCTTCCTCTGCTGGATCACTGGGACCTTTGGAGTTTTCTGTCACTTTCCCTTTACATACTTCACACAGATACAATCATACAGGGACCCAGTTCTTTGAAATTAGGAAAATGAGACCGCTGAGTGGGTAAGTGGTGCATGATCTGTGGGCCAGGGGACCTCTCTCCTACTCGAAAGCTGTCAACTCCCTCTCCCACCCTTTATCCCTGTATCCCCTGCTCCAACGTCCTGGTCTGTAAGGGGTGGGGGTGGGGGTGCCCCAGGGCCAGTTTGGCGGTGGGGCTAGGGGCTGGGCCACTCTGATAGCTAAGCTCTGTGGGGAAGACTAACTCTTACAGGGGTGCAGGAGGCCTGTGAAGTTGGTTTCTGTTTTTGTTTTTGTTTTTTGAGTAGGCTCCATGCCCAGTGTCACACAGTTTCAGGCTTCTTTTTGGCAATGCAATTTCAGAGTGTATCTTTTTTTTTTTTTTTTTAAAGCAGGCTCCATGCCCAGCGCGGAGCCCGATGCAGGGCCTTGAACTCACGACCCTGACATCAAGAGTCAGACACTTAACCGACTGAGCCACCCAGGTGGCCCTGAAGTTTGTTTTATGTGGTCTCCTTTACTTGCTCTTTGTAATGCCCCTTGTCCTAGGGCAACGAGAGAATGCCATGGCATATAGGCACTAACCTCCCGGAACTAACGCTTGGAGAGAAGAGTGGAGAATTTAGGAATTTAGTTCTGCCGGGTCCAGATGTGCTTTGGCTCCATCCTGCACAGCGAGCTCTCCCCTTTCACTCTATAAACCTGCATGGCACCTGGTGTGGAGACAGGCACGCTGATGGATTGACCGACAGACAGACTGCATAATTAAATAATTTAAGTCCTGAGATACTTTGCTGTGCTCTACCCTACAGGTTAATGGAAACAGCGAAAGAAATGACTCGGGAGTCCTTGCCCATCAAATGCCTTGAAGCTGTCATCCTGGGCATGTATCCTTGAAGTTACGTTTGCTCAAGTTTACTCCATAGTTGGTGGCCTCACTGTGGGGCCCAGTGTGCCTTTGTTGTCCTAGACTCACAGAGATGATGCCCGTGGTCTCCTTGGGGAAAGTGTCAAGCTCCCCCTGATGCTTCTCTTTAACTTTCACCTTCTAGAGTTGAACCAGATCAGAGGTTGGCTCCCTGGTCATTGTCAATGTAAGCTCTGGGCTGCGGCCTGCACTAGGCCCAGATCTCAGGCCAGATCTACTAGTCACGAGGAGACTTCCAACTTAGAGGGACTGCAGAGAGAACATGTATCATTATTTTTTGCATTTATCTGGCATTGCAACAGGATAGACAGTCAAGGGGAAATGGGATTATCCAAACGCATGTCTGGGGAAAATTCTAAGAGTGGGTTGTGGAGGAGACCAAGCAATGGCGTAGAGTCTTAACTCCACAGAATGTGGAGCTGAAACAAGGGTCTGGGCTCTCCCATACTTTCTGTTCCATTTTCCGCCAGACTTCTGGCTGTGGGGAATATGGTCCAGAAAAGCTGTGATGGCAAGAGAATATGATCTGGTAGAAGAGCAAAGAAACTTGCGGTCCTTTGGGGTGGATGGCTGGAAGGGACAGTGACCAAGGAGACGCAGCAAGACATGAACTTGGTAGGTGGTCCCAGGAAAGACCAGGTGGGTTGTTGAGTGCTGTGCTGAGAATTGTGACCTTCCTCCAGAAGGCAAGGGCAGCCTCCGTGAAAGATCAGCAGCAGAGGCACAACACGATCGGGCATGTGTGTTAGAGAGGTGGTTCTTCGGGCAGATGGAAGGGCAGACGGGAGAAGGAGCTGGATCTGCAAAGCCCGTTAGGAGCTGCTCCCTGAGGGAAATGGTGGTGCTTGAACCATGGTCCTGGCCAGGGGAAGGGAGGTGAGGGGACATCAAGGAGATAGAATTTCCAGGACTTCGAAGCCAACTGAGTGCAGGAGTTGATGAGGAAGAAGTCAACCAATACAGTGATGAAGGCAACTGAGAGGTGAGATACTTGGGCCCAGTAGCCAGGAAGGTGGAGGAAGGAGTGGGGGCTCATCAACACCACCCTTGGGCTGATTAGCTCTAAGAGTTAGAGGAGACCAAGGCAATGAGCCCCCATTTCCGGCTTGGAAAACTGAGATTGGATAAGTACGCTGCAGCCCAAGGGAAGGGCTTGTGGGGAGAGTCAGATTTATGGGGAGGGGAGTTCAGAGTTGAATATGTTCAATTTGAGACGTGGGGTGGGGTAGGATGTCAGGGTGGGGTATTTAGAGCGTGATGCTCAGGAGGGGGCTCTGCACGGGAAATAGAAATTGGGGAGCTGCGAGTGTTTAGGGAGTGGAGGCTGCTGTGGAAGGAGTGAGAAGAGAAGTTCAGGGAAGACAGCACACCCTTTTTGGGTTTAGTTGGACATGGTGAGCCCGTGACAGAGAAGAAGGGAAGTTAGAGAGCTAGAAGGAAACCCAGGAGAGAAAGGCTAGCGTGACGTCAGCGGAAGGGCCGGTGGCTCAGAATCAGCTTGGGGGCAGCAGGACAGATGCAGCCTGTGGGCTTGGTCTCCTGGACACGTTCACGGGAAGGGGAGTTCGTGGCCCTCTGCAGTCTGCAGGGCCCCCGCCGGCCTCGTCTGAAAGAGACTGTCCACAGGTGCCCAGGCTGACATTTGGAAAATGGGAGCTTGAGCCCTATTGTGGCCCTTCCCCCTCAGTTCCGTCCTACCTCCTCCCTGCTCCTCACAAAGGAGATGAGATGTGTGCCCGGGGAGCCCCGCCGGAGGGCAGAACGGGGTGGAGGCCACAGATGGCTCCGGGGGCCCTTCTGTGGCAGGGGTCCGCCACAGCTGTTGGGGCAGAGCCTCCTGCGAGGTTAATGGGGGTGCGCAGCTGTTGGGGATTTGCTGGGGGGGATCAGTGAGGGAAAGCACGGGCACAGGCCCTTCCCTGGGTGGACCAGCTACCTTCAGACTCTGCAGACGGAGGTCTGAGTGCACCTGGGCGGAGGCCATCTCGCTTTACACAGTAGCCACGGCCCTGTGCTATTGTATAAACCCAAGCACTACTTTAGGTTTACTGGGATTAATCAGTTCTTTTGGGATTGTGAGGAATATACTTGTGACTGGCCTCTGGGCCTGTCCAAATCAGAGGACAGTGTGCTCTTGGTTTTCCTTTGTTCTTACCAGTGTGACGTTTCAGAGAAGTGCCGAGAAGGTGGGGAAGGGTGGAGGAATGGGGCTCACACTGCTGAACTCAGGGAGATTTGACTCTTGGATACAGACAAGAAACACAGACCTGAATTACAAAAGTTACAGTATCTTTTGTCTTTTCTCTTTGGTCTTTGTCAGCATCCCTATGGCCTGCTTTTCTCTCGAGCACAGTGAAGGACATGACTTGGGTCATCTGTCTGTGTCGCCCACAGGCCCCTCTGCGGGTCCTGGGAAACAAATGGCACCTCAACAACTTTGAAACAGGTCAACTCAGCTGCTGGAAGCAACTTTGGAAGCCCAAGTCCCCTATCTTGTCCTTCCTTGTCTTCTCTCATTTGACGTTAGTCCAGAGTTCAGGATTCATTCAGGAAGAGCCCCTTCGTTTACTCTTGCTTCAGCTCATGTGTGCATGCGCACACTTGCACAGCCCTGCCGGAGACAGAGACCTTTTGTTCATCTTCCAAATCCTGGCAGCAATTTAGGGGGCCTCGCTGACCATGAAGGGGCTTAATCACTGTACTAAAGTGCTATGGCTGATTCAGGTGACAGATTTGTAATTAGAGGTGGGTTAAATGCTGGGCGGATCTTCCAGGAGCTTGAGCAAGGCTTCTCCCTCATCCCTAGAAAAGCTCAGGCCACTTCCCCGCCCTCAGCCACACTTCCTTGTCCCTGCCTGCTCTGTGCCCACTTGCTCCAGGTCCCACGGCTTTCCTGATGGCCATAAAGACGGAACAAATCCTAGCGATGGCGACTTGTGACATCCCCTCCTCCCTCCCTCTTCTCCACGTGGCTGACTCTACTTGTCCCACAAGACTAATTTCGGTGTGGTCACCGCGTGGCCTCTTTGCTCTCCCTGGGGGTGCGGGGCTTGCCTCTCTCACAGCACACATCACGCTGGGGTGGTTCTTTTCGGTTTGACCGAGACACCATGGACGTAGAGCGCTGTGTAAGTTTAAGGTGAACAGCATAGTGGCTTGACGTACATGTATTGTGAATGTGTTTTTTTTTTAATTGCAGTAAAATAGACCATAAATTTACCATTTTAACCATGTCTAAGGCGCAGTTGAGGGACATTGAGAACATTCACGTGGTCGCGCAAGCACGGGCACCAGCGGTCTCTAGAACTTCCTCTTCCCCACCTGAAATGCCATGCCCATCGAGTGCTAATTCCCCATTTTCCTCCCTTCCCCCTGACCCCCGGCAACCATCATTCTACTTTCATCTCTCTGAATTTGACTACTCCAGATACCTCAGAAAGTGAAATCATACAGTATTTGCCCTTTTGTGACTGGCTTATTTCACCTCAAGGTTCCTCTGTGTTGTAGCACGAGTCATAATTTCCTAACTTTTTTTTTTAAAGAGTTTTGTTTTTTTGTTTTTGTTTTTTTTAAAGATTTTATTTATTTATTCATGAGAGACAGAGAGAGAGAGAGAGGCAGAGGGAGAAGCAGGCTCCCAAGGAGCAGGGAGCCCGATGTGGGACTCGATCCCAGGACCCTGGGATCATGACCTGAGCCGAAGGCAGATGCTTAACCATCTGAGCCACCCAGGCACCCAATTTCCTAACTTTTTGAGACAGAATAACACTCCATTGTATGTCGTACGCCACATTCGGTTTATCCGGTCACTCATCCGGAGGCACCTGGGGCACGTCCCCCTTCTGGCTGTTGTGAACATGGTATGTGCAAGTAAGTACCTGTTCGAGTCCTTGCTTGTAATTCTTGTGGGCACACACCCAGAAGTGGAGTTGCTGGATCATATGGCAACTCTTTATGTTTCTTTTCTTTTTTTTTCTTGAGGAGCTGCCATACTGTTCGTGTTCTGTCCATTTTGAGTCTGTCTCCCCGACAGGCTTCCAGAGAAGGGAGGCATTCTTCATCTTTGGCTCCACAGCGTTGCAGGCTGCCTGGCGCACGACGTACGCACCCAGTAAGGGCTTGCTCTCCTGTCTGAAACAACTGAGGAATGCCCTTATTCCCACCCCAGAGAACTTACCCCAGAAAACAAGCAGGAATGGACGTCAGGGGGCTCCGAAGGTTGTGATTTCACTCCCTTACAGCCAGTTAATCTCACAGGAGGAAGTGAAGAGAAAACAGGTAACTTTTTAGAACGAGGAGCCATCTGTGCTTAAGTTGAGGGAAGAGGACAGGGCTGACCTCAGGGCTTCGGGCTGGCTTCTGTTAGCTTCTTTCTTTTAAGGGTACCTGGGTTGGCCCTCACTGAGGCAGTCTTTTTTTTTTTTTTAAGATTTTTTATTTATTTATTTGAGAGAAAGAATGAGAGAGAGAGAGTACGTGAGAGGGGGGAAGGTCAGAGGGAGAAGCAGACTCCCCGCTGAGCAGGGAGCCCGATGCGGGACTCGATCCCGGGACTCCAGGATCATGATCTGAGCCGAAGGCAGTCGCTTAACCAACTGAGCCACCCAGGCGCCCCTGAGGCAGTCTTTTTAAGCCTAAGGAAGGTGTCCTCACAATGGAGGGTCATCCTTGCAGCAAGCATTAACGAAGAACTTCTGTGCGCCAGGCCCATGCTAAGCCCGGGGACAGACACCAGCCTACAAAACACTACTCCCACGCCTACAAGATGCAAACAAATACACAATGACAACACTGGATGATTAAGCAGCAAGTGCTACAGGGGTTCTTGAGTTGGAGAGGGGTACTTAACTCATACTGAGGAAGGTCGGGGAAGGGGGTGGGAGGGAGGGGAGAGCAGTGAGGCTGTTCTAGTCGGGGTGCCGCCTGTATAAAGAGAGTGAGCCCACACCGTCCTCACTCATGATTCTTACGAGACCCCGAAGATCTCTGCCAGGTTTGAATCCCCTGCACGAGAAGGCTGATGTGTGAGTGAAGCCATAAGAGAAGTTCTACTGCAATAGGGGGCATCATGTGGTGCGGAGTATGTGCAGTGGCATTTTGTTGAATTGGTCTCATAGCTTTGTAATGTGAGGGTCATTTAAAAGTCATTTAAGACTTCCAGTTATATATGACTTCCCATTATGAGAGAATATATGTGCCAAGGGCACGGGAGTGGATTCTTTATGGTCTCGGCATATCCTCCAAAAATGTCTTGGGTTGACTGCGGGTCCATGGGCTGGTCCAGGGTGTGGGGGGAATGAAACTGGACAAAGGAATAATGAGCAGGGACTGAATTGTGGCAGGACTTTGGGAAGGGATTTGGACCAAGTCTGAAGAAGATGAGAGACAGGGAAAACTGAAGCAGAAGAGTTGACACGTACCACATTTTGGCTTGAATAGAACATTCTGGCCTCTGTGTAGAAAGTCCATTGGAGTGGGGGCAAGAAATGGCAAAGACAGATTCTCAGAGAGTGGAGAACCATATCCGCTGACTGAGCACTTACCAGGCACAGGCTGCCATGGGGAGCACCTGGCTTATTATTTACCTTAGAAACTCCTTGGAGTCACCACAGGTTTTCAGCAGAAAAGTGACACCGTGAGTTTTCAACCTCCCTCTCCAGAAATACTGGGTCCTTGCCAGGACTATCCTGGGATTTTGAGATGGGCTAAAGGATGTGGTACTTCTTGTCCAGCACTCCGGCGTGTGGAGTCAGTGGGGTAGTTACATGACACTGCCTCTGTGGGGTAGCTGGTCCCAAACTGATACAAAGGTAGGAGGCTGGGTTGCTCGATCCAAATGGGCTGATAAGTGGAGAAAGCCAATCTGTGATGCCAAGTGCGTTGGTTCAGGTGCTGGAGACAGCTTTCTGTGTGGTGCCCAAGGCTGTTGGCATGGGTGTGCTAGGGGCCATGAGAGGAGCAGATGAGGGGCAGGTGTGACCTGTTCTGACGCCTTCCCTGCCAGATAATCAACCAGTCTGGTTTTGTTTTTTTTTTTTTAAGATTTTATTTATTTATTTGAGAGGGAGAGAGAGAGAGATCACAAGCAGGGGGGAGGGGAAGAGGGAGAAGCAGACCTGAAGGCTTAACCAACTGAGCCTGAAGGCTTAACCAACTGAGCCACCCAGGCGCCCCAGTCTGTTTCTTTTACATCTCATTGCTTTGGCTTGATTCTGGTTTTCATTTTTCTCCTGGAACATTGCAGAGGCCTTCAATTCTGGCTCTGTCCCACACACTCCAGCCAGAATTAATGTCTGAGAACGTCATTCCGATTACATAAAAAAAGCCTTTAATACTCATCATCCCTGTAGAAAACCAAGGGAGGGGGGAAAGCCATGATTTTGTTTTGCATTTATTTAATTACTAAAGTAGAAGGCAAGTTTTTCTTATTGTCCTATTTTAATTTGGCTTCAGTATGCACCATATAATAAGTATTCAAAGATATCAAGTGAATCCTTTCTAAAAGGATTAGTCTGGATAGGTTAGATATGGGCCTCAGAGGCAGAGGGATGGACACTTACTTTGCCTGTCTGGGCCACTTCCCTCCCTGGGAAGAGTCCAAGCTCTGAATTTTCAAGGCCTCCCTTCTCTTCCTTGACTCAGATGGTCTAAGATACTTAACCAATGGACAGCCTTCCATCGAGCGATTCCCCATCAGCTTTAAAACCTACTTCTCAGGAAACTACTTTCACCACGTTGTGCTGGGGATTTATTGCAATGGCCACTATGGCTCACTGGGCATGAGCCGAAGGGCTGAGCTGATGGACAAGCCATTGACCTTTCGGACTCTGAGTGACCTCATCTTTGACTTTGAAGACTCGTACAAGAAGTACCTGCACACAGTGAAGAAGGTCAAGATTGGGCTGTATGTCCCCCACGAGCCTCATAGCTTTCAGCCCATTGAGTGGAAGCAGCTGGTCCTCAATGTCTCAAAGATGTTGAGGGCTGACATAAGGAAGGAACTGGAGAAATATGCCAGGGACATGAGAATGAAGGTAGGTGCTGGGAAGGCAAATGAGTGATGCAAGAGAGTTCTATCCCCAACCTCTGTCTGTCTCCCTCTTGCCTCATGCCCCATGTTTCTGGGATGGTCAAAAGCCTCTTGAGTTTATCTTGCTTCGTAGCCATCCTATTAAAACAAAAAATAGAAATCATTTGCTATCTGACATGAACAATTAAAGTTTCTCTTTGTATAGACTACTTCAAAAACTGGAGCTAAAGTCAACTTAGATGTTACAGTTAAGCGATGTCTTGGCATGTACGTTCTTCTATGAAATCAAATCTAAAATGTTAGTCATTTTAGATTAAAGCTCTCATTTTGTTTTGTTGTTTTGGTCTTTATAATAGGGTGACCGGTCATTCCAGTTTGCCTGAAACCTGCCCAGGACATGACATCTTTAGTACTTAAAACCAGGAAGGTCCTGGGCTCAGGAGGATGAGCGGATCACCCTTTCTTATAATCTTTTGCAGAGTCGCATCATGTCTCTGCTTTGTTTTATGCATTGCCATGCATTTTGGCATAAAATTCTGACCTGGTGTCACAATAGCAAAGAATCATTCACTGTGCTGGCTTCATAGAATCTATACTCATAAGCCCCTCTTGCTTCTCCCATGTCACTTACATGGTGACATCATGCCTGCTTGTCCTTGTCCCTCCAGGGCTTGTGGGGTCACTGAGAGGAAGCCTGTGTGTACATGGAGGACCACAGGGGAAAGAGATTTTGCTGACCTCAGGCTTGGTTCTGTTTAGTGCCTGGGGACTTGTCCTCTTCACCCCGAGGAAGCTGGAACGGAGATTCTTGAGAAATTGAAACTGCTCTGTGCCTGTGTGTGGGGTGGGAGAGTCAGAGGAAGAGCAAGCTGGTTTCTGGGGCAACATAGGTGGGACTCTGCCCTCACAAGACAGCCCCCAGCACCCGGAGGCAGCCCCAAGAGGCTGAGGCATGGGGCTCTGCCTCTCTGCTGTGGAAAAGGGGGCACGGTGTAATCATTTCAGCCTCTGGGAGGGGGTCCTTTGCTCCTCACCAGTGCAGACTGAGCAAGGATCATCTGTTAGGACTCCCCATTGGAGGTCTTCCAGCTCGGTACCCCCTAAGCCCTGCGATCACGGCAGGCTGGGGGCAGGGATGCTGCAGGAAGGCACGAGGGTGGTTTCCTTTCGGGCCCAGTGTGGTAACTCCTCGTCTCCTTCAGATCCTGAAACCTGCAAGTGCCCATTCTCCAACCCAAGTGAGAAGCCGGGGGAAGTCCCTGTCCCCCCGAAGGAGACAGGCGAGCCCCCCGAGACGGCTCGGCAGGAGAGACAAGTCGTGAGTATTTTCTCTTCCCCGGCTCGGGGCCCAACACAAGCATCTGTGGGGTTGTCCTGGCCCGTGGGGATGAAGGTGTGTCCTGGGCATGGCATCTGAAGCAGGCGGAGATCTCTGAGAGCATCACCCCTTGTTCAGGGGGCATCCCTTGGGGAGAAGGATCCACTGTGCACATGACCCCGGTTGCTCTGCGGCCGCTGCCTGCCAGTTGTAGACTCAGATGAAGGGACAGGCTCCAGACTACAAGAGATGAAGGATACCCCGAAATCCTGGCCTCGTGGGAGGAGCAGGGGATGTAGACTTAGGAAGCCTGGGTCTGGGGCCCGCTCAGCTCCTTGTGAGCCCCATGACGTGAGGCCTGTCATGTAAACATCCCGGGCTCAAGTTCCCTCAGCCAGAAAATGGGATTGTTAGAACTGAGGAAACTCTCCTAAAACCCTCTAGCCCTCTGTGCCCGGCAGAAATCACAATCATTCTTTGGATCATGGTATCAGAAATACCCGCAGGCTCCTCCTCTCCCTTGCGGACTCAACCCTCCCCCGTCTTAGCCCCAAGGTCAGTGATTCCACACCTACTTCTTCTTCTTTTTTTATTTTTTTTTAAGATTTTATTTATTTATTTGACAGAGAGAGATACAGCGAGAGAGGGAACACAAGCAGGGGAGAGTGGGAGAGGGAGAAGCAGGCTTCCTGCCGAGCAGGGAGCCCGATGTGGGACTCGATCCCAGGACTCTGGGATCATGACCTGAGCCAAAGGCAGACGCTTAACGACTGAGCCACCCAGGCGCCCCCCACGCCTGCTTCTTAGGTCAAAATGACTCACTTGAGAAATGACAGATTGGAGAAGCTGAGGAGGCCCAAAGTAACCAGTGATAATCCACTGGCAGGTATTTGGGCCATAATTACACAGCAGGAAAGAATACCACTTTTATTAATACCAGCAGCATGCCGGGTCACAGGAGGCTCTCCCCAAGCCAGGGACGGTGTGGTACAGCGCCCGGAGGTCTGGGGTGAGCCCCAGCTCAGCCACCCCGTAGCCTTGCGGCCTGGGCAAGCCTTTCAGGAGCCATAGTTTGCTCATTCATCCAAGAGGATAAAAACGTTTTCCCTGCCTCTCTCTCAAGGAGTTGTAGGATCAACTTAGAAGACATAGTGAGAGCGATTTGTTCATGGTGAACTGCCTTTAACACAAGCATGTCGTTATTGTCACATCAATCCTGTAGAGTAAGAAGGGAGAGTTTTTGTTTTCACTGTCAAAGGAAGAAACAAGAACACAAACCAGGTCTGTTATCTTGTGCTGTTGTTGTAGCTGGTCCGTGATGGGACTGGGGCTGGAACCCAGGTCCCCTGGCTCTGGGAAGAGGGAGGGGGTTGGAAGTGTTGGTTCTGTCTTTGGAAGAACAGTGCAGGATGAAGTGGTGTCAGTTCTGAGGAAGGTTCCCTGTTTGTTCCCATTCTACTTCCCACTGCCGAACCCGGGGTGCAGAATCTACAGCCAAAGGTGTTGGCTAAGATGCCTGGGGTCCAGGCTTGGAAAGGGGAAGGAGGAAGGGGGCGGGTTGGGGAGCTCCTGCAGCAAGAGAAGCTGGAGAACGGGGGCTTCAGCATGGCTTTGTCCCTTTAGAGAGCAGATGACTTCAGATTTTTGCAGAAGCTTCTGACCCGAATCCTGCCTCCGATGCTGACCACCACCCTTGCCTCTTGACCCTGACCTTCACCGTAACCCTAGCTCTCCCCCTCTCTGATGCAGTCATCCCTTCATTGGCGTCCCTGAACAAAGTAACAGTTGTCTCAGAGGACTGTGCATATGTAAACCTTTCTCAGAGGGTCACGAAGCATGCAGCCAGCAACCCAGAAGTGGCAATCTGGTCACTCAAGAAGCAGGGGAGGGGCCCTTTCCTCTGATTGGTTAGCTTTGCTGCCCCAGGAGGGCGAAGTCTTCCCTTAGGAACTCGCAGTCTGCAGCAGACATTGAGCAGTCGATAAAGCCCCGCTCTGCCCTCTAAACCAGAGAGTCCTGAGCGTGCCACCTGACGGACTGATGCGCGGGACGCTCATGTGGGGTTTCGGACCAGTGATGTCGCATCCGTTCTATTTGCATCCACTGGAAGTTTGCAGTCCAAGGACTGTGAAGTTTCTAACCAGAAAAAGTTCCCATGAGTGCCCAGGGATGGGAGAGCCAACAAGATCTCAGACACTGGCTGTGGAGACAGAAGTCAGAGGGCACGCGAGGTGCTGGTGGTCTGAGAACAGTAGGGGAAGAAGGTGCACTGGAGCCTGGACTGGGGGATTTGAGCCACTTCTCAGGCATCCCGGGGGAGCATCCTAGAAGCCGCTGAGAATGCAGATCTGGAGCTTGAGGAATAGAGATCATGACATCAGAACCATCTACTTAGAAGTGACAGCTCAAGCGATAGCTGGATAAGTCGGTGAGGAAGGAAGGAAGCGCTGTCAGGCCCTAAGTAGCCCGGAGGAAGAAGAACCAGAACAGGAGATGGGGGAGGAACAGGCAGAGAGGAAGGCTCAGGAGTGTGAGGGGCCTGTCCGTACCTGCAGAAGCCAGCTGTGAAGATCGTAGGAGCAAAGGAAGGGGGCGCGGAAATGAGGGAGAGTTTAAGGTCAGGTAGATGAGGACGTAGAAGTTGACAGACCGTGCATTCAGTGGCTTTTATCCTGCTGGTGAAGGAAGTGCGTCGTTGGGCGGGAGTGAGCAGGAGCAGGTGGGTTATCTGCGCAGGGTGGAGAAGGGGCTGCACGCAGCACAGGGGCCCAGCTGAGGATAGATGGAAGCATCCTACACCCTGTTCTCAAACTTCAGCAAGCCCAGAATCCCCAGAGGGTTTGTTCAAACAGACTTCGGGGCCCCTTTCCCAGTGTTTGTGACTCAGCAGATCTGGTTGGGGCCCGAGGACCAGCTGTTCTGGCAAGTTCCTAGGTGAGGCTGATGCTGCTGGTCCAGGGACCACTCTTGGAGAGCCACGGTTGGATTGGTCAGAATGGAAGAACTGATTTGGGGTTGGCTTTAAAAACACAACAGAATGTCAAGGTGCAGGCACTGGGTCTGCTGAAGGGGGCGGAGGAGGCCGAGTGTGATTCCGGGGCCCAGCTTCGCCCAGTCCTGCCTGGGCCTCTGGAACCTGAGGTGCTGGGGTGAAGTTAGAGGGTTGTGACCCCGGCCTGACCCCCGTGGTTGGGCTCCACTGAAGACACGCTGGTCGGAGCCTGGCTGGTCATTCTCCTAGGGGCCAGGTAGGGAAACTGGTGTAAGGTCACCCCCAGGCCATGCCCATACCCTAATCTCTGGCTACTTTGTCACGCAGCCAAGGCAAGGGACCACACCTGCACCTACAGAGGACAGCTCTTAGACTGCCGCAGTTGTGACCGCAAAGCCACTTTCTAGTGTCGGGACCCCACTCACCCTCACCTCTCCTGTTGGCCGGAAGCAGGAAGTGGGCCCAGGGATGGGGAGAAAGGCAGTAAGGAGTGGGCAATAGTCACCGGAGGGGTCAGGAAGGAAGACCTGCAGGAAGATGGGGGTTCCGTTCCACCACCCTCGTCCCTCCACGCCCCGAAGTTGATCCCAGCCCCAGCAGGCAGGCCCCAGGAGCACAGAGGTGATGGTTCGTGGTTCAGTGAAAACATAAATTTTTCCAAAACGGCGAAGGGTGGCTGCGACCAGCCCCAGAACCCCGCAGCCCTTTCTCCCGGGCACGGCACTGGTTCCCAGGAGTCTCCCTCCATCAACTCTCCCTAGCGGATCAGGTCTTAGGGATTTTCTTTTTCACAGCTGGGGCGGGGTGGCTTTGGAAGAGTTTGACCATCAAGGGAGCCCAGGTGGCTTGTGGGTTCCTGTGGACCATGTCGTATGAGCAAATCCGGGAAGACCGTGGCCATCCTCGGTAGTTGAAGCCCCTTCTTTTCCGAGTTTGGAGGTCAGGACGGGTTTCTAGAGGGCAAACTTCGTGGCTGAAGTTTGAAGTGGACTGAGGTGTTACAAGATGTTACTAATTCCTCCTAAATCCTGCTTTCTGAGTTGCAGGGCTGGGTAGGGGATCACAGGGGCTCGAGGGGACAGAAAGGGAAGAGTTGATAGTAAAATGAAGGGCTGCGTGAGACAGGGAGGACAAGAAAGACGGAAGCACCAAGCCCCTCCCTCCCCCTCCAGAGCCCCGCTTCTGCCATTGCCACAGACTAGAGCTCAGGACACCCTGGTTCCTAGAGGTGTTTCTGGAGGGGAGCCTCTTCTCAGCTTCTACCCCTGGCCTTCACCAAGCAGGCTTTTCTCCAGGTAATCTTGATTTGGTGAGGAAATGAGAACGGGACGCATCTGGTTGTGACCCAATAACTCCACCAAAATTCTGGGCATCCTACGGTAGAATGGCTGGGATTAGGAAGGGCTGGCTGGCTCTGTCACTGTGTTATTTTTTTCAGCATTACATAAGGCCATCAAATCATTTCTAAATGTGTTGGGTGCCATATAATGAAGTTTGGGAGTGGCCCAAAGGGTGGACTATTACCATAATAGGCAAGAGGCCCATCAGCTGTGGGGCCCCAGCCCCTTTCTATCTGGGATAATTTTAGTGGCTTTCTATCCCTGCCGACCTCACCCCTACAGCTGCAGCTACTTCTAGCTCTGCATTCCTTCCATTTTCGCACTTGTCTGAATAATCCTTCTGGAAGGGAGGATCGGTGTCACTGGGTTGACAGAAGAGTCAGCGGGGTGGGAGGGCAAACAGCAAAGGCTGTACGAGGTGTCTGCTCAGGGCAAGGTTTCGAGAGGGAAATGGACTCCCCCACCCTCCACCCACCAGTCCTTTGTCATCCTCTGCTCCCCTAGGAGTGTTTAAAGCACCTTCTACACAGAGCAGTCAAATTGTTTCCTGTGGTTCTAAAAGAGACAAGGAGATCGAGGTTGAGACCCACGTTTTAAAGGCCTGCGTGAACTTCTACCAACTGCTTCCCAATGCTGAGCCTCGGTCCCCTGGCCGCTCGCTTCTCAGCGGCAGCCAGGACACCCTAGGGGACGAGGGTTAGAAATGGGGTGGGACGAGGGGAGGTTTTTGCTTATTATAATGAGAGATCCCAGGGAGGGGGCAAGGATGGTAAACTTCCTGCGAAGCTCATCCTCCCCCATTAAGAACCTTTCCACTTAAAATGCCAACAGTTCCCCTACGCAGAACCACGAAGGCTCCTGGGGTCCTTTCTGTCCCTGACAGTCCACACGTCTTGGCTTACTGCTTATGGCCACAACCCGGGAGCGTAGGGGTGCGTGGACGGCGGCTTTCTGGCGGGGCTGCCCGTGTCAGCATGAAAGCAGCTCATGCCAATTGGAGTGACCACGTGGAGCATTCTTCTCAAGTGGGGCAGGAGTCCCTAAGGACCCCTGAGAACGTCTTTGTTCTCTCTCCGCTCTCTGGCTCTGTTCCTCTGTCCCTCCACTGCTCTTCTTTGCTATTTATGATTCTCTTCCTCCCTTTTTTCCCTCTTTGATTTCCCTTCTTGGTCATCTGTCTCTGTGGCGGTTTGTGGCTCTAGGGGGCTTAGCTCACCCTGCTGGAGACCCTCAGGGTCACAGAGGTTACTAAGCCCCATCTTAGATAAGGTCTCCTTTCACTGCTGGCCCCAAGCTAGACAATGGAGTTCCTGCTCCCTTCTGTCTTGAAGGATCACAACGATGCCTCCAGGCAGTTGCCCGAGTGAGGCCACGAAGTCATAATGAAGTCATAGAGAATCAGTTTGATTCCATGGTCTAATCACGTTGAAGATACCTTGAACGAGGCCCAAGAAGTCATTCCATTCTTCCATTCCAGATGAGAAAATGTCCCCAAAGGTGAAAAGGAGATAATTTCCTTAGCAAGGAAAGTAGACGGGAAGCAAAAGAGAGTGAGAGAGAGAGAGAGAGAAGTAGAATGGTTATGGAAGGAGAGGGAGAAGTCAGCCTCCTGGATGATGCGGAGTTTCCTTCTAGAAGCCCAGACAAAGGACTTCTCAGCTTAGCTCTCCTGGGATTTCAGAGAGTCTGGGGTCCCTGGGGACGCTTGGAGAAACCAGGATGGATGATGAGCCTATCAGCAAAGACCTCCTGACCTGAGTGAGCAAAGAGCCTCCTGGAGGTCAGACACCACTGGGGGGTTCTAGAGGGGTTTTCTGTCACAGCAAGGGGAAGAGGCTGTGCCCTGGAATCTCAAACAGTGGCCTGAGGCTCTTGGGTCTCTGGCCAGAGCCTCCTACCTCTGGAGGCCTTGAAAGAAGGGGCAGGGCTTGGAGAGTCTCTGCTGAGCCGAATCTCTTATGCTTGCATAGCAGCTTCAAGCTGTCGGCCCTGCACCTGCCAGCAGGGTACCTACTGTCCTGGGAAGTAGGGAGTGTGAGCGAGGAGCGGGACGGGCTTGGAATGACAGTGACAGGTTGGAAGGAACCAGTCCCCCCTCCTGTGGCCCTCCAACTGAGGCCTACCCAGACAGGTCAGAAGTCCTAAATCGGGGCCCAGCCTGACCTGATTCCTGCCAGACTAGACAAGAGAGGAAAGCATGGGGTCTCTGCTTGAACTTGTAAATGCTGGGCCAGCACCATCCCTGATTTAATCTGTCCCACACACTTAACACTGAGGACCGAGAGGTCCGTGTTAGAGTTGCATCCTTACTGTATATCCCTTTCTAGAATCCCGAGCCCACAAGGAATAGAGCTAACCTGGTCTTCCTGGGCGTGTTTGTGCATGAGGGTGAGTGGGTGAACACATGGGCGTGCACACTGCCCACCCTCCGGGGCTGTGACCTCAGGGGACACAGGAGTAAGAAGCATGAATAAATGGGTGGCCCATGCCTCCCAATCAGGCAGCCCTGAACTGGACGTAGATGGGCCGTGTCCCCAAAGTGTATCCTACTCATACGGGAGAAACAAGAGGCAAATTTCCATCAGAAGAAAGGGAATGGACCTCGGGTCCAGGGAGAGCGGGAGCCGCTGTTTGTCCTGGTGTAACCCCGAGACCTACAAGGTACTTGGCACAAAGTGTTGTTTAATGAAGTCTTGTGGGTGAGTAAGCAGCCAGCAAGTTGAAGGAGCCTTGCTCTCCCCTCCCAGCTGCCACTCAGGCCTACTGACCCTGCTCCCCAGCAGCTGCTGAGGGGAGGGGGGCGGGGGTTGAGAAGGGAGGGGAGGGGTGCCCCAGACTCGGGCCTTAGTCAGAGGGGCAGAAAAGGGATGGGGGCTGGAGCTTGGGGGGAGGCCTGTAGGCTCTCCTTCCGTATTACTGCTTCTTTTCTTAGAGCCAGTCTCACACAGACACACACCAGCTGGTATGTTCAGCCCTAGGACATGATGTCCCCACCGGGTCCCCAACATGCTGCCATGAACTTTCTGGTTCTGAGGTTCCTTGCGGCTTCACTGACACCAACACAGAATCTAGTCAAGCTCTCCCTGGACACTGAGGTTGCCTCAGGTTGTGTGCGAGACTCGAGGTGCCACTGCCCACCTACGAGATGGTTCACTCGCCCCGGACTGTCAAGGTTTTGGAAGGACTCGGATCAAGTCAACTAATCACAAGCCATATAAGATTGAGACAAACTGGAAAAACTAAAAGTCCCATATCTACTCCCAGCTACTGGGAACAAAAGATCACATTGAAAATCTAGAGTGTGGGGGCCCCTGGCCGGCTCAGTCAGTACAGCATGCGACTCTTGATGTCAGCGTCGTGAGTTCCAGCCCCACACTGTATGTAGAGCTTACTTTAAAAAAAAAAGCCCGAGTGTGAATTTCCACCATGTGTCACAAGGATGGAAAACTAAGGTTTCCCTGCTACAGAATACCTTCTCCATGGAACCACCGTCTTGTCCCCCTCAACTTACCTGCCCCCTGAACAGCCTCCTCTGTAGCTGGCTCCAGGAATGCATGCCTCCGCTGTAGCTGGCTCCAGGAATGCATGCCTCCGCTGTAGCTGGCTCCAGGAATGCATGCCTGAGGTTGGGGTGAAGGGGACATCTGAGACCAGGCCATCACGCCGTCGCCTTAAGTCGCCCTGGATATGTTTACGTGACAACAGACGAGGCCGGCCAGGATTATCCATTTGTGTGCAGAGAGAAGCGCCCCCCACCTTCCTTCCACAAAGTCTGTTAACCGGAAACCTAAGGTTCCCTTCTCTGCTTTCCCTAAAACAGAAGGCGGCCCTTCTGAAAGCCCTTCACTAGGAAATCCTTGGAGATGTTTCCCTCGTGTGGACTAGGGAGGGGTCTGGAGACATTGATGGTTCGGTCTAAAAGAATAAGCGTGGATCTGATGAAAGGTTCTGGGCAAGTGCAGATCTGGCTGAATCATCATCCTGGTGCTTGTGTTTCTTAAAAATAAATCCCTTTGCAGAATTCTAATTATAGCCAGGGGAGCACTTGGAAGAAGTCTCTTCACGCACAGGCTCACCCAGGCTCTGGCCCTGAGATGAGCTGCTGGCCAGGACGGAGCAGGATTTCTGGCTGAGGCCCACAGGCAGGTGGCAGGCTGTGATAACCCACTTCTGCCCTCTGCCAGGCCAGGGGATTGCAGCCAGCAGCACTGGGAGAGAAAAGGGTTTCCTCTTTCAGGCAGCTCCCTGGGGATCGGGGATCTCGGCTGAATCCTTTTCTGGCAGTATTAGCCTTTTGTTCTTCCCTGGGTTCTGGATACGTAGGGGTGGGGGGGGGACGGGTGGGCTCCAGAGGAAGGGGACCACCTAGTCCCTTTCCTTTGGAAGCCCTCCAGCTCCCTGTGCTTGCAGATCCACATTCAGCTTTTCAAAGCAGGCAGGTTCCCCAAGCGGCTCTCCCAGGTAGGATAAATTCTGTCCTGTGCAGGAAAACTTGTCAGTCCTTAGAATGTCATCATGGTGACTTGAACTCCTGGCTTAGGACGTTGTTAAAAATATCCCATGATAAAGATAACATAATGAAACCCTATCCGCCATTTACATGTCAGTGAGAACTTGACCCAGGTTTAATTGAGAACAGGCTATTCAACAGAAGGGATTCCTAGCTGAATGGACTGGATCCATGTTCTCAATTTGTTCCGTCTCTGAGGCAGGCCTAAGGAGTAGGAACCTGCAGGGTTCTTCGGCAGATGTACTAGAGAAAAGGCCCTAGCACACAGCGGCGAGGAGTAATGTGTTGTGAGGGAAGGAAGTCAGATACTTTGCGGGAGAAGTGGTGTTTGGGTTGGACCGTGGAGGGACGGCAAGACATGGGGTTGGGCATCCCGTGTCAGGATGTAGAGGCAGGAGTGGTCGTGGTGTCATCCTTCGATGCTTGGGAGGATGCTTTGTGTGGGGAGCGGGAGCATGGGGTCCGTTTGCTTCATGGTTAAGGGCACGAGCTCTAGATTCTGGGGAGGAGTTCTGGCTCCACCACTTGCTAAACATGTGACTTTGCTTTAAGCCGGTTCCCTAACTTTCAGTGCCTCGATTTCTTCCTCTGTAAAATGGGTAGGAACACTATCAACCCCATCAGGTTATGGTGACACTTAGTTAATCCCTGTAAACCTCTCAGAGCAATGCCTGGTGCCTTGTAAGTGCCAACTAAATGGAAACTATTTATAATGGTGATTTCTCGGCACCTGGAAGACCCCGCCGGGGTGGGCAGGGGGAGTGACTGGTGGGGGTGCTATGGAAAGGTTTAGAAAAAAGGAGGCCAAAAACCCCCTGAATTAAAGTACATCTGTTTTCAAGGGAACCAGTAGCAGACCAAGGGTAAAGGTAAATGGTAAAGTTTTGGGAACACACACACTTTGAAGAGTGTGGTGAACATTCCGTTTCCTCAGGGCTGATGGGCTCCAAAGTGAGAGAGAGTTAGGTGAGTGGGCGAACACCGGCTTCTGAGGAGGCGGCCTGCCGGCGGCTAGCTGCGGCGGCGATCCCAGGTGAGCCCACGTCCCAGGGCCGGGCCGCCGGGGTTTGTCCTCCTCTCGACCCCCTGGACCCTGCAGCCTGCCCTGCCGCTGACTTCCCAGCAGGCGCTGTCGGTCCGGGGACTGAGGGAGAGAGAATAGGTCAGCGCAGACCTACCCCCCCACCCGGGAAACCATGGTAGGCTGGTGTCTTACTAGCGCTATTCTCACACGGGAAGGGCAGCATATTTCTTAGAGTTTCAGAGGAGACGTGTAACTCGGTGTTGAGAAAGAGGCCAGGTCGGGAAGAAAGGTGCCCGAACTGGGTGAACGGGGTGAGCTCACAGGTGTGTGCTGCAAAGGGCCCTGGAACGGGGATCCTCTTGTTGAGCACGAGTTGTTGCTTCCTCTTGACGGACAATGGGAGACGTGAAGAGCCGCCATGGCGTAGGTCCTGCCTGGGGTGCAGGGCCCCGGGGAAGAAGACAGACTCTTATACATGAGTCCCCGGACTTTGTGTAGGGTGTGGCTCCTTCTCCCGAGTGGAATTCTAGAGAACTTGCTAGGAACGTGTGCTCACTCCCCAGGCGAACCTTCCTCAGGCCCACTCGACACCCACCATGACTGGCATCGGACTTGGCGTCGTATTAGTGAGTAAACGGACGGACACGATCCCAGTCAGGATCAGGTTTGGTGGCAGGTAAGGTCGGGGTGAAGCTAGGACTTAGCCGGGACTCACCAGGATGAGAAAGTGGCTCAACAGAGGCGGTAGGGGGTGTCTTACTGCTGGGCCTCTTCGGTGTCCCACGTTGGGGGCCACACTCCAGCCATCACTTCCACAAGACAGGAGAGAGAGCAGGGAAACCCACGAAGGGCACATGCTTCTTGCCTTTGGAAGAGGTATCTGGTAACCTCCACGTCAATCTCAGTGGCTACAACTTAGTCCGACGCCTGACTGGTTTCAGAGAGGCTGGGAAACGTGGTTTGCATTCTGGCAACTCTGTGCCCGGCTGAAAAGCGGGTTTGTACTAAGGCAGAAAGGGGAGAGTGGATGTGGCGGGGCAACTAACAGACTCTGCCCCGCAGAGATCATTAAAAGCATCAGATAAAGAAAAAATCCATTCACTACAAATGTGGTTTATATTTGGATGAGGAACACGTCCTTTGGATAAGGATTTATATTTGGATAAGGAACAAATGTGCACGTAGTTCAACTGCCAGGAAAGGTAGTGGGGAAATTATATTTTAATTGTTCCAGGAAGTGACCCCCCATTTAATCCTTTTGTAAAGGGAGGAATAGGGCGCCTCGGTGGCTCAGTCGTTAAGCATCTGCCTTTGGCTCAGGTCATGGTCCCAGGGTCCTGGGATCGAGCCCCGCATTGGGCTCCCTGCTCGGCGGGAAGCCTGCTTCTCCCTCTCCCATTCCCCCTGCTTGTGTTCCCTCTCTCCCTGTCTCACTCTCTGTCAAATAAATAAATAAAATCTAAAAAAAAAGGATATTCTCTCTCTCTCTGCCCCTCTTACCCTTGCTCTAGGGCGCCTGGGTGGCTCAGTTGGTTAAGCGACTGCCTTCGGCTCAGGTCATGATCCTGGAGTCCCGGGATCGAGTCCCGCATCGGGCTCCCTGCTCGGCGGGGAGTCTGCTTCTCCCTCTGACCCTCTTCCCTCTCGTGCTCTCTATCTCTCATTCTCTCTCTCAAATAAATGAATAAAATCTTTAAAAAAAAAAAGGGAGGAATGCAGAGGGATGCTTGAAGCTTGTCCTTCGGCAAGTGAATTTTTTTTGATTGCTGAATTTTCTAAAAGTGGGGCACATGGAGGAGGGGAGAAGTAGATTTGCCTTCCTACCCACATTTGCCTTAGAGTGATGCTAACTTATGGGGAGTCTACGTGAAGGAGGAAGTCCCATATTTGCTGTTTGAAAAGATGACATACCTCAGGCAAGGAAACAAAACAGACTCTTTGTCAGGCTTTTTGAAAAAATGAACTAGAGGGCCACCTGGGTGGCTCAGTCGTTAAACGTCTGCCTTTGGCTCAGGTCATGATCCCAGGGGTCCTGGGATCGAGTCCCACATCGGGCTCCCTGCTCGGCGGGGAGCCTGGTTCTCCCTCTGTGCTGTCTCTCTCCCTCTCTCTCTGTCAAATAAATGAAATCTTAAAAAAAAAGAAAAAAATGGATTAGATACAAAAATGGACTCTGAACCGGACTTGTCTGCAAGAGCCCTAGTTCTCTCCACGTTAGCGGGCTGAGGGCTAGGGCAGAGATATAAATTTAAGTTTGAACCCTCAGGCGGAAGTGTGCTCCCATTAGCTGCCCACTCAAGAATGGTCCTCACAGTGGTCCCCGGGGTCCACTCTACCAGTGGCTCTGTTGATAGGGAATGGCCGATCTCTAGGGCACGTATGGCTGGAGGACACCATCGCTCCGAAGGTCAGAAGCCTTGAGCTCTTTGGTACAGTGAGCAGGGGTCTACGTGTAAACAAGTCCCAGGACGTCTATCCTCTGTCGGCCATATTTGTCAGCATCATCTGTGCACCCCGGGCACCATGAGCAGAGACACGAACGAGAGGCACGATTCCTGACCAGTAAAGCAGGGCACATGGTCACGCTGGGAAATCAGCCTCGTGCAACACAGAGATGAGTTAAGTTTGCAAGTTCCTTAGTAATGCCAAGTAGCAAGTCAGGGAAGGTTTCTTGACCACTTTGAATAATCAGGTTCAAGGGGGATGTTCAGAGGCTGTTGAGGGAAAGGGAGGGAGGGGTGATGAAGAAGGGAGGGAAGAGGAGATGGAGGTGGGCAGAGACAGAGAGACAGAGAGAGAATGGTAATATGTAGGTGGTAGAACTTGTTGCCAAAATTTGAGCCTCGTGTCTTTAAAGCGGTCCCTCGACAGTAGCTAGCTGTTGATTTCTGGCTCTGTGAGTTGGAGCACCTTCTTGCCGGGGGAAAATTATTTGCCGTTAGGAAACCCTTCGAATGATAAACCAAGAAACCGTTGTATTTTCATTTTGGTCTCTTTTCTTCAAACACTTCAACAAGGGTCATGTGTAGCCTAAAAGTATCTTCAGTCTGTTGGTAAAAATGGCTGAATGTGAAACTTTGTAATTAGAGCTCTCTAGGCATACCGAACCTGCTCAACTTGGTTTATAAGCCCCGTTCTCTTTTACCAGAGAAGGTAGGAGGCTAAGAAATGGAAAAACTGTGAGAGAAGTCGGGAGAATGCTTGGGCGTACTTTTATCGGGAAATCATTGAGGAAATGTCTTTATTGAAGACAGGTGATGCGCTGACTTTCTTTTTCCAGCTTGAAGTACTTTCTGACATGACCTCATATAAATGCTTACTAGTATTTTGGAAAATGTATTTAGGGAGAAGAGAGGATTTGCCACGGAATGATTTTCCACATTGACGTGCTTTTTCCGATGGGTTGTAAAGGATCCGCCCCAATTTTATGCACTGGGGCCTGGAAGAGTAATCCTCTATCAAAGATAGCCAAGCATCTCTCCGTGCCAGTCTGGCACCTGAGAAGTCTTGTAGTTGCTGGGTTTCCCCCAGGGCAGAAGCACCAGGAAGCCAAGGTTTCAAGGAGAGTCTGGCTGAGGTTTTTAGTTCTGTTGGACTACATGTGACTTTTTTAGACCTTTGCAAGGTTTACAGATAACTGGGTTTCAGAAGTTAGAGTGTGACCTAATGGAGGCTTCAAGTTGGACAAACTCATTCAGCAACCTGTCAGTTTTTTCAGCTCTACATTGAAAAGCCTGTGAAAATGTTCCCTACATCCCATCAAAGTGGACTTGAGAACACGAGGTCAAGCTGGGAACCCAGGATGTGGGGGTGGGGGGCGGAGGGTGGGCTGGGGGCAAGCATCTGAAGGGTCAGGAGAACAAAGTCGAGTTCTCTGAATCAAATACTAAGTGATCTTTCTCTATCCCATCCCCTCCCCCCCACCGTCTTCCTTTGACCCTTAGGCCTGCACTGCCTGAGAAGAAGGTAGCTGACCTCAGCACGCTGAATGAGGTGGGCTACCAAATCCGAATTTAGGCAAGCCATATCAGCCAGCAAGAGGGCTTCCATGGTGCTTCTCTCTGCACTTTACCCCAGCATCTTCAGGAGGAACTGCAACTATTTATTGAGAACCTGTGGATTTTATTTTTAAGGATTCACTTGGACATGGAATCTGAGTGGGTGGTAACAATTAATGTTGAAATTCACCAAGGGGCCACCATGAAAAGGCTGAAGTAAGAAACCCCACCGGGGTTGGACTGTCTCCCTCACTACAGATAGAAAGGGAAATATGTAACTGTAGTTTTTTATCTTCCCATTGACCTACTTTTTGTTTACTTGCTTTTGAACATGATGCCTCCTCACCAGTAGTGTATGTTACTGAAACCCTCCCTCCTACTTTTGATATAGTAAGGTAACTCAGCCAGTATTAATGTCTTTTTTCAGCAATAACAGAGGCAAAGATTGGTGGGATTTTTTTTTTAAGCAGTCAATATTACCTCAGCATCTTGACATCAGATATGCAAACTTAATGGTTTTTTTTTAATTCTATTTGTATTGTTTCCCCAATGTTTCCAATGGGGATCTCCACAAAGTTTGGAATTTTTTCCTGGTACACACATAATGGGAGTTAAGGTATTATATCAAGTGTTTTACTAAAAAGCACTGAAATTCTTCTGGCAATACGGGAAACTATTTCCAGGATCTTGGAGTTACTTCTTAATCTTTCTTAAAGCATTCACTGACAGCGGTTTTTTGTTCTTTCAAAACAAAAAGCACGATCAGAAGGTAGTCTGTGTTCTGTCACTAACATTTAAACTTTGCAAACTCCAGCAAAAAAAGCACAAGAGGTCATGGCACTGTGACACACATTTTAGCAGTATTGCAATTACCTCTGACAATCACACACTCAGAAAGGCAGAGGCCAGGAATCAATCAGCAGAGTCTTGAGAACCAGTTAACCTTTCTGTTCACGTGCCATCTGATTTTTAAACTCTGAGTCAGGCCTTGATTCTGAAGGACTCACTGTTGTCAGAGACGTGTTCTGATGTCTTATATTAAGACCAAATGTGGCACGATGTGATCCCTTTCCAGTCCCTTGCTTTTAAGTACCACTTCATGACATTTAGGAACTGATATTGGAAAATGCGATGAATTAGCGAAGCAGAACCTTTTCTTAAATGGAAAAGTCTTCAGGTACAGTGTTCCATCTTAGAGCGTGATGGAGTCCGTGAAAGACAGTGTATCTGTGTAACTTCTGACTGCAGACCGCACAAAGGAACTCTACCTGCCAAGTCTATATGTTATCAACATCAAGAGCATGCTTCCGTTTCATCTGTTGTAGCTCAACGGCCGTGCCAACTCGTGAGCCCGACGCGCAGATGTAAGTGAAGTCTGCTAGTCAACAGAAGTGTTATCTCAGTTGAGGGCTTCCTCTCTGGCTTTCTTTGCCTGAAGGTGATTTTAGAAAGGGGAGTAGAAAAATAATCTGCTCACTGAGATTCTTTACCAGTAAAACCACTGAAGGTGACTTCATCCCTCAGCCGTGTGTGCATGAGCTCACTCTATGCTAAAACTCAATGGCATTAATAGAAAGTCGTATTTTCTTGAAAAAGAAGGAAGTTTAGTGTCCTTTACGTGAAAGGACCAAGTAAGTATACATCTCAATTAGATTAAAATACAGAAGTTAAAAATTCTGAACTTAATCACTTTAAGAATAGTATTCTCAGTTCCAGTTTAAGATGACGTTTATCTTTGTATCTCTTCATAAGGCAAACGCATTTGCAGCCTCATGGCCACATGTACTGAAGTATTTCAATTAGTCAATTCATTCTCGTTCTAAAACAATACTGACAGCTCTCTCTGTGAAAAACAAGATGTATGTATCTTATGTTTATCAATCTGACACTTTATTATCTCTAATAAGTATACAACTTCTACCACTGCAGTCATTCTAAGAGCTTGGAATAGGATTTTCCAAGGATTACGTAAGTACCGTCCCCTCCAAAATATACAATGTCATTAGTTGCATAGCCTCTTGTTTTCCCACAAAAAAGGGTAAAACGATAGGAACACAAACTGTTCTAATATGCTGATTTATAAGCCTTAAAACCGCCAGCTGGTTTGGTGATTCAATTAGTAACCTGATCTTTTTCCTACTCACTTCTTGATTTTAAGATTCAGTCCCCCAGAGCCAGGGTTAGTCACAGAAACATGAAAAGTAATTTAAAATGCTCTTAGTTTTCATTCTATTTTTATTGCCTATGGAATTACGTTGATTTCTGAAAGATGTGAGAAAGGCACCAAACTCTTAAATTCTAGTGCAGGAATTTAATTAAAATGATATTAAGGCAAAAACAAAACAAAACCATGACACAATTTACCCCCTCCCCAAAATTGATTTTTAAAACTGGCTATTATTCAAAAGATAAAAAATAAAACTATGAGATGATTTGAATCTAGTTTTTAAAGTTATAAATGCAAGAGAGATTTTATGCTTAAGCCATTATGGGGATATATGCAAAGTTTAAATGGATGACAGAAATCTTGATTTTAGACTCCATGTTGTGCTGTTTTGAGTATACTTTATTTCAGAAAGTGATATTTAGTATTTTCTATACACTTTGAAATCATGAGCATTTCACTTTTTCTAAGTCAATTATTTCATAAGGATTTTATTAATAGATATTGGTAAATAGAACTTTGGAAATCTTAATTCTGTATTCTTACTATACCCGAGGCTTTTTGTAAGCTATAGTTTTATGTACAACCTTGTACAGTTTTTTTGACACACAATTCAGAATCTTGTTTATTCTCTTGGACTTTGTTCTGGCCAATACATTTTTTTTAAATCTTTAAGGAAAACTGTGATTGTTTTAGTGGGTATTTTTCTAAGTAAAGGAAAACTTGTATAATGGTATTTTAGAGAATGCCAGATAAGTGCATGTTTCAAGTTAATGTTTTTCTCATCACTTGTATGTTTATACACAGCATGGGACTTTAATAAAACCATCCTGGAAACTTAAGGATTGTTTTTCTTCCAAAAACGTAAGATGGTGTGATTTATTTTTTTCTTGTCCTTTTACTACATACTTGTCCCAGTAAACTCATTTATCACTCCCTCATCCTTGTCTTCTTCCACAATTTCCAGACCCTATATTCAACACTATTCTGTTTTGCCACATCTGAACTCACTTACATTTTAGCATCACCCTAAGTAATACAGGCTTTAGGGTAATGAAATAGTTTAGAATGGGGAACAGCCCAGCGTACACACTTAGCACACCTACCACAAAATCTCCAGGCACAGATGCACTAGAGTAATAATTTATTAGGTGATTCATAGAGACAAAGTGCAAATAACTTGACTTCTCTGTTTCCCCAACCCCTTGAACTCTCTGGATCTCTAACTTGGTTTTTTAGGAAAGCAAAGGGTTAAAAGCAGACAGTTGCTAAATTCCAAAAAAAAAAAGGACAAGATTTCAAACATGCATCTTATCTTGATATCAAAAGGTATAGTAAAACCAACATTTCTTACTCCACAGTATCTCTTTCCATTTTAAAACTTGGCCAGTATACCACTTCCGATTGGGGGTGATTTGGCTTCAGCAATTAACCAGTTTAAATGCTTTTGGCAGGTAAATACAAGAGAGTTAGCAATTCTTCTGACCAAAAAAAAGTGAAGACAAATGGATAGTTAATTTTAGTGGAGCTTTAAAAACCTGTGAGAAGGTTACATTGACTGACCTCTTGGCCTCCAGTTCACAAAATACTATTACATTCTAAAGGCTAAAGTGGAAAACATTTTTATGGATTAACTCTACAAAGTGAAGCACATGAAAAGGGCCTAAAATCAATATATTGATCAGGACATAAAAAATTAAATTTTCACAGAAGTTTTCAGAGATGTTAGTTTAGCAACAATGACCTATACACAAAGTTATCTGTTAATAAACTCACATAAACACAAAGCAGTAATTAATGAATTTTCATTTTTCTTTCCCCAATATTAAAAGGGATTAATTATACTATTATTTCATGATGACAATATCTGCTAATTAGAACATACAATATTCTGCAGACTGTTACTAGAAAATGTGGAAAATCTTAGAACTACAGTTAATACTATAAGTAAAAACCCAAAAAAGTGAGAAATTAAACATTTAAAAATACTTATTATGATTTTTAGTAGGTAAATCCTTATAACCCACACGCCTTGTTCAGGTAGTCATTTGATTTCTTTTCTTAAAAAATAACTGTAGTAAATATACTTTAGTACAAAAACCTTTAGAGTCCAGGACCTGGAGTAACTACTGCTTTCTAATTTAAGATGAGGCGTTCTATGAAGAACACCCATTGTAAAAACTTTTATAATTCAGTATAATTGAATATAAAATTACTACTTAGTAAAAATGCGCATAATTCTTTGATCCTAATGTCTAAAAAAAGAGGACATGTTCACTTTTTCTGTTTTAAAATGTTTGATCCAAACACTCACAGAGCGCCAACTGTGGGACTCACTAGACCTGCTCTTAAACCACTTTACAAAAAAATGTCAGCACCACCTCACACTGCTGCCTTATTATAAAAGAAAACAAAGTAATATCTTAGAAACAAAACCACTAAGATGGTTACAATTACTACTTAAGAGTATTAGGTCTCCAAGTTGGTATCTCCCTGCTAGTTCTGCAGGCTTCCTAAATATCTAAGGCAAAACCAAAAGAATCTTATAGCTGCCACTTTGTTCTAAAGACAAGTTTCCTCATAGAATGAATTTCCACAGAACTGGTTCAGAAAAATAGTCTCTCCCCCAACCCAGGGATCTCTTCTTGAAACTGAAGAGAAAAAAGAAAAAAAAACAAAAAGCAAAGTGCTTAGGGAAACAAAGGCATTCTAACCCAGTCTTCGCCTCTCTCAGGCATGCTGGAATGGTCTGTCACAGGATGGAAAGAGGGCGTGTATACAGCACCTCACCTACTAGTAATGGTGACCTACATCTCCCAACAAAATGCAGACATAGTACATGGCTCAGGAGAGTAATAAGACGGATTAAGCAATTTGTACAATTTTAGAAAGCATTATAAGCCCCCTCAAAACCAAGCTAAACTGGTTGGCTGGACACTTGTGATTTCCGAGATGAACTAATTAGGTCTCAACAAACAGATGGTCCTCACAATGAAATCAGGCCTTCTGGGAGGGAAATGAGTTGTGGTTTGCAAGAACTCAAAGACACTTTGGATCCACCATAAAGCTTGCCAAAAACATCAACTGAAATTCTTTACTAACTAAAGAGGATGGATGCACTGTATTTAAAAATCACTGTCAATTTTACTGGGACGTAGAATAAAAAATATTTACAACTCTTTTACAATAAGGAGCGTTTGGATCGCACTTGTCAGGAAAATATTTTTTCGGTATTACAAAGAAAATTGTTGTAAACTTGTTTCTTCTGACATCTGTTTCAAGCATTTAACATAACCTCTTCAGAAACTCCACGGCGCAAAAATAAACATGCAAACTCTCAAGAAATATTTTACATTTTTTTGAAAAAGAATATAAATTGGAAAGAAAAGTATATATGTAATCAAAGAAGAGTCACAGCTCAAGTCTGAACTTAGCCAATAAAGGTAGATGATCTGAAGAATTATTTTCATTTGGAAGTCCGTTAACAGTCCACAAATCTTGTTCCGTAAGGAGTGATAGTCTGGCCAAAAGTTTCAAGCCACCAACCAGAGCAACTTCAGCTCCTACATTAAGGAAACACATGTTTGGTGAAACTGTGTCAACAGGTCATTGTAAATTAATCATACAAGTCCTTTTTTAAACGATGATACAGAACCTCAGAACTTTCTGCAGTCTAATGGGAAACAGCTTTTAGAATATGATTAAATTTCATATTGAGTTATAACCTAATTATAGTTCTCAGACACACAGCAGTTTTAGATGTTTGGTTTTATTTCTGGTTCAAATTTTTTTTTTGAGTTCTGCAAATAATCTTTAGAAGAAAATACTGTCTGTAATACATAAGTATGTTAAAGTAATTTGAGGGGCGCCTGGGTGGCTCAGTCAGTTAAGCATCTGACTTCGGCTCAGGTCATGATCTCAGGGCTGAGACTGAAACCCCCATTGGGGCTCCACTTCTCAGCAGGGAGCCTGCTTGTACCTCTTCCTCTCCCTCTGCCTCTCCCCTGACTTGTGCATGCTCTCTCTCTCAAATAAATAAAATCTTTTTTTTTTAAAGATTTTATTTATTTATTTGAGAGAGAGAGAATGAGAGATAGCACGAGAGGGAAGAGGGTCAGAGGGAGAAGCAGACTCCCTGCCGAGCAGGGAGCCCGATGCGGGACTCGATCCCGGGACTCCAGGATCATGACCTGAGCCGAAGGCCGTCGCCCAACCGACTGAACCACCCAGGCGCCCTCAAATAAATAAAATCTTTAAAAAATAATAAAAATAAAAAAAAAAAAAGTAATTTGAGGGGCGCCTGGGCGGTCCAGTCGGTTGAGCGTCTGACTCTTGGTTTTGGCTCAGGTGGTGGTCTCGGGATTGTGGGGTCAGCCCCACAATGAGATCCAAGCTCAGTGCAGAGTCGGCTTGGGACTCTCTCTCTCTGCCACTTCCCCTCTCTCCATGCTCACACACGTTCTCTTGCTCTCTCATAAATAAATCAATCTAAAAAAAAAGTAATTTGAGATTGACAACTACATAAGAAATTCATCAACTATTCCATAGTTGTATAAACCAGACAGACCCAGCCACAGCTGAGTAGGAAGTTTATAAGGTGACTGGAAAATAAATTAGCATCATCGGTTCCAGAGTCAGTGCCTACAGTAGAGTAAGAGGACCTGCTGTTAACGGCAACATGTGAGATGCCGGTCTATGGCACACTCCCGCCACCTAGTGAACACTTACAGCATGACAACTACCAGACCCCGACTATAAATTCAAAGCAGCAAGCATATTTCAGACTTGATCTAGTTGGGGAGGGCTAAACTTAAGCCATCCCCTGAGTGATAGTAATAAGGTTATCCTCAGTAGGAAAGAAAACACAAACAGAAGAAAAAAGGACAAAAGGAAAGCAGCACACACACAGAAAGAAAGAAAAAAAAGGAAAACCAGAAAAGACAAAACAACTGTCCACATTTTGGACTTGTGAAGTTTTCTGAATGATATTTTTTGACTTCCAGTCATTTTAAACTGCATTTTCTTCTCCACGTTAAATATTCTGGTTAATATTTAAAACCTTACTTTCACTGAATCATATAAGGAAAAGTGTTTTATCACCTCTGCTTTTTGAAACCACATATTCATATAATGGACTTCTCTTTCCAGAAAGATCCAATATTCCAGAATCAACATGACAAAACTTTCTGTTGTTGTCAATATAAGCTATGTCCTCCAATGAAGGCAGCATGCCTTAGTAAAATTTAAGTACAAAACTATCTGATGTTGCTGTCCCTCCCCCACCAAAAAAAACCCAGTAAATTTATGGCAAGTAAAACCAAAGGGCAATATGAGAGACCCATAACTCAGAAGCTGACTGGAACTGGAAGGGTGAGCTAAGGATGTAATTCTTAGGCAATAATTTGCTTTGAGGTGTTTCACTGCCTCCATGTTTTGCGGGTGATTAACTGATTTACTCAAATACATTACCAATTTCAAAATATTTTTAACTTTTAAATTTAAAACTTCACCTAGATATTTAGCTAACTTTTCTTGACCTCAGCACCAAGGTTGGAGTTACTATCTTCTTTTTTTTTATTAGAGGAAACATTTCTTTTTTTTTTTTTTTAAAGATTTTACTTATTTATTCATGAAAGACAGAAAGAGAGAGAGGCAGAGGGAGAAGCAGGCTCCCAAGGAGCAGGGAGCCCGATGCGGGACTCGATCCCAGGACTCTGGGATCATGACCTGAGCCGAAGGCAGACGCTTAACCATCTGAGCCACCCAGGCACCCACAGTTACTATCTTCTTAAGCACAGTGTAAGATTACATGCATTCTTTACCTGGCTGCCCGGCAACATCTTCCTTTTCAGCAGAATAGAAGATATAATCCACAGTTATGGCACTTCGGGAATGACAGGTGGTCACTTCTGGAATTCCAGTGTCAGGAAAATAATGTGAATAAACAGACGACAAGCTGAAATGGTGCTGTAAATTTGAAGATAATCTAAATTGAAAAGAAAAATTGCTTAGCATCAAGTTTTTCTTGATTTTTAGAATTCTTCCTGTTTAAAGCACTTTCTCATTTAATTTCCAGACAAAGCCAGACATTCAAACAAGCTTTATTTAAACAGACCACATCACAATTTGGCATTCATTTATTCATGTGGTGATATCCAAAACCCATTAACAAGGCTTTGATACGTGGGGTAAAAGCTCAATTATTAACATATTAATGTGATTTATTATTAATTATAACATATTTGAGAGCCTGCACTTCCTAATAAATATGCATTCTAAAACAATTTATAAGTTATTTGTTGTGTTTTTAAGAAAGAAAAAGTGGCCTTTATGAATGTTATGTAGAACCCACCAGACTTTTGATGTCAGAGGGGCTATATTTTTCTATGATTATTCCTGCTATGACATATCAGATAATTTTGTACTGCATCTTAAAACAGCTTCTATAATGGTTTATCTTATCTCATGTTACAAATACATGTGATGTAATAAAGAGTTTAAAAATCACTTCCAATAAACACATCTTAAAGTTTAAAAATCTTTTATATTGTGAAAAAAAATTTTTTAAACTTTAAAATTCAACATTTAACAAATACCTACTAAGTTACAGGCACTACCTTAGGTGCTTAAGATACACATATAAAGACACTTTTTAAAGAGCTCAATGTCAAAGAACAAAGGTTATTCTTTCAAAATGCCCTTGCTTTCCAGTTTTAGCAATGTTTTATGTCTGAGAACTTATATTTACAATATTATTAAAAGTAAAATAGGTTTCCTGCAAACTGTTCTCTTACTAACAATTTTTTGGTTTATAGATAAAAGCTCTGCATATAAACACACTACATTTATATATAGATACTTAAAAGTATCTTTTCTTTTTTTTTCTTTTTTTATTGTTATGTTAATCACCATAAAAGTATCTTTTCTTATACCTCATTCTGTTATAAAAAGATTTATAGAATTACTCAAAACCAAATATTTGTTAGATTTGTCTTTTTGTTAATCTTACTCAGGGAGGGCATCTGGGTGGCCCAGTTAAGCGTCTGCCTTTGGCTCAGGTCATGACCCCAGGGTCCTGGGATCGCGTCTCGCATCAAGCTCCCTGCTCAGCAGGGAGCCTGCTTCTCCCTCTCCCTTTGCCCCTCCCCCTGCTCATGCTCTCTCACACGGGTGCTCTCTCTCTCTGTCTCTCAAATAAATAAGTAAAATCTTTAAAAAAAATCTTAGGGAAGTTTTTACTATATTTGAAAGGTTTAATCATGAATTTTTACATATTCTTTTTTAAAAATTCAAAAAATGTTGCTTCCCATCTTACCAGGTTCTTATATATGAGATAATATTTTCTCAATACAAAGTATACAAAATAAAATAAGACCAAGAAGAAAGCAGACAAAATGAATGAGAGAATTCTAATTTGGTCCCTAAATGCAAATGTTAAAACAAAAACTAAAACTAGTAAGAGTCACAATATAAAATCAAAACATTTTAAGAATCTCCCAAAGAGACAAGATTGAATCTCCATCCTGCTGTATTCACATACATCTGTTTCTCAACCATAGCCCCAAATATTCATGCTTCTTTAATCATAAGGAACCCAGGCATCTTCACCCCTCCACCTTTGGTAACTTTTCCCTGCAGTTCAAGAGATATAAATATTTATATAAACTATATGATTTAAATATAAATATTTATACTGGCATATTCTTTTTCGATCAATTCTCCTACAGATTATTTTGAGATCTAGTAAGCCAAAGGAGGCTAAGCATCCTCTTGAAATCTGAAAGGTATTTTCCTGTAATCTTGACCTTTGTTTAAATATGTAATAGCAACATATTTCAGAGTACTAGCTGGTCCAGGTCCATGGACAGGCTGTTTGCTTTAAATAACACTGCTTAAGCCCTTACTATGAATCAAACATCACACTTTCCATTCTTTGTTTCATGTAATCCTCCCAACTACCCAAAGTATAAAGAAACTGAATCTCAGAGATGTTAAGTTTCTTGTTCAGAATCACACAGCTAAAATGTAGCACAGTTAGGAACTCAGGTCTATTTTGACTTTAGCATTCTTCACCAGCATGGAAAAACATCCTTTTCATTTTTTATCCAAGTGATTTCTGAGAAATGATTTTTTTACCCAAGTAAAGTCCCTAAATGTCTACTGTTACTTTCCAGAACTCACTTTTCAGCTGTCACTAGGACCTCTGTTTTGTCCAGCTCTGTCTGTGTCAGATCACTGTCTATAAGAACAAAGAGAAACATATTAAACTATCAATATATGGTTCTGCTCTAGTATGCCATAGAATAGTCCTCCTACTCTAGGAATGATATTCAAGACATGTCTAGTTTAGACAGATGCCTAGTTAAATGTTCCATCAGGGAATCTTTATGTTTTGATGGTCTCCGTAATTAGCAAAACTGAAATGCAAACATTTCCAAAGCAACATGCAAATAATTCATGCAATTTTGGAAGGTCAACTTAAGAATGGTAAATTTAGACTTCATTAAGAAAAGGAATAAGCAAGTAAGTATTATGTTTTTACATATGAATATTCATCCCTGAGATGTTATCCCTTGAAAAATTTAGTCTGATGTCTTCCTCAAAGGGAACGCTATTATCAAGGAGACTGCCAAAATGTACTGCAAACACTTACCTGTCTTTTCTACTTTTGGTAACTGCTGTACCTCATACACACAGTTCTGTGAGATACCTAGGTTTGGGGGCCAAATTGGAATAGATAAAATTCTTTGTCCCCGTGAAGACTGTTCCTGGCCAGATACCTAAACAAAATTTCAACAGGTATCTTAAGTGAATAGATTTTAAATAGTTTATGTATTGAAAAGTTTATGTCTTAAATAAGAGGAAATCCAAGAATGGTAAATATTATCTGTTATTCATCATAGTAAGTGATTATTTGTGCTTATGAACTCTTGTTCAAATACAATTCAGAAAGCAGTTACTATTTACATAAAAATGGCAATATTTTCCTCTCCTGTACATGTCTAATTGGGACATCTATATGATCTATAACTTTGGATTAATACTGCCCCTCCTTTTTTGCTACCTGCAATTACATTAATATAAAATCTTATGTACTTGATCTAACTACTATATAAAATACTAAGGGAGATCAACTCTTACAAAATTTTAAAACTATCACTCAAACCTCAGTGGTGGAGAATTATATTTTGGTTAAAATTCTGGAGATCAAATGATCTGAAGCAAGCAACAAAAAGCACAATGAAGATAAACATGGGAGAAACATGAGATATAGTCAGCTAAGAAATTAAAATATTTACCATTATGAAAAGAAAATGTACATACTAAAGAAATATTAAATTACTGTTTTGCCAACTATATTGCCCACATCCAGCATTCAAAAGTCTATTACACTCCCTTATGAATAGTTCCTCATTTACGAAGTCTATCAATGCTTTTTCTTCTTCACCCCCATTTTGGATTTTTTGCTACCTGCCAATTCCTCCAAGCATAATGCTGCCATGAATAGATGGAAAAGATGAAATTCAACCAAGTGAGCATTACTTATTAGTAGTTGGGGAACATCATCACAGCTTGGTAAAGCGAGGGTACTGGGTCATCCAAGGTTTTCAAACAGCCATGTGATAACTATCCTCACACTACAATGAACAGAGAGACTTAAGTCCGCCTCCTAATGATGATGAAGCAAGCACTTACCTTGCCGATGGCAAGTCCTTCATAATTCAATTTTCCTTCTTTTATAAAACTATAAAGCGGAGAACCAGGAACAGAATTAAAGTCACCACACATAATGATAGGGCAGAAGCTGCCATCTTTCTGATGGGCAACACTGGAAATCTCTGCCAGAAGCATGGCCAATTGGGTCAGCTTAATATCGCCTCGCCTTGGGTTATACAACAGATGTGTGTTAGCTACACAGACCACAGGAGAGGCAGCCCTCGGAACTCTGGGCTGCAAGAGTAACACCAATCCAACATTGTCTCTGTCCAACAGAGGAACATCACGGCGGTAGAATTCCACTGGGTTCACTGATAAGAGTGAAAACTTGGAATGTTTGAAGCAAATGGCACAGCCATCAGGTTTCCTTCCTGTCCGCATCTTGTATTCACAGTGATAACCTACGAGGAAGAAAGAAATTTAACACAGGACTGCCATATAAATATATATGGCAAAACACAGCTCTTCTAATATCTCTGTACAACGTTTATCAAAGTGTATTCTCCCAAGCATTAATAATGTAGGATGTTAAGTTTGAGATTGGGTCTAGGTCCTAGGAATGGGTCTCTTTACTGGTAGACTTCAGTTCTAAATATGCTAATGTGCATGATCATGCTCTCATTTCCATCCCAGTAAAAGTCGTGACAAAGACAGTAAGGCCTTATGATAATCTACACCGCCCCCTCCAGACCCCCTGACAGCCCATCTCTGACCTTTCTGCTTCTAACTCTTCCCAGCTTGCTCTACTTCACATACACCTCACCAGCTGCCTTCAGGCACTTCTATCTCGGCGTTTGCTTTGCTACTTCTGTTGTCTGAAAGGCTCTAGGTATGGCTTGTTCCTTCACCTCCTTCAAGTCTCTGCTCAAATGTTACCTTCTCTGATTGTTTAAAATTGAAATCTGACCCATTCTACTTTCCTGCTTTTCTCCAAAATTATCATTACTTAATGTGCTATTTAAGTATTTATTTGGTTTACTGTCAGCCTTTCTCCACCAGAATATAGGCTCCACAAGGACAGTGACTTCTTATCTATTTGGCTCACTGCTAGATCACCACAGCCTAGGATAGTGCATAGGATATAGCAGGCATTCAAAAAATATTTGCTGAGGAATGAATGCAAAGTAGGCAGCATTTCTTAAATAGATGAACTGTTTCTCGAAGTGTTCATTCATCAAACAAACTACCCATTTGTTACTGGTAGACACTGTTATAATGATGAACCAGACAGAATGGTCCCTGATATAGAACTCAGAAACTTCGAGGTCTAGTGGTGGGTAGAGCAACTCCTGGAAAGGAATCTATTAAGAGATTCTTACATACTTTTCTGTTTGAATTAAAATTATATATCAAGGGGCGCCTGGGTGGTACAGTCGGTTGAGCATCTGACTCTTGGTTTTGGCTCATGTCGTGATCTCAGGATTGTGGGATCGAGCCCCACAGCAGGCTCAGTGTGCAGCCTGCTTAAGAGTCTCTCTCCTTCTGCCCCTCCCCTCCAAAAGAAATAAATCTTAAACAAAATAAGAAAAAATAAAATTATATATCAACCCAAAAGTTCCCACTTAAAATATCTCAATCTTTTCCTGACCTTTTGAAATGGGTATTAAGCTTTTTCAAAATTAAGATTTTTTTTTTTTTTTAAGGATTTTATTTATTTGACAGAGAGAGACACAGCGAGAGAGGAACACAAGCGGGGGAGTGGGAGAGGGAGAAGCAAGCTTCCTGTGGAGCAGGAAGCCTGATACGGGGCTCGATCCCAGGACCCTGGGAGCATGACCTGAGCGGAAGGCAGACGCTCAATGACAGAGCCACCCAGGTGCCCCAAGATTTTTTTTGCCAGTATACACCACACACATTTTTGTTAGCACGTTATACTTTAACAACACACAAATCTTTCAAAGTAAATCCGGCTAAAATAAAAGTTACATTGTACCCAAAGATTCCAAACTTGGCCTGATCTCTGCTCCATAATGATCTTCTTGAACTTCTTGCAAACAAAGTACCTTGGAAGGAAAAAATGGCTTGAATTAAAACAGAGAGCAAATATGAATTTTCTGGTGCTTTCATCTTTAAAAACAGGCGTCTAATATTCTAAAAATCTAATGAAAGTTGAAATAAAAAGACACAATCCTTTTTCTTAAAACTATCAAATTAATATTTCTAGATTTGATCAGTCCCCAAAAACCTGGCCTTTAATTACATGAAGCTCTCTCTCTTACTATCCAAAACTGGTATTTCTCAAAAGAAGTATTTTAAATTTACATGTTGGGATATTTTTCCTGAATTACAATGTTCATTAGTACTAAATCCTTCTAGTCTTCTCTTAAGGTGATTTCTTTGAATGTATCTAGATTTTTATAGGAATGACCTACATTTCAAATCAACGGAAATACTTACTGAATATTTAATACATTGCCAGTCCCTGTCTCAGACTGACTGGTAAGCAGAACTTTTGGATCTTTTTTGAAAATTTAATGACTATTTATACCAATAATGATTATTTATACCAACTTTTTGGATTTTTTTTTGAAAATTTAATGATTAGCAAATGACTCTTTGGAAGTCATGATACATTGTTAAAAAATGTTCCATCACTGGGCGCCTGGGTGGCTCAGTTGGTTAAGCGACTGCCTTCGGCTCAGGTCATGATCCTGGAGTCCCGGGATGGAGTCCCGCATCGGGCTCCCTGCTCATCAGGGAGTCTGCTTCTCCCTCTGACCCTCTTCCCTCTCGTGCTCTCTATCTCTCATTCTCTCTCTCAAATAAATAAATAAAATTAAAAAAAAATGTTCCATCACTATATTTAAAACCACCTTCCCTTCTTACCCCACAAACAAAAGGGATAAAACCATTTAGTTCACAAATGAGCTTTTCTTATGTGAAGAATTTTGATGATATTCTGCACTTACATCTGCATCAAAGTGTTTAATTTCTTTCAGAATATTGGGAAACCTAAAACTCCAGTGTAAAACTGGCCGCCGGCAGTGTCTATAAAGATGTGAATTGTCTTCCAATAAATCTTGTGAAAGTATATTATAGGACATCACTGAAAAGTCAAACTTGTTATCACTGTCTTCACATTTGGGGTCAACATTTTTGTCTCCTAGGATCTTTGTCTTGTCTTTATTATGGTTACATATATATTCCCAATGTCGTTGTATTGTGCCTGTTAAAATATATTGAACAAAATATAGAGAATTAATGAAAAACAGACTAAATATTTTCCTGCATGTAAGTTTTTTCTTGCCTTTTAAAAATTCCCACAGGTAATGAACAGAATGTTTTCCCCCAGGAAATGGCAACATAGCACTAAGTAACAGATGTTGTCATCAAATTGATTATGAAGGCAGTAAAATGATATAATGACTGACCAACAGGTATAAAACAAGTTTAAAAGGATCTAGCAAGTCATTATGGAGACTGAGAGAGTATTAATAAAGCTAGGACTATATAGTTTCTCACCTACTTATGGTTAAGAAGTGGTTCTGCCAGACACGCTCAGCAACTTTATAACCATGATAACATACAGTTGACCACTGAACAATGCGGGGGGGGGGGGTGGAGGGGTGGAGGGGAGGGTTAAGGGCATTGTGCAATTGAAAATCCACATAAAACTTCTGACTCCTTCAAAACTTAACTACTAATAGCCTACTCTTGACTGGAAGCCTTACCAATAACATAAACAGTAGATTAACACATAACTTGTATGTTATATGTATTTTATATGGTATTCTTACAATAAAATAAGCTGAAAAGAAAATATTAAGAAAATCATAAAGAAAATACATTTACAGTACTGTACCGCACTTATCAAAAAAGTACACGTTTAAGTGGACCCACGCAGTTCGACTGCTGTTCAAGGGTCAACTATATCTGTATGTCACAGTTGGCTTTTCAATAAGATGATTTCACACCGTAGTTTATTTCCTATTAGTAAGATAAGATTACCAAATGATTAAGTTCTAGAAATAACTCATCTCAGAATTCTGGTTTAGACATGAATGAAGGGTGTATGATGGCAATATATGGAAGCAGTATTTAGTGGAACAATGCAGACAAAATGAACAAAGAAATCTTTTTAATGCACACCAAAGCAAAAGATAACATAGTTGTAGAATGCTAGTAAATGACAAGCGCTAATTGAAGAACCTAGCATGCAGCAACCACGAATGTGTGATAGTTTACACTCTGCAAAGATACATGTACCCTGACAGTGATGAAAAGAGAATCAAAAAGCATGAGATTTTGCAACTACAGGCAGTCCTTGACTTAGAAATGACCTACAACACACACACACAAATATACATACATACGCCCCTTTGATCTTGTCTCCCTCACCCCACCATGAAGGAGGATACTCTTACTGCCATGGAAGCCATGAAGAAAAATGCGGAACTTTTAGAGATTCTATGAGCTCAATAGAAGGGGAAAACAAGAAATGGGAAGAACTTGGGAAAACAGATTTGGAGATCGATTTTCAAGTATGGTTAAATTTACAGGAAAAACCTCAGTCTTAGAATATCTCCCTTTTCCTGTGTGAAGGTTTTCACTATACTGGATTACAATGCCTAAGATTCTACCAATTAAAAATTAAATTGAGGAAAAATAATTCTATACATACAGGAAAAAAGGACCAAAAGGAAAATATACCAGTATTTTTAAGAGCAGTTATCTGAGCAGAAGGATTGTGGGTGATTTTTCTAAATCTTCCACAATGATGATATATTCATAATCAGAGTATCAATATACTCCATGAGAATGCCAATAAAGTGAAATTTAAAAATGCCCTCTGGTAAACGAGTTTAATAAGATTGCTTTCCTCAAAATCTAAATGCTGATAGCAGCTGCACGGAGGGAGTAGACATTTTGACCAGAGGCTAGAAGAGAAAGATCATTTTTATGAATAGTGAGGTCTGGGTGGAACGGGGTATTGGAGACTTAACGATACCATGAAGGTACTAAGAACCCGAGGAGAAGGGTAAAGAAAAAAAGGTGGACAGAAGGAAAACCAAACGAAACAAAAGCCTTTCAGGATTACAGAACTTAGCCTGGAGCTTGTCCTATACTCAGGAAAGGGACAGAAACTATCCCCTTCTGTATCCTGCACTGAATATGGAGAATCCTACCTGCAAAGGCCAAGAACTACAGCTAATTGCACTGACTCTGCAGGACTACTCTGAGATCTGTAACAGTTTCCATGGGGGAAACAGAAACAATGGCTGACAACTGATTCTCAAGAACTAATTACCCAGAACACAATTCATTCATAAATTGGGGACTGTCTATGATGGTTTTAGCCACAAATCATAGTCTTCGTACGTATACGAGATGCAAAGGGCCCTAGTCATGCAAACAAAATGCAAGCTACCATCACAAAGCACTACCCTGGTGTCACCACCATAGTAAAATATGAAAGATGAAGGTCCAGAAAAGTTGTTCTTATTTTCTTGTAAAATATTTATATTTAAGGGCACATACATCATTGAGGTTGTATTGTCGGGACAAGCGTTTGTAAGCCAACTCTTTTTGCAATTCCATTTCTGAAGTAACTGAAACCATCAGATTACCTAATGAATAGAGTGGCTTTCAAACTTCTAGACTTTGTACAACTCTGGTATTACTTTTCATGTCATGACCATCAACTCCTGGTATACTGGAGCTGGGGTGATGGGGTAAATACATATTTTCTCCTGACCACATTTGTTTTTAATAAACATACAGAAATGTGTTTGAATGCTAGGGTTCCATGGAAGACAATTTGAAGACGCCTGACAGAGATGACAGTCTTTGGCCTTCATATACTTCACAACATAAATTCACACTACAAAAGCTTATATACCTTCCATGTCAGGAGGAACAAGGTGATCACAGCAGAGAAGACAGATGAATCAAAGAAAGTAAGCAATAGGCCTGATCAGGTTTTTAGGGTGCCTAATTAAAAAGTCATAATTGTGTCACACAAATCCTTCAAATGCCACTTTAAAGTGACAGGCAAGTTAGAAGGCTGTTCTCTTGATGGAAAAGTATTAGTGAATTATCGGAAGTCACAAATATGGCTTAACGAAGAACATTTTCCTTATTCACAACACCTAGGAAGAACGGACATATAAAGAGTCAGGTCGCAATCAAAGTTTATCAGTATGTAAATGTAATCCCCCATCCGTTAAAGGGAAAACCACCACGATTTTCTGAGTACCTACTATGAAGCCGACAGTGTATTAGGCACTTTGACATGTCTCATTTCATCCTCAACAGGCGTTCAAAGTGGGCATTATTTCACACTAGGAAACCAAGGAGCAGAGAGGTTCCATAACCTGGCCAAGTTCATACAATTAGTGGTGAAGCAGAATGAGAGCAGAGAGTGGTTCCTGAGCCCATGCCTGTCAGTACGCCACAGCTCCACCTGAGAGCACACCAGATTTACAAAACGCTAAACCAGAGAGCAGTGAGCTGACCTGATGAACAATGAATACGGGAAGGAAAAGCAATCTCATGTCTTCATACAGACCTAGATTTATAGATTATGACTGACTGTTCTTAGGAACCTAATTTTAATGCCTCTAACACCTTTCATTCGTTCAAACGAATATTTGTTGATGAACACATGCTGTGGTCAAGTATTATAAAAATAGATTTTCACTTTCAGTGCTTAAAATTTCTACTCTAATGTGTAGCAGAATTTCCACTTAAAAGATCACGAACTAATCTTCGAGCTAACCTAGCTCTGACTTCCAAGTGAGACTCACTTTGCGTGTTTTCCTTTGACAAACTTATGTGAGCTCCCTACACATTAACACCTACACAGTCTATTTCCAAATACCTTCAGAGGAATTATCTTCACTGAAAACCATAGCTCAGTAAGAAAGACAACTCGAAATTCTACTTAGATAATTCATATATACTTGGGGGAGGAGCAGGGCTGGCAGCACAAAGGGAGTCTCGTGAATTATTTGGCGTAAAAAGAATGACAAAACTAGAAATGATCAACATATTTAGAAAAAAATTGTTTCTCAAAGTTGAATAAGATGTCGTCCCCTTCTTAAAAGATAAAACTTCCCACAGTCTCTCAAGATTATATCAAAAGAACCCACTTTGAGAAATATCCAGAATAAGCTAAACTCTTATTCTGTGAGAAAATATCTTTCAATTATGATTGCACCTATTTATGAATATCCTTTTGTCTTACATAAAAAAGTTAGCATTAAACTGGCTGGCTCAATTGGTAGAGCATGCAACTCTTGATCTTGGGGTTGTTTGAGTCCCACATTGGGTGTGGAGATTACTTAAAAATAAAATCTTCAAAATAAATAAAAACATGAAATTTAATTTTTTAAATAGATATGTGAACTCCCAAGAACATATACCAATTTTAGGAAGTCTAAGGACCTCTGTTTTAAAAACAATGGATTTGATAATTATTCTTAAATTAAATTTAATGTTTTAATTTAGTCCTACATTCTTTCCCAACCTTATTCTCTCTCTCTATAGTTTCTTCTATATTTACTGCCAGAAATACACAATAAAAAATAAAAATAGATATAAATAAAGACTTAATTTTAAAAAATTACTTCCTTTTTCCTAACGGAAAACTACTGGCTGAAAATAAATACTAAACCCCTCCAAAATCTGGAGGAGGTTTTAAGGATTATTAGATAGTAAAGTTTCAGTAACTCTACGGCTTCTGTCTATTTCTGCACCAAGATAAACGTCACCTTTACCTTGGTGTTTTCTTCGTTTTGATGAAGGCTCATCTCCCTCAGAGTTCATGATGTAACTAGAGAGATGAATCAAAGAGGTCTGGCTCAGGTTGTCAGGTCTCCAGTTCCAGTACTGAAACGGAGTTCTAGACTCAAACAAACAAGGTGGTCTCCAATTTAGTGAAAAATGCCTACTACTGAAGTATGGGTAAGGAGCACGAGAATAATGTCCAGGCCACCTCATACAACTAGAAATATGTCTGTTCCAGCAACACCTTTGCAGATTCTCCCACGGTGTCGTCCAATCTCTGCCCAGACTCTTCTGGTGATGGGGTAACATGGGGTATCTAAAAGAAATAAATACACTCCTTGAGGTACCACTATTTGTTCATGCTATAGCACCCAAAATCCAAATCTGTTTCCTCAAGGGAAGATAATGTCTAATATTTAAAATTTGACTTCTAAATCATGAGGGATGGGGGGAGGGGAACAGCCATGATTTAATTATTAGTAGCAACAGTCTCAAAACTCTCCCTAAACACCTATGAATGGTATTCGAAATACTTAACATAGAATCCACCAGCCTCCCAAAATACCACACAAACTTCAAAAAGTCCTCAGTTCACCTGAGAGATTAATCAACCATCAAACTGATTTTCAGAGTAGCTTTCTAATATCTAATAAACTCTATGAATAAATAAAACCCACAGCAAACATAATACTCGATTCAATATGGAACACTTAAGCTGAGTACAATTAAAGCAAACCTCTCCTCCAACGTGGGTTTGGAGTAGAAACATGTTTCTGAGCAGTTTTTTACACAAAGATTACATCTTCCAAACATTTGTAGAGCTAAGAAAACAAAAACCTATCACAACTTCACAAAACTACCTCTCTGGCTAATCAGTAGGTGGATAATTTATTTTTCCGTCCTTTTTTATTTTTTTAAGGCATACTTCTCCTTGACAGTAATGAAATGGGATAGCGATTACTTATTAATAATTCACCAATACTTCAAACCCAACAGCACCAATGTACTGATCATCCAAAATGTCTCCAAAGTAGTGTTACCATTAACTTGAATAGATATGTTGCTCTCGGGCTCTCTTAAGAAACAATGCAACTTAAGCACCATCTTCTCACCATACTATTCTGGCAAGATTTTGGATTCAGAGGACTTCTAACCTTTCCCAGAATTCATTAAAGGTACACTTCCAAGATAGTGTTAATACTGTCCACTTCTACCACCGAAAGAAATTTTGCTTAAACTGTATTTACTGTTACTTGACTTTTATATATTCATTTTAAAGGCATTTAAATTTTTTATGATATATTTTTGTTGTTTATGCATTCTCAAATCGTTGTCTAAATTCAACTTAATTGTAAATCTTTAAAAGGCATGACATGGGCAGATTATTCTGCTTTGTGACAACTCTGAAAGCCTTAGAGATTTAGGTGCTTGCTCCATACCTTTTCTATCCTAATAGGCTACTGTATTGAAATCTAAAACTTGTGCTACAAAACTTATTCTCTATATTTGTAGTTACTTATATAGACATCTTTTTCTCAAGATGATGAGCTCCTTCAAGGCCAGAGCTTTCTTATTCATTCTCATCCCGGTCTCTCCCCCCACAAGTGCCTAGCACAGTGCCTGGCACACAGCTGGTACTCAGGAAAACTGTTGAACTGAATTGTCATCAAGCCCCGGAGTATAAATTAAAACCAGATCCCCATAACTTATATAATAATTAAGACAGTGTTGTGTTTCCCAGGTGCTGTACACCAGTCCATTTCACATGGTACACAATGAAACTTTTTGATTTTTCACCTCTAAGTATTTGTTAGAAAAAAACCATCATGAGTACGTCAAACCCAAGATTTCGAGGATACTGCTTAGGGCGACGCTAAGATAGGCAGCATTACTGAAGTGCCTTTCTAAAAAAAAAAGAGACAATTTCAAGAAAAAATGTAGTACACACAAGTGTGGAACGAGAATTTGGTAATAAACCGTAAAGTCTTGTATATAAATGACTGAAGTGGGCGAGACACTGACACCACAAACAAATCCCTGGGCGTGCGTGAGACGCGCGCGCCTCCCTCGGGGTCAGGCCGCCCCGGGACCTCTCCCCGCCGACGCTCAGCTCCAAGCGGGTGCTGAGGCCTGGGAGGAGGCCGGCGATCGGGGGGCTCGGGCTAGCTCCGGGGCAGGGCAGGGGAAGTGGGCCGGGACTCCAAGGCCCAGCCAGGTCGGAAAGGCACGAGCCCTGCCGGCGACCGATCGCCCCGGGCCCGGCCCGGACCCTGTCCGCCGAGCGCCCGCGCGCCGGGTTTACCTATCCCTCGGGGTCTCCGGAGGCTCGTCCCCGCGGCACCGCCGCCCGGACCCTCTTCCTCCTCCTTCCTCCCCCAGCCCGCCCCGCCCCGGGTTAACCCGGGCCAACCGCCCCCGCTCCTCCCTCCGGCCACCCAGCCCTACTGACCGGCCTCTCCCCACCACACAGCGGCCGTAGCCCCTCCTCACACAGCGCCACGCTTCCATCTTGCCCTCTGCGGGCGTCCAATTCCCAGGCCCGGGGCTCAACTTCAACCTCTACACCCGATCTGGCGGCCGAAAGCACCAGGGGCTCCCCATCACTAGACGTCGGGACTCTGGGCCCGGCTGCAAGGCATGCTGGGAGGCTCCGGCTCGCCGGCCGCCAAGTCCCCATCTTGCGCCGCGAAAGTCTCGGAATTGCTTCAACCCCGAATTGCGTCCAAGGAGCATGCGCACAGTGTGGGGAAGCCTGCGCAGCCATTTCGGAATAGGGCAAACAACCGACCTCTGTCTTAAAGAAACAAGAACTGAACTAAGGGCTGAACAGCTTTGTAAAGGCTTACGGGAGGGTACGGGGTGGTTGCGTGAGAGCTAAGAAGAAAAAAATATGTTTTATTGTATTTTTATGATATCCTTGGGAGATTCAAAAGGCGGATTCCCGAGGTGGGGAAATACCCTTGTCTGTGTTCCCGTAGAACTGTGCTACCAGGGATTTTTGCAGTTAATTTTGTGGGAACACAGCCGCAGGGGTCACTTTTAAGTGTATGTGTGTGTCCTGTGTGTCTTCTCAAATTTAGTATAGGACTCTAGATTACTGGAAAGCATTATTTAAGCGGAGACCCTTCCGAGAGGGACAGAGACAGAGAGAGAAACTGAGGAAGACGGAAGAATAAACTGGGGAAATGGGGAAAGGGTACTGGAAGGCAGAATCACTGCTTTTGTAGGCTCTTTGGGAGAGCAGCGGAGTAATTTATCGGGAAGGCTTTTTTTGTTCTCATATCTTAATGAGGAAATCAGATGCATTTGAAAAACATTCTCCCTCGGTATAAATAGAGTTGATTGCTGTCATTTGTGGTAGTTATGTTCTCTAAAGTTACTGCCAACTGAATTAGCAAATACTGAACCGTTGCCTCTAGTGGAAATATAGAGGTTCCCGTGAGCCTCTGGTCACATTTTAGTTGCCTAATCAATACATAACATGACATAACATAACATAACATAGCATAGCATAGCACTATAACTCAGGCATGAGTGAAGCTTATCTAACCCATGTATTTTCTCTGCAAGGCACATCACAGACGTCTTGTGCTTAGCAACACTAGACAGCACTTCAGAACTGCACTTGGGGGGCCATTTTAAACAGAATCACCAACAAAAAGCACAAAAACGTGAAAAACATGGTACTAAATAGACTGTGAAGAAGACACTTGTTTATAGTGTGGGAGCTGAAACAAGAAGGCAGGCTTCGTTTCCTTCAACCTCACCTGGGAACATGCAGGTTGGACAACCTCACCACTCTGCATTTGTCCATGAATAATTGCAAAAGCACTTGCGGGGGCACCTGGGTAGCCAGTCCGTTAAGCCACCGCTCTTGATTTGGGCTCAGATCACACTCTCAGGGTTGTGAAATCGAACCCCCCGTGGGCCTCCATGCTGAGTGTGGAGCCTGCTTAAGATTCCCTCTCTCGGGCACCTGGGTGGCTCCGTCGTTAAGCGTCTGCCTTCCGCTCAGGTCATGATCCCAGGGTCCTGGGATCGAGCCCCACATCGGGCTCCCTGCTCAGTGGGGAGCCTGCTTCTCCCTCTCCCACTCCCCTGCTTGTGTTCCCTCTCTCGCTGTGTCTCTCCCTGTAAAATAAATAAATAAAATCTTAAAAAAAAAAATAAGATTCCCTCTCTCTCTCAAAAAAAAAAAAAGGACTTGCAAGTATTGATTTTGGAGTTACAGATACATTTTAGTAAGTAGGCAAAAATCACAAATACATAATGCATGAATAGTGCTGGTCAGATGTATTTCTATTTTTTACAGCCCTATTTTCTGGTTGTACTCAAAATTTTGCAGTTTATTAAATGTATTGACTGGTATCTTGTATGACTTAACTCTGTGATAAGATTGTAAGTACCTTACGAGCAAGGACAATGACCCATTATTTTCAAAATTTACCTCACCTAGTGCTGTGCTAGGTACACAGTAGATTATAGATAAGGTATTTTTTGAATGGATGGTTAACACAGGACCAGAATTAGAGCAGATCTGTGAATGAACAGATACTTCTCCCTCTAGTACATGCTATGACCTCTGGTTTGTGATGTGTAGGAGAAACGTAGCACTTTGAAATAATAAAAAGATTAATGGATGTTAGAATGCTGTAGTTTGGAGGATTGTCTGATCCTAAAAGATATTCACCTTTATCTTGAATGACTGTTTTAGAATTCTGTAGTGATTAATATTAAATTGTCCAGAACTGATGGTAATTCAAATGATTATTATCTATGAACACGTGAATGAATTCTATTCAATGGGGGGAGAACTATCCTCTTCTGTAGAAAAGCCAGTTCTGCATCCATTTGCAAAGTCAATATTACTGATCTGTAAATTGCTTTTTGGATTCTCCTGGAACAGACTGTAACATCTCTCTGGTTCCTTTATTCAATAAGTTAAATAAAATCATTTTGTATAACTTTACTTTTTTTTTTAGAATTATCCTTTAACAGTTTTGCAATTCACACCAAGATGCCCAATGTATTCATCTGACAGAAACAGATGAACTTAAAAAAAAAAAAAAGAAACAGATGAACTTATGACCAAAGAGGTGTGCCTCATGGACTGCCAAGTCCAGGTATTTCTTTTCTTGCTCCCATGTGAATCTGAAGCACAACAGAATATTTTTAGTTAAATTTTTTTAAGTAGGCTCCATGCCCAGTGCAGAGCCCAAAGCAGGGCTCCAACTCACAACCCTGAGATCAAGACCCGAGCTGAGGGGTGCCTCAGCTGAGGGGCACCTCAGTTGGTTGAGTGTCTGCCTTCGGCTCAGGTCATGATCCTGGGATCCTGGCATTGAGTTGGGCTCCCTGCTCAGTGGGGAGTCTGCTTCTCCCTCTACCCCCTCTCCCCGCTTGTGATCTCTCTCTCTCTTTCACTCACACTCTCTCAAATAAATAAAATCTTAAAGAAAAAAAAGACCGGAGCTGAGATCAAGGGATGGATGCTCAACGACCGAGTCACCCAGACGCCCCTCAACAGAATTTTTTAAAATCTCTGTTTTCCTAATTTTAATTTTCTTCTCTACCAGTTTTGTGTTTTGGTTTGTACACTGACAATAGATTATGTCCCTCTAGTGGCAGCAGTAATCAGCAATTTGGTAATATGGTCTGACCATTGGTGATCTCTGTAATAGGATTAATGATTTCTAGAGATCTATTTTCTATTGAATGAGAGATAGCAGAAAGTCTGGTTTAATAGTCTTGTCTGTTTGTCTATTTTGAGCCCAAGAATTCTGTGCCCACTGGGAAAAACGGGTCTTTGGTATCTGGACTAGTGAGTTTTTGTGCTTCTGTGTTGACTCTTGACCCATGGCTGAAATTGTAGAATCAAAGCCATAAACTCGCCATATGTCTGTGTGTCTATGTGTCTGTTATTCATGGAGGCTTTATCTTTTATTATATGACTATGAGATGTCCTACATATGGAAGATATTAATAAGTTAAAGTTTATTTTATTAAAGGAGCTGTTTTCTGATTGGCTTATAGTGATAAATTAGCACTTCTAAATTTTTTTTTATTTGACAGAGAGAGACACAGCGAGAGAGGGAACACAAGCAAGGGGAGTGGGAGAGGGAGAAGCAGGCTTCCCGCTGAGCAGGGAGCCCGATGTGGGACTCGATCCCAGGACTCTGGGATCATGACCCAAGCCGAAGGCTTAATGACTGAGCCACCCAGGCGCCCCGCACTTCTAAAATTTTTTTAAAAGACTTTATTTTTAAGTAATCTTCTACACCCAATGTGGGACTCAAACCCACAACCCCAAGATCAAGAGTTGCATGCTCCACCAACTGAACCAGCCAGGTGCCCCAGCACTTCTATAAATTTAATTCCTAAAATTACCTGGAAAAAAAAAGAATTAGAAATACTTTAATTGTGATGTACTTAAAATAATATATTATTCTTATAGAAACCAATCAGAAATGTTTTAAGAATCAAAGTTTATATAATTAAGGTCAGTCTCTAGGGAGCAGGTGATTCCTTTCTTGAAATAGTCTAATGCTAACAAGATACGGGTAGACACTGTTGGATGTTTCAAAATACCGTCTCATCATAATTGCTCAGATAGCCAGGGATTGAGGCAGTGAAGAAGGATAGTCAAGAAAACCTCAGGGTCCAAGGTCTCTACTAAAGGGAAACCAAGTTTTTTGGACAAGCATACAGATATTCATCTGCTACTCAGGGGACTGCTTAAGAGCTCAAGATCTTGAATTGAGTGGGCTGGGATGTGAATAGCAAATATGGCAAAAAGTGTGAGTTAATAAACCTCATCCAGAGGGACTGGTGTTTCAAAGAAAGTGGGAGTGCTTGAAATCCCACATTTCTGTGATATGGGAACTTTCAAGAATTCTGTGTAGGAAAGGGCACAACTCTTTAATATCCAGACTGGTGAGTTTTTGTGTTTCTGTGTTTACTCTTGATCTATGAACATTGTTCTTCCTGCCTAAAACCAAAGTGGGTAAGACTGCCTCTCTCTTTCACTGAAACTGCCAAGGCTGAATTTGGAGCAGAGAGGAGAATGGAGAGATGCAATGGCATGAAGTCAGAGAGTGTCTCTCCTCCTGAGGAGTAAGTCACAAGTGGAGTCACTTTTCAGAGTGCAACAGAGGTACAATGAAGCTCCTGCAGTAATTAAGGACTGTGCAACTAGAAAGAGAGAAGGCTAGAGCTATAGAAATGTGGCAGAAGAGAAAATAATACTGAAAATACACATTTTGAACAACAGCAGAGAGACTTAGAATTATTTGAAAATTGTTTTTCAAATCCTTGGGCAGGGAAGTGACCATTTCAGTGTCTCTTCTGGGACATCCAGATTCGATCAGCCAACAAGGCAGAGCCAGAAGACAGAAGAAAAGTCTAGAACAGACTGAAACAGAAACATTTCACTTTGACACATCTAAAGAAGGCCTTCAACTAGTTTCCAGAGGACAGGAGGAGTCAACATTCCCATGGGGATTACAGAGGTCACTTGAAATAATGAGCACTGGGTGTTGTATGCAACTGATGAACCACTGAATTCCACCTCTGAAACTAATAATACAGTATATGTTAATTAAATTGAATTTACATAAATTTTTTTTTAAAAAAAGATCTACTTTGTATATATGGAATTGTTTTTGTTTATTCTGACTGGTAGTCTGTGTGTACTTTTCATTCTGAAGATTAATTTCTTTGTTCAATTCAGAAATGCTGACCCCATTATCTCTGTGAATTTTCTTTTTCCACCATTTCCTCTATTATCTTTTTCTGGAATTCCTATTAGATCACTATTAAAGCCTCTTTAATTGTTTTGTCTTCTGACTACTCTTAACCACTCCTGTCTGCCTCCTTCTCTTTCTTCTTTTCATCTTGTCTCTCTATGCTGAAGTCTGAGTGAATTCTCAGTTCTATTAATTTACTAAATTTTGGGCGCCTGGGTGGCTCAGTTGGTTGGGCGACTGCCTTCGGCTCAGGTCATGATCCTGGAGTCCCTGGGATCGAGTCCCGCATCGGGCTCCCTGCTCGGCGGGGAGTCTGCTCCTCCCTCTGACCCTCTTCCCTCTCGTGCTCTCTATCTCTCATTCTCTCTCTCTCAAATAAATAAATAAAATCTTTAAAAAAAAATAAAAAAAATAAAAAAATTTACTAAATTTTTTCTTCAACTGAGACGACTTTAGAGTGTATTTTGTCTGTTGAGTGTTTATTTCAATGACTATATTTTGTTCTTTCCAGGATTTCTAGTAGATGCTTTTCCACATCAACCTTTTTTATTTCTCCTTGCTTTTATAATTCTTTGTATTTTTTCTTTTAACTCTCTCAGAGAATACTAAACACGCTATTTAAAACTCATTTTCAGATCATTCTCTTATGTCCCTTTCATCTGGAATGAATTTATCTCCTCTCTTTTATTTTTTTAAAGATTTTATTTATTTATCTGACAGAGAGAGACACAGCGAGAGAAGGAACACAAGCAGGGGGAGTGGGAGAGGGAGAAGCAGGCCTCCCGCGGAGCAGGAAGCCTGATGTGGGGCTCAATCCCAGGACCCTGGGATCATGACCTAAGCCGAAGGCAGACGCTTAACGACTGAGCCACACAGGCGCCCCATCTCCTCTCTTTTAATCTTGTTGTTCACTGTTCTGAATATGAATTTCCTCATATGTTTTGGAATTTTGATATGCAGACATCCTGATTAGGAAATTTGTTTTTCCTTTCTTGCTATTTGTTAACTCTTAGTTGCCTCCATTTTTGCCCAAGGGACTCCCAGACTAGAATCAGGTCTTTTATTACTGGCTTAGTCTTGTCTGGTTATGTTATTAAGAGATATTACAGATCCAGTCTCTGCACTAGTGGACAGCTTGGCCCAGGTCCTAGATGTGGTACTGTGTCACCTTTCTCCTGCCTCCCTAAGCAATGGCTCTGGAAGCAGTCACTGCAGCCTTTTTCAACTTTTTTCATGGGTGAAGAAGCCCCTAGTTTTAGCAGTGAGCCTGAAACCATCCCTTGCCTTCCTTGGGAGGACTTTTGATCACTGTTCCCAGCAGGACAAAATTCCTAGATAGGGAGTCCAGCAGGCCTCAGCTTTGGTGTTCTGAGCCTCAGAGAGGTTTATATTGGTTCTGAGCATGATCACTGTTTTTTGTTTGTTTCTTAATTTCTCTTTTTATATTTTATGTCTCATTACTATGTGTATGGAACAGAGGATGTCCTCAAAGCAAGAACTTACAAGGTATCTTAGCTGGAAGTAAAAATATATTGCATTATATATTGCATTATGGTCCAGAAACAATTTGTTTATAAGTGCAAAGTCTGTGCCTCAAGAATTATGAGGACATTGAGACTCAATGTAACATAGGAAATGGGAAGACTCTCAAAGAGTCAAATAGACCTGGGTTTTAACACAGACCCTGACACCTTCCAGCAGTGGAATTAGCAAATATATTATCTCCTTGATAACAGTTATTTCACCTCTAAAATTGGGATAATAGTGCCTATGAAATATTGTGAAACTTAAATAAAATGGTAGCTGTGAAGTATCTGTTATAAGACACAGAGAGGAAGAAATGTTTTTTTTCCCATTTTACATCAACTTTGTAGGCAAAATAAACTTGAATGCATAAACTTGGTTGAGTAAACTAGCATATACTGAGTAGATAATACACATATAACAGAACTTTATGCAGACCCTTTGGGAAATAGTACCAAGGAAATTAAAAATAGAAGATAAAAATGTTATAAACTCAAAGGAAAAGTAGTGTGATTTAATAGGTAATAGAAATATCCATCTGAGGGGCACCTGGATGGCTCATCCGACTCTTGATTTCAGCTCAGATCATGATCTCAGGGCCCTGGGATTGAGCCCTGAGTCAGGCTCTGCGCTCAGCAGGAGTCTACTTGAGGATTCTCTCTCTCTCCCCCTTCCCCAGCTTGCCTGCACACGCGCGCGCGCTCTCTCTCTCAAATAAATAAATCCTTAAAAAAAAGAGAAATATCCACCTGATACTTTCAGATTTTTAAGCCAAGGATGTGTATGCTAATATATAATAACCCTATTTTGAGCTATTAATCGGTGTAAATTTCTCCTGCTTGTCAAGAAAGTTTGTGTCCTTGGGCGCCTGGGTGGCTCAGTCAGTTAAGCGACTGCCTCTGGCTCAGGTCATGATCCCGGGGTCCTGGGATCGAGCCCCACATCGGGCTCCCTGCTCAGCGGGGAGCCTGCTTCTCCCTCTCCCTCTGCCTGCCACTCCCCCTGCTTGTGCTTTCTCTCTGACAAATAAATAAATAAAATCTTAAAAAAAATTTGTAACCTTTGTTAATGAAAACTTCCTAACTAGTGAAGTTACATATACATATAGGTACATAACATTTACATATAAATATGGGGTATAAAAATGACTTTTACCCCTTTGCCCCTAAAAAACAATATTTGGCCACATGTGGATTTGCAAGGAAAAGCTAAAAAAAAAAAAAGATGTAAATCCAAATTTGAAATGTCTCTCAACTCCCACACATGTTCTTATACATCACTTTCAACCTCCAAATTCTGAAAAATGTTTCTGTATAGCCTATCAACTCTCTCAATAAAAATATCCCAGGTTGTCATGGTGACATAGTTCTTTCTCCTGCAGAACCTTGTAGTCTGGTGCAGTGGTTTCCTAATTCTTTATGGTTGTGGAATGTTTTCTTTTCTTTCATACCATTTCTCATTTTCTCAACCTAATGTTACATCTTAGCCTACTAGTGTGGTGGCAAACTAAAGATTTAATTGAAATAGGTCTTATAATAAGTAAATTAGCCTGGAAAGCTGATGGAATCCTCCAGGAGTATATGTTCTGCAGTAGTCGTTGATGAAAACATTACAGCACCCCAGCTCTTGCTAGAACTTGTTTCTTTCCTAATGTACCGGCTGATGAAATTAAGAATTCTTGATGTCCAGGCTTTTAAAACAGAGGTACAATTATAGGAATTTGGTAATCAGGTTATGAAATTCAGGTTAGCCTTTCTCTCTTCTCTACCCTAAACCCTTTCTTCTTCCCATCTCTTAGTCCTGAATGGGGGCTTTGCGGATTTGTGAGTCCCTATAGTGGAGAGATTTGTGGATGTTACGGAATCAAGCTCATCTCTGACAAATGATCTTGATGGCCTGGCTTGGTTTGTTTTAGGGCTCCTAGAGTTATCTTTCTGGGAAGGTATTAAGGAGTAAGAGCAGACCCCAGCTAGGGTTCCTTGGACACAGAGGAGAATGAAGAGACTGAGCAATGGAGTGGCTGCACATAAGAAAGAGCAAAAACATGCTCTGTGGTTGTTTGATACCTATTTGAAGAGATGAACCATGTTTTTTGTTTGTCTAAATAGATCAGTGGCTATTTGGTGGGGACTTTACCAAGTATTTTGACTCCACACATGCCCAAACTAGACATTTAGCTGGGAGGAGTCCTTTATGAAGGCTGACATCAAAGTGTAAGGTAGGTATTAACTTTTTTAAAATGCATTTTTAGTTCATAAACAGTTACCTTAAGACTGAGAAATTTGGGATCATGGATGTCAAAAAAAGATTTAAGGGAATCTTTGAGTTATTACAATATTTTATTTATTTTTTTTCTTTTCTTTAAAAATATTTATTTGAGAGAGCGAGAATGAGAGAGAGAGAGTACATGAGAGGGGGGAGGGTCAGAGGGAGAAGCAGGCTCCTCGCTGAGCAGAGAGCCTGATGCGGGACTCGATCCCTGGACTCCAGGATCATGACCTGAGCCGAAGGCAGTCGCTTAACCAACTGAGCCACCCAGGCACCCGAGTTATTACAATATTTTAAAAAATCTCCTAGAAACTGAAGAAAATCCTGTGACAAGGAAGCAAAAGTTTACCAAACCCTCAAGTTTCTTTGCTTTTGACTGAGCTTAATATGGGTACATTTATTTGTTCTTTCATCCCCTGAGAAGCTCAGATCAGTAGTTATTTGTCTGTGACTTTGGCAAAGAAGAAAACCAAACAATTGTAACTTAACATATTTTAATTGGCTTGGCAGGAAAAAAAATCTTTAGAGCTTTGGAATTCATGGATTTAGCAAATACCTCTTATCTTTAGGCCACTGCAGTAGATACTGGAGATACAAATACAAAGGAAAAAGAGCCTCTGCCTTTAAGGAGCTCACAGTGTAGTGGAATAAAAACATGTCAGCCTTAAATTAGCCTAAACAACATATCACTACTCTGTAATAGGTGTTATAGTAGAGATGTAGAACAGACATGTAGTAGCAGAGAGGAAAGAGCACCTAATTCTCCTTGAAAGGGAAATGGGGGGGCTGTGAAAGAGGGCTTCAGGGAGAAACTAGTCCTTGTGTGAGCTGATTCCAGAAGCCTGGTTGGAGGTGATGGGAGGTGGGGGTTTCAAAAGAAACAGCAGGCTGGAAGATCTGGAGGTGTGAAATAGCAAAGGGTTTGGCTGAAACCCAGAGAAATGAGATAACAGGTGAGCAGGGACTGGACATGATGAACCCAAAAATCATGACAGAAAAATCATGGTAACAAGACCCACAGAGGAATAACATAATGACATATTCTTCTTAAAGTGGATAATTTTAATGGGACTATGAAGGATGAATTGGAGGGAGCTAGGAAGACCAGGGTAGTTTTTATTTCTTTAAAGGTTTAAGAAACCTACTAACTGGGTACAACATACACACAAAATACATAATTCTTAAATGTTCAGCTTGATAAATGTTTTCAGGTGTATATATTTACGTAACTGCTAACCAGATCGTGAAATTTCCAGTGTCCCAGAAGAGTCTCTCATGTGCTTCTCAGAATACTCATTGTTTATCTTTCACCCCCCACCTCCACCCTCTGGGGATAGACAGTATTCTGACTTCTATCGCCATAGAATAGTTTTAGTTGTTCTTGGGTTTCATATGAATGGAATTGTAGAGTATGTACTCTTATGTCTGGTTTCTTTTGCTCAACATTGTTTGTGTACATTCATCCTTGGTGACACATGTAGCAGGAGTTCAGTCTTTCTAACTGCTGTATAAATTTCATAGTATGATTTTATACCACATTTAACATCCATTTTACTGATAATCGACACTTGGGTTCTGGCAAATTTTGGGATGTTCTGAATAATCTATAAATTTTCTTATGTGTGTCTTTTTTTACTGGATGTACCCACTTACTTTTCTTGGGTATATATAACCGGGAATGGAACACCTATTATCAGTATTTTTACCTTTAGTTATCCTGGGATGACTGTCTTTTAAGTGGACATTTGGGTTGTTTCCGTTTGGGAGCTATTATAAATAAAGCTGCTATAAATATTCACATGGAGGTCTTCATATGGATATGTGTATTCATTTCTCTTGGGTAAAATACCTAGGGGGTGAGATGGCTGGGATATAGAGTAAGTGTATGCTTAACTTCATAAGAAGCTGCCAAATTGTTTTCCAGCATGTCTGTATCATTTTGAATTCCCATGGGCAATTTATGGAAAAGTTTCAGTTGCTCCTGTCCCTGTCAACACTGGGCAGCATCAGTCTTTAAAATTTTAGCCATTGTTTTAGTTGGAAGATGATATCTCAATATAGTTTTTTTTTAAATATTTTATTTATTTATTTGACAGAGAGAGAGACAGCAAGAGAGGGAACACAAGCAGGGGGAGTGGGAGAGGGAGAAGCAGGCTTCCCGCGGAGCAGGGAGCCCGATGTGGGGCTCGATCCCAGGACCCTGGGATCATGACCTGAGCTGAAGGCAGATGCTTAACAACTGAGCCACCCAGGTGCCCTCAATGTAGTTTTTAAAAGTAATTAAGATAAAATTCATATAACATAAAACTCACCATTTTAACCATATAAGTATATAATTCAGTGGGTTTTAGACTATTTGCGAGGTTTTAATAATCATTACCACTAATTCCAGGACATTTCCATCACCCCTAAAAGAAACCCCATACCTCCCACTTTCCTCATCCCCTTTCTCCCTCTATGCCCTATTAACACTAATTTCCTTTTTGTCTTCACAGATTTTTCTATTCTGGACACTTCATATAAATGAACTTATGCAATATTCAGATTTTCTGTCTGGCTTCTTTCACATAGCATAATGTTTTCAAGGTTCATCCATGTTGTAGTATCAGTATTTCACTCCTTTTTATGGCTGAATAGTACTCCATTGCATTGGATAAACCATATTTTGTCTGTCTTTTCATCAGTTAATGGACACTTGGGTTCTTTCTACTTTTTGGCTATTATGTTTAATAATGCTGTTAACATTCATGTGCAAGTTTTGTGTGGACATATTTTCAGTTCTCTTGGGCATATAGTTAGGAGTGGAATTGCTGGGTCATATGGTAACTCTGTTTTAGTTTTTGAGAAATTGCAAAAATTTTTTCCACAGGAGCTGCATCATTTTAAATTCCCACCAGCAATGTATGAGGGTCAAGTTACTCCACATCTTCACTAATTCTTGTTATTGTCTACTTTTAAAAGCAGCACTCTGTATTAGTTTGCTAGGGCTAACATAACAAAGTACCACAGACTGGGTGGCTTGAACAATAGAAATTTATTTTTGTACAATTCTGGAGGCTAGAAGTACATCAAGGTGTTGGCAGAGTTAGTTTTTTTTTTTTAAGATTTTATTTATTTATTTGAGAGAGAGAGAATGAGAGACAGAGAACATGAGAGGGAAGAGGGTCAGAGAGAGAAGCAGACTCCCCGCTGAGCAGGGAGCCCGACGGGGGACTTGATCCCGGGACTCCAGGATCATGACCTGAGCCGAAGGCAGTCGCTTAACCAACTGAGCCACCCAGGTGCCCAGAGTTAGTTTCTTCTGAGGGCCTCTCTCCTTGGCTTGTAAATGGCCATCTCTCTGTGTCTTCAGTGGTTTTTCCTCTGTGTGTCTTTTTTTTTCCAAAAATTTATCCATTTATTTAAGAGCGAGTGAACATGTTCGAACATGGGACGGGGAGGGGCAAAGGGAGAGGGAGAAGGAGAAAAAGTCCCAAGCAGAAGGAGAAAAAGTCCCATGCTGAGCACAGAACCTGGCATGGGGCTCAATCCCATGACCCTGAGATCATGACCTGAGCTGAAACCAAGAGTGGGATACTCCCCTGACTGCACCACCAATGCACCCCTCCTCTGTGTGGTCTTAATCTCCTCATATGAAAACACGAATCATTTTAAATTAGGATCCACCCATTATCTCACTTTACCTTAATTGCCATGTTTTAAGGCCCTTCCTCCAAATAGAGTTACATTCTGAGGTAACAGAGGTTAGAACTTCAACATACGGATTTTGGGGAGGACACAATTCAACTCATATCACCATCCTAGTAGGTGTGAAATTTTATCTGATTGTGGTGTGTTTTTTTTTTAAAGACTTTATTTATTTGATAGAGAGAGACAGCGAGAGCAGGAACACAAGCAGGGGAGTGGGAGAGGGAGAAGCACGCCTCCCGCGGGGCGGGGAGCCCGATGCAGGACTCGATCCCAGGAACCTGGGATCATGGCCGGAGCCGAAGGCAGACGCCCAACGACTGAGCCACCCAGGCGCCCTGTGGTTTTTTTTTTTTTTAAGATTTTATTTATTTGAGAGAGACAGAATGAGTGAGAGAGAGCGCACATGAGAGGGGGTAGGGTCAGAGGGAGAAGCAGACTCCCTGCTGAGCAGGGAGCCAGATGTGGGACTCGATCCCGGGACTCCAGGATCATGACCTGAGCCGAAGGCAGTCGCTTAATCAACTGAGCCACCCAGGTGCCCCGTGACTGTGGTTTTGATATGCATTCCCTAATGACTAATGATGCATCATTTCATGTGCTTATTAGTCATTTGTGTATCTAATTTGAAGAAATGTGTATTCAGATCCTTTGTTTATTTTTTTTAATTTTTTATTGTTATGTTAATCATCATATATTACATCATTAGTTTTTGATGTAGTGTTCCATGATTCATTGTTTGTGCATAACACCCAGTGCTCCATGCAGAATGTGCCCTCTTTAATACCCATCACCAGGCTAACCCATCCCCCTACCCTCCTCCCCTCTAGAAACCTCAGTTTGTTTTGCAGAATCCATCTTTTCTCATGGTTCACCTCCCCCTCTGACTTACTCCCCTTCATTCTTCCCCTCCTGCTATCTTCTTCTTTTTCTTTTTTCTTAACATATCTTGCATTATTTGTTTCAGAAGTACAGATCTGTGATTCAACAGTCTTGCACAATTCACAGCGCTCACCATAGCACATACCCTACCCAATGTCAATCACCCAGCCACCCCATCCCTCCCACCCCCCACCACTCCAGTAACACTCAGTTTGTTTCCTGAGATTAAGAATTCCTCATATCAGTGAGGTCATATGATACATGTCTTTCTCTGATTGACTTATTTCACTCAGCTTAACACCCTCCAGTTCCATCCACGTCGTTGCAAATGGCAAGATCTCATTCCTTTTGATGGCTGCATAATATTCCATTGTGTATATATACCACTTCCTCTTTATCCATTCATCTGTCGACGGACATCTTGGCTCTTTCCACAGTTTGGCTACTGTGGACATTGCTGCTATAAACATTGGGGAGCACATACCCCTTCGGGTCCCTACATTTGTATCTTTGGGGTAAATACCCAGGAGTGCAATTGCTGGATCATATGGTAGCTCTATTTTCAACTGTTTGAGGAACCTCCACACTGTTTTCCAGAGGGGTTGCACCAGCTTGCATTCCCACCAACAGTTAGGAGGGTTCCCCTTTCTCCGCATCCCCGCCAACATCTGTCGTTTCCTGACTTGTTAATTTTAGCCATTCTGACAGATGTGAGGTGGTATCTCATTGAGGTTTTGATTTGGATTTCCCTGATGCCGAGCGATGTTGAACAATTTTTCATGTGCCTGTTGGCCATTTGGATGTCTTCTTTGGAAAAATGTCTGTTCATGTCTTCTGCCCATTTCTTGATTGGATTCTTTGTTCTTCGGGTGTTGAGTTTGATAAGTTCTTTATAGATTTTGGATACTAGCCCCTTATCTGATTTGTCATTTGCAAATATTTTCTCCCATTCTGTCGGTTGTCTTTTGGTTTTGTGGACTGTTTCTTTTGCTGTGCAAAAGCTTTTTATCTTGATGAAATCCCAATAGTTCATTTTTGCCCTGGCTTCCCTTGCCTTTGGCGATGTTTCTAGGAAGAAGTTGCTGTGGCTGAGGTAGAAGAGGCTGCTGCCTGTGTTCTCCTTTAGGATTTTGATGGACTCCTGTCTCACGTTTAGGTCTTTCAACCATTTGGAGTCTATTTTTGTGTGTGGTGTAAGGAAATGGTCCAGTTTCATTCTTCTGCATGTGGCTGTCCAATTTTCCCAACACCATTTGTTGAAGAGACTGTCTTTTTGCCATTGGACATTCTTTCCTGATTTGTCAAAGATGAGTTGACCATAGAGTTGAGGGTCCATTTCTGGGCTCTCTATTCTGTTCCATTGATCTATGTGTCTGTTTTTGTGCCAGTACCATACTGTCTTCATGACAGCTTTGTAATAGAGCTGGAGGTCCGGAATTGTGATGCCGCCACCTTTGCTTTTCTTTTTCAAGATTCCTCTGGCTATTTGGGGTCTCTTCTGGTTCCATACAAATTTTAGGATTATTTGTTCCATTTCTTTGGAAAAAGTGGATGGTATTTTGATGGGGATTGCATTGAATGTGTAGATTGCTCTAGGTAGCATTGACATCTTCACAATGTTGGTTCTCCCAATCCATGAGCATGGAACGTTTTTCCATTTCTTTGTGTCTTCTTCAATTTCTTTCCTGAGTATTTTATAGTTTTCTGAGTACAGATCCTTTGCCTCTTTGGTTAAATTTATTCCTAGGTATCTTATGGTTTGGGGTGCAATTGTAAATGGGATCGACTCCTTGATTTGTCTCTCTTCTGTCTTGTGGTTGGTATATAGGAATGCCACTGATTCCTGTGCATTGATTTTATATCCTGCTACTTTACTGAATTCCTGTATGAGTTCTAGCAGTTTTGGGGTGGAGTCTTTTGGGTTTTCCACCTACAGTATCATATCATCTGCAAAGAGTGAGAGTTTGACTTCCTCTTTGCCGATTTGGATGCCTTGGATTTCTTTTTGTTGTCTGATTGCTGTGGCTAGGACTTCTAGTACTGTGTTGAATAGCAGTGGTGATAGTGGACATCCCTGCCGCGTTCCTGACCTTAGGGGAAAAGCGCTCAGCCTTTCCCCATTGAGAATGATATTCGCTGTAGGTTTTTCATAGATGGCTTTTATGATATTGAGGTATGTACCCTCTATCCCTATACTCTGAAGAATTTGGATCAAGAAAGGATGCTGTACTTTGTCAAATGCTTTTTCTGCATCTATTGAGAGGATCATATGATTCTTGTTCTTTCTTTTGTTACTGTATTGTATCACGTTGATTGATTTGCGGATGTTGAACCAGCCTTGCAGCCCAGGGATAAATCCCACTTGGTCGTGGTGAATAATCCTTTTAATGTACTGTTGGATCCTACTGGCTAGTATTTTGGTGAGAATTTTTGCATCCATGTTCATCAAGGATATTGGTCTGTAATTCTCCTTTTTGATGGGGTCTTTGTCTGGTTTTGGGATCAAGGTAATGCTGGCCTCATAAAATGAGTTTGGAAGTTTTCTTTCCATTTCTATTTTTGGAACAGTTTCAGGAGAATAGGTATTAATTCTTCTTTAAGTGTCTGATAGAATTCCCCTGGGAAGCCATCTGGCCCTGGGCTTTTGTTTCTGGGGAGATTTTTGATGACTGCTTCAATTTCCTTAGTGGTTATAGGTCTGTTCAGGTTTTCTATTTCTTCCTGGTTCAATTTTGGTAGTTGATACATCTCTAGGAATGCACCCATTTCTTCCAGGTTATCTAATTTGCTGGCATAGAGTTGCTCATAATATGTTCTTATAATTGTTTGTATGTCTTTGGTGTTGTTTGTGATCTCTCCTCTTTCATTCATGATTTTGTTGATTTGGGTCATTTCTCTTTTCTTTTTGATCAGTCTGGCCAGGGGTTTATCAATCTTGTTAATTCTTTCAGAGAACCAGCTCCTAGTTTCGTTGATCTGTTCTACTGTTCTTTTGGTTTCTAGTCCATTGATTTCTGCTCTGATCTTTATTATTTCTCTTCTCCTGCTGGATTTAGGCTTTATTTGCTGTTCTTTCTCCAGCTCCTATAGGTGTAGGGTTAGGTTGTGTATTTGAGACCTTTCTTGTTTCTTGAGAAAGGCTTGTATTGCTATATACTTTCCTCTCAGGACTGCCTTTGCTGTATCCCAAAGATTTTGGACAGTTGTGTTTTCATTTTCATTTGTTTCTATGAATTTTTTTAATTCTTCTTTAATTTCCTGGTTGACCCATTCATTCTTTAGTAGGATGCTCTTTAGCCTCCATGTATTTGAGTTCTTTCCGACTTTCCTCTTGTGGTTGAGTTCTAGTTTCAAAGCATTGTGGTCTGAAAATAGGCAGGGAATGATCCCAATCTTTTGGTACCGGTTGAGACCTGATTTGTGACCTAGGATGTGATCAATTCTGGAGAATGTTCCTTGGGCACTAGAGAAGAATGTGTATTCCGCTGCTTTGGGATGGAATGTTCTGAATATGTCTGTGAAGTCCATTTGGTCCAGTGTGTCATTTAAAGTCTTTATTTCCTTGTTGATCTTTTGCTTAGATGATCTGTCCATTTCAGTCAGGGGGGTGTTAAAGTCCCCCACTATTATTGTATTGTTGTCAATGTGTTTCTTTGCTTTTGTTATTAATTGCCTTATATAATTGGCTGCTCCCATGTTTGGGGCATAGATACTTACAATTGTTAGATCTTCTTGTTGGATAGACCCTTTAAGTAGGATATAGTGTCCTTCCTCATCTCTTATTACAGTCTTTGTTTTAAAATCTAGTTTGTCTGATATAAGGATTGCCACCCCAGCTTTCTTTTGGTGTCCATTAGCATGGTAAATGGTTTTCCACCCCCTCACTTTCAATGTGGGGGTGTCTTTGGGTCTAAAATGAGTCTCTTGCAGACAGCATATGGATGGGTCTTGTTTTTTAATCCAATCTGATAGCCTGTGTCTTTTGATTGGGGCATTTAACCCATTTACATTCAGGGTAACTATTGAAAGGTATGAATTTAGTGCCATTGTATTGCCTGTAAGGTGACTGTTACTGTATGTTGTCTGTGTTCCCTTCTGATCTTTGCTGCTTTTAGGCTCTCTCTTTGCTTAGAGGACCCCTTTCAATATTTCTTGGAGAGCTGGTTTCGTGTTTGCAAATTCCTTTAGTTTTTGTTTGTTCTGGAAGCTTTTTATCTCTCCTTCTATTTTCAATGACAGCCTAGCTGGATATAGTATTCTTGGCTGCATATTTTTCTCATTTAGTGCTCTGAAAATATCTTGCCAGTCCTTTCTGGCCTGCCAGGTCTCTGTGGATAGGTCTGTTGCCAATCTAATGTTTCTACCATTGTAGGTTACATATCTCTTCTCCCGAGCTGCTTTCAGGATTTTCTCTTTGTTTCTGAGACTCGTAAGTTTTACTATTAGATGTCAGGTGTTGACCTATTATTATTGATTTTGAGAGGGGTTCTCTGTGCCTCCTGGATTTTGATGCCTGTTTCCTTCCTCACATTAGGGAAGTTCTCTGCTATTATTTGCTCCAATATACCTTCTGCCCGTCTCTCTCTCTCTCTCTCTTCTTCTTCTGGGATCCCAATTATTCTAATGTTGTTTCGTCTTATCGTATCACTTATCTCTCGAATTCTGCCCTCGTGATCCTGTAGTTGTTTCTCTGTCTTTTTCTCAGCCTCTTTATTTTCCATCATTTGGTCTTCTATATCACTGATTCTCTCTTCTGCCTCATTTATCCTAGCAGTTAGTGCCCCCATTTTTGATTGCACCTCATCAATAGCCTTTTTGATTTCGACCTGGTTAGATTTTAGTTCTTTTATTTCTCCAGAAAGCGTTTCTCTAATAACTTCCACGCTTTTTTCAAGCCCAGCTAGTATCTTTAAAGTCATGATTCTGAACTCTAGGTCCGACATCGTACTAATGTCCGTATTGAGTAGGTCCCTGGCTGACGGTACTACCTCTTGTTCTTTTTGCTGAGGTGATTTTTTTCGTCTTGTCATTTTGTCCAGAGGAGAATAGATGAATGAGAGAACAAAATGCTAACAGGTTTATAACGTCCCCAGCAAATATACTGTATACAAATCAGAAAAGACCTGAAACCAGGGCAAAAGAAAGGGAAAGAAAGAAAAAAGAAAGAGAAAAAAAAAAACAAAAAAGATAAAAACAAAAACAGAACAATACAAAAAAAGCAGAATATGATCAAATATGATCAGGCTAGTGCATAGATCAGTGCCACACACTAGATTTTGGGCGTATTTTGGTCTGTTAGAAAAAAGTGCCTCCTAAAATTTTAAAGGAAGAAAGACATATATGTACAAAATAAGGGTTGATACAATGAAGGGATGGAAGATGATTGGAAATATGAAAATTATAAAAGATTTTATAAAAGGACTTGATAAGAAGTTGTTTGAAAAAAGAAAGAAGAAGATTTAAGAAAAAAAAAGGAAAAAGGGAGAGAATGTGATCAGGCAGGAGACTAGAACAAAGCCATACACTAGTGATTTAGGGTATATTTTGATCTGTTAGAAGAAACTGTATCTCAAAATTTTAAAGAGAGAACAACTTATATATATATATATGTAAAAAATAAATTACCCAAAAATAAGGGTAACTACTATGAAGGGATAAAATATGACTCTAAAAATGAAAAATAAAAAATGTGTTTTTTTAAAAAAGGATTGATAAGATGTTGGTTGAAAAAGGGAAAAAGAAAAATAAAAAAAACAGTTAACAAAAATTAACTTTGATGAACTAATGAATCATGGTAAAAAAAAGCCATGAATTTTATGTGCAGTATTCCCGTAGCGCTGGAGTTCTCCCCTTCTCCTTGATCGGTAAACTTGGTCTTGGCTTGCTGGCTGTTCGTGCTGATCTTCTGGGGGAGGGGCCTGTTGCCGTGGTTTCCAAATGTCTTTGCCGGAGGCGGAATTGCCCCGCCCTTGTCGGTCCGGGCTAAGGAAGCTGCTCGGGTTTGCTCTCAGGAGCTTTTGTTCCCTTCAAGCTCTCAGTATAGCTTTGGAGGACCAGGGTGAAAATGGTGGCCTCCCAATCTCCACCCGGAGGAGCTGAGAACTCGGGGCCCCGCTCCTCAGTGCGCCCCCAGAGAAAAGCAGTCACTCCCGTCTCCCTGGTCTCCGGCCGCACTCCGTGCTCACCCGGCCTGTGACCCAGCGTTGCTATCTCTGGCACCCGACCCCGTGTGGAGTCTCCAAACCCAGCAAATCCCTGCGGTGCGTTCCTGCGCTGCTCCTCCCTGGGAAGGAAGGGGAGTCTCCCCAGCTCTGCCGCTCGTTGGGTCCCTGCTGGAGGAGCCGTGGCCCGACTGGGCTGCGGATCACAGTTTATGGCAACCCCGAGCTGAGAGCCCGCGCCTTGGCTCCGTCTCTGCAGCCGGCTTCCCCGCTCTGATACCTGGGAGCTCTGGCGCACTCAGGCACCCCCGGTCTTTCTGTGACCCCAAGGGTCCTGAGACCACACTGTCCCGGGAGGATTCTACCCCCTTCTTAGCCACTGCAGCGACGTCCCTCAGCCGAGCCAACTTCTAAAAGGTCCGATTTTGTGCTCTGCGGCTCTATCACTTGCCAGAAGCGGCCGGCGGAGGCCCCTCCCCTGCCATCTATCCTCCCGAATGTCGCCTGGGATTCACTTCTCCGCACATCCTACCTTCCAGTAAGTGGTCGCTTCTCTGTTCAGAGAGTTGTTGCTACTCTCCTCTTCGATCTCCTGTTGAGTTTGTAGGTGTTCAGAATGGTTTGATCCCTATTCAGCTGAATTCCTGAGACCAGACGAAATCTAGGTCTCCTACTCCTCTGCCATCTTGCTCCGCCTCCCCATTTATGTTTATCTTTATGACACTGCCATGATAACTATAGTTTTGTAGTAAGTTTTTATTTTTTTTTAAAGATTTTATTTATTTATTTGAGAGAGAGAGAGAGAGAGCGCGCGCGCACGAGATCCAAGAGGGTCAGAGGGAGAAGCAGACTCCCTGCTGAGCAGGGAGCCCGATGCGGGACTCGATCCCGGGACTCCAAGATCATGACCTGAGCCGAAGGCAGTCGCCCAACCAACTGAGCCACCCAGGCGCCCTGTAGTAAGTTTTTAAATCAGGAAGTGTGAGTCCTTCAACTTTGTTTTTTTAAGGTTGTTTTGGCTATTCAAAAGCTTTTGCATTTCACATGAATTTTAGGAACAGCTTGTCTATATCTGGGAAAAAAAGCAATTACAATTTTAACAGGGATTACATTGAATCTATAGTTTAATTTGTGGAGTATTGCCATATTAACAATATTCCAATCCATGAACATGGGATGTCTTTTATTTATTTAGGACTTCTTAAATTTCTCTCAGCATTGTTTTAGAGTTTTCAGTGTACAAGCCTTGCATTTCCTTGGTTAAATTTATCCCCAAATGTTTTATTTTAATGATATTATATATAGAATTATTTTCTTAATCTCATTTTCGTATTGTTCATCATTACCGTCTAGAAATAAAATTGATTTTTATATGTTGACCTTATATCCTGCAATTTTGCTGACTTGTTTATTAGCTCTAAGTTATTATTTTTTTTTTTTTTTGGTGTGTATTCTTTTTTTTTTAAAGATTTTATTTATTTATTTGAGAGAGAGAGAATGAGAGATTGAAAGCACAAGAGGGAAGAGGGCCAGAGGGAGAAGCAGACTCCCTGCTGAGCAGGGAGCCCGATGTGGGACTCGATCCCAGGACTCCACGATCATGACCTGAGCTGAAGGCAGTTGCTTAACCAATTAAGCCACCCAGGCGCCCCCTTTTGGTGTGTATTCTTTAGAATTTTCTAAATATGAGATCATGTCACCTGCAAATAAAGAGCTTTACTTCTGTCTTTATAATCTGGATGCTTTTAGTTTCTTATCTTGTCTAATTGCCCTGGCTAGAAATTCCAGTACAATGTAGAACGGATGTGGATAGAATATACTTCTTTGTCTTTTTACTGACTTTAGGGAGAAAGCTCTCAGTCTTTCACTATTGAATATGACATTAGGTATGAATTTTCCATCAATGTCCTTTGTCAGGTTGAGGAATTTAAATTCTCTTTCTAGTTTGTTCATGGAAGGATGTTGGATTTTGTCAAATACTTTTCTGCATTTATTGAAATAATCATGTGTTTTTTCCCTTTATTCCATTATTATGGTCCATCACATTGATTTATTTTCATATGTTAAACCTACCTTGCATTTTTGGGATTTATCCCATTTGGTCATGGTATTTAAAATTTTTTTTTAAAAGATTTTATTTATTTATTTGAGAGAGAGAATGAGATAGAGAGAGAGAGCATGAGAGGGGGTAGGGTCTGAGGGAGAAGCAGACTCACCGCTGAGCAGGGAGCCTGATGCGGGACTCGATCCCGGGACCCCAGGATCATGACCTGAGCCAAAGGCAGTCACTTAACCAACTGAGCCACCCAGGCGCCCAGGTCATGGTATTTAAAATTTTTCATATGCTGTGGGATTTGCTTTGCTAGCATTTAGTTGAAGATGTTTGCATATGTTCATAAGAGATATTGGTCTGCAGTTTCCTTTCTTGGGATGTCTTTCGCTTTGGTATCCAGATAATACTGGCCTCATAAAATGAGGTAGTAAGTATTCATCCATCTTTTACTTTTTGAATGAGTTTAAGAAACATTTGTGTTAATTCTTTTTTAAACATTTGGTAGAATTCACCAATGAAGCCATCTGATCCTGGGTTTTTATTTTGTTGAAGTTTTTAAATTACCGATTCAGTATCATTACTTATTATAAGTCTATTCAGATTTTTTCTTTCTTCTTGAGTCAGTTTTGGTTTTGGCTGTGGTCAGTTTAGATTAAGTTTTCTTTAGCAATTTGAACATATTTAAAATAACTGATTTATTAAAGATTTTATTTATTTGAGGGAGACAGAGACAGAGATAGAGAGAGAGAGCATGAGCAGGGTGGGGAGGGGCAGAGAGAGAGGGAGAAGCAGGCTTCCTGCTGAGCAGGGAGCCCAATGTGGAACTGAAGCCCGATGTGGGACTAGAGCCCAATGTGGGGCTCGATCCCAGGACTCCGGGATCATGACCTGAGGCAAAGGCAGATGCTCAACTGAATGAGCCATTCAGGTACCCCTAAAATAGCTGATTTAAATCTTTTTTTTTTTTAAAGATTTTATTTATTTATTTCACAGAGAGACACAGCAAGAGAGGGAACGCAAGCAGGGGGAGTGGGAGAGGGAGAAGCAGGCTTCCCACTGAGCAGGGAGCCCGACGTGGGGCTCAATCCCAGGACCCTGGGATCATGACCTGAGTCGAAGGCAGACACTTAACGACTGAGCCACCCAGGAGCCCCTGATTTAAATCTTTGTCTAGAAAGAACATTTGGATTTCCTCATAGACATGGTTTTTATTTTTATTGATTGCTTTTTTTCTCCTGTGTATGGGCCATACTTTCTTGTTTTTATTTTAAAGCAAACTCTACACCCAATGTGGGGCTTGAGCTCACAACCCTGAGATCAAGAATAGTATTCTCCACCGAGTGAGCATGCTAGGCATCAGCATGCCAGCTAAGCACCCCTAGGTTGCCTTATAATTTTTTGCTGAAAACTGGAATTTTGAATATTATAATGTTACAACTCTGGAAATCAGAGTCTCTTCCCTCCCCATAGTTCATTATTATACGCTATAGTTGTTGTTTGTTTAGGAACTGTGCTAATTTTGTAAAGTCTATTATTTGTTGTGTGTGGCCACTGAAGTCTCTGTTCTACTAGCTTAGTCAGCTAATGATTAAACACATTTTTTCTTAAATGCCTGGAAATAAAAAAAAAACTCCCAGTCTTTGTAGTGGGGCTATGTTTCTATGTTGGGGTATACCCTCAATACTCAGGAATTTACAACTCTGTCTTAGCTTTCTTTTCTTGCTTTTGCAAGGTCAGCCAGAAATGAGAACTTAGGGCATTCTTAGAGCATGTACACAGTTCCAGTTATGTGCATGATTTTCTAGATTCCCTGGAGCTTTTCAAGGCCCTTTTTCTCAAACCCTCTCATTCTCCAGCCTTTCCTCTCAAGCTTCTTGGGCAGTCTATTTGCTCAATAGCTATCATTTGCCTAGTGGCAAATGACTAAAACACTGGCCTATAAATGTTTTTGACAAATACCCCCTGGAGAGTGGCTTTACCACTGGGCCAAGTTAGCTGAGATAAAGACAAGCCTTTTGAGCCCATCACCCAGGGAGCCACTAGATGGGTCAAAAGAAGTAATTACTATTCTGTGAGAATCAGGCCTCTTTTGCTCCCTCTGGTACTGGTACCAGGAAAGTAGGCCATTATTTTCCAGAATACCCCTGAGTTGAAAAGTAGTGGATGGGACTATGTTAAGTTAAAATGTTAGAAAGCTTGGGACACCTGGGTGATCTTTGGGTTGTGAGTTTGAGCTCCACGTTGGGTGTAGAGATTACTTTAATAAATAAATAGACAAAAAAAAAAATGTTAGCTTGCTGTTCCTAGAGATTTAGCTGTTTTTCTTGAATAAGGCTCCCTGGGTTGCTGCAAGCTTTTGGTTAGTTTTCAGAGTTCCAAGAGTTGATTCTGAAAGTTTTTGCCAGCTTTTTTCATTGCTTATATGGAACAGTGGACTTTTTGAGTTCCTTACTCCACCATTTCCCCCATTGTGGTTTTAACAGCTATTTCCTTAAAGATGAAGGAGGTAAAAACATGTGCCTCTTTGCCCTCTGTGTATCATTTTTGCTGAAATGTACATTTAGTTCTCTTGCATATTAAAACAATTGAATTGGTTCTCTTTTACTATTGAATTGTAGAAGCTCTTTTTGTATTTTGGATACAAACCCATTATCAGATAAATGTTTTGTAAATATTTTCCCCAATCTGTGTCTTGTTTCCATTCCTTAATGATATCTTTCATAGTGAAGAAATTTTTAATTTTGATCAAGTCCAATTTATCAATTTTTTTCTTTTATAGTTCAGACTTTTTGTTTCCTAAGAATCATTTGTTTAATTCAAAGTTACAAAGATTCTTTTCTGTTTCCTTCTAGAACTTCTATAGTTTTAAGTTTTACATTTATGGCAATCATCCACATTAAGTTGCTATTTGTAATTGATGCAAGGTAATTGTTGAGGTCCTGTTATTCTTTCTTTCCTTTCTCTTTAATTTTGCATATGGATGTCCAAAAATCCCAGCATCTTTTGTTGAAAAACTATCCTTTCTCCCATTGAATTACATTGGTGTGTTGTCAAAATCAAATGGGTCATTTATGTATGGATTTATTTCTGAAGCCTTTATTCTGTTCACTGATCGATATGTTTATCCTTATGCCAATACCACACTATTTTGATAACTGTAGCTTTATAGTAAGTCTTAAAATCAGGCAGTGTGAGTTCTCCAAATGTTTTCTTTTTCAAAGTTGTTTTGGATGTTCTAGGTCTTTTGCTTCTCTGTCTAAATTTTAGAGTGAGCTTTTCAATTTCTACTAGAGAGACTGCTGAGATTTTTAACTGGGATTGCACTGAAGCTTTAGATCATTTTTAGGAGGTCTGACATATTAACAATACTGAATCTTCCAACCCATGAACACAGTATATTCTCTCCATTTATTTTGTTTTTCTCTTAATTTCATTTAGCAACATTTTCCATTTTCTGTGTAGTCTTGCACACATTTTGTTAAATTTAGCATAAAAGGTTTTGCCTTTGAGTTTTCCATTTTTTGTTGCCTTTGACTTTTCCTGTATTTACTTTGAATCCTGTGATTTTGCTAACTTTACTTATTAGTTCTATTAGTTTTTTGTGGATTCCTCAGGATTTTCTATGTAGTGATCATGGCCTTTGCAAATAAAGGCAAATTTATTTCTTCCTTTTCTAACTATATACCTTAATTTTTTTAAATTTTTTTATAGATTTTTAAAATTTATTTATTCATGAGAGACAGAGAGAGAGAGAGAGAGAGAGAGAGGCAGAGGGAGAAGCAGGCTCCCAAGGAGCAGGGAGCCCGATGCGGGACTCGATCCCAGGACCCTGGGATCATGACCTGAGCCGAAGGCAGACGCTTAACCATCTGAGCCACCCAGGCGCCCTATACCTTAATTTTTTTTTTTTAAAGATTTTATTTATCCATTTGTCAGAGAAAGAGAGAGAACACAAGCAGGGGGAGCAAAAGACAGAGGGAGAAGCAGGCTCCCTGCCAAGCAAGGAGCCTGATGCGGGACTCAATCCCAGGACCCTGGGATCATGACCTGAGCTGAAGGCAGACATTTAACTGACTGAGCCATCCAGGTGCCCCTATAGTATTCTTTTTTGAAATGTTTTTGTTTCAGGGTAAAGCTGACTTCACAAAATAAGTGGTAAATGTTCCCTGTCCTATTTTTGGATGAGTTTTGGTAGAATTGATATTCTCTTTTCCTTAAATGCTTAGTAGAATTCACCACTTAAGTTAATTTGACTTGGAGTTTTCTTTGTTTTGAATGAAGAATTCAAGTTCTTTGATAGAGATAGGGCTATTCAAGTTATCTTTTTATTCTTTTTTTAAAGATTTTATTTATTTATTTGACAGAGCGAGACACAGCAAGAGAGGGAACACAAGCAGGGGGAGAGGGAGAGGGAGAAGCAGGCTTCCCATTCAGCAGGGAGCCCGATGCGGGGCTCTATCCCAGGACCCTGGAGCCATGACCTGAGCCGAAGGCAGACACTTAACGACTGAGCCACCCAGGCGCCCCTCTCTTTTTATTCTTTAATGGACTTTGGTAGTTTGTGTCTTTTAATAAATTCATTCATTTCGGGCGCCTGGGTGGCTCAGATGGGTAAGCGTCTGCCTTCGGCTCAGGTCATGATCCCAGGGTCCTGGGATAGAGTCCCGCATCAGGCTCCCTGCTCCTTGGGAGCCTGCTTCTCCCTCTGCCTCTCTCTCTCTCTCTCTCTCTGTCTCTCATGAATAAATAAATAGTTTAAAAAAAAATAAATTCATTCATTTCATATAAGTCATCAAATTTATTAGCATATCGCTGTTTACATAAATCATTTTCCTTTTAATGACTATAGGATATGTTGTGATGTATTTTTTTTCATTCTTGATACCGATAATGTCTTTTTTCTCTTTTTTTAAAAAGATTTTTATTTATTTATTTGACAGAGAGAGAGAGAGAGAGAGAGCATAAGCAGAGGGAGCTGCAGGTAGAGGGAGAGGGAGAGGGAGAAGCAGGCTCCCCGCTGAGCAGAGAGTCTGATGTGGGGCTCGATCCCAGAACCCTGGGATCATGACCTGAGCTGAAGACAGATGCTTAACCGACTGAGCCACCCAGGTGCCCCCGTTTTTCTTTTTTCTTGAGCCCTTTGGCTAGAAGTTTATAAATTTTCTAGACTTTTCCCCTAAAGAATCAGATTTTGGTTTTATTGATTGTTCACCATTGCCTTTCTCTTTTCTATTTTAGGGTTCTTCTTCTCTATTTTTTTCTTCCTTATGCTATTTTTGGGTTTACATTAATTATCTTTTTAAAATTTCTTAGGGTGGAAGCTTAGATCATTGATTCATGACCTTCTTTTCTACTATAGGCCTTTAAAGGCTATAAATTTACCTCTAAACACTGTTTTAGCTGTGTTCCACAAATTTTCTGGTATGTTATGTTCCAATTTTATTCAATTCCAAATATTTTTAAAGCTCTGTTGTCATGGGTTTTAACCCATGTGTTTTTAGAATTATGTTATTTACTTTCTAAGAATTCATGAATTTTACAGGTACTTTTCTGTTATTAGCTTTTATTTAATTCCCAGAGGCCACAGAGTGCATATGACTTATAGTGGTCTTTTAAAATTTGTGACATTTATTTTATAGCCCAGGGTATGTTCTGACTTGATGAATGTCTTGTGTGCACTTGAAACAAATATTTTCTGCCACTATTGAGTGGAGTGTTCTGTAAATGTCAATCAGGTGGAGTTGGCTGATAGACTTTTCAGGTCTTCAAATCCTTACTAATTTATTATTTTATTATTTTTTTAAGATTTTATTTATTTATTTGACAGAGAGAGACAGCGAGAGCAGGAACACAAGCAGGGGGAGTGGGAGAGGGAGAAGCAGGCTTCCCGCTGAGCGGGGAGCCCTATGTGGGACTCGATCCCAGGACCCTGGGATCATGACCTGAGCCGAAGGCAGACGCTTAATGACTGAGCCACCCAGGTGCCCCCAAATCCTTACTAATTTATTTGTCTACTTGTTTTATTAATTACTGTAGAACAGACAGAACAATGGCTTTTGTTTTTTACACTTTTGTTATTAGGCACATGCACATTTAAAATTGTTATACCTTCTTGATTCATTGAACTCTTTGTTATTAAGTCTTATCTCTCTTTTCTTGGTAATATGTCTCCTTAAGTCTTACGAGTAGTGTTTTCATGGTATATCTTGTTCCATTCTTTTAGCTTTAATCAATGGCAGTTGCTGAATCAAACAAATTTGGAGAAAGTGGGAGAGAAAGTTACTAAGCATGATTCCCAGATACTTGGCTAATGTAACTAAGTGGAGAATAAAATCAGTCATTGAGATAGGAACAGGCTCATAAGGAAAATAAAAGTTCAGATTTTAATCTGTTCTGTTTTCAGTGGTAATTGGACATACAGGTAAAGATGTAGGTAACATGAGTCAAATTCTAGAAGAGAGATATGCCTGGGGATATAGATTTGTAAGTCAATGGGAATAAAGAAAAAAGGATCAAAGGCAAAATCCTGAACAGAAGGAACACTAAATCTTCCTAAAAGGAGGAGAAATCAGCAAAGGAGACTGAAAAGGAGTGTAAATGATTCAGAGTGTAAAATAAAAAGCAAAGAGAATGCTGACTCATATACTAAGGACATAGAGGAGTTCTGAAAAGATGGAAATGGTCAGAAATGTTCAAATTCTGAAAATATTGGTCATTAGAAATTTTTTCAAAGTAGTTTCATAGTAGGAATATAGTAGTGAAGGCAGATTGAAGTGAGTATGGTAATGAATGTATGATATTCATGAAGGTATAAATATGTGAATACTGATGCAGATTATTTTTAAAAAGATTTCTAATGTATTTATTTGAGAGAGAGAGAGAAAGCATGAGTGGGAAGGGGCAAAGGGAGAGGGACAAGCAGACTCCCTGCTGAGTGCAAAACCTGATGCAGGGCTTGATCCCAGTACCCTGAGATCATGACCTGAGCTGAAGTCAAATGCTTAACCAATTGAGCCACCCAGGCGCAACCGAGGCAGATTACTTAAAAAAAAAAAAAAAATAGGGCAATCTTGACAAGGAGGAGAAGGAGAAAGGAGGAGGAAAAAAGGCAACTGTGATGATGTCCTTTACCCTCAACTCAGCCTGGTAATTCCTATCTCTCTTTCAAGAGTCAAACATAGTTTCCCCTCTATCAGAAAACCCTCCATTCAGAATATGATGCACTCTACAGCACTCTATAAATACGTTTGTCATGGTACTTATAACGGTATGTTTTAATTATTGTTTTTTTCCTACTAGATAGTACTTGACAGCAGGGAATCTCTTTGTAACTCCAATGCCTAATTAGCATGATGTCTGGCACAAAGTATGTGAAATCAGGTTTCATAAATGAATGATAGATTCAGGCATATGCAGGTTGGGAAGAAGGAGTCAGTGGTGAGGAAGAGCTTAAAGGTACCGAAAGCAGAGTTTAGATGTCCCTGATGGAACAATGTCTTTAGGTCTGCCAAAGGGGATGAGTTTCAGCACACAGGCAGAGTGATCAGTTTTAAAAAATGAGGAAGGGATATGTCTACATCTCACACCAGAATAGGTATGTGAAATGAAGGTGTTTGTACTAAGGGCTCCTCCCTCCTTCACCTCCAAGAAGGGCGGGGACAAACGGTCGAGGGGCAACACTAAGAGGAACAGAGAACTGGGAAAAATGGCAAGGACTTGGAACGAATGTTACGGGAAATGTGAAATTACTGATCAAGGAGAGGTAAAGGAATTGCCAAACACGGGATAGCAACCAACTGAATGGGAAACTCTCTCTTCATAGTAGCTTTCAGAGGTCGTGTGATTTTTTAATTTTTCCCCAGTTAGACGCAGGTTCCAGCTTTTAGAATCCGAGGGGATGAATTTTAAGACTGATACAGGGTTGAGGGCTGTTGTGGAGGTCGAAAGGCAGGTGCACAGGTGGACGGGATTTGTCTTAGAAAGAAGAAACGGTTATGTCTGCCAGAGTTCAGATGTTGCTGTGGGTATTTAAAATGATGAGGCCGTGAGTAAGGAAGGAAAGAAGATGCCATCCCTTCACGACTCCATATAAGTTTGTACATGGGCTGGGCTGGGCGAGCGTGTGGAGCACCGAGGTCTCACCTGTGTGTCTTGGCTCCAACAGCGCTCATAACATCTAGAAGGTGTCGGAGCTAGCGCACAGAGACTTAGTGGAGTAGTCTCAGCTTCCGCAGTGACGAGAGTGCCGTGCCGCCACTTGATCCTTGTCCGTTTGCCAGGCCCACGCCGGGACGGGGGTCAGCTTCTAGCGAGGAGTCTCCCCTCCCCCAGGTCGCCGGCAGCGGCCTGACCCGGAAGCTTCTCTGCCGAGCCGGAAGCAGAGCCGCGCAGCGAAGGGCAGCCGTGGAGCCACCGCCCCCTCGCCGCTTCGCTGGTGTTTGGGGATCCCGGACCGCGGCGGCGCCGGGTTGCCCTGATGGTCCCCGCCCGGCGGCGGCGGCGGCAGAGGCGGCGGGAGGATGACCTCTTCCCGGGAGCGGGGTGCCGACCTGGCCCGTTTCTACACTGTCACCGAGCCCCAGCGACATCCAAGGGGCTACACGGTGTATAAGGTCACCGCCCGGGTGAGTATCGCGGTCGGTCGGGCGTAGAACCCAGAGTTGGGGCGTGAGGGACTAGGGTATGGACCCTGGTGTAGGGGTACCTGACCCTGGGTCAGAGCTTGGGGTGGGACTGGGTGCGTCCAGTGCCGGACATGCGTCGGAGGTGGGGACTTCTGGAAGACTGGGGTAGGGGCTGAGTGTTGAATGCTGGAGACTGTGCTATAGAAGGTCGCGGTAGTGCCTTCATTCCGGGGTGGGGCAGGCGTTGATGGTTTTAAATTGATGATTCAGACCCTATCCCAGTAGTACTTTCTCTTCTGAGGCTGAAATCAGCAGAAATGGTTTTGCTTGCTTCGCCGGGATAGTGTAGATCGAAAAACTAATTTATGTATTATTTAATTTATGTAATAAACGATATTTCTTTCCTTGATCATTTATACAGTGTCAGGTTTGTAGTGAGGCAGACAGACTCTTTGAGAAGGATGTCACCAGCCTAGACCCTCTGTGTTTGGCTGTCTTTTTGCCTGAGATTTTCATAATTTGCAGTAGTAAGAGACATAGGAGAAATTCTACTGGGAGTGTCTTGTGTGAGTTGTTTTGAGGGCATATTTAAAAGGTGTGAGGCTCCTTTACATTAACTAACCAGTTTTTAGTACCCACTTTGTTCATGTTTTATTGCTTTTGCCTTGAGTTTTAAAGAGAGTTTGCATCTCCCTTTTTGGAAAAGAACAACAAAAATAAGTCGGAATGTTTGTAACGTCTGTTTGTATGAGTATGTGTGTATATTAGGCATGTTGTACGTTATTACCCAACTGAATCCTAATTTTAATGATGAAGAAACTGAGGTTCAAGGAAGTTTCCTAACTTGACTAACTTTACATCATAAGGCAGGTGCACATTTAGGATTTGAGACCAGTTCTGCTTAACTCCAAGTTATATAAAAAGTTAAGAATTAATTTTATCATTGTCATTAGTTGTTAAAAAAGAGAGATACAGATAGTAGTAATAGTGCAACATATATTTGGAGGATGGCATAATCCTGTCTGTCGGAGAGCTCAGGAAGAATTTGAGAAGAACCTTAAAGGTGAGGTATATTTAGATAAACAGAATTTGGGGCGTGAAAGTGGTACATGCTTTATGGAAATGGCCCACAATTCAGTCATGTGAGAAGATAGGAGGAGCAAATTTGTTTAAAGATAAGACCAGGCCTTGTTATTGCAGAGGGTTATACAGAGAATTGAGTGAAATTTGTTACTCCCCCTGCTATGCAAGTAAGGTTGTTACATAGGTGGCGATGTTAGTTTCAGATTAAGAAATTTTTTCAGATTACAATTAAGGGACCCTTATTATACCACTCTTGAAACCTTTCTAGTTATTGGGCCCTTCAAAATCTAGACTTAGTTTCCTAATATTTTTTATGGAATTAGAACAATCTTCAATATACATAGTGTTCCCTTCATAGCACCCTAATTCATCCCTTATGCTTAATCTATTTACATGTCTGTGTCTCTTAGTAGATTTACAGTAGGTCTCTATCATTGGTATTTGTTTCCTTTTATATCACCTACGACAATGTATGGCACACAGTGTTGAAAAAATTGTTGAATGTTTTCTTTCCCATTCTAGGCAGCACACCCAATAAATGTTTAGTTCCAGGTGCTAAGTGCTATGAGGAATACAAGGCTGAAGAAAGCATGTACCTTTCTTTCAAGGATGCTACCAGTAGAAGAGAGGCTTAAAGAAGTGTAGTACAAGATGGAAATGTTAAATGTTGTAAGACTACAGAAAAGAGCTGTGGGATTTCAGAAGACAGGGAGATAACTCTGGCTCACGGGATCAGGGATAAGATAAATGGTGAAAGATGGCAAGAATCCAGACAGGTGGTGTAAAAGGAGAGGGCATTGTAGATAGAAGGGTGAATGGGAGGAATAGAGCCTATAAAGGCCTGAAGGTGTGCATGTGTGCGGATCTTGAATAGGAAACGCTGAGCATGATTATTACTTGTAGTCTTACTTCTTAGAAGGAAAGGTTAACCTAATTTACATCTCAAATATCTTTTCTTAAGCTGTGAACTAATTTTTATGACAACAGTTAACTTATGACAATGTAAATTAGAACACGAAGTAGCACATTGCCTTAGAAGTAACCAAAGTTATATAATATGCATGCTACATATTGCTGTGGTTATTTGAACTAGGAAGTTGCTTACACTGTCTTTTTTTCTCCTTGTAAATGGCTATTTCCTCATTTTTTTGTTTCTGTTACAGGGTTTGTTCTTTTAAATTTTTAAAAAAATATTTATTTATTTGACAGAGAGAGACACAGCGAGAGAGGGAACACAAGCAGGGGGAGTGGGAGAGGGAGAAGCAGACTTCCCACCCAACAGGGAGCCCGATGTGGGGCTCAATCCCAGGACCCTGGGATCATGACCCGAGGCGAAGGCAGATGCTTAACAACTGAACCACCCAGGCGCCCCTGTTTTTTTAATTTTAAGGCTTGAGGGTCAACATGGAGATATACTTTTAAAAAATAACTATGCTTACTATTACAAAACTAGTAAAATATTTATTATTTTTTGAGACTTGAGGAGAAAAACATCTTTCCTCAGGAGAATTAAGCAAGTAAGTAGCGCTCCCCTGAGAGAACTTCATGAGATAAAGATTAGGGATGTCTTCTCAGTGTTTCCTACTACTAATTTACTTCTAGCCTTAAGGAATAGTCCCTATATTCTTGACCTTTACAGCGTTCTTTATGCAGAAGTAGAATTAGAATCATGGGAAGTACCATTGTTAAATTTTAGCTAGCATAAGAGCACTCTCATCTTTTAAAAACTCCTTGATATTTTGTTTTGCAGTTCTCTGGAACCTAGCAGGCTTGGATAACCTTATGGCCAGTTACAGGCATGCTAACAGATTTCCTAGTTAAATTCTGTGTTATGAATTTTTATCTAGAGTAAGTATTTCTATTAAGAATTGGAAAATTCTTTTATAGATTTCCTTTAATTCTTAATTAAAGAAGATGCAGATAGAAAAGCCATTAGCAATGTTTTTGGTTGTTTCATCATGCTACATTTACAAAACTCATAATATAGATTTCTCTAACAACATTAAGTGAATGGTAATTCTTGCCTGTATACTTTCCATGAATATGGAAAGCAAAAGGTATGCTTTAGTTTTTATTTTTTTTAAAGGACAAGGAGAGCTTCATTATTTTTATTATTATTATTTTTTAAGATTTTATTTATTTATTTGACAGAGAGAGAGCGAGTGCGACAGCAGGAACACAAGCAGGGGGAGTGGGAGAGGGAGAAGCAGGTTTCCCGCTGAGCAGGGAGCCTCATGCGGGGCTCGATCCCATGACCCTGGGATCATGACCCGAGCCGAAGGCAGATGCTTAATCGACTGAGCCACCCAGGCGCGCCTGTATGCTTTAATTTTTAAATGGCAGTGTTGCCTTATGACTATATTTTGTTTATACTTTATGTACAACCAAGCTCATCAATTTTAAGTGTACAGTTTGACGAGTTGTGGCAAATGTGTATAGTTGTGTAACCACTGCCCTGGTCGTCACTGCAGAAGTTCCCTCGTGCTCCTTGGCATTCAGTTCCCCCTCCCTACCCCCTATTCCTAGGCAACCCCAGGTCAGTTTTCTGTCACTGTAGATTAGGTTGTATTTTCTAGATTTTGATATAAATGGAATCATACAGTATGCACTTTTGTTTTTTTGGTCTGGATTCTTAGCATGATTACTTGAGATTCATCTATGTTGTTGTGTGTTTTTATTCTCTTTTATTGCTGACCAGTATTTCTTTGTATGGTTATACTACAGTTAATCCATTCTGTTAATGAGCACTTGGATTGTTTCTGATTTTTGGCTAATATGAATATAGTTATCATGAACGTTTGTATAGAAGTCTTTGTATAGACATTTGCTTTCATTTTTCTTGATGGCATGCAGCCTTGTTTGCTGTAGCTTTATACTAACATCTTGAAATTCAGTTCTCTTTCTCAAAATTGTTTTTCGGAGGGGGAGACCAACCATGAGAGACGATGGACTCTGAAAAACAAACTGAGGGTTCTAGAGGGGAGGGGGGTGGGGGGATGGTTAGCCTGGTGATGGGTATTAAAAGAGGGCACGTTCTGCGTGGAGCACTGGGTGTTACGCACAAACAATGAATCATGGAACACTACATCCAAAACTAATGATGTAATGTATGGTGAATAACATAACAATAAAAAATTTAAAAAATTGTTTTGATTGTTTTAGATTGTTTGCATTTTTGTGTAAAGTTTAGAATCAGTTTGACAAATTCTACAGACATACCTACCCAGATTTTGATTGGCATTACATTGAGAATACAGATCAGCTTCTACAGAAGAAGATATCTTAGCAATATGGAATCTTCTGATCCATGAACATGTATCTTCCATTTATTTAGCTCTTTAAGCAATGTTTTCTAATTTTCAGTGTGCAAGTCTTGTGCATACTTAAAGCAATTTGGGTGTTTTTTCAAACTGAGAATACGTAAGTCCACATTTTATATGGCAAACGCTTATATGGTGCTTATATGAGTCAAGCACTGTTCTTTTCACTTTATATAAATCAAGCGCATTTTCTACAGCAGCCCACTGAGTAGCTGCTATTATTATTCTCACATTATCAATGAGGAAATTGAGGCACAGAGAGGTTAAGTAACTTGCTCAGGGTCACACGGCTAGCCAATGGTGGAGTCTAGATTTGAACACAGGTAGACTGGCCCCAGTCGCAGTGCTTTTATCCCAGTGCTGCTGTTGAATACCTATGTAAAACATATTTCTTTAGATGCTGTAGGGTGTATGTATGGGGCTGCCTATGTGTCCCCACAGGGCCTTACTGTAGTTTGGCAAAAGTGATAGATACATGGAGAATACAGTGGCTGTGATAATGTGAACAGAGGGGAGCAGGGAATGAATGGAAGAAATATTTAGCTTGAGTTGAGTCTGAAGATTGCCATTTCCAGGCCTTCAAATTGGAACACTATTTGTGTTGCTTGGAGGGAACCTGCATTCAATTCCTGACTGTATTCTTGCAGGGCCTTCTTGTGCGAGGGAAAGGAATTATTTGTAGTATGTTAGTACACTTTTCTCATATACCTTTATGTTAGATGCTGTTTCCTCTGTCTGGAATGCTCTTCTCTTTTATGTTGGTATCCCTGCTCATGTGAAGTGTCAGCTCCTGCCCTGTGTTTTCCAGGGAGCCTTTCTTACGTGTAGAACTCCATGTGGATTATATATCCCTCCTTTAGAGCCTTTATCATAATGTACTTGTTTTGCTTCCCTCTCTGAGGGCAGACTGCCTTTTTAACTTTGTATTCACGGTGCCTAGCACAGAGCTGGACGATAGGGATTTGAGAGAAGGCTGGAAAGAGGCAATATTTTTCTTTTTAAATGTTCCTTTTTAAATCGATATATAGTAAAATTGACTTCTTATATAATTATATGTATTTTTACACAATAGATTCAAATATCCACCATCATCATCAGGAAACAGAACAGTTCCATCATCCCCAAACACTCCTCATGCTGTCCCTTTTATATATTCTTCTCCCACCTCTTAGCTCCTTGGTGACCACTGATCTGCTCTCTACCACTCTACTTCTTTCTGAGAATGTTGTATAAATAGAATCATCCAGTATTTAACCTTCTGAAGACCGTCTTTTCTTCCCTTTTTTTATAGGATTGTTTTCTAAGTGTTGAATTGTCAGATTCTATATTCTGGATGTAAGTTTTTTTGTCAGATATATGATTATATATATTTTCTCCCAGTGTATAGCATATCTTTTCATTATCTTAACAGTGTCTTTCACAAAGCAAAAAGTTTTAATTTTGGTGAAGTCTCTCTCTTTTTTCTCGTATGAAGTGTGCTTTTAGTGTTGTATCTAAAAATTCTTTACTAACTTCAGGTCACAAATTTTTTCCCCCAATGTTTTGTTCTAGAAGATTTAGTGTTTTACATTTAACATTTAGCTCTATGGTCCATTTTGAGTTTATTTTTGTATAAGGTGTGAGGTTTAGACAGAACATGCATATGGTTGTTCGATTGCAACAAAACACTTTATTTAAGAGACTAGCTCTTTTTTTATTGAATTGTTTTTGCATCTCTGTCCAAAATCAGTCAGCAAATATATGTGTGGATCTGTTTCTGGATTCTCTGTTTTGTTTCATACCACACTGCCTTGATTATTGTAGGTTTATATTTATATTAAGTCTTAAAATTAGGTAGAATTCCTGCAACTTTATTCTTTTTCAAAATTGTTTTGACTGTCTAGTTCCTTTGCTTTTCTATATCAATTTTAGAATCAGGTTGGCTATATCTACAAGGAATCCTGATGGGATTTTGATTAGAATTCCATTAAATCTGTGGGTCAGTTTTGGGGAGAATTGACATCTTTACTCTGTTGAATCTGCAAATCTGCAAATGAACACACTATGTCTTGCCATTAATTTAGGTGTTCTTTGATTTTTTTCATCAACGTTTTCTAATTTTCAGTATACAGATTCTGGACATTATTGTTAGATATATTTCTCAGTATTTTGTCTTTTTGTAGCTACTCTGAATAGTATTAAAATTTGATTTTCAAGTTTTCGTTGCTGGTATAAAGACATTTGGGTTTATTATTTCTGTTGACTTATATCCTATGATCGTTCCAAGACTACTTACTAGTTTTAGGAGTTTTTGGTAGAGTTTTCATTTTTTTCTACATAGACAATACACCTTTGGCAAAGGGAATAGTTTTATTTCTTTTTGTTTTATTTCTTTTATTTCTTTTTGTTGTCTTACTGTTCTGCCTAGGACTTATAGTGCAGTGTTGAATAGAAGTGGTGAAAGTGAACGTCCTTGCCTTGTTCCTGATCTTAGGAGGAAAGCATTCAGTCTTTTTCTCTTCAGTATGATATTTACCGTGGAGTTTTTGTATGCCGAATGCAGCATATTTAATTTTTAGTTTTGATAGCTTTTTATTTTGAAAGTGATGCATATTCATAAACATTTCAAGTAATAATTTAAGCCACTATGAGGAAATAAGAGCCTCCTAAATTTTATTTTATTTATTTTTTATTAAAAGATTATTTATTTATTTTTTTATTAAAAGATTTTATTTATTTCTTTGACAGAGAGAGAGCACAAGCAGGGGAGCAGCAGTCAGAGGGAGAGGGGAGAAGCAGACTTTCTGCTGAGCAGGGAACCCGATGTGGGGGATCGATCCCAGGACCCTGGGATCATGACCTGAGCCAAAGGCAGATGCTTAATGACTGAGCCACCCAGGCACCCCAAGCCTGCTAAATTTTAAACCCTTAACTGCTTATATTATTACAAATGTCTAATGTTAAAGCAGTGAGAATTATTAGTTTTCGGTTGTTAAATCAGTAGCTCTATGAAGGTTTCTTGAAAAATGGTGTTGGCATACTCTGGAAATATTTTCAGCAAATGGAGTAGTCATGGGTGTAGGGAGGGAGATTAATTTGTTGAAAAATATATTTATGATTAAAAATTTTGAAAAATTATGGTTTGGCTCAGGCCATGATCCAGGGTCCTGGGATCAAGCCCCACATCAGGCTCCCTGCTCAGCGGGAAGCCTGCTTCTCCCTCTCGCACTCCCCCTGCTTGTGTTCCCTCTCTCGCCGTGTCTCTCTCTGTCAAATAAATAAATAAAAATCTTAAAAAAAATAAAAAATTCAAAAAAATAAATAAAAATCTTTAAAAAAAAGAAAAATCATGGTTCTTAGGTTGTTCAGTTTTTTCCCTAGCATCTTGTTTTATTCTACCTTTCCTTTGTTTTTCACTGTTAATACTGTTTAATAGAAAACTATCTCATGCGAAAAATGTTAGTAAGCAGGTTTTTTTTTTTTTTAAGATCTTATTTATTTATTTAGAGAGAATGTGAACAGGGGGAGGGGCAAAGGTAGAGGGAGAAAGAGAATCTCAAGTGGACTCCACACTGAGAGTGGAGCCTGAGGCGGGGCTCCATCTCACGATCCTGAGATCGTGACTGGAGCTGATATCAAGAGTTGGATGCTTAATCGACTGAGACACCCGGGCTCCTCTAGTAAGCAGGTTTCAAAAAATGTAAGCCAGTCCTGTTTTCATTGTGTGTATTGATAATTTATATGCTCAGATATTAAGATTTTGTGTTAAACTGCAAACTTTAACAATAATGATTTTGATTTTCCTTGAAATTAGATTGGAAAATAGTTTACCTTAGAGTTGGTATTATTTATATACCATTATAGTTGGTAAATTTAAAGTGAGAAATACAACTCAACATTTATTGAATGTCCAAAGGTAGCTTGCTGTTATAGTTTCTTTATTCTCTCTTTAGATTTTGGGATTTTGATGATGTAGAAAGCAATCATTCCTTTCAATATATCACTTTTGTAAAAACTTGTTAGAAAGTGGAATGTCTGAATTTTTTCCCATTGACTTATGTATCTTATATGGAAGTTCTTTCATTCCAGACTAAACAATGTTGTAAAATGTCTAATTAAATTGGTTTGTTCAGGTGCTGTCTCTTGGGTCCAGACTACCTGGCTGGCGGGTGATTAACCAACCCAAATATTCTTGCCAACCAGTGACAACCTGCAGCTCTGCAGGGAAAAGAGGGAAAGAGGAACTGAGAAGCAGGTGTTGGGGTAGGATGGAGGTTGAGTTTGGTAAGAGGACACTTGTCTCTGGGAGCTGGGCGCTTTGAGGTACCTATTCTTGCCAGAGGGGTTGTGTGTGGTGTGGTGTGTATGTATGAAATGCAGTTTAAAGGTGTCAGTATGTTTATAAGAAAGTATGGATTTTTTTGAAAGTCAAATGCCTGAAAGTCACGATTGTGTGCATTACATTGATGAATGTGCCATTTGGTTTACCTAATCACCACAATGGGAAATGTTCAGTGTAGTATAGCCTTACATTTTTGTATATCCAATTATTCTCATCCCACATTTGGGGAGTCCTATCTTTGAGAGATGAAGAGTGGGCATGTGTCCCCCCCATTTTTTCATGTTTATTTGTATCTTGACGCTTAGTTTTAAAAAAAATGTTACTTTTGTAAACCCTTTATCCTCTTAGCTCTATTACCAAACTAGTAGCTGAACAGCCATCAGAAGATTTGACTGTAATAAGTTGCTCATAAAAGTAGCTTCTTAAAATTATATTTAACTCATTTCTACTTGGTTCTAAAGGGACTAATTTTTGATCTTTTTTGTAAGCGGTATAATAGATTTGACTGATTTTTGTAGTTCTGTTTTCTAGGAGTTATCTTTCAATCTTATGAAGAAGACAGTTCTTTTGTGTGGGTCTGAGTGAAGAGAGTGACTTCGAATCATAATTATGATGGTAATTGGATAAATGAGTGTTTTAAACTTTTAAGGAAAGTTGGTAATACTTATTAAGGAGTAGATAAAATAAGTTAGCACTCTGAAAAGGATCTAGAGGACCTAATGACTGTATGATCTGTCGATTATTATGGGCCTGAGCTAGTCCAAGCTCTAACTTCAGGTCTTTTTTTTTTTTTTTTAAGATTTTATTTATTTATTTGTCAGAGAGAGAGAGAGCGCGCGTGCGAGTGTGCGCACAAGCAGGGAGAGCTGCAGGCTAAGGGAGAAGCGGGAGCTCCTGCTGAGCAAGGGGTCGGACTCGATCTCAGGACCCTGGGATCCTGACCTGAGCCAAAGGCAGACGCTTACTGACTGAGCCACCCAGGCGTCCCCTCAGGTCTTTGTTTTACAGATAGGAAAGAGGGCTCATTTTAAGGTTGCTTTCTCTTGGTTCATTACTAAACTGGCAAAAAAGCAGTTCATGGCTAGTACCAGAGCCTGTAATCAGACCCCTTTCTATTTAGCTCCTTCTCTTCTGCAAAGCACTTCTCAGCTGCTATTTTTTGGTCAACTTACATTTCTCTGTAAAAGACAAAATGGGTTTACCTAACAGGCATCAGGAATATTACTTGCATACTTGGAATTTTAATCTTATTTTATTTATTTTTTTATTCATGTGACACAGAGAGAGAGAGAGAGAGAGGAATATGAGCAGGGGAGAGAGGCAGAGGGAGAGGAAGAAGCAGACTCCCCGCTGAGCCAGGAGCCTGATATGGGCCTCGATCCCAGGACCCTGAGATCATGCCCTGAGCTGAAGGCAGACGCTCAACCATCTGAGCCACCCAGGCACCCTGGAATTTTAGTCTTTAGGAGGACCGATTTAGTAGTGTTCTGGAAGGAGTACTTTGGAATCATGGAGTTCTGAGATCCAGTCTTGCCTGTAACTGATTAATAGATTAATATTAGTATGTGACTGTATGCTCTTGGGCTTGGTTATCTCATCCTACCAGGCAGGGATTGTTGTGGTGATTGAAATGAGTAGAGGGACTTAATTTCTTAGCACAGTAAGAGATAGTGACCTTCACTGTAAGCCCTTATTTGTTTTCTCTCAATTCAGGAATCTGCTGTTGGCATTAATAGGGGCAGATGGACTACAAACATTGCAGCAGCATTTCCCAACTGTATTTCAAATTTAGTGGGTGTTGCATTAAATAAATAAAATAATAGCAGATAACATATGATAAAAATAAAAAGTTGGATAGATACTACATATTTTTCTTTTGGAGATTTACTATGCATGATAATGTATTAAAAAGCCTTGAGAAAAGGCCGCTGTAAAAAAAATGTCTCTTTTTTAAACAAAGTAAACTGAATTGGTCATTAAGCTCTTCCTTTGAGAGCACTAATTTAAAGAATATTGATATTCCATACAGCACGGTTTGTGAAGCACCTGCTTTAGGGGTAATAATTTGAAGATGACTTGGTGATAGGATTTCTCTATAACCAAGAGGCTCTACAAGATATATGTGTAGGTAATAGGTAAGGCTTACAGTGGAGGGCGCCTGGGTGGCTCAGTTGGTTAAGCGACTTGCCTTCGGCTCAGGTCATGATCCCGGAGTCCTGGGATCGAGTCCCGCATCGGGCTCCCGGCTCAGCGGGGAGCCTACTTCTCCCTCTGACCTTCTCCCCTCTCATGCTGTTTCTCTCTCTCTCTCTCTCTCAAATAAATAAATAAAATCTTTAAAAAAAAAAGGCTTACAGTGGACATTTATGAAATTTAGACAAAAGGAATCACTGCTTTAAATTCCATCTTTTGTGGCATTTATTGGCTGAATTTTATGACAAAATATTGAAATTCACCCCCCAAAAAGTTACTAAATGCTGGCTAGTAACCTGTATCAGAGGGAATTTACAGTGTGTGTGTTTTTTTTTTTAGAGTTGATATTACTTGTTGAGCTAATTGCTAAGAAAGTGTTATAAGTTATAAAAATCTGGGTCTGAGGGCCTCATTTTGTTCATTTTCATTATGATCGTATCTTTCTTCAGATTCTGATTGATATTCTTATTTTTCACCAACTTTAAATTCGTGCTGAAGAGAATTACATAGTAGAAAGAGTTGGACATTTGGTCTCAACCTGTGTGTATCCTAACTAACTAACCCTTTTGTGTTTTTTGATTTCCATCTCAGGGACATATTCTTAACTATTTAAATAAGATTATGCATGTGGGAATACTGAATCTCTTATAACGGGGCGCCAAGTGGTTGAACTTGCTAATATATTTTGCCAAGCGGTTATATTTTTATAATACAGTGGTGTAGAGATCAGACCCAGTGTATTTTCTGTTATAGTTCAGTATCTAGAAGTGGAGTAGGCCTTAATATTTGTTGAATGAATAAGTGAAAGAATAAATACAATCCAATGGTGACAGGGTTTGTGGAAGTAAGTAAACTCAATTGTTGCTGAAAATATTACAGATAATTTGAGGGATACAGTGTAGTACAGTGGAAAGAGCACTGGACCAGGAGTCAGAAATCTAAAGGTGAATAGTCATGTGATCTTATTCAAGTCTCTGGATCTTATTTCTTCAGTGGTAAAGAGGGAGACTCATAATAACCACTTCTGCCTAGTTCATAGGTTGTTGAGGGAATAAAGTGAATCGTTAATAAAATGCTTTGCAAATATAAGTGTACAAAATCAGATTTTTTCCCCCTCCATGCCTAGCTCAGTACCTTGAACAGTATTAGTATTAGCACCGGTATAGACTTTCTTTCTTAACACTGAAAAGGAGGCTAAGAAACAGAGTCTAGGGTTGATTCTTGGGATGCTCACAGATTGTTGGGGGGTAGGAGGAAGAGGAGCCTGCAAAAGAGCAGCGAAAGAACCAAGGAGGAAAGAGGAGAGAACCAGGAAAGTGCAGTCCTGAACTTTCTAGACCTGATTTCACTAAGCTTTGCTTATGCTCTTGGGGAAAGGGAGGAGTTAATACTTGGCAGATAGCTTTTGATTTAATTTTCTGAACTCCGCCCGAGTAAATCCCTCGCCCCTTCACATGCCAAGTTCTTGAGGGTGAAGAGAGGTTCTTGTAAGCTTGAATTAGAGTAAAGACCGTCACTTAGGTAGTTTAAGAATACTTAAACTTTGGTTTTCTGTATTTTCTATACTAACTATGAATAATTTATTATCATGAAGACATTAGAAGTCTTAAATCACTCAGCTGTTCTTGACAGCTTCAGGGATGCCACTGTGGTCTGGACAGTGAGCATCCAGTGTCAGGGAAAGGTCTGGGATGAAGTGTTTCCCAACCCGTTGCTTAGCACACTGCTGTTCTCTGAGATACTAAAATAAGTTTGGGAATACAGCCCTCCTCCTGTACTCTGCATTTCCTCCCCAACACCCCCCCCCACGCATATCACTAGACTGTGAACTCCAGTGAAGGTGTGAATGCAGGGGTTTTGTCTTACTCACCATTGTAGCAGCAGCATATAGAACTCTGTGAGCCACTCAGACTGTAAATGACAAATCATAATAAAATTGACTATTTCTGATAAGATGGGTTTTAAATTGTGGATATTGGGCACCGGGCCTGGTTTAGTCGGAAGAGTGGTGCGACTCTTCGTCTTGGGGTTTGTGGGTTTGAACCCCACATTGGGTGAAGAGATTACTAAAATAAATAAATAAACTTTAAGAAAGTGTGGATATTGTTAGGGGATGGCTAATTATATTTTGCTTATGCAGTATACATATATTTGATTTCCAGGAATGGCTTATCTGAAGAAAATCCAAAATGTGATACTTCTAATTGCACACCAATCAGAAATAATTTCTTTTGTCACAAAAGATCATTTGCATATGTAAAGAAAGATTATTTAAAATAGTAAGATATCTTCATATATTTACAAAGTGATTGAGTTGTAAATTATTAAATCTATTACTTTTCCATAAGAGAAAACTTGTAGAAAGTCAGGTACACCTGACTGAACCTTCTTGCCAGTGATCATATGTTGACTGTTTTTTGGTGGGCAGAATCTCTGTGGCTTGATTATCCCTGACTCTCTTTCATTAGCATATTTTACGAAAATTTAAGAAAGATTTTATAGTAGGCAAAATTAAATCATTAGTTATGTGAAAACACCATCATAGTTTTAGAAAGGTGGGTGTATGTTGGGGGGGTGCTACTAGGTGAAAATAATAGCTAAAATTCAGTATTTGAATAATTTTATGGTCATTAGTTAACTGTTCTAGCCTCTTACTCTAAATCTGTGTTCTCTAATACAGTAAGAATCAGTCATATGTGGTTATTTTTATTTAAATTTAATTACAATGAGATAAAATAAAAAATTCAGTTATTAATTGCAGTAGCCATGTTTCAGGTGCTCAGTAGCCATGTACATATATGTGGCCAGCCGCTACTGTGTTGAACAGTGCAGATAAGGAACATTTCTTTCCATGATCTAAGAAAGTTCTGTTGGATAACACTATTCTAAATTAATGAAAATTGCCAAGAGATTTCACCAAATTTATATATCCTGAAAGCTGGAGAATAGAGTGGCGAGAAATTGAAAACCTTTCCTCTCTGGAATTCTTAGGTGGGGGCCTCTCAAGGTAGTTAAATTCTCTAGTAAGGGAGAGAAGGAACTAATTTTTATTATGAAGTTCTTGCCATGTTCTGATTTGATGTCTGTCAGGGCCAGGCAGGGAGTATTATTCCCCATTTTATAGAGGAGGTCAAGCCTGTTGAGTGGATCATAATCTTCAGTTTACAGTTCTGTCACCAGTCAGCAAAGACTTCTTTCTTTTTCTCATCCATAGGCAACTATTTTAATATGTTGATGTATCTTTTTGTCTTTGCAAAATGCGTATTAGTGAAATTTACATTTACATAGATGGTATTATGTATCTAATGTGAGATTTCCCCACTCTCCAATGCTGTTTGATTTAAACACCCAGCCTTCTTCTTTTCATGTTTTGTGAGGAAATCTTTCTAAATGGTGTTAAACTTTTTGGCTTTTATAATTAGAGAAGTCTGAAATAATCCCCCTCTTTTTCTTTGCTCAGGGAATATTGATAGGATTATTTGTCCCTGAATGCTGTATGTGATTTTTGTAAGTTACTTTTCTTCACCCATTGGGTGGTCAGTGATTACTTCTCACAGGTATTGGTGTGCCTGAGTACTGTGGCTGCTTTTTTTTTTAATTGGAATTTTTATTGAGCTAACTGTAGATTCACGTATAGTTGTAAGGAATAATACAGAGCCATCCCTTGTATACATTGAATGGGCACAGCTGCTTTTTTTTGTTTCTACTTTATATGTAGGCTGGGAAGTGGGGTAGAAAAGCTTGTTAGAATTATGTCAAGTAAGAGTGAAGCCACCGCATTCTCTTATGAATGTAATGTATGAACTTTAGTGTGTGGGCTTTTTTTTAGCTGCTTCTTTCTTTCTTTCTTTCTTTCTTTCTTTCTTTTTCTTTCTTTCTTTTCTTTCTTTCTTTCTTTCTTTCTTTCTTTCTTTCTTTCTTTCTTTCTTTCTTTCTTCTTCTTCTTCCTCCTTCCTTCCTTCCTTCCTCCTTCCTTCCTTCCTTCCTTCCTTCTTCCCTTCCTTCTTTCCCTTCCTTTTCCCTTTCCCTTTCCCTTTCCCTTTCCTTCTTCCTTCCTTCCTTCCTTCCTTCCTTCCTCTTTTTTAAAAGATTTTATTTATTTATTTGTTAGAGAGATAGAGAGAGCCAGAGAGCACGAGAATTGCAGAGGGAAAGTAGAAGCAGGCTCCCCACTGAGCTGGGAGCCTGATGCGGTGGGGGGGGGGGCTTGATCCCAGGACCCTGGGATCATGACCTGAGCCGAAGGTAGCCGCCCAAGCGACTGAGCCACCCAGGCACCCCTTTAGCTGCCCTTTTTCTTAAAATTTTTAGCATGTGTTTCAGGTGGTGAAGTTATTATATAGCTGAGTTCTTTGTAAGTGATATAATATGGTATTTCTTTTCCTTTAAGCAAATTGAATTTCTCAGTCAAATACTGTTGAAATTAATTATACAGATGTGAAATCTTAAATTTTGGTAATGATGAGATATTTCTGTGTATGTTTTGTTTTAGGTTGTTTCACGAAGAAATCCAGAGGATGTCCAGGAGGTAACATGTTTATACATATGAAAATTTTATTTTATATATTTGACAAAAATTTAATTAAATGCTTTGTTGAGGAAACGGAATTGTTGGTATGTCTGTCTTCATATTTATGTGTTTGTCTGGACATGATCTTTAGCTCATAAAACAGTAGCTGAAGTTTCCTATTTCAGACCTATTAAGTATGTGTTAAGTTTTAGTAGGTGTTAAGTTATACAAGGAAGAATTTAAGGAATTATAGTGCTGTTTAATAATGTGATAATGTTTCTGAAAACTAACATTTGTAAGATTTTAGTATTAGTTAAGAGCTCTTATCTATTTCAAAATCATGATAACTTTAATAAAAAATGAGTATTTGGTAACTAATTTTAAAGATCATAATAAATTATGGGTTTCTGTCTACTTTCAATTTTATATTGAGTTGACATGTTGACACCTTGGAAAACTGCTTTGGGTGTAGATGTCTGTTTCTTTTTTAAATTTGTAGTTAGTTTTGTAGACTCTTTCTCTCTAAAATGATACCAGTTTGTGTGTTTTTGCTTAAAAATATGGAATTCTTTATTTGTAATTACTTTGTGCTTGTTATATACCTTTAGGAATCCTAACTGGGGAGCTTGCTTGTTTTAACATTTTTTGATTTACTTTCATTTTGGTACCTGCTCATTTACACCATATTAGAAGGACAGATGTTGGGGATTTTTTTTCTTACTAAAGTTTTTAAAAAAGACATTGTAAATTGGCAGTCTTGATTCTGTAACAGTTCCCCCCCCCCATTTGAATTTTAATGTCTTTAGATGGAGTAAGTATTTTCTAACAAGCCCCACTACTCCTTACTTAACAAACCTGGCTTGATTCATACATTTAAATTGTTTGGTGCAGGTTGGTTTGAGTAAGTGTGACATCAGGTTTAGACAATATTTGAACTTTTATACATTAGCATTTCTTGCTGTATTTGATTCAGTATTTGTTTTGAGTTCAATAAAACACAATTTAAAAAGATTTCATACTATTTTTCTTAGGTGTTTTAAGATATCTCACTTTTCCCCTCAATAACCAGGAAGAGAATATTGTACTATAGTTATTTTGGAAAAAAGGGTATACGTATTTCTATATCTATAGCCTTCCAAAATGGAAGTGAAAGTAATTTGCACCATTTTATTAAGTACTGTCTTTACTTAGTGTCAATTGGCTAGTATGGACTTTCTTTATAATTCTTCTAATTATGTTGAATTAATAATCAGTGCAATCTGTTCTGCTTTTGAAATTTTACAACTCTGTTAAAATTAAAGAAGGGTTGTGTTTCCTTTGAATACATTGTCTGATTGCTATGCTGTAGTTTGTAGCTTGATGTTCCCATTTTCCAGGGAGAATCCTGAGCCAGCCTATCCATGAACATACTCTCTGCCATTTCCTTAATCCTTTTTTGGGGAAAACTCTTTTATAATAACAACTGTTGGTGAACCATTCATCAGAAAACTCTTGTAAGTGTCCTTTAGTTAGATGATTGCATGGTCCTTTGTTAGACATGATATAAAATTTTTTAAAAATGTCTTCTGTCCTGCTGGCTTCTTGAAATATAGAATAACCTTGAAATTGTAACACTCTAGCTTCTCATGTATTTCATTCAAACATTGGAATTCTCATCTAGGAGAGAAATTTGCTACCTAGAGTTTGTTTCCATTTCCTTTCCTTTCAATTTCTCTCTCCTCTTAAGGGATTCATTTAGTTACTGCTTTAGAATTTAGTCAGGCTTCCCAAGCACTATTGAAGATTAGAAGACGTTATATTAATCTAACCAAATATAGGGCTAATAATATGCTATCCTTATAAAACTGGAGATGTTTTGTTGGTTTTCTTTTATAGATGTGTTTGCACACCTTGGTACATGCTACCAGGTAGCAGTGTTTTCTTCCTAATGCTGAAATACTCACATGGAGGAAATAATTTAAAATTATCCAGGATAGATTTCTTTTACAAAGTTTTATCCTTCAAAAATTCCCACTAAAGTTTTATTTATTAAGAGCAGCATGAGATGGGGCGCCTCAGTGGCTCAGTCGGTTAAGCATCTGACTTTGGCTCAGGTCATGATCTCAGGGTCCTGGGATCAAACCCCACATTGGGCTCCCTGCTCAGCGGAGAGCCTGCTTCTCTCTCTTCCTCTGCTGCTCCCCCTGCTTGTGCTCTCTTTCTCTCTGTCAAATAAATAAATAAAATCTTAAAGAAAAAAAAAAGCAGCATGGGAAACTCTGAGGGGGACAGCAACAGTTAATGTGGCCTCTCATTCAGTAGATTCTCTAGAGCATGAACACCTGCAGAAGGGTAAAGAAAGAACTAGAGATGTTGTGCCCTCCCTCCGGTATCTTTTTCAAAAAGTAACCTATGACTCTGTTTCTCTATAGGTAGTAGATTTCACTGGTGAAATTTGGGAAAAGGAGAAGAACTGAAATAGAACTTTCTATGTATCACGTCAGAAATCTGTTAAGTCATTCCATAAATAAAATAGTTTGATAAAAACCATTTGAAAACATTTAAAATGTGTCAAGGGAAAGAAAAGGCTCTTGAAAAGGGGAGAAAGAAAATCCGTAAGCAAGTATGGTAGTGGTGCTGGTTGCAAGAAAAGATGATTCAGCAATTTTAAAATACTATGTGAGAGGACAAATTGAATTGAATTGAGTGGTTTTGTTTATGGGATCTAAAGGTTTTTGCTATCATTAAGTGAAATTATCTGAAAAGAAAACATTTATGTAAAAATTATTTAAGGGAATGTTTTTAATGAAAGTTAAGCTTTTACTAAATTTGTAGTGTATATATATATGACTCACTGCATTAATATTTAATTGAGGAATTTTGTGCAAAGTAACTTTAATGAATAAGAAATTTCTGCAGGGGTGGGTTCAGTAGAACAGTAGTTGTTATACAGTTTTTTTTTTTTCGTAGTAGGAAAGAATTACTAGAGAAAATAATTTTTGCATGCATCTTTTGGGACTTTGTGTAGTCCAGTTATAAACATCAGTACTGCTAATGTAGTGGAAATGTGCTTTTGTTCACTTTTCCATTTTGAAGATTTCTAGAAATGTCCAAGGTTAAAAGGAGTACAAAGAAAAGGAGGCAGTAGATGGTACATTTTGTGATGCTTTGATTTCTTTCTTTTTTTTTTTTTAAAGATTTTATTTATTTATTTGACAGAGAGAGACACAGCAAGAGAGGGAACACAAGCAGGGGGAGTGGGAGAGGGAGAAGCAGGCCTCCCGCAGAGCGGGGAGCCCGATGTGGGGCTCGATCCCGGGACCCTGGGACCATGACCTGAGCTGAAGGCAGACGCTTAATGACTGAGCCACCCAGGCGCCCCGATTTCTTTCATTTCTTGAGGGTTTATATTTGCTTTTAGATATTTGGTTCTGTAGTTCTAGCGTTGAGAATAAGGAGGATGTGAGAGAATAAATCAGGCATGATGAAAAAAAGAGTCTCACCTTGGAGGCTCTAATTCTTACTCTGACAGACTATATGCTAGTTTATAGACAATGTTGTTATTATCATTATTGTGATTAAGTTACTAACTTTTGTCCCTTAAGTTACTCTGCCTTTATTTAAAAATGACCCTAATTAGAACAGAAATTTTATCTGCAGATTTGTTTCCATGAGCTACAGTCTTTTGAATAGCTCTCGTTTCTAGTTTATAATGGTTTTAAGGATGGCATTTATCTTATGTAAGGCTATTTTCGTAAGCCCATCACCCATTTCTGCCTTTGGCAGCGTGGTACCTCCACAATTTGATCTATTTTAAAAATATAAAAATAGCACTTTTTTTTCCCCATGACAGAATTATTTTCATGTATTGAAGTTAGAAATTACAGAGAAGCAAAAAATGTGAAAATTAAAATCACTTGTAATCTCACTGTCCTGAGACCATTTACTTTTCAAGTATTGGCTTGTCTTAGTTATTCATTCCTCTTGCTCTGTCTTTTACTGGGACTGTTGGTTCTTTACTATCAGCTTTTGTCTCATTCACTTCCATTTTAAAATAAAATCTTTTCTTCCATCCAGGTGGTCTGTCTCATGGCAAAACCAAGTTCTTAAATACCTACTTTGCACTTGGTTTCCTCTTCCTTACTTCTGGCTGACCTCTCAGTGTTAGGGCTCCCCATTGTTTTGTCCTCAGATTCCTCATCTTGTTAAAAATGCTGAGAAAGCTTTCCTGAGTGATTGCACACCTCTCTGCTGATAATTCCCAAATGAATACATCTTGCTTAGTTCTCTCTCTTGAACTCCATACCTGTGCCAAATATGTCTAAAATTGAGCTTTGTTCTTATCTTAAAAGTTTCCTCTCCCCATTTCTTCACCTTAGAGAATGGCACCACTATTTGTTGGTCTAATCACTACTTGCCTTCAGTATTCCTAAGATAATACCTTCCGTAGGTGCTCCTTTCTTAATACCCGTGGGCTTCCCTTGTCCGCATTTATCACACCGTCTTGTGACTTAGTTATCATGTTAGCTTCCTCCTGCCCACCAAGGGTCTGTGTTTCTCATTTCTTTATCCTTTGTGCTAACACAGAGCTTAGCACAGAGTAGGGACATGAAAATACTTGTTTTGGTGACTATTTTTGTTGTTGAGTAAATGAATAAAAGGAAACATCAAAAGGAAGCAGTTTAAATTAATTCATATGATAATCTGACTAGTCTCCCAGGATTATAACTATAGTAAAAACAAGAAGCTCATCATGGTAGAATTTTTTGATAGTATGATAAAGTTTAGTTAAGAATTTCTTACATCCAGAGAATAAAGTTTTTGACAAGAGTCTCTTAAATCTCACTTGATTACCTTCTTGGTCTAAGATTTGCTTATTATTAGCGTTCCGTTGTATTGAGTTTGTTAGAAGTGAGGTAATTAGGTTTTTTTTTTTTTTTAGAAGCAAAGACCCTAGTATACCAGGTAATGGAATTTAAAACTCAGTTTTATCCTATTTTTTGGAGACTGAGGGGCTGAATCAATGATATCAAAGTCATGTCAAATCTGTTTTCTTTATAAAGGTTTTTTTTTCCTAATTTAATCTGAATAAAGTTAAACAGTAATTCAAATTAATGGAGGTAAACTTTTACATGTTATATAATCTAGATGACGGTTATTTTCTGTTTTGAAATATACTAGTTCTAATGGTATTCTCTTCAGGATTCATCTTGCCTTAAATCCTTATTACTACTTTAAACTGAGATTTGTGAAATAAGATTTATGAAATGTAAAAGTTAAGGTTAATTACTACACAACCATTTCTTCAGTGTTATTTAGTTTATCCTTTAGGCAAATGCTTTGTAGGTACTTTATGTTTAAAAATTGTTTAGGGGACGCTTGGATGGCTCAGTTGGTTAAGCATCTGACTCTTGATTTCAGCGCAGGTCATGATCTCAGGGTCGTGAGATCAGTCCCTGCTCTGTGCTCAGCGTGGTCTGCTTGAGATTCTCTCTCCTTCCCCCCAACACATGTGCTCTCTCTCTCTCAATAAATAAATAAATCTTTTAAAAAAATTGTCTAAATTAGGTGGCTAAGTTGGTTAAGCCTCCAACTCTTGATTTCAGCTCAGGTCATGATCTCAGGGTTGTAAAACTGAGCCCTGCCTTGGGCTCTGTGCTGAGCCTGGAGCCTGCTTGGGATTCTCTCTCTTCCTTTCCCTCTGTCTGTCCCCCACCCCCGGGCTTGTTCGTGCCGTGCACTCTCTTTTTCTCTCAAAAAAATTGTCTTAACTATTTTGTGTTTATAAACATGCTTTTTTAAAGACAGAATATGTATTTTGATATCTAGCTCATTTCCAGGCTAATAGTAATTGAGTTTTGAAGAGGTTAAGTGACATTTTAGGTGGTATAGACCTTCTTTGTACCAGGTTGAATATTTTCCTAAGAAAACAGTACTTGTGTAAAATGAAATTTAAAAACCAAAACAGAAAAGTTAAAGAGTTGCTGCTTTATATTTTTAAATCAAATATTATTTAATCTCAGACAGTTAACCATATTGGTTAGAACATATATTTGTTTGCCTTTGCATGACAATTTTGGGCACTTTCATGAAAAGATTTTTTGTTGTTTAAATATCTGAACCTACATAGTGTCACTGTGAGAGACACATTTGATTTTTCTTTTCTTTTCTTTAGATAATCGTATGGAAGAGATACAGTGACTTTAAGAAACTACACAGAGAACTATGGCAAATTCACAAAAACTTATTCCGACATTCAGAATTGTTTCCTCCATTTGCTAAAGGAATAGTGTTTGGTAAGTGATTATTTTGAAATTTTGATTTTAAAAAGTGATGATTGGCTAATTGTGTGTGTATGCTGAACCCTGAAATACTGTACGATGAAGTCAGAAGCCCTTAGTAAGATGACTGATACCAGGCAGCAAGCACTTGTTGTTTTATCATGTTCCTGGTGTAGGCTTGTTAACTCTGATGGATTTACTCCTACCTTTTGTGAAACAACAGCACACCAACTTCAATTCCAGCCAGTCAAGCACATAAAACAAAACCAAACCAAACATGTAGGAACATAAGAAGAGATGATATTGAATTATTCTTATAGTTCTGAAATTTGGGAATTTTTAGAAGTTTATACTTTGTACATTTTTTCTAATACCTTCCTTAAAATGTGAACGGTTATGATTTGAGGCACCCAGCCAGGCCAGACACAGGTATTTTGGGGTGGTGGCTCTGGATATTTTATTGATTAACGACTTAGATTCATGACTTTGCAAAATTTTAACAGCAAACTGAGGCACAGAGCTTCCTAGTACCCTGCTCTTGTTGCTCTGCGCCGCCCGTGGTGTGTGTGTGTGGGGGGGTATGTCACCCTCTAGCAGGTTGTGGTGCCAGTTCCTGTCTGCAGCTCCCTGCTTACCAGTCCCGGCCTGCAGGTTCCTGTCCATCAGCTTTGGCTTTCCTACCATGGAACAGCTCTGACTGGGGTAACTCCGCTAACTTCTCGCATTCCATGTGCCCGAGCCACGCTGCATGCCTATCTGCCAGCCTTGGCCTGCCTTTACCCCAGAAAGTTGTTTCCTGTGGCTTTCTTAACATAGACATTGTGTACCCTAGGCCTTGTGTTACCTTGCTTGGGAGTGGGCTCCCAGCATTGTGATTCTCTCTTCTTGCTCGCCTGCCAGTCTGGTCCCATGTGAACTCTGGAGGGGTCTTTCTCAAAGCTTTCCTGGCAACTGTGGACTGGCTCTGGCCTAGGGAACCCAGCTAACTTCTCCCCCATTCAGTGGCTACAAACACATCTTCTCCAGGGAGATCCCAATCCCAACTTTGGGGGTGGGGTTCCCCCTTCCAGGTTGTTCCTTCCTTTGGTACTTTCCTTTACCCTGGGGTATTCTTTAGAATTAATAAGTTAACTGTTGTTTAATAGTCTTTATTTATATTAAGTTTTCCTTGTTCAAGTTACTATGTGGATTTGGTCTCTGGACTGAACCCTACTGATGTTCTCTTTGGTTGAGGAAGACTTTTGGATGATTTGAAATTATCCAATCTCCACCTGCTTGTAGTTTATGTGGAATAGTGATTTCTTCAGGCTGATTGCAGGACCACAGAACTCACTGAGCTTTACACCTTTCTTAGGATATTTTGCATATTTTACAAATCCTTGTAAAGATCTGGGGACAAGAAACAGATACATAATAGTATAGTAACATCAGTGGCATTTATGACAGAATGAAGTGTGGCCATCAAAAGCTTGTTGCTACAATTCTTTAATTTTAACAAATAATATTAACAATTTATGATATATAGTGATGTCTTGAAATACAAGTAATGTCAAGAGGTATCTTGGGTTCATAATTACAAAGGAAAGTATTTGTATTTCCTTAGGTGAAAAGCAATTGAGGGATGTGGACAACAGGTCAGTAGCAATAGAACCATTAGTTTTGATGGTACCATCAATTAATTTTGTTCGCCTCTGAAGCACTAAGGGATCCATAAACTCTTGTAAATCTTTGGTCGCTTTTGGCCTTTGAGCTCAGACATTCCATGGTATTCACGTTTCTGATGCCTTCTGTTCATTGTTATTAGCCAATATCTATGGTTCCTTACCTTTTTCCTTGATACTTTTTCTGATTAAAGTTGTAGTTGCTTTTTGCCATTAAACTACTGCCTTTTCTGATCATGATTCTGATCATGATTCTGCTGCTATTAATAGAGTCTTTTTTGATTAATACCAGTCCAGCTGTAATTATCTGGAAATTTATTTATTTATTTTTAAAGATTGTATTTATTTGACAGAGAGAGACACAGCGAGAGAGGGAACACAAGCAGGGGGAGTGGAAGAGGGAGAAGCAGGCTTCCCGCCGAGCAGGGAGCCCGATGTGGGGCTGGATCCCAGGACCCCGGGATCATGACCTGAGCCGAAGGCAGACATTTAATGACTGAGCCACCCAGGCGCCCCTTATCTGGAAATTTTATAAGCACACTAAATTCAAGAAACATTTTAAAAATAGGCATTATGGATATGATGATTCAGCCTCTGTCTTCTAAGAAACTTAGCTGAAGTGAGCATCATGATCTAGAAGTTCTGAAAGGGAAGTGCTTTAGGATGTGACATCCTTACTGTCAAGTTTTTAAGTTTTGTGGCACTCTACTTTTTTTGAGATTTTTTTAAAATTGAATATAGTTGACATATAATATGATAGGAGTTTCAGGCGTACAACACAGTGATTAAACATTTACATAGATTATGAAATCAATACAGTGAGGCTAGTTACCATCTGTCACCATACAAAGTTATTACAATATTATTGACTGTATTCCCTATGTTATACTTTACATCCCTGTGACTTACTTATTTTATAACTGGAAGTTTGTATCTCTTTATCCCCTTCACCCTAACCTCCCTCCCCTCTGGCAAGCACCATTTTGTTCTCTGTATCTATGAATCTTTTTCTGTTTTGTCTGTTCATTTGTTTCGTGTTTTTTAGATTCCACATATAAGTGAAATCGTGCTGTATTTGTCTTTCTCTGACTTATTTCACTTATCATAATGCCCTCTAGGTCCATCCGTGTTGTCACAGATAACAAGTTTTCATTCTTTTTTATGGCTGAGTGATACACTGTTGTGTGTGTGTATGTGTGTATGTGTGTATAGCACATCTTCTTTATCAATTCATCTATTAATAGACACTTAGGTGGCTTCCATATCTTGGCTATTGTAAATAATATTGAAATAAACATAGGGATGCATATATCTTTTTTAAATTATTGGTTTCATTTTCTTCAGATAAATACCCTGAAGTGGAATTGCTGGATCTTATGTTAGTTCTGTTTTTTTTTTTTTTTTTTTTTAAGATTTTATTTATTTGACAGAGAGAGCACAAGCAGAGGGAGAGAGGGAGAAGCAGACTCCCTGCTGAACAAGGGGCCCAATGTGGGACTAGATCCCAGGACCCTGGGATCATGGCCCCGGGCTGAAGGCAGCCGCTTAACCGACTGAGCCACCCAGGCATCCCTGGTAGTTCTGTTTCTGATGTTTTGGAGAACCCCCATTCTGTTTCCCACAGTGATTGCACCAATTTACATTTGCACCAAAAGTTGCAAGAGGATTCCCTTTTCTCTAAATCCTTGCCAACACTTGTTATTTCTTACCTTTTTGAGCCTACTCATTCTGACAGGTGTGGGGTGATATCTCATTGTGGTTTTGATTTGCAATTCCCTAATAATTAGTGATGTTGAGCATCTTTTCATGTGTCTGTTGGCTATCTGTATGTCTTCCTTGGAAATATGCTTATTCAGATCCTCTACCTACTTTTTAATTGGATTGTTTGTTTCTTTGGTGTTGAGTTGTGTGAGTTCTTTCTCTCCTTCGGATGTTAACCCCAGTGACACTCTATTTTAATTATGAAGATGCAAATAATTAAAATTCACCAATCTGAGGAGTTTTTTTTTTTTTTTAAGATTTTATTTATTGGCGCGTGTGTGAGGGCGGGGGGCGGGGGAGAAGCAGAGGGAGAGAGAGAAGCAGACTCCCCGTTGAGTGGGGAGCCCAATGCAGGGCTTGATCCCAGGACCCTGAAATCATGACCTGAGCCGAAGGCAGATACTTAACCAATCTGAGGAATTTTAAGAATCATGCTTCTAAGTGCACACCAAAAGGTGTTCTTTTATATTCTAAAAATAAGAAACTTCCCTCATACTTAACTGTCTTTTCCTCCCCCTTTCTCTCTTAGTCCTTAGCACGACTTTGTGATTAGAGACTGCTTTATTCTTACTTATGGTTGTATCTTCAGCATGTAGGACCATGCCCAACATATAAATGCTTAAAAAATAAGTTGAACAAAAAGTAAGAATGAGCAAAAATTTAAGAGACAGAGTAGTATAGGCAATGATATCTTTGAAAGTCAATCTCAAGGCAAAAATTAAAAAGCTTGGTTATACTCAGTATGGGGATATAGATACACAAGAGGAAGAGTATAAATTTGCATAGGTTTTGGAGGTCAATTTAAAATATAACTTTTCCTTAAAAAAAAAATGCCTTTTCCTAACAATTCTATTTTTAGTAAATTTTACTACACATCTATTCTCACATCTGCATAGGAAATATTCATCAATGATTATTAGACATTTTAGTCTCAGAAGTCTCCTTTGCACTCTTAAATTTTATTGAGCATCTCAAAGAACTGTTGATGTAGTTGTACCTTTTAAAATTTACCATATTTGAAATTTAAAAATAATATTGTGTTAAAAAATAAAAAGTATATTACATATTAGTATTTTTATGAAAAATAATTGTAAGAAGAGTGGTTTTAATTTACATTTGTGAATCTCTAATGCTGGGATTAAGAGAAAACAGCTAGATTTTCATATCTGTTTGTGGATCCAATCTGTGGTGATAGATTGTTTTGATTGAAGTATATGAAGAAAATTCAGCATTATAGAGATGATGTAGGGAGGAGTATTTTAACAGCTTTTCAGACAATTGAAGATAATCATCTTTGATACACCAAAACTTAGTAAGTGATAATTTCTTAAAAGTTTAGTTGCATTATGGAATCTGAAATCTTATAAACAAAGCTTTGGTACTTTGTTTTATTAAAATTCATTAGTCTGTCTTAAGTTTGAATGGATTTTTTTTTTTACGTATGCATGAGCTTGTAACATCATGCATTGGTCATGTGAAAAATATTCATTCCCCAGGTTATGCAGATCTTGCATATGTTGACCTATTTCATTATATAATATCAAAAAATGGTAAATATCATCTAAATGGTAATATCTAAATGGTAAATATCATCACAAATCTCTAAAAATAGTAAATATCATCACAGTTCTCTAAGTATTTTAAGTATTGGGAAGCTGTCAAGCTCAAGCTCACAGTGACTTGATGACTTGAATATCATTGCTGACAACAATGCAGTGGGTAGTTTTCCTTGAATTGTTGGGCTCACTTTGTTTGTTTATTTATTTTTTTTTGAGTAGGTTTCTGCCAGATACCCAAATCTGAATGGTTATAGTTTTTTTCCCACAGACTTTTGAAAAGAAATGGTCTCAAGGGTCAAAATTTAATAAAGTTAATAATTTTTATTGCTTCATCAAAGACATTCTGAAGTGAACCTGACATTTGAAATTTTTTTTTTAATATGAGTGAATGGCAGTCAGAAATATGGTGATTACTAGTAAGTATAGTTTGGTGCCATTGTCTTGATTCATGCTAAGAGGTTTGCACTTTTACTACCATTGCTTTTAGGTGATCAGTGCAGGTGTCAATGCAGTGGAAAATGCAACTACTGTCTTAGTATTATTATGAAAATGGTTTTGACCTTGATCCCTTGCAGGGCCCTCAGGGAGCCCTCAGAAGTCTGCAGATCACATTTTGAGAATGCACACACAAACAAATGTGTGCACACATGTGTACATACATATGGGTGTTCTTTGCAGCATTTTCAATAGAAGAAAACTGAACAGAAACTGAATTTTCTCATTATTTGATTGCATAGATACGCCATAATTTAGCCAATTAATAGAATTCTTTAGCTCTTTGAAATATACTGGTGTGGTAAGATATCCAAGCTATATTTTTAAGACACAAGAACAAATGTTGCACAGCAATGTTTAGTAAGCTCACATCTGTGTTTGAGTAGACATACATAATTGTGTGAAGATATATCCACACACATTTGTATAATGTATGTACCTTCTCTGGGTGTAGGAGGAGGGATGTTTTTACTTTTTATTTTATACCTTCTGTACTATGGAATTTAACAGTGTCCATGTATTTTTAACTTGAATATTGGGAGATACACAACCCAGCTTCTTAAACAGTAAGCTTGTCACTGGGTGAAAGGGAGTGGTTTCTAAAGTGGTTGAGATTTGTAGCTATTATTGATATTGCTAATGGATTATCTTCAACTTTTCTCCACATCCTTACATATAATAGAATGAAAGTTTCTTATTAATCTTGATAAGTAAGCAGTTTATCTCTCTCAGTAAATGGTACAGTCCATTTGTAATACTTGATAACTGCGGTGAACCCTGCAGGCTGCAGCTGTGCCTGTGTGGAGGGACTTGATGGTTCATCATCTGTCTTTTTAACTGCTCTCACATTTTTAGTATGTGAACCTCAGCAGCAAAAGAGAATCCTATTGTAATTGACACAACCATCAAAAATGTAGTTACTAGTCTAGTGGGGTAGTGAAAAGAACATGCCTTTTGGAATCTGATGGCTTTAGGCCCAAATCCTCTATCCGTGATTTACCAGCAGTGTGATCTTGTACAAATTAACATCTGAGTCTATTTTCTTATTAAGATATGGATAGTACCTTCCTGTTCTATGGATTACATCCGCAGTGTGTCTATCTCAGTGCTCAGCACATACCCGCTACCATCAGCTATCCGCTGTTGCTCAGTTACCGCTAATGTATCGTACCCTTGTGTCTCCGAATTCAGCGTTGCACTGCTTCACTGTGAATTTTCTTGTTAGCCTTGCAGACTTTTCAAATGTCTCCTCTTCAAGGAGGTTTTCTCTGTTTCCTTTAGGCTGAGTTTGTTGTTTTCCCCTTCAGTTTTACATCTTACCAGTAGAGCACCTAACTTACGTTTTTCCAATTGTTTTTTTAATTTGCAAAATTTTTAAGTTTACAGAAAAACAACACAAAAGAATAGTGCGGTAAATACTTTTATATCTTTGGCCCAAGTTCACTGATTGTTAACAGTTTGCTGGATTTTTTATAACTCTATGTATCTCTCATTTTCTTTCTGAACCATTTGAGAATAAGTTGCAAATATTGTGACACTTCACTCCTGTGCTTCATATTTTCCCTATAATCACAATTCCATATCACACTCAAGAAACTTAACCCTGATAAAATAATATTATCAAATATGCAGTCCATACTCATATTTCCTCAGTAGTTCTAAAAATGTCCTTTTTAGGTTTGTTTGTTTTTGGATCTAGGATCATGCCTCTAGGTTAATCTAGAGTATTCCTTATGCATTTTTTTTGTCTTTCATGACAATGACATTTTTAAAGTGTATAAGACAGTTTTGTAGGTTTCAAAGTCTCCACCTGTCTGATTGCCTTTTCAGGATTAGATCATTGTTTTGTTTGTTTTGTTAGATCTGTTATCACACTTTGCTTTCCTATGAGAAAGAGAAAAGCAGTTTCTGATAGCTAAGAAAGAAGTGGCCTTGCACTACCTATTTGTTAGACCTTGGTCTTTCCTAGAGTTGGCCTGGCATTCACGTCTAGGCTGTGTTATTCTCCTGTTTGAATGTAAGCGGTTTCACAGAACAGGAACATTAGGCAAGGCCACTGTGTGTCCTTGGATCAAGACAAAAACATGACCACTCTGAAATCATGTCTGAGCACAGACAAAAACATGAGCGTTGTTAAAGTCACAAAAATGATCAAGCATATCTTCATCTTGGCCACCGTGAGTGACTGCCGCTTCTTTATATAAATCACAGCCTTAGCCTCTCTTCATTCATCTTGCCTCATAGTAAGATTTATTAAAATTTTAGCATCATAGAATTAGATAGAATTCATAGAACTGTAGAATTATCCCCACTTACTAACAGCATCAGAACCAGAGTAAAGTCCCCATTTCTTTAAACCTTTCCCCAAAGTACCTAACACAAGCCAAATCCTGTAAGTACATTCTCATACCCTCTTAGTGAAATGCCCCAGGGTTCCCCATAATGTACATTTTCCCTAGCTGCAAGGAGTAATAAATCTAACTTGTTCATTTAGAGGTATGTTCTTGGTGCTGTTGACTGGAAAGAATTCGCACCCGAAAACTTTGGCCTCTCTTTGTTTTTACTCTGTGTGAATTTTTGCTTCAATTAAGAATCAGCATCAAGCTTTTCTAGCTAGTTTCTTACTGGTCAAGGGCAACTTTTAGTTCCATATAGCCAGTTTTTGATCATTGACATTCGAATTTTATTTTTTTCTTTTTATTTTTTTAAAGATTTTATTTACTTATTTGAGAGAGAGAGAATGAGAGATAGAAAGAATGAGAGGGAAGAGGACCAGAGGGAGAAGCAGACTCCCTGCTGAGCTGGGAGCCCGATGTGGGACTCGATCCTGGGACTCCAGGGTCATGACCTGAGCCGAAGGCAATCGCTCAACCAACTGAGCCACCCAGGTGCCTGACATTCGAATTTTAAAAAACTTGTAAGCTCTCATATCTGGGTGTTCTACATTAAAAAAAAAAAAAAAAAAAGAATATCCCAAAGCAGCTTAATAAATCAGAGAAAGACTTTATTTCCAATGATTTATCAGCTTAATTAGAATGCTTGAATTTAACTTTTCCTCCCACAGCTTTTAATAAAACATTGTTGGGTCATTGAGGGTGGGGGGCTGGCTTATATATAATATAGATACATACACACAAATGATATCGTATATAATATGTAATACTATACAATAAATCTTATGAAAAATATGTTTTGCATTTTCTATTGTAAATCAGCTATAATTTTTACTCTGTTCACAGGAAAATAAACATTGACCCTGTGAATGGAAATTTAAAGCAGTGATAAAGAAGTTCCTATTTATGATTTCTCAGTGTTGCTGCTTTTGAGCAAGGTTTAGGTGCTCCTAAAGGACTAGCAACTGCAGAATAGCCACTAGGGTGTTGACTACAATTAGGATGACTGTTGAATCTTGCTACTTTTTTTTTTTTAATTAAAACTAGGTGGCTTTGTTAAATCTCTTAAGGCTAGTAGTTATGGATTAAAATTCATCTGCTTCTCTTTATGCTACAAATCCTACTTTTTTGTTGTTGTTATTGTGAAATATCTTAGGAACAAAGAAGTGAGCATGTTCTTTCATCTATTTGTTCTGATGATAGGATTCAGTGTAATTGAACCTTTTACTGCATAAGCCTTTATTTTTGATTGTGCTTGCTCCACTCTGAAAAATATTTAATTCCTCTCCACTTGTCTAAGTTTAGTGGAATGGAAATGCATAAAGATGTGTTTTATTCTCTTTAGAAGAGAATACTCATTGCCTAAGCATTTTATTAGTCTAGCTTAATAGGGAGGTGGGATGAATCACTGATTATACTTAGGATTGAAGCGCCCAAATTAGTATGTATTTGTTTTAGCTACTGAATGAGATTTTTTAGGGTGTCATTAAATATTAGTGAGTTTTCCATTAAAATTTCTCAACAAGTAGTTAATGCATTTAAAGATAATATCAGGTGGTTTTGTGGGTTGAAACATAGTATGATTTTTTTGTGCATTTTCTGGATTTTTGTTCTGAGGTTATATGTGTTCACAAAATTATTAATATTAATTCACAGGTACTGGAATTAAATTTTGTTTAAAGGATAAACATTGGACTATAATCATAAGTACCAATGTATACTTAATTTCTTATTTAGACAAGAGAAGGAATAATGGACATTAGCTGTCATTTTAACCTGTTTGGCCAGTGGATTTTTCCCAAGACTGAATAACTTAGATTGTTGTCCAGAAAATTTGCTTTACAGGTGGGGGCGCTTGGAAGTTTGTTTCCAGATAATATGTTGATAGGTAAGCTAGCACATCATTCTAGATTCTTATCGGGAGAATTGAGTTAAATTGAATTGTTACATATGAACTGGGAAATAATAGAAAAACAGAACACAGAAACATCAAATAGTATAATGGTATTAGGCTTGGTTTCTTGTGATAAACCTTAAAACCAGATAGAAGTCGATTTCTTTCTCATGGTGTGAAATCTGAAGGTAGCTCCAGGCAGGGCAGCTCCACAGTGATCAGGAATCCAAGCTCCTGTCATGTTGCTCTGTCACTTTTAACCTTCCACGTCACAGTCCTTCCTGGAAAGGGACAAGGAGAAAGAAGGAAAGGCTCTCTCTCTCTCTCTCTCTCTTTTTTTTTTTAAGAGACTTTATTTATTTATTTGAGAGAGAGAGACAGATAGTGACAGAGATAGTGAGAGAGAGCACAAGTGGGGAGGAGAGGGACTGAGCAGGGAGCCTGACGTGGGGCTCGATCCCAGGACCCTGGGATCATAACCTGAGCCGAAGGCAGATGCTTAACCAACGAAGCCACCCAGGTGCCCCAAAAAGGCTATCTCTTAAAGAGATTTTTAGGAAGCTACAATACAACTTTTGTTTTTATGTTTTTGGCAAGAGCGTAGTCCATGTCCACATGCAACTGCAAGGGAAGCTGGGAATGTAGTGTTTTTTTCCTCTGGGTTGCCTTGTCCACAGTTAGAAATTGGGAATTATTTTACTAAGGAAGAAGGTGAAAACAGACACTGGGCTAGCAACTGGCAGCTTGTTACATATAAATAAAGCAGTGTCCTGAATGTTAGGGATCCTCTAATTGACTGCCTCCGGCCTGTTAACCTTTACTGGGCCCCAGGCTCTTTGATGATGCTGATAAAAGTTACAGACTTGTTCCCTAGAAAAAGGTACCTGCGGACACATGCATGGAATTTTGTAGGACTGTTGTCTCTGGAACCCATCCATTAAGCTGAGTAGGTTGTTTATGGACCATTGTTAAGATTTTTTATTAATGAAAGATGACTATTTTCTAAGATAGAATGTTCCACTGTTAAGACTGTTCTTTTTGAAAATTTTTCTAAATTTCCACCATTCACTCTTACAGTTAGGTATGAGTTAATTAGCATGCTGTGTATGCTAGGCACTGTAATGACACTTGAACATTCAAAGGCATCATGATTATTGTTAACTATGTGCTTGTCATGGAACTGGGATTCTTAAGTACATTGTTCATTTTCTCTATTTTACAAATGAAGAAATAACCTAAGATTTCATAGCTAGTGAATGATAGAGCTAGGATTTACACCAGGTCTAACTCTAAAACCATTTCTTTTAGTTTTCATGAAGTAGATACTTCACCATAAGCATGAGACACATTGAGCTGAGAGTTTTTAGTGGTTCAGTTTCAAATTCTTGTTCTGGGTTATATAACTAGGAATCTCTTTGTGCCTCAGGTTTCTGTTGACATTTTGCAAAGCCACTTAAAATGTTTATGGGTTGATGCTCCTCTTTTGATTTTGTATTTTTGAAGCCTGGATTGTGCTACATGGCATGTGACAAATGCCAACCAGGAATCTGATCTAAGAGGAATACAAAATGATCTATTTTAAAATTTCTTATCAGCATTCAAATTGTATATAGGATTAAAAAAATTCTATGAAAACCACCTTTCGATCACCTTGTAAATCAGAGCTCGCTGGTGCGGTGCACACCGTCTTTTTTCTCACATGCATGCTGTCACGTACGCTGACAGCGGCACATGTGGAGTTTGGCTTCAAAGCTTTTTTGCTTCAAGCTGAGGTTTTTGACCCCACTGATATACAGATGTTCTCATAATTTCCTCTCTTCAGCTCCTTTATAAATCAAAAAGAGTGGGAAAGGGAAAATTATATGAGTAATTACAGTATTAAATTACTATGGAAAACCATTTGAGTTCTTTAGAATTCTCTTTTTAGCTTGAGTTTCAAATCACCAGCTTCTTAAATGTTAATGTTTCTTACACAGACAGGCCTTTGAGTAGGGCTGCATCATTGATTTATCAGTTCACACCTCTGTCTCTTGTATCAGAAACACTGTTGTTTTTTTGGGGGGAGATTACGCTGATTCCGATAGTGCAGACTTGACTTTAGAGGACTGTGTAGTAAGGCAGTGATCGGCCTGCTGCTGCTTTCTGAGCTGTCAACGTAAACTCCCATAAACCTTCCTTCCTTCCTTAAGTCTTGGTTCTTATTTGATTCTAGGACGATTTGATGAAACTGTTATTGAAGAGAGAAGACAGTGTGCTGAAGATTTGCTACAGTTCTCTGCCAATATTCCTGCTCTTTATAACAGTAAACAACTTGAAGATTTTTTCAAGGTTTGATAGTCGTTCTGAAATATTTTGTACTTCATTAAATATATTTTGTTTTCAAATTTGTAGTAAGGTGGGATTCAAGTTGTTTTATTTTTTTAACAGAAAATGTTATTTACTGTTGAATTTCATTATTCACTAAAATAAGTAGAAGTTTAGTTGCTAAACAACGTCTTTGACATATCTTCTGTTTTTAATGCAGAAATGTATAAGATTTTTGATTCATACTTTTTAAAAAATTGATGCAAAAGGCTTAGGATTATCTTGTTCACTCCATCATAATTGAAGTACATTAGAAAAAATTTAAGTATCATGAAATTTTAGTTGTTGCCTTCACTTTTTGAGGTGTGTTTCAGTGGTATACTTTTTGGGATAGAAACCACTCTAAGTTCATATTCACTTTGTTATAATTGTACTAATTTGTGTAAGAGATAGAGCAAAAATAATCACTATATAATTTTAGAGAGATAGGCTAGTACAAATTATGTGACTAGAATCATTGGATATTAATGTTTTCTGTTCCTTTCTTTTTTTAAAGATTTTTATTTATTTGAAAGAGAGAGACACAGTGAGAGAGGGAACACAAGCAGGGGGAGTGGGAGAGGGAGAAGTAGGCTTTCCGCAGAGCAGGGAGCCCGATGTGGGGCTTGATCCCAGGACCCTGGGATCATGACCTGAGCCGAAGGGAGATGCTTAACAACTGAGCCACCCAGGCGCCCCATGTTTTCTGTTTCTTGACATGAAATGTTTTCATTCTGAGCTCTTTATCATTTTATTTTATTTTTAATATTTATTTATTTATTTAAAAGAGAGAGTGCCAGCAGGGGTGGGGGGGAGCAGAGGGAGAGAGAGAGAGAGAATCCCAAGCCGACTCCACACCCAGCATGGAGCTTGACGCAGGGCTCCATCTCATGACTCTGAGATCATGACCTAGGCTGAAATCAAGAATTGGACACTTAACCAACTGAGCCACCCAGGTGCCCCAGAGTTCTTTATTGTTTTAAATAATAATTTTCTAATTTATTTTGTATTGAGCTTGTGCAGGTTGTTAGTTGGTATCAGTGTCTTCATTGACCACAATTTTCCTATTGCCTTTAGACTTCTAGAAAAAAGCTAGGCGATTGTGCCATACTTCCTTTCTTTAAACTACTCATTTGTATAAATGTAATTGTTAGAACACATGAAGTATATGAATAGTATATGAGTATTGGGATTTTTAATTTTCCTGATGCCAGTGGATCTACAAAAGGAAATTATTTTTTATGACTTATTTTAACTTACTGAAGAAAGTTGATCTTTTGAAAGATATTATAAATTTATGACTTTACACTAATAGAAATGCAAATAATAATAGGAAAGTTTGTAGTACCAGTAAGATTTCTAATAATTGACTTCATCGCTTAATTTTTCATTACTGTGTAAACCAGGCTGAGATGATGAATGTGGCTCTGCTTATGGCATACTGCAGATCTTTAGGATAAAAGGTCAAATCAAGTTGATACAGTATTTGTTCTTTGCTATTCTTGGTTTACAGCTCTATGTGGCAAGCAGTCTATGCTTATAGAAAAAAAGGCAGCATTAGGGGTGCCTGGGTGTCTCAGTTGGTTAAGCATACCAACTAACAGCCTGCACATGTGTACAGGGTGGGTGGGAGGGGCAGAGGGAGAGGGAGAGACAGTCCTAAGCAGACAGTGCACTGGAATGAGGAACCTGACATGGGGCTCGATCTGATGACCCTGAGATCACTCTCTGAGCCAAAACCCAGAATCCAATGCTGAGTGTGCCACCCAGGCGCCCCCAACTTTGAACAATTTAAATATAAGTTACCTGTTATGTATGTATATGTGTATGTATTTTATCGTGTATCAGTATTCTATTCCTTTATGTTGCTGAATAGTATTCTCTTACATAGATTGTACTGCATGTTGTTTATCCATTGACAAAATGATGGACATTTGGATTGTTTTCAGTTTTTTGACCCTTTGTCCAGTACTGTTGCCAACAAATTTTTGTCTACAAATCTATGTGTAGATATATATTTTCATTTCTTTTGGGTAGATTCTGAGGAGTGGAATTGCTGGGTGTTATGGTAAGTTTATGTTTTTAAGAAACTGTTCTTTAAAGTAACTGTACTGTTTTACATTCCCCAGTAATGTATGAAGGCTCTGTTTCTTACACAATTTCACCAATTGTGTAAGAGTTTAATTTATAGCTGTTCTAGTATGTGTTTAGTGGTATCTCACTATAGTATTAATTTCCATTTCCTAATGGCTAATGATGTTGAGCTTGTTTTCATGTGCCTATTCATATACTTTGGTGAAATGTTTGTTAAGATCTGTCCAGTTCTGGTTGGGTTGTCTTATTATTGAGTTGTAAGAGTTCTGAATATATTCTGGATACAAGTTATCCAGAATCCATATCTTTTATCACATATGTGTTTTGCAAATATTTTTCCCCCCATCTGTGGCTTGTCCATGTTCTTAATGGAGTCATTGGAAGTACAAAAGTTTTTATTTTATATTTTTAAAGATTTTACTTATTTATTTGACAGAGAGAGAGAGAGAGAGAGCAAGAGCAGGAACACAAGCAGGGAGAGTGGGAGTGGGAGAAGCAGGCTTCCCGCCAAGCAGGGAGCCCAGTGCGGGGCCCGATCCCAGGACCCTGGGATCATGACCTGAGCTGAAGGCAGGGGCTTAACCAACTGAGCCACCCAGGTGCCCCAAAAGTTTTTAGTTTTGATGAAGTCTAATTTATCAATTTTTTCTTGTTTTGAATCATACTTTTTTTTTGGTCATATCCAAGAACTCTTAGATTAAAAGTCTCCTGTGTTCTTTTCTACAAGTTTTGGTCTTACATTTAGGTCTATGATCCATAGTTAATTTTTGTATACAGTGTGAAGTAACAGCCTAAATTCATCTTTTGGCACACGAATATCCAATAGTCCCAGCACTATTTGTTGAAAAGGCTGTCTTTTCCACCATTGAATTACTTTGGCATTGTTGCTGAAAATGAATTGAATGTAAATGTAATGGTTTATTTTTTGACTTTTGATGTGTTTTATTGATCTTTGTGTCTGTTCTTATAACAGCACTGTATTTTCTTGATTATTTTAGCTTTATAATAAGTTTTGAAAACAGATAGTGTAAGTTGTCCCATTTTGTCATCCTTTTTCAGAATTGTTATGGCAATTTTGAGTCCTTTGAATTTCCATAAAAATTTTTAGCATCAGCTTGTCCATATAAACAAAAAATTCTGATGGAATTTTGATTGGAAATGTATTAAATCTGTAGTTCAATTTGGGAAAAATTGTTTCTTAACAATATTGTCTTTCAGTCTATGAACATGAAATGACTCTCCATTTATTTAATTAGTCTCAGCAGTGTTTTGCAATTTTCAGTGTATAAGTTTGGCACTTCTTTTGTTAAAATTATTCTGTGCATTTTATTCTTTTGATGCCTTTGTGAACAGAATTGTGTTCTTTCTCTTAGCATTATGTTTTAAAGGTTTAATCCATGTTGTAGCATGTAGCAATACTTCATTCTTTTTGTGGCTATATAGTATTCCTTTGTATGGATCCATGGATATACTACATTTTGTTTATCCATTCATCAGTTGAGCACATTTGGGTTGTCTCTCCCTTTTGGCTATTACTAATGATGCTGTTATAAATATTGGCATATAAGTTTTTCGTGTGGACCTATCTTTTCATTTCTCTTAGGTATGTATCTAATATTAGAATTGGTCTGGGAAGATTTCAAATCTTAATTCAATTTATTTACTTGTTACAGGTTTATTATGATATTCTCTTTCTTCTTGAATCAGCTTTGGTATTTTGTTCCTTCCCAGGAGTTTTCATCTAAATTGTATAATTTGTTAGCATAAATTATTCATAGTATTTCCTTATAATGTCTTTGATTTCTATAGGGATGGTAGTGATGTCCTTTCTTCCATTCTTGATTTTGGTAATTTGTATGTATCGTGTTTATTTTTTTTCTTGGTCAATCTAGCTAAAAGTTTGATAACTGTTGATTTTCTCAAAAGACTAACCTTGTTGGGGTGCTTGGGTGGCTCAGTCGGTTTAGCGTCTGACTTTGGCCCAGATCATGATCTCAGGGTCCTGGGATAGAGCCCCACATCGGGCTCCATTGCGCAGGGGGGAGTCTGCTTATTCATCTATCCCTGCTCGTTCTCTCTTTCTCTGTGTCAAGTAAATCTTAAAAAAAGATGACTAACCTGGTTTTGTTGATTTTTCTGTATTTCCTGTTTCATTTTTCTATTTCATTTTATTGATTTCTACTCTAAACTTTATTTCCTTCCTTTTGCTTGCTCTGGATTTGCTTTGCTGTTTATCTAATTCTTTAATTCCCTAAAGTGGAAGCTTGGATTACTGATTTGAGATATTTCTTCTTATCTAACATAGGCATTTACAACTATAAATTTTCCTTTTAGCACTGCTTGAACCTCATCCTATAACTTTTTAGGCTTTGTTTCCATTTTTATTCAGTTCAATGCATTTTTTTTATTTCTTTTGTGATTTTTCTGTTGACCCATTGGTTATTTAGGAAAAATGTTGTTTAATTTCCAAATATTTGTTGATTTCCTAAAGTTTCTTTTATTGTTGATTTCCTAAAGTTTCTTTTATTGTTGATTTCTAGTTTTATTGTAGTCATGGTCAGAAAACATGTGTTATATGATTTCAATTCTTTTAAAGTTATTGAGACCTGATCTCATATTTCTTAGCATATGACCTGTCCTGGAGAATATTCCATGTGTGCTTGAAAGGAATATATATTCTGTTGTCAGGTGGAATTTTATGTAAATTTTAGTTCAAGTTAGTTGTTAGTGATGTTTAAGTCTTCTGTATCTTTGCTGCTTTTCTGTTTAGTTCCGTCAGTTATTGAGAGGGAGGTATTGAAGCCTCCAGTTATTATTGTTGAATTTTCTATTTGTCCTTTCAGTTGTTAATGTTTATTTATTTTGGGGCTCTGTTGTCATGTGCATGTATATATATATAGTGGGTATAGCTTCCTGATAAGTTGATTTTCTTAGCCTTATGAATTGGCCCTCCTTGACCTGAGTAGTATTTATTGTCTTAATGTCTATTTTGTATGATTTTAATATAGACCACTATTTAATAAAGAATACTCTAGGTCTCTTTTTGCATGGAACCTTTCTTTTCATTTTTTTTTTTTTTTCTCGTCGGTAGGGGGTGCAGCAAAGCAAGGTTTATTGAGAGATAGCAAAGTGATAGCACAAAGCTCCCAAGGAGGGAGAGGACCTGAGAGGGTTGCTACTTTCTTTTCAGTCTTTTGCTTTCAACCTATTAGTGTTATTGAATCTAAAGGGTATCTCTTACATGCACTATATAGTTTGATCTTTTTTTTTTTTGTCCAGTCTCAAAATTGCTGTCATTGATTGGCATATTTGGTTCTTTTATATTTAAATGTACCATTTTGTTATATGTTATATATTTCATGTATTTTTTGTTCTTTTGTTTCTCCTTTATGTCATCTTTTGTGTTAAATATTTTTTAACTATTTAAATTTCCCTTTTATTTTTTAATATATGTATATATGTATATTTTAAAGATTTATTTATTTTAGAGAGAGCACTTGAGAGAGTGAGCGAGCCAGGAGTGGGGGGAGGGGCCGAGGGAGAGGGAGAGAAAGAACTTCAAGCAGACTCCCTGCTCAGGGCAAAGCCTGATGCAGGGCTGGATCTCACCACCCAGAGCTCATGAGCTGAGCCGAAATCAGGAGTTGGATACTTAACTGAGTGAGCCACCCAGGTATTCCTTAAGTTATATTCTTAATGGTTGCTCTAGGGATTAAAATAATGCATCTTAATTTATGACACTTTACTTGAGATTAATATTAACTTAATTCCAGTAAAATATAGAAAGTTTGCTCCATAAAGCTCTATTCACTCCTTTTTTGTGTTATCATACGTATATCTCAAATGTATTATAAACTCAACAATATAGTGTTAACGATTTGATGTCTTTTCAAGTTAAGGAGAATAAAAGAGAAGAACATATATTTATATAGTCTTTTCTATTTACCCTCGTATTTACCTTTTTTTGGTGTTCTTTATCTGTTCAGGTGGATTTGAATTACCGTATGTTGTCAGCTTGAAGGATTTCCTGTAGTTTCTTTTTGTGTGTGTGTAAGGCGGGTTTACTAGCAATAGATTTTCTTGGTCTTTGGAAGTGTTTTTGTTTGCCCTTCATTTTTATTTTATTTAATTAATTAATTTATTTTTTGAGATTTTATTTATTTATTTCACAGGGAGAGACACAGCGAGAGAGGGAACACAAGCAGGGGGAGTGGGGGGGGGAGAAGCAGCCTTCCCGCTGAGCAGGGAGCCCGATGCGGGGCTCGATCCCAGGACCCCGGGATCATGACCTGAGCCGAAGGCAGACACTGAACGACTTGAGCCACCCAGGTGCCCCTTTTTTTAAAGAATAGTTTTTCTGGATATGTAGAATTATTGATTAACTGTTTCTTTTAGCATTTTGAATTTATCATTTCAGTGCCTTTTGATTTTCATTGTTCTTTATGAGAAGTTGTTAACTTTTACTGTAGTTCTGGTATAGAAGTCCTTTTCTGTTGCTGCTTTCAGAATTTAGCCTTTGTCTTTTAGTAGTGTGACTCAAGGTGTAGATCTCTTTCTGTTTATCCACTTGGAGTTTAATTTATCTTCTTGTATTGGTAGATTATTATTTTTCATCAAAGTTTGAAAGTTTTCTGCTGCATCTTTTCAAATATTTTTTTCAGCTTTTTCCCTTTCATGTCTGGTACGTATTAGTTGGTATGCTTGGTATTATCTTTATAGCTCTTTGATTCTCTTTATGGTTATTAGGTCTTTTTTTCCTATGATTTTCGTTTTGGGTAGATTCTATTGATCTTTAAGTTCATTTATTATTCATCGTTCTCATCTGTTAAATTTTGTTACTATGCTTTTCAACTTATGATTTCCATTGGTTCTGTTTTTAAAATTGAGATTCACATGACACAAAATTCACCATTTTAAAGTATAAAGTTTAGTAGTATTTAGTGTATTCACAGGGCTATGCCACCATTATCATTGTCTAATTCCAGAACATTTTTATCACCCCATAAAGAAATCTTGTGCCCATTAGCACTTACTCTTACTTCCCCACTTGCCCTAACTCCTAGCAACCCCTGATCTATTTTCTGTCTTGATGGATTTGCTTATTCTGGACATGACACGAATGGAATCATACAATATGTGGCCTTTTGCATCTGGCTTCTTTCACCTAGCTTAATGTTTTCAAGGTTCATCCATGTTGTAGCATGTGTCAGTGCTTCATTCCTTTTTATGGCTAAGTAATGTTCCATTAGGTGGATATGAATATGCCACATTTTGTTTATCTATGAATCAGTTGACAGACATTTGAATTATCTCCACTTTTGGCTCTTACGAATAGTGTTTCATTTGATTCTTTTTTATAATTTGTATTTATTTATATTTGCTCTTTCATGAGTCATAGACATCATACTTTAAAAAATTCTTTAATCGGGGCGCCTGGGTGGCTCAGTCGTTAAGCGTCTGCCTTCGGCTCAGGTCGTGATCCCAGGGTCCTGGGATCGAGCCCCACATCGGGCTCCTTGCTCGGCGGGAAGCCTGCTTCTCCCTCTCCCACTCTCCCTGCTTGTGTTCCTTCTCTCACTGTGTCTCTCTCTGTCAAATGAATAAATAAAATCTTTAAAAAAAAAATTCTTTAATCACGACTTCCTTCTATTATTTAACATATTTATAAATAGCTGCTTTGAAGTCTTGGCCTTTTAAGTCCAGTATCCTTGCCCCCTCAGAGTTAGTGCCTATTGATTGCTTCCCTTTCCCATCCCCCATGTATGGAGCACACACTTTCTTATTTCTTTGTATGTCTCATGATTTTTTTTGTTGAAAACTAGAAGTTTTGGATGGTATAGCAGATCGGAGTTCTGATTTTTGCCCTGAGCGTTGTTAGTATTGTTTTGTTAGTGTGTTTAGTAGAGTGTCTGTACTGAATCTGTAGAGTCTATTTAATGGGCAGTGATTGCTGATATCTCTGCTCAATTTTTAATTTTTATTGTATTTTTAAACCTGACTACCTAGGGATTAGTCCTGTATCAGCCTAGGTTAGTCGTCAGCCAGTGATTGGTCTTTGCTTGCATTTAAACACTTTGTTCCATTATATGCTTCTTCCACATGCTGATGATTCTTGGTGTATTTTCAAAATTCAAGCAGTTTTTAAGTTTGCCCTGGCTTTTGCTTTCCTCTAGGATCTCTTGGATTTCCTCTGTGTGTGTGCATCATCATGGTTTGCCAGGGATTTGTAGATAGCTTGATTTCTCTCTAGTCTCTCCTGCATGGATGGGTAGAGAGCATATTAAGAACCCATATGGCTGTGTATTTTCTGTATCTCCCTGCGAAATGTCTGGCTGATATGCTGGTCCTTTGCTTGCCACAACTTCGTGTTTGCTGAGCCACTGTGTGTTGGCACTGGGATCGCTACTATTACTGAAAGTACTGTTTGGGGTGGACTTTTTCTGTGCTTCAGTCCAAATCATGCCAGCCTCCTCTGCAAGTGAATCTGCTGAATTTCAAAGCTTGCCTTGCCCTTGTATAATTACCATGGCAACCCAGCTGGGAGGTGGGAGTAACCCCAGGCAAGAATGCCACAGACTCCCACAGTTCTTACCTGTGGTTTTTATGGTAACCACTTCTTCATTTGTTTTATGTTTTTGGTCAACTTCCAGAGCCCTCAAATGGTCCCTAACAGTTTTCTCTAGTTATTGCCTTTTGGGGAGAGCATTTGCTAATTTACTTATTCCATCATACCTGAACTCCTTTCACCCTCCAGACTGACATTTCAATAACAAAAAACTTTGAGATGCTGTGTAATAAGAGTTTCTGTCTACTGCGTAGTGACGAACACCAAATGGTTCATATTTTTGGTCTAGAGATCACAATGATCAAAATAGCAATTAATAGAGATTAAAATAGAATTGTGGCATATTTTTCCATTACTTCCCTCGAGTTCCTATGGAACAGTTTTTATTATTTTGTTTAATTAAAGATTTAGTCTGTATTATTTTGTATAATATCATTTGTTAAATTAGGTAAATAAAGGGCGCCTGGGTGGCTCAGTTGTTAAGCGTCTGCCTTCGGCTCAGGTCATGATCCCAGGGTCCTGGGATCGAGCCCCGCCTTGGGCTCCCTGCTCAGCGGGAAGGCTGCTTCTCCCTCTCCCACTCCCCCCTGCTTGTGTTCCCTCTCTCGCTGTGTCTCTCTCTGTGAAATAAATAAATAAAATCTTAAAAAAAAAATGAGGTAAATAAAATTTCTCTGCGATTCTGAGCTAAGACATTTTTTGCATTCTTTAGTATTTGTTTTTATTTTATCTTGTAAACAGATCTTACATCAGCTAATATTATTAACAAATAAACATTTATTGGATGCTTATGTTGTTCTAAACACTCTATATGTATGAAATCTTTTAGTCCTAACTTACTGAGTTATAGATAATATTTCCATTTCATAGATAGGTAACTTAAAGTCACACACCTCATGGTTGAAGAGGTAGTTAATAGTTGAAAGGCACTTTCTGTTAAGTGAGATTATAAATAAAATCAGATTTGTCTATTAAAATTCTCAAGAATATTTGCATTTTTTCTTAAGATTTGGTTTGGATGGCTTAGTCTGAAATAGATACTCTTCTTTTTTAGAGAAAAATTCAAATATAAACTTTGATTTGAATATTTTAATAAACAAATAGAACAAAGTAGTATAGATTCTTGCCTCTAAAGAGAATAGTTGTGGGTGGCTCAGATGGTTAAGTGACTGCCTTCCTGCTCAGGTCCTGATCCTGAGGTCCTGGGATCAAGTTCTGCATCAGACTCCTTGCTCAGTGGGGAGCCTCTGTCTCCTTCTGCCTGCCACTCCCCCTGCTTGTGCACATTCTCTCTCTCTCTGATTAAAAAAAATAATAATAAAGAGAATAATTGTTTTAAAGTTTTAGTTCACTTAACACTCTGGGAAGTAAAAGTTGGTAATTTGAGAGGGACCATTTAAAATTTCTCTTTCTTGGGCGCCTGGGTGGCTCAGATGGTTAAGCATCTGCCTTCGGCTCAGGTCACGATCCCAGGGTCCTGGGATTAAGTCCCGCGTCGGGCTCCCTGCTCCTTGGGAACCTGCTTCTCCTTCTGCCTCTCTCTCTCTCTCTGTCTCTCATGAATAAATAAATAAAATCTTTTAAAAAAATTTCTCTTTCTTAAAGATAAGTGGACAGGGAGACGTTTTGATTATGTAAAGACAGTTGTTGAGTTCTTCGTGCTGAAGGAGAGAGGAAATAGGGGTCTTACGTTTCTCTTGTGTTTTGCTATCCTGGTATTGTGTTTGGAGGCATGGAACTACTGGTGGAGGAAGGTAGAAGGAAAGATGTTAAGGAGCAGAAGAGCTATTCTTTTAGTTATAATTATTTAAGGATTATAAGCCCTTATGTCGATGATTGGAGCAGTCCATGAACCCACAGCACAAAATCACACCACCACCACTTACCTGATGAGTACCATTCTCTAGTTGCACATAGAGTAAGAGAAAACAGCCTTTTGGGGGTTGAATTTGCAAACCTAAATATAGAATTAAAATAATGGTCACATGGAGAAATCAATTTTATATTTATTAAAAATAATACAAATATCTTAAATTTGGTTAGTTTTACATACATTATTATATCTAAGTGTTTTTCAGATTTAAGGTACTTCTGGAATCACTGAGGTTCTGTGTGATATATTGTAGTTTTTAATTTGATAAAATTAAATGACTTCTAATGGAGTCCCATCATTTATCACTAATTAGAATGACCAGTCACTAAGGATACTAAGCAATAGTCTTTAGTTGGTGGGTGGTTTTTTTTTTCTTGCATTTTTTAAATGAGTATTTTTGATAGATTTTTTTAAAAAATATGTTTTTACAAGAAGCCACATGATATTATAAACATAATATTCCTTTTGAATGTTAATAGGCTAAAAATAGATTTTAATAATAGATTACTTTTTAGAGCAGTTTAGTTTACAGAAAAACTGTGCAGAAGTATAGTGCTTTCAGGGGCACTTGGGTGGCACAGTTGGTTAAGCTTCTAACTCATGATTGCAGCTCAGGTCATGATCTCAGGGTCATGAGATCGAGCCCCATGTCGGGCTCTGCGCTCAGTGCAGAGTCTGCTTAAGTTTCTCTCTCCCTCTGCCCCTGCCCCCTGTGTGTATGTGCATGTGTGCTCTCTCTCTCCTTTCTTAAATAAATAAATCTTAAAAAATAAAGGAGGATATAGTGTCTTCCTGTATATCCCCTTTTCCCTTCACAGAGATTCCCCCTATTATTAACACCTTGCATTGGTGTGGTATGTTTGTTACAATTGATGAATCAATACTGATATTCCTATTGATTTTTTTAAAAGCAATTATTATCTAGTTTAACAGATGCAGTTTCTGTAATCCTTATACATACTCAGTTGAGTAACTATTGTTCATTTATTATTCATTTTTAAAATACTGTTATTAACAGTGAAACACAATTACTCTCCTCTTTTTAGGGTGGAATAATTAATGATGGTTCTGAATTGATTGGTCCTGCTGAAGCTTATTCGGATTCCCTCGTTGATAGCTTTCCTGAGTGTAGTACAGAAGGTAGGACATTTTGAATTTTTTTCATTTCATGGTTTTGATTGCAAACTATAAATCATATCTGAATTGTGAAAGAATAGATGGCTATAGGAATTTGAGAGTATTTCACCAATTCTAAGATACTTTTTTCCTTAACATTTTAGTATCACTGATGTTGGGTACATGATACTGGGTCGATGATATCTTACATTTACTTGACAGCTTTTTTTCTTTCTTAGTGTGATATATAAAATAATGATTTATCCTACAATTAATGGCATATTAGATTTGATGGAATGTGGTATAATGAATGTTCAGAATTCGTATTGTCTAGCGTTAAGAATATTTTGCTAAAGTTTAGCAGCATCTGACGTTTAGACAATTAATTTCAAGACTGGCTTTAAAAGTTTAGTCATGTTCCCAGAAAGAATAAACCTGGGGCAGTTTAAATGTTTTTAGTATGTTTTATAATAACACGAGTCTAAACCAAAGCAGTCTTTGAAATTTTAATCACTTTAATTTAAGAATGCTTAATCTCTTGTTTTATTCCTATGTTAAGCCATCCTTGAATTTTTATGAAGATTTAAAATACATACATTTTTGTCTTTAAATTTCCTTAGCTAGTTTTCTTCCAGGGATTTTGGAATTAAGAAAAGGAGATTTGGGGACAGGGAGGGAAGGTCTTTAAAAATAGATAATTAGATTTGTTTGAGGAGGCTTAGGTTTGTTTTATATAAAAGTAAAATCATAGACTAGATATTTCTTTATCGCTTTCATGGATAACAGTTTATGGTAGAGGAGGATGCTGAATATGGGAGGTAGCCATAATCTCATTTCAGTGATCTTTTAATAGGGATATGTACTGATGTCATATATCAACAGACTCATTGATATAGATTTATTGCAGTAAATTCCCATCTTAATTTGGTAGGAGCCGCAAGTTCCCATCCATTGTGTAGGCTGAAGCATTTAAAATTTGTTTTTCAAGTGCCTTGTTAGTGCAGTAGGTAGCATATCAGCCTCATAAAATTTGTTTTTCTTTTGTTGCCACCACATTAGCTCTTCTTGTTTTTCATAGTGGCTCCCATTGACTTAAAAACAAAGTCCATTCATTAGTGTTTTGTGTAATGTATGGGAACCTTAGACCCAGGGATTTCCATTAGGTCCTCAGTATCTTTGACTCTATACTGAATCAGCCAGGGTCATAGGAAAACACTGCTGACAGTAATTTTACTCTACAATCCAAATACCTGTTCTTTGTAACCTGTTTTGATCTGCAGATCCTTGCCAGGCTTTGAAACATCTAGTCCCTGCTTGGGATCCCAATGTGATTCTGTTTTTAGAGCTGGTTTCCTTGGAAGGTAACCACCTGGGATAGCCCGATCTGGCTGTTGCCTCAGAGATACTCTTTTCCTGAGACAGAAGGAGAGGGTATCTTCTGCCTGTAGATGTGCTGATTTGGTGACATCCAGTAGTAAACAAATAGAAAGATTTGTAGGAGAGTGTTCAATGAGGAGTACAGTTCTTGGAGATGGTAGAATGTTTTTTAGCTTCTCTCCTTTTGTGTTTTGTTACAGGAATCTAAGGTTGCATGACTCGGGGATGGCTATATTTTTTTGATATCTAAAATAAGCTTTTTTTTAACTAGTTGTGAGTCAGCTATGGTAGAAGATGTGTGTCTCAGGAACCTATTTTAGTGTAGGATCATCATGGATGAGAATGATACAGAGGCCTTTTGTCCTTTGTTATCATCTGGAAGAGAAGTGGCGGAGCATTATTATTAGGAATGTGTGTTTTTGGGATGGTGTTCTAAAATATGGGAAGCTGTTTAGGGTAAAAATGTGACTGTGGTAAAAATGTGGTAAACAAAAAGGATATATTACCTAAAGCTAGGATGAGTTTGTAATTTATTGTCCTAAGTGGGACACAGACTTCTGAGAAGTAAAGAGGATGCTTTAATAAGTACAGCGAGACCACACGCATACACCAGGACTGCCCCCTGGCACACTGGGACGGATGGTGTGGGCCGCTCTACCTAAAGCAGTTGTTTCAGGGTTTATCTTTGAAGTTTCGAAAAGATGGGTTTTCTTTCTTTTTTTTAAGATTTTATTTATTTATTTGACAGAGAGAAAGAGCGCGCACACAAGCAGTAGGGAGTGGCAGGTAGAGGGAGAGGGAGAAGCAGACTCCCTGCTGAACAGGGAGCCCAATGCAGGGCTCCATCCCACCACCCTGGGATCATGACCTGAGCTAAAGGCAGGACACTTAACGGACTGAGCCACCCAGGCTCCCCGAAAAGATCAGTTTTCCTTGGAAAGATTTATCTTTTAGGAATATGCTTTTATGAGAGAAATTGGGGGCAACCTTTTTGTTAATAACCCCAGAAAAGACTTATACTACCGAAAAGTAATACTGGCATTTTATCCTTTCCATGCAGAGTTGTTCAGTTCTCCAACTGTATTACAATCTCTGGAACACGCTGTGATCCATGACGAATGCAAAATGTGGAACTAGAAAGGCTGTTCATGCTTATGTTTTTTTACCCCCTCCCTTTAAAAGCCTTTATGCCTGACTAATTAATCCTGCTGAAAGACACCTTGTTGACAAATACAGATCAGAGTGTCAGACAGCTTGCAAATTCATTGTTATATAAGAGGGGAAACGACTTTTAAATATCATGAGATTGTCTGGCATACTGGGTGGTGGAAGATAGACTTTCCTACCAAAAGGTCCGCAAACCCCAGAGACAGCCAAGGGAGAGGGCCTCTCCTAGCAAAAGGGCAGGAGAGCTGGCAGCCGGCCAAGCCCCACAGGTATACAGTGAAATGGAGGGTTGTAGAGGGATTGTGGTGGCAAGTGCTTGTGGTTTGGATTTAGAGCCAAAATGTGAGGAGGTGATTCACTCCATAACAACTCCTCTGAGTGTAGTATTTTAAATGGTGTTTCAAAGGTGTATTCATTTTTCATACTTCTGATTTAGTTTGCCAGTGAAATGAGCCAGAGGGGCAAATCTTAATATATAGTCTCCTCTTTCAAGGTCCTTCAGTAGAGTAAGAATGACATGGTAGGTATATCACCTCTCAGAGAACAGATGTAGAGGCTAAGTGATCATTATTTTTATTAGTACCATAAAAAATGCGATCAACAGGTCTTAATTTACGTTGAAGGGAAGTTTTCTGAGGAAAACAAAGAGCTGGATTAATTTTTTTTAATTATCATTATTTGATAGTAATGGGATAGAGGAAACCCCTTTAAGTTTCATAGAACCAATAATGTGGTGATTAACTGGTAAATATATTTTATCTAATAAGAAATTGATAATTATAAAATTATTCAGTAGGTTTTTAGATAAAAAGTTAATATTGTTTTATGTTTTTAAAATGAAATGTTGGTTACTCTTTATCTCCTTTGTCCAGAGAAATTAAACTGTATGTATTTTTAAAGATGAAAGAAGAGTGACTTGATTGTTAACATCTTATTTCCTTTTTAAACTTGCATCTTTTCATTTGATTAAACTTAGCTATGAAGTTAGTATGACATTTGTGGAAATCTGGCCAAAATGGTGCATTGGAATTGAGCTTCTTGGCATGTTTCTCTCATCTGTTGGCCAGTTTGAGGGGTGTAGGTTGCTTTACTGCCATGCTGGCCTTGATATTGGAGCCTTTGATGTTGGTAGACTCTCATCTGGTAACCTGTGTCATTTCCTCTTCTTGCAGTTATGGGAGGGACATCTTCCAGGTGTATGCACCAAATAAGAGAAAATAATTAGGTGATCATAACCACAAATACAAATTGAGAGATCAGCTTCTTAAATGTAGATCTTACGAGTGAATTTTCTTAAATGTCTCCTGGGGTAGGATCTTCTTCCTCCTTCCTCCTCCTCCTCCTCCTCCTCCTCCTCCTCCTCCTCCTCCTCCTTCTTCTTCTTCTTTTTTTTTTTGGTGGTAAATTGTGGGTTAAGAGCTCCCTGGGGTTCAATTGTAGCTATTGTAGACATAAGAAAGGATCTATTAAGCTGTCTTGAATTCTATTTTAGAGTAAATGAGATGTACATTTGGAGACTAGCATCCATTGCTGGTCTATGTAAGGGATCTCTAAAATCACTTTCAGTTCAAAGATTTGTGTTTTTATTTGATGGCGGGGTGATAATTCTTTCCATTAAAGCATTGAAGATTAAAAAAAATAAAGCCTGAAGATTAGAGTTAAACTGTATTAAATTGAATAATGTTGATTAGTTTTAAACTGTTAGGGGAGACTCATTGGAAGGGTGAATAGTTATTTAAGTTTGAAGAAAGTCTTCTGTGTCAGTGTACCATTTATTATTATTATATTTTTCTTTTTATTATTTGTGCTATTTTCATTTAGTTGATTTAAAGTCAGTTCTCTGAGGCAGGATCATTTTAAAAAGGAATATTCTTCACTTGATTGGCTACTTAATAGCCTAAATCTGTTTTTCAAACTTAAAGTTTGCTTTAGAACTGCATAGAGGTGGTGTAAAATGACGAAATATAGAAAGCCTGATTAAAAGTAATTTAAAGTAGAATTTAGTGCAAATGTCCACTAGGTGGCACCAGGAGAACTCTAAATCTTGTTACTGGGATTATTCTAGGCCCTCCTGTATTATGAGAGTAGGTTTATTCACTTTGAAGTTCTTTTTCTCTTAAGTGCTTATCTACTTAATGTTATTCATTCCCCTTTATTCGTTGAATTTTCTTTGGTGCGGGAGCTTAGAATAAATAGGGAAAAAAGAATAGATCATTATTCTCAAGAAAAACACAAATGAGAATGTGTCATTGTATGTGTGCATGTAAAACAAGTGATACATATTATAAATATTGACTCTTAAAAACCCTAGGGCCATTGAGGTTAATGTTAGCTATTAGGAGTTTAGGAGTTGGGTGGGGAAGATAAAAAAAATTCATGCTATGTCATGGGAGGTGTTTTAGAGTAAAAGGAACATTAAGAATGATATAGATAAATTCCTTATTCCCCAGTTAAAAATTGGAATTTCAGAGAAGTAAAGCCATGTGCCTAAGGCAGTCCAGGTATTCTAGGTAGGGTCAGCAGCAATTATAGAAGCATGTTTTGAAAGAAGAGATTTAATTTTATGGAGAAGGAGGCAGTGAGAATACATATTTGGTATAAAAAGCTCAGCGTGAGCTACTTGTGTGCTAATAGCAGGTTTGATTTGCAGAGAAGATTATGGAGAGTAGCAACATAAGAAGTTCATTAGGTAGAAAGGGAAGCCAACTCATAGATCTTTGTTGTTCATGGTAAGATAACAGTATTAGGGTTGTAATTTTGATTGATGTGTCGTTTTCCGAGGTTATTCAGTTTTTCACCAAATAATGCAGTGAATATACTGGTGCTCTTTTCAGAAATTTTCAAGGGTGAAGCAAAGACTTGTCTCCAGGACATTATAAAAATGTGAAACATCAAAGGAATGGTACTTTTTCGTAACAGTAGCTATTTCTAAATGATACGTTGGTAATCGAGTACGAGAGTCTTAATTAGTATCAAGTTTTAGATTTAGGTATTCGCCTAAAATCATATTAATAAGGGCTTGTTTCTTAATGGAGATTGATATGTATGTCTTCTATCTCAGGGTGACCTTTGTTCTGCTGGCTAGATATTTTGCTTTGTGTGTGAAGCATGAGTCATTGCTACTAGGAAAAGTAGAAATTCCCTTTCGTTGACTGAACCTCAGTGCTCAGTGAAAGCTATCAGCTAATAATAATGAGGCCATGTATTTTATATATAGTTGACCATGAGAGACCACCTGTTGTTCTAAAGGAAACTGATCTCTTTTTGCAGATGGTCTTCAAATACAGATTTCTGATAGTTTATAGTATAAAGATTTATTCTATAGCAACTCCACCTTTTCCCCTGGTGCCTGTCTTTCAGAGGTGGTGTCCTAGACAGATTTCACTAGACTGCCCTACTCTGAGCAGTTCAAAGCACGGAAGGTGAGGGTAGGTAGGTGAACTGGGATGCTATAGAAACCCCTCATGTCTGTAGCTGCTTTTTAACTGGTCACCTGGGGCCCTCTAATAGCCCTGAGACTTGAATCTCTGTGATATGAACCTGGAGGCAGAACGCTTTCATAGAACCTTTGACTCTTCCCCCTCCCATCTCTTCCCCAAAAGGCTGAGGTTTTTGTCTTGATGGTGTTGGTGAAGCATGTACCTTTTACTCTCATGATGGCTCTAGAGGGCCCCTTTAAACATGGATTGACTTCAGGTTGGTTTAACTTTTGACAAAGAGTCTCTGACTTGTCAATTGTTGCCCTGCCTTATCCACAATGTTCTTCCTACTCACCTAACTGAGAACCTCTTACTTGTTGGCTGCTCTCTGTACCTTATTAACTTTCTTTCTGGGTTTTAGAAGCTAGTTTCCACTTGATGTGATATTTATATGGAGCTTTATATAAAACAGGTTGAATGACAGGACCGTGATTTCAAGGAATTGAGCAAGCACTTTATTAAGTAGATGTATTAAGGATATAAGGCGAAAAGACTAGGTACTGAGTGTGTGTGTGTTAATGGTTTGTTGCTGTGGTGCTGAAAGGGGAGTGTTCTCGAGTTGGTTGGGGAATACTTCATTGAGAAGAAGGGGATTTAGAAATTGCTTAAATGCAGAAGGGAAAGATTTCAGAGAGTACTAGAAGACAACTAGTTGCAGTGTATGGTTGCGATATGATAGAGTTAGGCTTTTCAGATCTGGTAGGGTGCATCTTAAGAGGAGAATTAAAGGAAGAAGATAGGCAAGGAAGAAGTGTCAAGGGTTAGTCTGCCTCAAACGGATCTGTCTATAATCACTTCTGTCTTCTCTCCTAAGTTAGGAATTCTTGGCACTGGCTGCTGGATGATTCTTACGGGCCTATATTTCATAAATTATGTTTATATAACATAGATTTATTCACAAACAAATTCCCAGTTTTAGCCCTTGCTGCATTTCCTTTGATATCCGTCAGGTACCAAGGCTTAAGAGCTTGCCATTCACATAAAGGAATGTGGTAAGAGTCACCTGTATTCCCACCATACAGGGAAAATTGCTGTCAATGTTTAATACACTTCTCTAGCCTTTTTTTCCTGTGTTTTTGTTTTAAAACTAGAATTACAGTATATTATATACTGCTTTACAGTTTGTCGTTTTTGCATAATAGATAATGAACACTTTAGCATTAAGCATTTGCTTAACATAATTTTTAGTAGCTGCATAATATTTTCTCAAAGGGATGTACCGTAATATCCAATTGTTAGGAATTTATTATTTCCAAATTTTCACCAATTTTTGCGATGGATATTGTCATGTATAGATCTTTTGTCATATCTCTGATTGTTTTTGATATAAATTGCTGAATCAAAGATATAGGCATTTTTTGCATCTGATATGTATTGCCAAATTGTCCTCCAAAAAGGTTGAGTCAGAAGTCTTTTTGCTTTCCTTTGCTTCTCATAGTTGGACTAGAAAAATTCCTTATCCTAACCTGCTACTTTTTCTTTTGTTTGCTCACTTTGAAAGATTCTTCATTTAGAATTAGGTACAATTTGAAAAGGAAACAATTTGAATGTTATTATTATTTCTTTGTTTCATTATCTGACCTTATTCCTAGGTATTTTGATGGTCTTACTCTTCTGATGTAATTTTATTTAATCATGATTTCCTTTGCTAACAAAATACGATTAGAAAGGTAAGAGAGGAAATAAGACTATGTCACTAGATTTTTGTGGTCAAAAGCCAAGAAACTGAGTACACATAATTTTACCCCTTTGCCCTTTGGTATTATTGTTCGTGTTAGAAAGGAAAATCAGGCAAAACATGAAACAGTACAATGTGATAGATGATGTGAAGGTTACAGTGACAAGACACCAGAGAGCAGACAAAAGATCTATAGCAGCATTTCCTTTCTTTTATGATTAGCTGTATAAATCAGAACTTCTTTTTTAAACTTTGTCTATTTGTTTATTAATATCAATGGACTAGGTTATATAAGGCCCCCTTTAAGGAAATAAATGTGCATTGAAATATAGAAAATATTTTTAGATCAATTAAAAAAATCTAAAGTTTGTATATTTCTCAGAAGAGTGGATAAATAATTTTATAGACTGCTATAAAAGATTTTGATTTTGAAGTGCTGTCTGTACAGTTGAAATGTCAGAGATTGAAAAGATTTCCACTAGGTCCAGTGAATCTCATCTCAGATTGTGGATTTAATGAAGTCTTTTGCTTTTAGGGAACAAAGTGAGTTCTTTATGGGCATTCTAAGGATTTGAGAAAAACCCCTCAAGACAGGATATGTTGATAGCGTGCCAAAGTAGTGTCTGAAGCTGATTTGAAATTTGAGTTTAGCTGCCAGTAACATGTTTTTACCCTAACTTATTTTATTTGATATGAAGTAAGCAATTTGAGTCTATAATAAGGGTTGACAAACTGTGGCCTGTGGGCCAAATCCGACCTGCCACCTGTTTTTATATGACCTACTAGCTAAGAATGGTTTTTACATTTTAAATGTTGACAGAATTCAAAAGAATATTATTTTGTGGCATGTGAAAATTATATGGAATTCAAATTTCAGCATCCATAAATAAAGTGTTACTGGAACACAACCGTTCTTATTCATTTACATATTATCTGTGGCTGCTTGTTTTTGTATTACAATAGCAGAGTTGATTAGTTGTGACATAGATCATGTGGCCCACAAAGCCTAAAATAGTCACTCTCTAGTCCTCAGAAGAAAAGTTTGCTGGTCCCTGACCTAGAATTGTATACTCTAACCCACCTTAAAGTTTGGCTTTATATATGATCCTGAGGAAATAATTTTCTTTTCAATATATTTTCTTTCCTGAGAAACTTGAGAGTCAGTATTCAGTGGTGATACAGATCACATAGTTGTTCCCAAACTTAATTTTTACATAGCTGTCAATCTTATTGTCAATCTTATTGAATGATAGAGAGCGGTGGCTCTCAGAGTATGGTCTTCAGATGCCTGGGTATTCCGGAGATCTTTTTAGGGGGTCCCCAAGGCAGAAACTGTTTTTATATAGTCTAGGAAATTGTTTGCCTTTTTCACTGTGTTGACATTTGCACTGATGATGCAAAAGCAATGGTAGGTAAAACTGTTGTGCCTGAGCATGAAGCAGGACAGGGAGCAGACTGTAACAGGAATCATTGCACATGCATTAATGCCAGTGCTAATGTTGCCTAAAAATGCCTTTGATAAAGCAGTAAAAACTATTAATTTTTATCAACTCTCAACCTTTGGGTACATGTCTTCTTGATATTCTGTGTGATAAAATGGAAGTATACATAAAACACTTCTGCATATTGAATTGCTATGGTTGTCTGGAGGAAAAGCACTTGTTTGAGCCATGAACTAGCTGCTTTTCTCTTGGGACATCATTTGTGCTTGAAAGAACCTCTGACAGACAAACTGTCATTATTCAGAAGGGTATTTGGCAAATATTTTTTCAAAAGCAAATGAAGTGAGCTGACACTTTAGGGAAAACAACTGACAGTATTTGTTGCCAATGATAAAATGTGAGTTTTCAATTCCAAATTCGAATTTTGGAGAACTTGTTTTTTTGTTTTTGTTTTTGTTTTTAATCTTTACATCCAGCATGGGGTTCAAACTCAGGACCCTGAGATCAAGAGTCACAAGCTCTACCAACTGAGCCAGCCAGATGCCTGAATTTTGGAGAACTCATATCTGCTTTGAGCTTGACAGTTTCCCAGTATCTAAAGAAAATATTCTGATGAGATTGATGATGATAGTAACAAATGTGATTTTGGAGGGGGATATTGTAATAATGAAATTTGTCAGTATTTGGAAGATCTTTATAACTCAGGGAACCAGTACTTTCAAAATGTCCAGTGTGTGATGTTACAAGCTCAGGCATGGATAAAAGAGCCATTCAGTGTGCAAGACAGACCGATGTATTTGAATGTGACAGAAACAGAAATTTCACTGGTAGGAATTTATATTCTACATGGCAACAAAGCTTTAAGAAACTACCACTTGTCAAGTTTTGGTGTAGTATCAAAAAATAATATCCATAAATATTCGAAAAGGCTACTAAAATATTCACCCCATTTTCATTCCTATCTATGTCAGATTTTCCTCAAATCTTTCAACCAAAACAACATGACAACAGATTGAGTGCAGGATCAGATATGAGAATCTAGTCACCTCCTGTTAAAAAGATTTGTAAAAATTTGAAACAGTGTCAACCCTCTCACTCAATACTTTTTTGTTTTGGAGAATATAGTTTTTTTTTTTGAAAGATTTTATTTATTTATTCATTTGAGAGAGAGAGAGAGAGTGAGAGCGCGGGAGCCGGCGGGGGGTAGAGGGAGAGGGAGAAGCAGGGTCCCCTGCTAAGCAGGGAGCCCGAAGTGGGGCTCTATCCCAGGACCTGGAGGTCACGACCTCAGCTGAAGGCAGATGCTTAACCAACTGAGCCACTGAGACACCCCAAGAATATAGTTATTTTTAATAAAAATTATGTTAACATGTAATGGGTTTTAGTGTTTAAAAACATTTTTAGTCTATTTAAATACTAAGATTGGTAAACATTTACAGGTATAATCCACAAAAACAAAAGTTTTTTGAGGCTCTCAATTATTTTAAGAATGTAAAGGGAGATCCTAAGACCTCATGCTCATTTACCATGAAGTCAGTTCTATGAAATGTGAGAAAGAATTTTCATTGCTGATTATTTCAGTACCACCTGTTCATTCATTTTCTGTCAGAAAACTAAGAGGCGAATATATACCAAAGCTCTCTCCAAAAGCTTGTGGAAGGGATTGAAACAAAGGTATCTAAAAATTTAGTCCTTTAAAAAAAAAACACAACTAAATGGCATACATTTTCCAGATATGGATGATTATCTAAAAGCACACCTCTGTGAAGGTACGTTGTATGATAATTAAATAATGATTATATAATTGCTATAATAGTTGTAATTGAATGGTAAGTCTATTGTGCTTTATATGCATTAACTCTGTTCCTCATTTAAAATCCTGCATAATAAGTAATATTATTAAGTGACTCGCTTTTGGTCACATAATAAGTTTTAAGAGCTGAGATCCAAGCACTTGTTTTTGTCTTACCCTGAAGCTCTTATTCTTTTCCTTTTATCATAATGATGATGTTACAAGATCTTGTGGTAAAGGCTCTTCTTTTTGACAACAAGGCTAGATAAAGACTTGCCTTCAGTTTTAGTGTGATAATTAAGGCGAAGGAGATTGGCTTCTAGAGCTTACATTGAGTGCAGAAATGAATGAAGTAAGCAGAAACAAATTGCCAGGCACCGATCTCTATCAGGCAATGACATTAGGACATACTATCCTAATCAACTTGGATAGTATGAACAAATGAATAGTCAGCATGATTTGTATTCTTTTTGGCTGATTCTTAATTTAATATCTATTTACTATTGTGATCATATTTCTAGGTTTCTCCAGCGACAGTGATCTGATATCTCTTACTGTTGACGTGGATTCTCTTGCTGAGTTAGATGATGGAATGGCTTCCAATCAAAATTCTCCCATTAGAACTTTTGGTCTCAGTCTGTCTTCGGATCCTTCAGCACTAGGGGCTGTTGCTTCTGACAGCGAACAGAACAAACCAGAAGAAGAACGGGAAAGTCGCAGCCTCTTTCCTGGCAGTTTAAAATCCAAGCTTGGCAAGAGAGATTATTTGGAGAAAGCAGGAGAATTAATAAAGCTGGCTTTAAAAAAGGAAGAAGAAGATGACTATGAAGCCGCTTCCAATTTTTATAGGAAGGGAGTTGATTTACTCCTAGAAGGTGTTCAAGGTACAATTTTATCAGTATTAATATGTTTTGGAATGTTTTTATGTTGGTGTCTGG